>NC_083762.1:59174450-59858383 GCF_963514075.1 Conger conger
ACTTGAAGTTGATTACTTATTTTTCACTCTAAATTGATTTGGTCGGAAAATGCAAATAGAAAGTCATTTTTTGAAGACTGCATTACTTAAATGACATGCTACTTAAAATGATGTCCCTACAGGGGACCAAGCAGTGAGGAAAGTGAGAGAAAATGGTCTTGTGGGAGGGTCTTGGGTGGTTATGAGAATTTCATGTTAAAAGTGAACAGAGTCAACACTTTTGTATGTACTCTGAGACATTTAAATAAATATATAATTTGGAATGTGCAGTTTGCAGACTATCTACAAGCCTGCTCATATACACTGTGCAGCCGGCTTGGGAGAGTGATGGCAACTCTGGGTTTTCTTTCATAACACGTGGAGCTAGCCAGCCGCTTCTTTTCACACCTCGAGTGCCCTGATGCAGTGCAGTGGTGGAGGACACCAAAACATATGCATGCACACTGAGAAAGCCATTTACCCAGTGAGCTACCCAGCAGCCCCGGGTTCTCAATTTCTGCTCGACAGACTGGTATGGAGGCCGTTTGATAAAACTTTCGTGAATACATCACCTTTGTCGGCAGGGATTGTGCCCTTTTCTTCAGAAGCACACACTCAAGCACACCCCACTCGAGAAATGTTCTGGAACAAGCCCTTGAGATCATGAGACAACTAGGCCAGACAGTCGCTGCCATTTCTGCGCGCTCCAATTACGTTGTGCTTGATTTGTCACACCAAAGGCATGTAGCTGAATGGAAACCTTTTTGGTCACCTGCTTTTTATCGCTATGTGATAGTGTGTGCCATGCATTCACATGATCATGGATATTGGGCATGTCCCTTCATCTCGGATGCATTGTCTGCTATCTGCTGATAGGGGAATTCTCTGCTTCCAAGCACATTCCTGTGTTCCAGGGTGCCATGGCGACCCCACCACCCTTGCCCCCCACTTATCCTGTGAACTCTCTTCTGAAAAAGCAGAATCCTTTCCAGATGATGTGCATCTTCTCCCTTCTCCCTTCTCCCCACCGCTTATCATTGGCCCCACATGCCAACTCCGTAGCTGCCATTTACCAGAGCCCCCTGGTGTCGGGCCTATCCAGAGCGACCAACGCAACCGACATGGCTCCATCTTGCTGCGTGTGATGACAGCTGGTGAGGCCGCGCTGCACAAGGCAAACGATACGGAGGTGTCATTGCGTGACCGCGACTTCGTCGCGCAACATGCCTTTTAGTGTCCGCCCCCCTCAGACACGCTGCTTTTCCATGGAAAGATGACGCTTGAGGGCAGGTGTCACATGATCCCAGTGCGCTAGAAATGTGAAACCCACAGCCAGAGGGGCGGGCCACCTGGCCCCCTCTCTCAGCATTTCCTCCCTCTCCCTGGGATTGTGTTTGGCCGTGTTAATATCACTGTCTTCACAGCAGCGTGCCGCCCGTTAGGCGGTCATGCGTGCTAATGTATCGATACTACAAGACTGGGGCAGGCTGCAGCACTGCAGGTCAGACTTGTTTCAGACTCCACAGAGAATTTTCTGTTTTGGCTTTGAGTGAAGCTGGCATGACTCAGCCATTTCGCACCGCAACCAAAATTATTTTACTATATGGATGGTTTTCAACTATCTAATATGGAAATATTGCAATAAGTTGGCAGTTTTTAGTTGGGGAAACGGTGGTTGCTGAGGCATTTCTTTAATATTTCAACTCCCAACAGGCTCATGGGAATTTTTGTGGTTGTGAAGCACAGTGCTTTGAACTGCAGAATATATTTAGATGAAACATTTTTTGATTTGTGCTGTTACTGTTTGTTTTTTGTTTTTATTCTTGATCCGACTGCTGATGAATGTGCTATGTGTTCATTAGGAGAAATCGTGAGATAATGTTTCAGGGGGGAGGTAAGACCGGTTGTTTTTTTTGCTGCTTTAGCTTATTACTTCCTGACCTCAGCTGATCTTCCTGAGTTCCAGATACTGGCATAATATTTCATTTGCATCAAAACAAGCAAATTGAATCCCAGCCACAAACCCCCACATGATGCGCTGGTCTGTGGAGTGCTGATGACAAGCTTTTCTTTATCTTTGTGTCTTCCTGCCAGGATGAAGCTTTAATGTGACCCTTCTCTTGGACGCCATGGACCTGAACTGGAGATTCAACCAGTGACAGGGGCCTGCAGACAACCACAACTGATCAAGACACACACACACACACACACACACCATGAATTGGCTCACCTCCTGAACCCTCCTACGCACGCACGCACGCACGCACGCTCGCACACACGCAGACACATACACACACACACACACACACACACACACACACACACACACACGTGTGCCATGGGCTCGGTGTACATGTGGAAGCTCTCCTCCCAGAAGCTGGGCCTGTGTCTGGTGGGCTTCGGCTTCATCTGGGGCATGATGCTGCTACACTTCACCGTCCAGCAGAGCGCCAGCCACGAGAGCAGCACTGCCCTGCGCCTGCAGATCCTCGACCTCAGCAAGCGCTACATCAAGGCCCTGGCCGAGGAGAACCAGGACGTGATGGACGGGCCCTACGTGGGGACCATGACAGCATATGGTGGGTTCAGACTTACCACGCCTCACCTCTACGGCCATCCTCCTTAGAGGTCATGAGGACAGACTTACAGTCGTGCATGGTCCTTGCATTTGCGGTCATCTCGGTCAGTGGTCATGAGGACAAACTTAGTGTGTGGTTCTTGATTTTCCGGACGTCTCGGTCCGAGGTCATGAGGACAAACTTAGTGCGTGGTCCTCGCTTTTAGGCTTGTCTCTGGCAGAGGTCATGTGGACAAACTTACTGCGTGGTCCTAGGTTCTGGGGTCGTCTTGGTCAGAGGTCATGAGGACAAACTTAATGCATGGTCCTTGCTTATGGGGTCATAACAGTCAGAGGTTAGCAGGACAAACTTAGTGCGTGGTCATTGCTTTTGGGGTCGTCTTAGTCAAACGTCATTCGGAAAATCCTGTTGCATGGTCCTGGATTTTGGGGTCATATGTGCTCAGAGGTCATAACAAGATCTTTGAGAGCGAGATAGCAGTGCAGTGCAGTGTTACGCTGGTCGGGGAACTGACCTCCAAACTCCAAATCTGATCTGTGCCTTCATCAAGGTCATCATTAACTTAAATTGCCTCTGTTAAAACTTGCTTGTGTTAATGCATTTTACACAAGATGAAAAATTGACTTTGTAAGTCAACCTTAATGGAGGCCTCTATTAAATGGATAATTAATGATGTCATTCGAAAGGTTAACAGGAGAATAATGAGCTGTCAGGAAACAGTGCTTACTGATGGATTTCCTGCAAGCTCCACTTTCTTTTTCTGATCCACAACAGTGTTCCGTTTCTGAAAATAGCAGTTGAAACGTGCTCTGAATGGATGCTGGAGTCGCAGGTAAATCTACAGAATCTACATACTGTAACAATAATCATTGCGTGAAATGGCCTCTAGTAGTGGTTAAGGTACATGACTGGGACATACTAGGTCGGTGGTTCAATCCCCGGTGTAGCCACAATAAGATCCGCACAGCCGTTGGGCCCTTGAGCAAGGTCCTTAACTCTGCATTGCTCCAGGGGAGGATTGTCTCCTGCTTAGTCTAAACTGAACTGTAAGTCGCTATGCCAAATGGCATGTAATGTAATGTAATGTAAAAAAAAAAAGAGGGAAAAATGTCACCACTGTTATCTATTGGGTCCATGATTGACTAAGAACGCATTAAATGGTCACACAAAAGCTGTAAGTGAAATATTGTGTCACTGCCCAAAATACTGCACTGCTTTGTACATTCCAGTCCAGTAGATTCCAATATATGTCCTAAGGGAACAATGTTAAGCAACCAGGACAATACACAATGCACAGTGCTCTGACAGACCCTACTCGTTAAATGTAAATGTAGCACACACATTTGAAGTTCACAGGTATTGGGATGCCCACACGCTGTATTTTGTACTGTGAAACATGTTCAATGATGCCAATGACGTTCTGTCCCCGAAAAGGTCTTGGTCAGGCAGAACTACTGTACATTTCTTCTCTGGAGGAGGCACCTTGCTGCACCTCTCTGTATTTTAAGCTTTTGTCCTGCCGTGCTTGATCGCTGCACCGTAGGCGATGGCTTGGGCTGTGGGTAGCTTTGAGCGCAGAGGGGACAAACGACTCCTCAAGGAAAAGGGAAGTAAAGACAGTGGAGTGGATGCGTTAACTTGCTATACTCCTAAACTATTGACTATATTACATTACATTACATTACATGTACACCAGTGGAGGCTCCTCCATAGAGGTGGAGGAGGCCTGGCCTCCCCAATAATTTGAGAGAAGAGAGAGATTTAAAAAAAACAATAAATATATTTATTTTATTTCTTTATTTTAACAAAAAACATATTTTTTATTTTTTATATTCATATTATTTTAGTTTTGTTCATAAATCTAAATTTTCCCATGGCTAAAACCCAATATTGCAATTGTAAAGCAACAGGCCAGATTTCCCTATCAGTTTGTATTAAGGGAGGCCAGGCCAGGCCAGGCCTCCCCTAGGAAATGAGATTCTCATAGAAGTCAATGTAATGCATTTTTTTTCATGCCAATATGTGATTGGCCAGATCACTGAAAATGGGTGGGCAACGGAGGCCTGGCCTCACCATGCATTGTGTCCAGGGCTGAAAGATTGACATTTTGTTCGTCCAATCACATGCTACTGGTTCATTTGGAATCAACTATCCTTTCCTTTCCTATTCAACACAGAAGCCATTTTGAGAATTCGCTAGTCACTTCAGTCAAACAAACACTCGCCATAGTGGCTACGAGTGTCCTATTCCTTTTCAGGAAATTTAGAGAACACCCCTGGCTATCATCCCTGGAGTTTATAGCTCATTTGGCCAAACACTTTTGCTTAAAACTACCTCGGAAGTCGGCGAGATTCTAGCGCAATTTGAGATCTTGGGCTGGAGATATGCAGATTCCAGATACTAGGGAGTGAGAATGACATTCAATAGGTCATGTTAGACACCATTTGGGATTTATTGAACAGTTTTATTTTTAATGTAGTCCATTTCGTTTTATTACAAGTCAATTTAATAATCTTCCATATCAAATTACCGAATTGTTGCTCTGTGAGGAAATTCACTCTAAATACGAATAGAGTGCTGCCCTCTAGTGGATAACGTTAACGTTAGATAAAGCCAACTGGAACCATATTTTTACATATTTTATATTAAATATATTGAATAAAACTACATATGATAAAGAAAGTGTTATCTTATCTTTTTTATATGCTAAACTTGATTAAATTGGTGATTACATGTTGAAGCTGTAGAAGAATGAAAAATGTAAGCTAAACAAAATTGTTTTTAACTACATAATTAAAATTCCTGCCTTTTACACATGTTCACTTGGCATTTATATTACATCCAAATGTCATTTCTCAGCTTAATTATCAGGCAGGCTCATAGACTTACAGCAATGTCATTTCTTCAGGAAGGCACAAGGCTAAGCTCTGCACAATGAATTTCATCAGCCAGAACTTTCTGACTGTAGCTTACACTCCAAATAGTATGCCTTTGGCCAGCACAAAGACAGATAAGAGAACAGGGAACATTCCATCGCGAGTGAAGTGAGCAAGCGGAAAAAAATGGCCTCCTCAATTCTGGAAGTCACCAGCCTCCACTGATGTACACACAGTCATTCAACAGATGCTCCTATCCAGATCGACATACAGTAAAGGGCGAATCGGTGTGTTGAAGACCAGGCGTCCAGAGCTAGCGGAACGGAGAGGTCTGGCAGGTGTGTAGGTTCTGATTAGCTTCTGGATGTATGCTGGGGCTGATCCCTTAACTGCCTGGTATGCATGCACCGATGTGTTAAACTTGATAAGAGCCATAACAGGCAGGCAGTGGTGGTCAGTGAGCAGGGGAGTGACATGAGAGTGTCTGAGGACATTGAATACCTGATGAGCTGCGGCATACTGGATCAGTTATAGGGGTCTGACAGCAGACGCTAGAACACCAGCCAGCAGAGAATTGCAGTAATCCAGGCGGGATAGGACCATTGCTACAGGACTAGGGACATGAATAAGTACTGTTGTGTCTGATGAACCCATTTTCCAGGGTCAGGCCAGGGTCCTCACTTGTACTGTAGTCTGGACTCTGTGCCGTAAGAAAGGCAAGCGCCATCGGTGCTTAGTTTATCCACAGGTGCCAATGTACCCTGTGTGATTTTAAAGAGAGTGTTCTGACTCGTTGCCCTAAGAACAGATAGTGTAACCTTCCAAGCCAAAAGTGTTTACAGCAGGCATTTTGCTGGTGGTTTCCACAGAGTGTGGACTTTCGCTTGGGCAGTTCTCCTCTGTTAACCCTTTGCTAAGCGCACCAAAGCTGAAGAGGAGCACTCATCTGGGTAATGCCATAATTAAGAAATCGTAATTATTCAGCTTTCAGTCTCGTGGAGAGCCATCTTCGCAAGAGCGTGAAATTGGTTTACACGGGAGGAACTGGGAGCACAGCCAGTGCATGGTGGCTGCGGCATAGCTCGAAGGTACCACGGGAAATTAGAAACTGGAATGTGTGAAGAGTAAACTCCTGTGACTAATTGAGTTGAGAGATAATTCGCCAGGAGAATAGGGTCCTTCTTGCATGGGTAGTCTCACCCGGAAAAAGCCCCGTAATTGGCTGCTTCCTTCCCTCATTGTTTCAAGTGATCAACAGGCACTATAATGGAATGAAGGATGGACTGCTTTATTTGGTGCTCCAGCAGGTATAGGCTCCTTTTGGTGCTTTTTACTTTTAAATTCATAACTGATGGTCCTCACAAGTCCTCACAAGTCCTCACAAGTCCTCACAAGTCCTCACAAGTCCTCACAAGTCCTCACAAGTCCTCACAAGTCCTCACAAGTCCTCACAAGTCCTCACAAGTCCTCACAAGTCTCATGCAGAGAGCTCTTCTGTAAGACCTGGTCAAGTGGAAGACTTTTTGGTTTTCTGAAGGGCTGTGGTTTTTCAGGAACCCACAGCCTGCCATGCGCACGCAGTACTAATTAGCAGCCTCGCTTGGCTTCCTGACTTGTGCTTGCTCTCAGCATCAGCACAGTGCCAACAGCACTGTGGAAACCACAAGCATTTTGTCTGTAACCCTCAAACAGGAAATTTGCCGGAGAAGGTGTGTGTCTTTAAAGTGGAGCTGTAGCAAGAGGTTCTGTTCTGTTCTCCTCTGATGAGAGTCCACGCCACCCAACTGCAGCTATATCTCTGACTACAGCAGTGCTGGGCTGCTGGGTCAATTAAGCAGGCTTCACCTCAACACTTATTCAGAGGGCAGTGGCTCAGAGAGTCAGAGCCAGTGTGTGGCAGAAGGCCAAAGGCATGCTGGGATATCTGTGTCAGTACGTGCAGTGAAGTTAGTTCAAATCATGCATCAATGGAACATAGATTTTTATGTCAAATTTTATTGTGGTCACTTTGTCTATACATCCACTTTTATATATTTCTGGAGGAAATGTGAAATTAATTTATTCACACAGTGTAAAACAATTACAACATAAATGTTTCCTTGTGAGACAGAGCTTCACTGCTCTGCAGCTATAGGCGGATATTTGCAGAAAAGTGCTACTTAATGAGGTTTAGCATTCACAGGAAACAGGGTGTGCTGACTGAGAGGTGGTCCCGAGTTTGCTAAGGCCATTTGCCTTTATCTTCACAGGAGCTCTTGGCTGTTAATTAATCATCAGTTTTTCCAGCCAGGTCCTCTTCAGTCAGAGCATCAACACCCGCGGTCAACATTAGAACCATTCAACCCACATCCCCGGAGTTGTGTGCACATTATTCACTGCCAGCCTGGGGAATAAAAGAAAGCTCTTCCTTCATTCTTACGTACTGGTGCCTGTTCAGTGTCGGGACTGCATGCGTGCATGCATCACAGTGTGTGGAAATTGCAAGCTGAGGGATTTATGCTTATGGAACTCACTATATACAGGATTAATAATGACCAAAGTAAAAGCCGTGCTGCCGAAGTGTATAAATAAGGATTTCTCCAGATTATGTTGGCAGTTATTGCCCATCTGTCAGTCTTATCGAGAAAAGAAAAAACATTCTCCAGATTTTGTTGCCGGTTATTCCCTGGCTGTCGATCTTATCGAGAAAAGGAAAAAGGGGAAATCTATCACAGCAACAGCGCATGGATATAACCCTTTCTATGAAGCACTTACTGAGTAACCCACTCTATGAAGCACTTACTGAATAACCCCCCTCTGTGAAGCACTTGCTGAATTAACCCCCTCTATGAAGCAATTTCTGAATAACCCCTTCTATGAAGCAATTTCTGAATAACTTGTTCTATGAATCATTTACTAAATAAACCTCTCTAGCACCAGGACATTTATCCAATACAATAATCCACATTTGATATCTGCTGAAAAGCTTTTACTTGACCGCTGAAAAGCTTTTACTTTACTTGCATTCCATCCAGGTTTCTCCTGTTGAAACAATATTTTGAGCTTAGACTGTCATGTAAACTGCTGGAACGGCAAGCAGAGAGGTTGTCTTTCATCTGCTAATCTATTGCCTGTGCGGGCTTGCGTGCAGTGTGTTTATGTTTTTTTGATTAGCAAAATAGGGGGGGGGGGGGTACTTAATGCTGTCTGTTTGAACAGAAGGCACAGCAGGGTTTCCCAGGAGCTATTTGAAAGGACACATAGAGAAAGCATCTCGCCGTTCGTTTTTCACAAAATGGTGGCTTCCATTAAGAAACAAGTCTTTGTTGTGTCCCATACAGTTGGCTCACCATCGCTGGAAGGGCCAAGGAGAGTGTATGAGCGAGGGGATTGTCGTGTCTTATTCAGCATTGATGAGCATGAAAAGGCTGTCGCTCCTTTGGCTGCTTAATGCACTTAATGTACATGAGTTGTTCTGGACCTACATTATTGTGAATAGCCCCCTGAATAGAGCAAATGTTAGTTCCAGTAGGTGCTTGAGATTGTTTTGGCCTTTGATGGAGTATTGAGGGTGCGGGTTGATGTTTGGTGTATAGCCTATATGTTTTGCTTTCATGACTGAACTGGAGCATTACTTCTGAAGTGTAAAGCCTTTGTTTTGCTTGCTGGGTATCAGAGCAGTTTACAGTGATGTGGAGCTTGCCGTTTCTTCTGACTTAAAAATTTACACTAATTGCCTTAGCATCAATGACTGGGACGACAGAACCAGTGATTGTCCTCAACATGTCATCATTTTCCCTGTGGAATTGTGTCAGCTGCTCGGCAGATCACATGGATACAGCTGTGCTTTGCTCTTATCTGGGATCACCAGTTGTTGACTAGCTATACAGCCCTCAGGCTAAAAGCAGCACTGTGTCTAATCCAGGGTTCTTATGGACTAACAACATTGTATAATCCATCTTTTCAAATGCACGATCAGAGTGAATATAAATCACTGCAAATGAAAGGCAGTGAATATGAAAGTTGAGTGGTGGCAAGGCCAAACTGTTCTCTGAGTAGGCTTTCATGTTATTATCGACTTAGCTCTCATCCACTAGACATTGTATTGAATCTGTCAAGGAGTCAAGGAGATTATGGAAACATAGGAAAAAGAGGTCATACTAAAATATGTACAATAATGTATCTGGCTTATTTGCATTTACTTATTCTAAATTATTCCATTGTTCTTTCCCAGAAAACCTCTGAGAAATATATACAGCTCTGGAAAAAAATAGGAAACCACTGCAAAATTATCACTTTCTCTGGTTTTACTATTTATAGGTATGTGTTTGAGTAAAACAAACTTTTTTTTTATTCTATAAAATACTGACAACATTTCTCCCAAATTACTAATAAAAATATTGTCATTTAGAGCATGTTCAAAAGAACAAACAGTGACCTCCTATAATGCAGAGAAAACAAGTTCATTCATTTTTAAACAACACAATACAAATGTTTTAACTTGGGTAGAGTTCAGAAATCAATATTTACATTATTACATTATTGGCATTTGGCAGACGCTCTTATCCAGAGCGACGTACAGTTGATTAGACTAAGCAGGGGACAATCCTCCCCTGGAGAAATGCAGGGTTAAGGGCCTTGCTCAAGGGCCCAACGGCTGTGCGGATCTTATTGTGGGTACACCGGGATTAGAACCACTGACCTTACGTGTCATTTACCTTAATCACAATGCTACGGGCCGCCCATATTTGATGGAATAACCCTGATTTGCAATCACACAATCACACTTTCATGTGTTTTGGCATGCTCTCCACCAGTCTTTCACATTGCTGTTGGGTGACTTTATGCCACTCCTGGCACAAAGAATTCAAGCAGCTCGGCTTTGTTTGATGGCTTGTGACAATCCATCTTCCGCTTGATCACATCCTAGAGGTTTTCAATGGGGTTCAGGTCTGGAGATTGGGCTGGCTATGACAGGGTCTTGATCTGGTGGTCCTCCATCCACACCTTGATTGACCTGGCTTGATTGATCACTGATCCTCCACCAAATTTCACAGTGGCTTCTAGGCCTCTCCAGGTCTCTGTCTAACCATGATATGACCAATTGTTGGGCAAAGCAGAAAATGACCAGTCACTCCTCTACGGCTCAATTCTTATGGTCTTTTGCAAACCTCAGCCTGGCTCTTCTTTGCTTCTCATTGATGAAGGACTTTTTTCTAGCTTTGCATGACTTCAGCCCTGCCCCTTGGAGCCTGTTTTGAACCATCCTGGCTGTGCACTTCACCCCAGCTGCCGTTTGCCATTCGCCATTCTTTTTGTAGGTCACTTGATGTCATCCTACGGTTGTTGACTGACATTTAAATGAGTTGACGGTCATCCTGGTCAGTAGAGTGGTTTTGCCCTCTGCTGGTCTGTAGCTTCGTTGTCCTCAATGTCTGCTGCTTAACCTTGTTCTTATGAGCCGCCGTCTTTGAAGTTCTAAGGATGGAAGCAACCTTACACTCAACTGACGGGTGGTTTGAGTATCTCAGAAACTGCTGATCTCTTGGGATTTTCACACACAACAGTCTCTAGACCAGGGGTCTCCAATCTTATCCTAAAAGGGCCGGTGTGGGTGCAGGTTTTTGTTTTAACCCAGCAGTAACACACCTGATTATACTAATGAACTAATCGTGGTCTTTAATCAAGACCTAGATGAGTAGAATCAGCTGTCTTAGTCCTGTGCTAAAACAACAACCTGCACACACACCGGCCCTTTCTGGATAAGATTGGAGACCCCTGCTCTAGACGTTTGCAGACCATGCGTTGCAACAGTGGTTTGCAGAAAGTGCATCTCTGAACAGACAATGTGTCAAACCTCTAAGTACATAGGCTACAGCAGCAGAAGAAGACTTAATAAACCTAAAAAAGAAGCTGAATAAATGCCTAATAACGTGCTCACTGAATGTATATTTGCTGCAGGAAATAGTTGCTACAGAAGTGACTCATTTTGTTTTTTACCTTAAACGTACTGATAACATCTTACTCAACTCGGTATGAAGTGAGTAGGGGGTGAGTATTCAAGATTTTCTGATTTTTACAAGGTTAAAAAGGTGGACCACCGTGGCTGTTTCAGATTAAATCTTTGAAAGGAGCTGGAGGGCACAGTACATTTCATTCTGACACATAATGGTAAGTGTTCGGATGGAAGATCTTTGGAATTTGAGTGATGTCAGAGAGTGAGTGTAGCAAGAAACTCAAAACAGGGCGACGTTTTCTTTGGAATTCAGACCCAATGTGACCATCTGCATGGGCTGATGATGAAATTGGAGGACCATTTGTTTGATGCAGCACAAAAGCAGAATAAAAACAGCTTAATCTATAGGACATGTCTGGGATCTCATCAGTTGGGGATTTTCTGTTGGGTTAAACCATTGTTTGCCAGTATTGTGGTAGGATTATGAGCATGTCATTCTGTCAGGTGAGCAGTAAGGTTCCGTTCAGCTGATACCGATGGCGGGACCTAATCCAGAAACACCCCGGGGCTCTGTGATACTCAATGCACTGGTAGTTATCCAGTTACGGGTTGCCCTTTTAACAGACGGGGGGTTTTGACGAGATA
The DNA here is from genome assembly GCF_963514075.1 of Conger conger. Classification (NCBI taxonomy): domain Eukaryota; kingdom Metazoa; phylum Chordata; class Actinopteri; order Anguilliformes; family Congridae; genus Conger; species Conger conger. The sequence continues at coordinate 59,186,465 of NC_083762.1, forward strand.
ATGGGGTACGGTGATGCTGAATAATGCCAGGGTGCAGATGCCAGCCAGGGTTAGGGATGGATTAAAGGGTCTAATCTGCTTCTCTTTGAAAATGTTGAACAATGAACGGATAGTAAGAGATTGATGTAGATATTCTATACTTTTCTATAATCCCCTCAGGTCTTTCAGCTATACAAAGCCATTGTATTGAGAAAAGAAGGTTCTGTTGTTATATGACACTGGGAAAGTCATTTAATTGTAACCAGTTTGACCTTCAGAAGCTTAGGCCTCTGCATATATTGTGTGTAAATATGAGCCATGCATAGCCTTCATCAATGCATCTCTCTTTCCTATAACTTCAGTTTACCTACTTTAAAGATACACAAGAATCTTTTGATCAATTCATTCATCGAGCTGCCTCTCGAAGACCGTTAATTAGCATCAGGAAAATGCAGTGGTACGGACTGTTACCTCTTGCTTGAACCTGTGGGAGATTTCCTTTCTGAAACTGTGGGTTGGGTTGGTTTTGGGCACAGACCGGGGTTAGAGACTGTACGAATCATTTCAGGATCCACGAGCCTAGCTTCCCAAGCCATGATGACACCCTCCGGGATGACTGGTCGTGTGTAATCACAGTGGAGGGTTCGGAGGGGTTTAATGTAGGCTAGCGCACATGTGCTCCTGTGCCACCTGCTCCACAGTCGGCTCGCATTAGCCTCGCTACGCCTGGTATGTCAATAAACACATGTAACGGTCCTTTAATGTTCCTCATTCTGATGGTGCAATTCGATTCAGAGCCCTCTGCACAAATGCTGTTTTTTCAGACTTAAAAGAGGTTCTCTGCCAATGGTTAGGTTGCCAAATTCAGCTGTCCTGAACAAACACTTGAGAGCCGGGTGCCCTTTTTTATCTCAGGTCTGAAATTGCACACAAAAAAGATCTGCGAACCCCTAATGGCCCTGTCTTTCCAGAACATTCTGGCCATGGAGCACAAATTTACATGTCACCGGACAGGCTGTGGGAGTTGTTTTGTTAAAAGAGCAGGAAGATAATGACCAGTGTGCAACCTGCTCCCACCCCTCTCCCAGACCTACCCAAGTGAAACACCGGGCTGCCTCGCATCTAAATGAGCCGACAGACATAGCCCATACCCAAGTGACTTTATTAGCTGCTGAAATTGTCTGGATCCTTTCGAGGGTGTAGCTCCGTTAGAAATCCAAATCTCAAGCGCTGCCAAGACCTGCACATTTGAGCAGTGCAGATTGGTCACACAGACGAGGGGAGCGCCATTGAGAGCTTTCACTGGGGATGACGTGGAGTGACCGGTTCTGTCTGTCTCTGACACCTCTGTTTCAGAGCCTTTCACATCTTACCGAGGTTGCTATAGTGACAACAGAAAAACGCATTGCTGTTAATGTGGTGTGGGTGGGGCTGTGGTGGGCTGCGGGATGTGTGTGTGGGGTGGGTGGCTATTACTAATGCTAGCTAATGGTTGGTGAGGGTATAGGTGGTCTGTGTAATTGCGTTCATTGAGGTAGAATGAAAATCTGAAACTATTTTAAATGCCAAACGACAGCACACACAATAGAAAAAAGCCTTCATTCTCACATGTTCACAGCTGTAGTAGCAGAAAGTGCTTGGATTTTGCTGCTCTCACATGTGCAGTTGAGTGGTTAACCTGATGAAAGGCCACAGATGGAGGAGGCTGAAGGTGACTTCGGAAGAATTAGCTGCTGCTTCCTGAGCGCTGAATTGGAACTGATTGCTTAGCCCTTTCTCTCTCCCCGGGTAATACGTCTGTAAAATGTGAAGTTAAAATGTTGCTAACCTGTCATCATGTCCCCTCCCCAGATCTAAAGAAAACCCTGGCGGTACTCCTAGACAACATCTTACTCCGGCTGGGAAAGCTGGAAGCCAAAGTGGACAACATTGTGTATAACGGCACGGGGGGGAACCTGACCAATGGAACGGCCGGCACAGCCACGCCTGCGGCGGGGAACAGCGAGAAGGTCAACGTGGCAGGTAGGCATCGCTTAGCTTTAGCACGGCTGTTACGGGACGTTTTATAACAGTTTATGGACATTTCACCATTTATATACCACCACGTGAACTTTTAAATCTTCATTCCCTACACGTAAGGGTTTTATTAAACACTGCTTTTGAACCAGAAGATCGGGTACAGCAGGAATATGGCGCATCTCTGTAACAAATGGAATATGGAAAAGTTTTGGCCTTGTGGCATCACTGCCCGGCCAGTCCTCTCACACTCCCACACACACCTTTAGCATGGCGGCCTTTCCCTGTATTGCACCACACCCTTAATAACCCTACATACAGCACACTCTGTCCTAGGTCCCCTGCTCTTTGTCATTTACATCCTCCCCCTTGGTGACATCTTACGTCAGTATGGTTTAAACTTTCACTGCTATGCTGACAACACATTCACACTAAGCCCTCCCACACACTCCCTCCCTCCAATCTGGTCACCTGCCTCAATGCCATTAGCACCTGGATGACACAGAATTTTCTCAAACTTAACCATGACAAAACAGAAGCCATACTCATTGCCACACCAGCTGTATTGAAAAAAACTCAAACTATCACATCTATCCAGCCCCGGCTATTTCACTACCACTACCTCTGAAGTTAAAAACCTTGGTGTCATTATTGATTCTACCCTCTCATTTGACACTCACATAAAAAAACATCACTAAAACAGCTTTCTTCCACCTCAAAAACATTTACAAACTCCGCCCCTCACTTAACCCCACCGCTGCTGAGACTCTCATCCATGCATTCATTTTACATTTTACATTTTTGTCATTTGGCAGACGCTTTTAATCCAAAGCGACTTACAAGTGCATAGGTTCTACCACAAGTCAAAGCATCACATCCATAACTAGGAAAATACACATGGAATGCTGTTCTAAACATATAGTCGTCAATAGGAAGCCAGTGGAGGCCAATGAGAAGCGGGGTGACATGAGCCGACCTGGGCTGACTGGTGATCAGGCGGGCTGCAGCATTCTGGACCAGCTGGAGGGGCTTGATGGCACACGCTGGGAGACCGGCTAGGAGGGAGTTGCAGTAATCCAGGCGGGAAATGACGAGCGCCTGGACTAGGAGCTGGGTGGCTTTCTCCGTCAGGAGATGACGGATATGGCGTATATTATACAGAAAGAACCTGCACGTTCTGGCAGTGGAGGATACTTGTGGAGCCAGGGTGAGGCAGTTATCAAGAGTCACCCCAAGATTCTTTGCCGTACGGGAGGAGGAAACTACAAAGTCCTCAACAGTCAGTGAGAGGTCGATTGACGGAGAGGACTTAGCAGGGATGTAGAGAAGCTCAGTTTTGGCAAGGTTGAGCTTCAGGTGGTGGGAAGTCATCCACGCAGAGATATCAGCCAAGCAGGCAGAGATCTGTGTGGTGACTTGGGTGTCGGGGGGGAAGGAAATAAAGAGTTGGGTGTCATCAGCGTAAGAATGATAAGAAAAGCCATGGGAAGAGATAACAGAACAATGAGACATGGTGTATAGCGAGAAGAGGAGAGGCCCAAGAACTGAGCCCTGCAGGACTCCAGTTTGTAGGGGGTGAGGGTCAGAGACTGAGCCCCTCCAAGTCACCTGGTAGGAGCGACCAGAGAGGTAGGAGGAAAACCAAGCGAGCGCAGACCCTGTGACACCCATCTCTGACAGCGATGAGAGCAGAATCTCACGGTTGACTGTATCGAAGGCGGCCGACAGGTCGAGGAAGATAAGGACAGAGGAGAGGGATTTGGCTTTAGCAGAGTGGAGTGCCTCAGTGACCGTGAGCGGGGCGGTCTCAGTGGAGTCATGGAGATTGTTGTGGAGAAGATAAGTGGACAGTTGGGAGCAGACCGCCCGTTCCAGAGTTTTAGCGAGAAAGGGAAGAAGAGAGACAGGCTGGTAGTTGTTCAGGGCAGAGGGGTCAAGAGTAGGTTTTTTGAGCAGGGGAGTGACTCTGGCCCTCTTCAGGGAAGAGAGGGAGGTGTTGATTAGAGAGGAGAGAAAAGGGAGAGTGTCATTGGATATAGATTGTAGGAGGGGAGAGGGGATGGGGTCAAGAGGACAGGTGGTCGGGCGGTGGGATGTAAGGAGTTTCAATGCGTCGGAGTCAGAGAGGAGAGAAAAGGAGGCTAGGGAGTTGAGGAAGGCAGGGGGGTCAGCGGGGGGAGAGGGTTGGGAGAAGGAATTGCGAATGGCCGCGTTAATTTTCGAGTGAAAGAAGGAAGGTTTAGCTAGAGAGACATAGGAATGGAAAGATGATAAGAGGGCATGGAAGGAAGCTATATCACTGGGGAGACGGGACCTTTTCCATTTTCTCTCCGCTGCCCGCAGTTCGGTTCGGACAGCTCGTAGAGCATCAGAAAGCCAAGGACTGGGGGGGGAGGCCCGAGCTAATTTGGTGGTGAGGGGACACAGAGTCAAAGGAAGATGAGAGGGAGGACATGAGAGTTGTAGCAGCATCATCGGGAGACAGTCGAGAGAAAGACTCCGCGGATGGTAGGGAGGAGAGGATTGTAGATGAGAGGGTGGAGGAAGACAGGTGGCGTAGGTTCCGCCGACAGGTGACAGTGGATGGTGGGAGAGATGGATGGGTGTTACAGGAGAGTGGAAGAGAAAAAGATGAAAGAGTGGTCAGATATATGGAGTGGTGTTACAGAGAGGTTGGTTGTTGTGCAGCTCCTTGTGAAGATGAGGTCAAGAAGGTTGCCTGCTTTGTGGGTGGGAGGGGAAAGAGTGAGGGTAAGGTCAAAAGAAGAAAGGAGGGAGAGAAAGGTAGACTGGGTGGACTCTGAGTTGAGGTTGAAGTCACCCAGGATGATCAGGGGGGTGTCATTGACTGGTGAGGAGCTAAGGCGGATGTCCATCTCACCCGAGAAGCTCCCCAGAGGACCTGGGGGGCGATAAACAACAATAAAACAGTTTGCATGGCAAAGTAACAGAAACCGCATGAAATTCAAAAGAGGAGGAGGTGAAGGATGAGGAGAAGACACTAGATCTCCATGAGGATGAGATTAGGAGACCTGTGCTGGGTGTGTGGGGAAAAAGAGAAGGCAGAGGAAAGGGCTCTGGTGAGAGCCACGTTTCAGTTAAAGCAAGAAAGTCAAGGTTGAGGTGGGAGGCATAAGCAGATATGAAGTCTGCTTTCTGGATGGCGGACTGGCAGTTCCAGAGGCCACCAGCCACACAGAGATCAATACCAGTGGATCTGGGAGGGTAGATGAGGTTTGAGATATTCTGCCCATGTTGGCGGGAAGCGAACCTCCTACCTGACTGGGACCTGGGGAGAGGAGAGAGGACAGGGATGGGAAGGAAACGCATGGAAGGAACTAGGGAGGACAAGAGGAATACTACGGAGTGAAATGAGGGCAGGCGGCAAAAACAAAAACACTCATGAGGTTCTCACAGCCTGGATGGACACCCGTAGATAGACACCCTCGACTTTGTACGACTGCGACTTCGTATGCCGAGGCTGCCGCACCCAGCTGCCGCTGGTGCGCTACACAACTGTTTAAATAACACTGATGCTGAATACAGAAAATGCTACCAACCCACTGCAGAACACTAATGCACACTGAAGTGAGTTCATGTGTGCCAGTAATTATACCCTAAGCAGGGTGCAAACTATTGGCTCCTCCTACAACAAAAGCTGTGGCCTGCCAGCCAGTAAAAACAATAGCCTAACTCAATAGCTTAGCTCACCTGAGAGAAACAAACACCTAACCCGGTTTCACTGTAATCTAAATAAGCACCACTTGTATTAACTAACAAACAAACAAGCAAATACACAGCAGAACACTATAATGACAACTAAACTGAATTAGAAACAGCAAACAAACAAATGATACTCAACTAATCCAAGAGAAAATGCTACCAACCCACTGCAGAACACTAATGCACACCTCATAACCTCCAGACTTGATTAATGTAACGCCCTTCTCTTTGGTATCTCAGCAAAGAGATTAAACAGACTCCAATACATTCAAAATTCCGCTGCAAGAGGTCTCACCCGCACTAGGCCCTGGCAACACATCACTCCCATCCTCCATCAACTACACTGGCTCCCTGTGCAATACCATATTCAATTCAAAATCATCATTGTTTTCAAAGCCCAACATAATCTTGCACCCTCTTATCTTTCAAACCTCCTGACCCCATACCAACCAACCCGCACCCTACGCTCCACCAATACCCACCTCCTGCTCACCCCCACTGCGCATCTCCGTTCTATGGGTGACAGGGCGTTTAGTGTAGCTGGCCCCAAACTCTGGAACTCCCTCCCACTTGCACTACGGAAAATCAGCTCACTGTCCACCTTCAAATCCAAGCTCAAAACTCACCTTTTCACTCTTGCTTTTCCTCCCTACTCCTAACTGACCCCTCCATCTCACTCTCGCCATGTCCCATCCTATTGTTGTTTGTTGTTTTATATACTTTATTTTATTTTATTATCTACATTTTTGAATAGTGTCTTTTAATAAGTATACAGTGTCTGTCCCTATATGTTGTTTTATGACTGCCACTTGCCACTACTGTACAGTGTCCTTGGGTGACGTGAAAGGCGCTTTAAATAAAATGTATTATTATTATAGCACATACTCCAGGACTGATACCTTATATTTAAATAACCTTGTTCATTTCATACATTTACTATTACTGCTATCATAGTTTTCATTTATTGCATGTTATGTATTTAATGTTAATATAAGGAGGTTATGCTTTTCTGTAGATTTTGCTTGGTGTGCTGTTCGATGTGCTTCTGTAGCTGCACCATCAGTAGGTCTTGCCCCCCAGAGATTGTGTTATGAGTTTCTCACCTGCTGGTTAATGTGTGTATTGCTGTGAGCAAACAAAATGCGGTTTCCCCTGCGGAGTGTCTACTGTACATCTGCAGAGTAAGGCTGAGAAGAAACACACATACACACGTCCCACTTTATGAAGCAGTGTAGGATTTATCTTTACTTTGTACAGATAAGGACTGCACATGCGCTAGTGCTACGTGACATTACACAGCATTGCGTTTTATTTCCGCATTTAGCAGACGGTTATCCGGAGTGACTTGCATAGATATAATTTTACATTCAATCCAATATTTCCTGAAGCAGTTCAGGTTATGTTCTCTGGTCAAGGGGACTACAACTGCAGTTCACAAACCCCTATTCTACACGGCTGCCCTTTGTACAGTCTAAAGAACAAGTATGGCTTCGGTAGAGGAAGGGAGATGGAAAGGTGTTAAATCAGTGCTGTTTGGTTAACTGTAAATAATGTCCTCCCTGCACACCTCGTTTTATGGCATTTTCTACCACCAGGAGGATAGCAGGCCAGGGTTTGTGTATTATTCACATGGTTTAATAAGCTTCGCTAAAGTTATGCACGGAGATCACTACCGCATAAAACCTCAGTTGGCTTTTACTCCCACACACACCACCAAGTTTCATTCATTTTCTTACTTTGACTCAAAGGAGAGGATTCACTATGCATAGTACAAGGACATTGTGACACTGTAACGCAACACAAATTTGTGCAACATGTCACTTTTTATTCCTTATTGGTTTTATCTGTGGGATGTATATATTTTCTTAGGAAATGAAAGGTGTGTGCTTTTTTCGAGACCACTGAAGTGCTCAGGCTTTTGAATGGGGACTTTGTGTGGAAATGTCATTAGGTTGGAAATAACTTTATGACGATTGAATTACAGACTGGAAAGGCTGCTATAGGAGGCCCTTTCTTCCTTGTTGCCGATTCTGTTTGCGGTGTGGAAACAGTTGAATCCTTTGTCCTCCTGAGCCAGAATGCTTGCCATGTTAACTTTATGTATCGAAAACCCTTGAAATAACCGGGCAGATCTGGGATGTGAATTCTGTCAGTGTGAAATCAGGACCTAATTATATTCCGCTTTTTGTAACTGACCACCCCTGTCATTATCCTGTTTGCACAATGAAAAACGGGCTGTTTGATCCCTTCAGAGGGGAAGTATCATCCTTCATGACAATGGCAGCCTCCTTGATCCTCGCTCCCCAGTTCGGGTTAAAGTACCAGTCCTCAGTTGTGGGGAGACTCGGGTTCGACTCAGGACGAATGAGGGTGAAAGGCACTGTGTGCCCGTATCTCTAATTATTTGAGTTGGAGATCTCTCCCGGCTCTGGTGTGCTGTTTCACATTTTGGCTGAGAACTGCTTGCTCCTCTCAGGCAGTCGTCCTGATGGCAGTTATGGAGACGGGGTCACGGCGGGAAAGCCGATAGCGCGCTCGCTCCTAAAGGAGAAGCGGTATCGGGTTGTAGCAGAGGCCTCTGACTCATTCAAAGGTGAGAGAGTGGCATCATTAGAGCGCTGTGGCAGATAATCAGCCCAAAGGTCCGTCTTGGTCACAACTCACCCCTGCCTCCTGTCCTCTTCTGGCAGCTAGCGTGATTGAAGATCGAACGTGTGTGATGGTTTTGTTTGTTTGTTTTGTCTGTGTTTCCTTGGTTTGAATCCCATGTTAAGTGAGCAGCATCTAGTCTCTTTAATGGCTTTTAATCAAAATGTCAAAGTGTCAAATGTCAAAATGTCAACGATACACAAGATCATGGAAACCCAAACAGGATCAGCCTAACAATTAACCTCAGACAAAACAAACTCTAGTGCAGCCAACAACAAAAAAGGTCATCCATAGGTAGCCATTTAGCTACAAGAAGGCGGCTGCTCTTAATTTGCCTAACTCTGGCATTCAGCGAATAACCAGAAATAGAGTAACTAGGACCACAGTGAAGATTTCTCATGGAATGAGTTGTTCAGGCCAAGCTCAGCCTTTGAAGCTGTCAGGTCAAGTGTCTTTAAAGACGAGAACAAAGCTGCCCCTCACAGATGCACCTTACGCCATGATACCATAAAATGTCCCTTGTCCTCTTTGACGAGCTGGCAGGAGGATTAAAGAGATAATACCTTGAGAGATAATTGGGATTGGAACTCTTCATATGGGAGTGAGCGCTGTGGAATTTATCATGCAAAGAACAGGTAGCGGTTTTGCCGCTGTTTGTACAGACAGTTGAAAGGCAGTTACTGATTATTGCTTTTCACAGGCTGCTTGTGTAGTTTGTTGGTCCCACATTTGAATACTTTATTATTTTTTATAATAAAGTTTCTCTGTTTGGTTTCAGTGTGTCATAGTGTGACCTTTCGATTTGCATTGCCTAAATTTGTCAGTAGGAGAAAAAATGCAAGCGACGCTTTAAAAATGAGATTACTTGTAAGTGCTATTTTTATATTTGGGGGCGGAATTGAAATTGCTATGGTTTCATTAGATTGCTGAGAAGCTCCACACTCCACTATATCTGACTTATTCATCAGGAAGCACTTTTAGCACACTGCGGTACTGTGAGAGCATCGATTCTGCATTCATCAAATATAAATTGACATTTCTCATGGCTTCCTTTTCACCACAGATTGAGTGAGCGTGGTATTTTTTTCCTCAACATTTATTGTCGCAGTTACACTCCAAAATGCAGTTTGACCACATAACCCTGAAAACATCTTCAACAACAGGGATAGGGCCCACATTTCTACACTTTACACTATGCACATTTGGTCCCTTCCCTTGCTTTAAAGAGATATGGAAACAAGCCAAACCTGCATACCTGCAACTATGGTTCAGTTTGTGGACAAGCCTGGAAAGTACTTGGCTGTGTTTTTGGATTCAGCATGTCACGTGGACAGCATGTCTTGTCAATCATCTAGACAGCCAGTCAGTATGTCAGTTAGTCTCTCTCAGAATGAGCCCCCTGATCTGATTAGTTCAGTGCATGCATGTGCCCAGGACACCCGCATCAGTGACTGGCGGAAGACCCACCTCTTCAGATTGCATGCTGGTTCCCCTCCTCTGCCAATGCCCTCTCAATCTTTGTACTAGTTTTGTGCATTGTACTTTTTTATGGTTTAATATTTTATTGTTAGGGTGTAATCTCTATGTATTCCGGGTTTTGTTTTTCAGTCCATAGCGTAGTAAACTTGTATTAGCGCTTTAGCGATGAGTAATCTACTGTATACATGCTGGCCTAGTAATGTTGTTTGCTAGCTAGGTGTGGCACTGTTGCTCATATTAATGAAATGACAGCATGTGATCAAGTTCTCCTATATTGTAATTTACTCGGAATAAGACGGTGCTGAACGTGCGATGGTGTTATCTGGCCTTTTGTCCTCAGTCATTTGATAGGAGTCATGGGGTGTGGATCTTGCAATTAGGAGATAAAGCTTTACTGGAGGAGGGATTGGGTTGGCTTTGTGTGCAAGGAAAGGGCAATTCAATGTGGTGTGATGTGTGTGTATGTGTGTGTTTGTTTTGCGCTCATATTATGATCTTGCCATGATCTAATCTATCATCCTGACATGGTCCAAGATGGATGCAGGGTTGATGAGAGGTCCAGCAGGGTTCCGAAGCTACAGCTGCTGGTTCCAGTCTGTCTGCTCTGTAAACATGTTTATGTTGCCCCTGGCACCACCTTAAGCCGATGGCAATTTGTGGTCGACGGCACCAGTGCGGCGTTAGAGGAAATGGCCATGCTTCCCACCGAATGGTCCGTCATTGTGTCACTGCAGTTAATGGCATCAGCAGACACGCCATCAGCCTTGAGCGATGCGCACAGAAAACCCACCGTCATCCTCAGTCACGTATACTGTCATTCTCAGTCACGTATACTGTCATCCTCAGTCACGTATACTGTCATTCTCAGTCACGTATACCGTCATCCTCAGTCACGTATACTGTCATTCTCAGTCACGTATACCGTCATCCTCAGTCACGTATACCGTCATTCTCAGTCACGTATACCGTCATCCTCAGTCACGTATACCGTCATCCTCAGTCACGTATACCGTCATCCTCAGTCACGTATACCGTCATCCTCAGTCACGTATACCATCATCCTCAGTCACATACACTGTCATTCTCAGTCACGTATACCGTCATCCTCAGTCACATACACCATCATTCTCAGTCACGTATACTGTCATTCTCAGTCACGTATACCGTCATCCTCAGTCACGTATACCGTCATCATCAGTCACGTATACCGTCATCCTCAGTCACGTATACCATCATCCTCAGTCACATACACTGTCATTCTCAGTCACGTATACCGTCATCCTCAGTCACGTATACCGTCATCCTCAGTCACGTATACCGTCATCCTCAGTCACATACACCGTCATCCTCAGTCACGTATACCGTCATCCTCAGTCACAGTCACGTATACCGTCATATATACGTGACATATCCCCTTTTTGGAAGACAAATTCTGCTGGCCGTGTTTGGCAGCAAAGCCTCAGCTTTCCACAGCCCTCATTGCAGCTAGTGCAGTCGAATGAAGGAATTTTGTTGGAGGTTGTGTCCGCGTGTCCTCGTAGTAAATCGATACTAATCGTATTCTGACAGGTGCTGTCCGCTCGCGGCATCCCATAACTCCACAGCCGACTAACCATGCCTGGTGATTCTGTTCAGCAAATGGTAATCAATTTCATAACTGCTTTCAATCTGCTTTCTTTCATCATGTGCCAGGAGGCGTTTATAACACACCCACAATGCGCGTCTTACCCTTGCTCCAGCCCACAGTGCGCGGGCTGTTGTGCTAACCCTGCGCTACTCTGGTGCCTCTTGCCCTGGGGGAACAGGCTGTTCGCAGAGGTTGCTTGGATATTTCCTTTTAGCGTGAGGCTCCGGGTTTTGATATAATCAGGGTCCTTATCAGGTTCTCCACTGTGGAAGTGAGATGTGCCTGGTCTTTTCGGAGTCACAGATCAAGCATCCGGAAAACCTCCTCTCATGACTATGACCTTTACTGTAAAATTATGAATCAGAACTACTGACATTCAGTGACTCGGTGGAAACAAGGCAGGGGCTGACGAGATAATTGGAATTGCGGAAATGAGAATTGGAGGAAGCAACAACTGAGTGAGAGAGTGACAAGATTTTGTTACATTTATATAGATCATACTTTGTGGATAAGTGGCTTTTATCCATTAATGTATAGCTGGGGCTTAGGCACAGGCTTTAGTGTCCCCTTCATGGACTCAAGCGTCTGACTTGGCTGGCTATCCTCACCCAGCTGAATAGATTTGCTGAAGTTAGCTGGGTTATGTGGTGTGAGGAGACGAGCCTGATAGCAGAGCGTCATTTAAATAAGACCCAACACCCTGCTACATCGTCCACCTGTCCTTCATACTAATCTTCTTCTCTGTGTGAGTCAGTGAAGGTCAGTGCTATAGGGGTGTTTCAGCCAGGAATGGGTCTGGTACCTGATCAATGGTTCATGTGCTTAGTATTGATAGAGCTAGAGATTTAAGATTATGTTTCAGCAGACGTAGGGAACCCCCATGTCTTCACTGCATATTCACATGTAGTTCTATGAGGTTCTGAGTGATGTACTGTATATGTGGAATACGACCCTCCAGGTATGTGTAAGGCCTCACTGCTGACCGTGTGTGGGGAATCCGCAGGTACGGTGTGACCTTTGACCATTCCCTCACCTGTCAGACGGACCAGTGAGAAGATGAGACAGAAGGGACCAAACCGAAATCTGGTTTTACCTCCCTTCCATAGCAGCCGCTCAAACTGAAATCTGGTTTCACCTCTGTTCAATAACAGCCACTCGCACCAAAATATGGTCTTGCCTCCATTCCTTAATGGACACTCATACCTAAATCTGGTTTCACCTGTTGCTTAACAGCCCCTGAGACCGAAATCTGCTTATACCTCCGTCCTTTCAATACCGTGCCATTGGATTATTGATTTGGGCTCAACACAGGGAATTCAAGAAGGTATAAAGATACCCTCTGAGTGCTGGTGGATGTATTGCACTGACTGCAGGACTGCACTCCCTGGAGGAGAAAATGGATGCTTGTGATGTGTGGATACCTGACAAACAGCGGAAAGCAAATCTGGTGTCTCTGCAGCATGATTATAATCCGCTAGGGTTATATCCCTGCTTTGTGTCAACACAAGGGAGGAGAATTCCTCCCCACAGGCGCCATTTTGGGGAAACTGCAATCAATTGCAGCATTTTCTGTCCTCCTGTGAAATGAGACACATCTATAAGGGAATAATATTATCATTTATTTCATATTCTTAGTATAGATTTGTTCTGCATAATGGATGACCTCTTTGAGAGCGACTTGTATGGATAGTGTTCCACATCGTAAGTGGCTATTGAAACGATTAGGCAATTCTACAGCGGCACCCTGTGAATTGAAGCTCCAACCTTACGACTATGAAGTTCTTTGCTGCACAGTTGGTAAGCCTGGGGAATGCAGTCCTTCAGGGATAGCTTGACTAGGAATACCACTGCACAACATGTCTGTCTGAGAGTTCAAATGCTTCACAGGGCATGCAATCTGGCGTTCTTTGTGCAATGTGCATGTCAGGATTCTTGTGGCCTGTGAAGGCCATGTTTGAAATCGGTTTTTGTTTTTTTTGCATTCCTTCCGGATGTTCTGTCCTTTCCAGAAAAAGGCCAGGAGGGGATCCGCTCTGCTCACCTCTTCTCTGGGGGAAGCTCATTGTTGTGTATCCATGGTGGGAAAGGAGGATTTGTCACCCCTCCCAGGGAACATTCTCATAATGTTGGAAGATGTGGTCCTGGATTAGGGCTGTGCGATATAGCCATCGCAGTACATCGAATAGTTGTTTTAACACAATAAGAACAATATCTCTGGTAGGTGGCGGTAGGTTTCACAGCGCAAACGACAGGCTGGTCCGACTAGAGAAGTAATTATCAGGTGTGTTTTCCCCGTGAGGAACAATTACATTAAGTTTAGGACAGCAGTTTATTATCTGGTTTTATCGGTGGAATGAGACATTGCTTCAGCTCTAATTAACAGATATGTTACCCCTGCGGACTCCAGCAGAGGTTATTATGTGGAGGAAAATGTCTTGAGGCTGTGACTTCTGATATTTTTAACATTTGATTGCTCTAGTTGTTTGCGCTGACCTTTGATTGGGTTAGCTTTTTTTTTCTTTTTTTTTTAAATGTACAACTCCAATCCCACCTGAATCTCAAACAACAGCTAATCAGTGTGGTTATGTTTTGGTTATCTATGAGTGTAGTTATGTACGGGTGCAGTGGGCATTTATCTCTTTTATTGCCTTTTCATGAAAAAGAAGACGTGGCTGTGATTTGGCCGACTACATACCAGGCTTTTTTATTACTGTTTGTAAATGTTAGGTCACAAAGTCTGTATAGTGTGGTAGATGGAAATGGTGTTTGGGAAGAATGGTACTGTGTAGGTCAGTGGTCATCAACCGTGTTTCTGGATATCTTCTGTCCCGTAGGTTTTCATTGCCACACCTGATTCTACTAATTAGCAGCTCAATAGGATATTTAGCTGTTGGATGAGGTGAGTTTTGCTGAGATTGGAATGAAAACCAACAGGACCCTAGATCTTCAGGAACAGGGTTAGTGAGCCCTGGTGTAGGGTCGTAGGGTCGCACACTGGATATCAAGTCCTTAAAAAATAATGTGTTGTGTTTCTTTGCTGTTGAAAATTGGAGATTAGCTGTGGAATAGCCACTAATTGCAGTGTGCACCTAACAGCAAGATGGTCTCAGGTTTGAAGTCCAGCCTGTCCAGTTTCTGTGTGGAGTTTACATGTCCTCCCTGTGTCCACCTGGGTTTCCCCCAGGTACTCCAGTTTTGCCCCCAGATATGCAGGTTAGGCTAATTGGAGAGTGTAAATTGCCCCTAGGTATGAGTGTGTGAATGAATGGTGTGTGTGCCCTGTAATGGAATGGCAACCTGTCGAGAGTACATTCTTGCCTCTCCCCCAGTGCATGCTGGGATAGGTTCCAGCCTCCCTGTGACCCTGACCAGAAATAAATGGGTTCTATAATGGGTGCAATAACCGGCAATGTATGCATGGAAAGGGTAGAGTTCATTTTAAAAATAGCTGTTACATGTCTTTCAGAAACTCCAGTTGGGTATACAGTACATTTCAAATGGTATTTGAAAATTAAAACCACTGGCATTGGTCAGTTCTTATAGAACATCGCCATACAGTATATCCTCTGGCTGTCCATATTGCAGTGTATTTCAGTGCAATTGAATAGAATAGAATCTTATATTTATGTACATAATTCACTTACTGTAAATGGAAAGGGTCTTCTCGGTGGCTCTCCTCTGAAACCGACTGCTGAAAGGTGTTTGTAGGGCTTACCCAGCGATCACGTGAACGAGGCCAGTTCTATTTCAACGGTGCACCCTGTCAGGTTCAAAGCTGTCGAACCATATGGTGGCCTTCAGGTAAAGAACGCGGTCAAGGACAGCGTCTCAGCCAGAGTTCTGAGGAGATGAGGGGATCTGCGTGTTCTGTGGCCGCCTGATTAATTAGCAAATTTAAAGCCGACCAACTTTCAAAATTGTTTGAAAAGCCAGGCAGTGAGTCACAGTGCAGAGAAGTTCGGTTGTTCCTTCAGAGCTCAGTTCATTTTACCTCCACATCTGAATTGCAAATGGAGTAATAAATTTGAAAAGCAAGCAGGGCGCGTGCCAGGAAACAGCCGGGGGGGCAGCGGTACAAAATCAGCTTTAGTTCAGCTCAAGCGGAGGAGCTGTAGTGAGTCTGGCTAGTGTAGAAGACCCTTCAGGGATGACTTTTAGGCAATAGCAGGCATGCTTGTATCTGTTTGTTTGTCCCACCATATATGATAAAGATGTTTTGCTTGTGAGTTGGTTCAGCAGGAACAAGAAGAATGTGTACATGGCTGGAGCAATTTAGAATGTGCCAAGTGTGTAACTTTGACGTAAAATGCAGAGTACATATATCAGAGAGCTTGCTGCTTTGTTTCAGAGAATGCAACATGCTGATGTATTGTGAATTTGCTCCACGTAGTAAAGAGTGCCTTATCACTGTGGTCCTTTCCTCAACAATTTGAATTCAATTGATGGTCAGTCACTTATATCGCATTTCTTCCCCATTCTGATGTTTGGTCTGAACAACATTTGAACCTCTTGACCATTTCTGCACACTGATGTGCATGTCTACCTAATAAAGTGGTCTCAGAGTGTATATGTGTGTGTGTGCGCGTTTGTTTGTAGTAAGTGTTCCTGTTGTAATTAACCCCCTCCCCTTCACATTACTGTATGAGCATGTATGTGTGTGTGTCCCCAGACCTCCTGAATGGAGCCCAGGAGAAGTGTGAGCTCCCCCCTCTCGACGGGTTCCCTCACTGCGAGGCCAAGTTGAAGGTGAGCATCCTCTTCCTCTTACCATAATGCCATTTAGCAGATGCCTTCATGCACAGCCACTTATGCGGCTGAGTTTATACTGAAGTAATTCAGGTTAAGTGCCTCGCTGCAGGGTACAATGGCAGGGCCCTCCTATCAGCTGATTAAACTCGGAGTCGCAAGCCCACCTCCCTAACGATTATGCTACACTGCCACCACAGGTAGATATTTAGTAGAGCGAGTTTCAGAGCTTACTTTTTTAATGAATGTTATCAGCTATTAGGGCTGGAAATTTACTGAAGCAATTCAACTGCCTTGCTCAAGCGTGAAATGGCACAGCATCACCTGGGGATCGAGCCAGCAACTCCTGAGTTTGCCTCGCTCTGTTTGTAGATGATATCACTAATGCACATTAGAGGTGAAGCGTTGAAGTTTGTGACAATTTATTAAAAACCTCTCATGTTAGGGGCACCCGTTTTCTGAGCAATGCTTAGCAATGCTTGAATATTGTGTGCATAATGTGTCCAATTTTATGGGATTTTATTGAGGTACATTAACTGAGTTTAGAGCAAATGATACACATCTCTGCACACAGACAAGGCAAAAGATAAATATCTATGGCTATATCCACCCGACGAAAGCATGCATTCTCTCAGATGTAGTTTAGAGATTTTATCTGTGCTGTGTTGCAGTGTTTTGCTGGTAGCTGTGGAAAAAATGGTTTTATAGACAAGTCTGCTGATGGAGGGCCTTTTACAGGAGATGTTTTTTTTTCTGTTAGCCCTTGCAAACAGTATTCTTATTCATATCAATATCCCTTTTGTTAGACCACCATCACCCCTGGCGTTGCCTCTTCTTGCATGTTTATAGTCAGAAAAATATAATTATTAAAAAGGAATTCAGCTTTCGCCTTCCTGTCAGTCAAGTGTGGAATTTGTCCTGTGCATAAACCAACTTTGAGTCCACCGAAAATGCAAATATAAATAAAAAAAGAAAAAAGGTTAAAGTTTCTGATGTTAATAACAGTCCACATTCCTCCTGGTGGTAGAATTAGGTGAGACTCTGCCCCTGAAGACATGGAGCTTGTTTCATGCACTAATAATCTCACCCTGGAATGAGAGCGAAGTCGCCTGTATTTTGTGAAACTTTATGTTGGACTAAAATGCATTGCATCCTTTTCCAGATGTGTATTTATACTGGAGATGACTTTCTTGTGTTCCGATGTTGAGAGCAAATGTGTGTGCGTTTGTATATGTGTGCGTGCGTGTGTGCGTTTATGTGTGTCCCTCTGTCACAGTATGTGTGTGCTCCTCTCTCTCCAGTGGATGAAGGACATGTGGCGGTCGGACGCCTGCTACGGTAACTACGGTGTTGACGGCTCCACCTGTTCGGCCTTCATCTACCTGAGTGAGGTGAGTTCTCCCGCAGCTTCAAATCCGAGGCCCTCCCTTTGAGTATTCAGAGTGTACCTGCTGGTGTTTACCACCAGCCCTGAATACACAAATGTGTTCATCTGTTTTCAGTAGATGCTGTATGTAATAAGCAGAGATATGTGTATGCTCAAATAAGTTTAGCTTACTGTAAAATACTTCTCAAGTAAACATACTCAAGACTTAACAAAATGCTGATGTTTTAGCCAAAAATGTCTTGCATTGTTAGATATGACTGTCGTTTGACATTGTTTAAAATGTAAACCCCGACAGAAGGGTGACTGAGGTTGCTGATTAGAGCCATGCAGTTGAACTGGGTGAAAGGTCAGATGCGTTGTGTCATTGTGCTGTACTGTGCTGGGCTGTGCGCTCAGGTGGAGAACTGGTGCCCTCGTCTTCCCTGGAGGCAGAGGAACCGGGACGAGGAAGCAGAGAAAAAGAGTGAGGTGAGACCGGAATGTTCCATTTCTCTCTTCTCTCTTTCTCTCTCTAAACCACAAAGTAACAGCGGAGAGTAGTAGTAATAGTAGTAGTTGTCATGGTAGTCATAATGGTAATCGTAGTGGTAGTTGTAGTCATAGTGAAAGCTGTGTACGTTAAGTCAAGTATTGTGCATGAGCACCCCAGAGATGGTCTTTATATACATATGTGCAATAAACCTTTTTCTTATGTCCTATATTATAAAAATTAAAGCCAGTCCCTTATACCCTCCTGGTCATCTGCACCTGATGGTAACTTTTGGCTGTGCCTCTCCCTGCAGACGCAGGTCCAGACCAGCTTTGACGGGCTGTACCGGGTCATGTCCCGTCGGGAGGAGTTCCGCTGGATGATGCTTCGGATCAAACGCATGGCAGAACCCTGGCTCAGCGCCATCCGGTCCCTGGCTGAGAAACAGGACCTGGGCAAGCGCAAGCGCAAGAAGGTACAACGCCTATTCCCGCTCAAAACCCCAAACCGAGTCGGATATAGAACCGGAGCATTACAGCAATTAATGTTTTAATTGTTATGTATAAAGCATCGGATGTGTGACTGTTTAGGTTTCCCAACCCTGTTCCTGGAGTTCTACTGACTACCGTCCTGTAGATTTTCGTTTCAACCCTAACAAATCACACCTCATTCAGACTTCTGGTGCCCTTGTGGAGAAGTGATGTAGCTTACAACAACATGAGATATAGTTATTTTCCTGTTTATAAAGCAAGTATTCATCTTTATCTTGGCAAACTGCCTGACGAAAAAAAAAATCCTCATTGGCCTGGCAGCAGCTTTGCTGGTTGTACTATGAGGTGGTCTGTAACCTGGAGCTACTGGCCAAGATACTCACCCGATGAAGGCTTACAGTACTGGAACTTTTCTAAAAGCCAGTGAGATTTGTGTAGGATATTTTGTCTGCTGTGGCAAGTGACAGTTTTCTTAGCCATTTCTGTTTATTGGCTTTCAGCGGGTGCACTGATCTAGAGTGACACAAGTGCAAAGATCAGGGATCAAAGCACAAATGCTTAGGTGTCAAACTTCATTCCAGGAGGATTGCAGTGTCTGCTGGTTTGCGGGACCTTCTCAATACAAGTGCTTCAAATCATTGATTGGCAATAGAATCGAGACTCATTGGTTTTCAGAGCCTTATTTAACATCTGATTGAAAGGAAACCACAAAAACCAACAGATACTGGGGCCCCCTGGGGATTTAGTTTGACACCCTTGCCTTAGAGGGTAAAGTATAGTCCCAAGCGAGACTACTGCATACTTTTAGGCTTTCGCCATTGACGTAGCGTGCAATACAGTTGTATCCTTTAATGGGTTCATGATGTGATGTGAAGACACAACCCTTAACTGAAACAACCCTTACTGAACATTACAAATAAAATGCATTCAAATTGAGTAAATTAATATTATGGTCCAGATAAATATTTTATATTGCCATTGTCTGCCTTTTATGTGTGGATATTGCTTACTTTATGGGTGCAGAAGATAACTGAACAAATATTCCCTTAACTAATAACACACTGTGTGAACTGCTTGTGACAGCTCGTTTGACTTGATGAATCCATGAAGGAAGAATCATAAGTTGCCATAATCCTCTTAAGCTCCTGTTAGCCTATGGATTTCTGCAGGTAGTTCTATGAGAAAAGTACACACAGGAAATGTGTTTGGTTGGATATTTTGCAATTTTACGAGGCCATTAATTTCATGAACGATACTGTAATTGTATATTGTATGTGGCTGAAGGACATCCTTGGCTTTCACTCAGTGTTTCATACTGTAGGAACCCATTTCTTTTTTCAGCAACAATAATTTTGAAACTCCATTTAGGCATTCACATCTAGTGATGACCTGCAAGTTACTGTTGGTGATTTATCTAACCCTTTCAGTCCCTAGAGTGTTATATGGCACTCAAGAGTAACAACTGTAATATCCCTGGAGTGCCGTATAGCACTCTCAACCTTATCCCTTACTATACTATTGTTTTGAGTCTCTATGAAAACCCTACACAATTTTCAGAAAGTTCTCAGTTTTCTGACCCCTTGGGAATTGCCAAGACCCCTTGGGAATTGGGCAGAGCCACTTCTTGGGACTGAAAGGGTGAAAAGTCAAATGACAACTTGAGGCTTGAATGTAGTATGTTGGTCATATGATATCATCCACAAATGTCCCCTTGTGTTCAGATCCTGGTGCATTTGGGCCTGCTGACGAAGGAGTCGGGGTTCAAGATCGCAGAGAACGCCTTCAGTGGGGGGCCCCTGGGGGAGCTGGTGCAGTGGAGCGACCTCATCACCACCCTCTACCTGCTGGGCCATGACATCCGCATCTCCGCCTCAATCAACGAGCTCAAAGAGTGAGCACATGCTGTTTACACACTCTGAACACCCATGCCCTGAACAGAGACTGAACACCCATCCTCTGAACACAGACTGAGTACCCATGCCCTGAACCCACTCTGAACACCCATCCCCTGAACACACACTGAGCACCCATCCCCTGAACCCACTCTGAACACCCATCCCCTGAACCCACTCTGAACACCCATCCCCTGAACACACACTGTTGCAGGAAAATTCCCCTGGATGATGGTCTGTGTTTGAAAAACCGCACTGTGCTCTGAGGGAATTTCCCAACTTAAGGAAATCGTACGACCCAGCTCCGGAAGCCTTGAGGCCCGCTACCCTCCCCTGCTCTTGCACCCTTCCCCTTCTCTGAGCCGTGCCAGTCTGCCATTCCTCCCTCTTTTTTTTACCGCACTGGAATGCCGCTCACCCTTATCCAGTCTGCTGCTGGCTTCGTCTGAGCAAATTCCAAGGTTACGCTGCCATGGATTCTTGGCATACACTGTGGTTCCATAACCGCAAAAAGACAACAATGCAGGCAGATGTTCTTGGCAGGGAAAGAATAGGATCTTTTACAGTGAAGTTAAAGGTCGGATGCTGTTGAAGGACCTTTGTAAATGTATCGGGCTACGTAAACCACCTATTTGACTTTTGTCATTTTGTCATAACATTTTGCTAACAGTTGCTACAGAGAAGCAGTGCGGTGGGCTACGTTTGCCTCTGTAGGAACACATTCCTATGAATACATACTATGAATACAGTCTCTCTGCCACTCCTCTAATAAACCCATATCTACTCTCAGGTTGTTTTGGGAATAAGCTGTTCTCTGTTCTTTCTGTTTTATAAAGAAGCTCAACTATTGCATGTCAGGGGTGAAATCTGTCCTATTCTCGCTCTGTATGTTTTATGGATATGGCTTTCTCCTCTATCCTTCACTTTTTATCAACAGACTGTCTTCTCTCAGTTTATGTGAGTAAACCCTTCCCTGTCTGCACTGCAGGATCATGAGAAAGGTCATGGGGAACAAGTCCAGCTGCCCAACCCTGGGGGACAAGGTGGTGGAACTCATATACATCGACATTGTGGGCCTGGGCCAGTTCAGAAAGGCGCTGGGGCCGTCCTGGGTCCACTACCAGTGAGTGTTCTGTTCTGCTTCATTAGCTGTACATGCCGTACCTGACTTCTCTTCCTAGGGCTTGTTATGGGTGTCTGTATTTTTGAAATTTGCACTTCTGCTTTTGGTTAGCCCAGTTAACATAGCATTAGTGCTTTAGCGAGTCTTTATTCGCTGGTTTGCGAGTGTTGCTAACCAGATCTGGCGCAGTTATTGTTTAAATAGTACGTTGCTTTGGATAAGAGCGTCTGCTAAATGAATGTAATGTGATGCAATTTAGCAAATTGCTGTTATGTGCTGAATACATAGTCAGGATTTTATTCTCTCATCGTGCCGCCCTGGGCTCCAGGAATAGCAGCAGTCCTGTGCACTGTACCCAGGCTGTTGCTTGAGTGAGTGTCCAGTGTGTAAGGCCAAACAATAGCTTCAGATCGCTTGAGGTTTCCTACTACCACAGCAAGATCAGTTATTTCCGGTTTCAGGTTGTTGCGTGCCTCCTGTTGCATTACTTACAAGAAACAGTTTTTTTTACTGTTTTGTTTGCCAGTCCAGTGGAACATAGGCCTTACAGTACTGCTCTGGACTATGTGTGCATTTGCAGTTATGCATTTACTGAAGCACTTCAGGTTGAATACCAAACTAGAATACCAAGGTACAACGGCAGCACCCCAGCTACGAATCCAAATTACGACCTTGGCATTACAAGTCCAGTTCCCAAAGCATTATGCTACACCACCGTCCTACACAGTATCCAAGAACAATCTTCTCAGCTCTCTATTGTCATCCATCCTGTTAGACCGACCATTAGATGATCTAACAGCTGCTCATTTCCAGTCATAGTGGAAGTAGCCAGTGGCCAATCAGGAAACAAGTGATTTGAGTTTCCTGCGACCTTTAGTACTGTGTTATGTTTGGCGAAGTATCAGCTGGGCTGGTTTGTAAACAAATGACAAATGTCTTGCATGCTAGCTTATGACCGGAGCACAAATCTTTGGGCTCTTGTTTTGGAGGGAATACCTAAAGAAGATTAATGCAGATGGTAGTGTTTGTGACCAGCTTTCAGCACAGAGGGTGAATGTTTTTTCTCACGTTGCCACTTTACAAAATAAACATTACTTGTTTTGTCTGGCCTGGCTTGGAACATGACCTCAGTGACCTCTGTCATATCTGGAGTGTGTGGCCAAGCAGTCAGCCAGGGTTATTGTGTTTTACAGAGACTCTGACTACAGCCAAGCCAGTTGAGATGCAGTTATGCTGTGGATAATCACTTTAATGTTGCATGTTTGATGATTTGGCAAAGAAAGACATTATGGAAATAGTGTTCAAATGCGAGGGCACGCATGCAGCAGTTTGGGCCTGAAATAGTCATTCGTTCATTGGCTAGAGTTTCGGCAGAGAGAGAGAGTGGTCGGTTCGCTCATGCAGGTGTAGCGGTAGTAGGGCGGCCTGTAGCGTAGAGGTTAAGGTAAATGACTGGGACCTGCAAGGTTGGCGGTTCGATCCCCAGTGTAGCCACAGGAAGATCCGCACAGCCGTTGGGCCCTTGAGCAAGGCCCTTAACCCTGCAGGGAACAACCCTTCCAGGGCAGGATTGTCTCCTGCTTAGTCTAATCAACTGTACGTCGCTCTTGATAAGAACATCTGCCAAATGCCATTAATGTAATGTAATGTAATGTAATGTAATGTAGTGTAGTAACTTGAGAAGCAACGTTACTGCTCCAAATTGGGGAGAAAGAGACAGTGGCAGACGAAAAAAAAAAAAATTGTTGAAAGTTTCTTTTGACGCGCTTGAAATGACACGCCACTGTCGACACGCAGTCTGAGCAACCCAAGACCCAAACACGTATATTATTGTTTTATGCCTGTTCTCATTATGGATGATTAACCGCACACAGTTGGCAGGCAACACGAAGGAGTCAATCACCTGGAGCTGATTTTTCTTCTTCGGAAAATCCATGTAGTTATACCCTTTATTTGAGCGTGTCGGACTCAGGAGGAGCAGATCTATTCGTTTTGGTTTTATCCTCATTGCAGATTTTTTTTATTCCCCGGGGTGTGTGCACTGAATTCCAAATAGATGCAAAGATAACAGTAAGCTGCAGAGGGCTCACTCCGCCTCCGAGAGACGGTCTCGTTTGCTCTGGCGCCGTTTGCTCACCACTAATTTCTCAGGAGTTTCATTGATTTCAATTATCACGCCGCTGCCAGGCTGGAGATTTCTCTGTGTTTGACTGTCGCTTAAAAAAGAGTGGAAGCGATATTGAAGACCAGCGCAATGAAATGCAAATAAAACCATTCAATCAGAACAACATAAATCACCAATTACTGGAGCCATCTTAACAGAAAAGAAATGAAATAAAATAAAATATTTCAATCTGACGGCTGTAGAACAACGTAAATGTTGCCTCCTGCGTCTGGTGAGTCATGGTGTTCTGCATTTTAGCATCGACTTTGCACTGGAGCTTTATGTGAATTTCTCTTAGTTAAGATGGCTCCCCTAACTGTTGATGCAAGATTTCTCTTTGAACCTTTTCTGCTATTTCCAGAAAGACATTTAAAGTAACTTTTTGAAAGTGATTGTAATTGATCCATTAAACCGAATCATCCATTTTATCTGTCTGTGTGATTTTAGGTGTATGCTGCGGGTTTTGGATTCCTTCGGTACCGAACCTGAGTTCAACCACGCTCACTACGCGCAATCCAAGGGGCACAAGACCCCCTGGGGCAAGTGGAACCTCAACCCCCAGCAGTTCAACACCATGCTCCGTAAGTCAATCTCTACCCCACCCCCCAGCCCCTGGCTGAGATGGATAGCCTTAATGGGAGGGCAGAATTACGCCGGCCTGGTGTAAATTTTCCCTTTCAGACCCTTGAAGTGGAACCATTAGACCAAAGTCTCTGTGGATGGAAATCTTTAGTCGTCTGAATGAGCCTTTTGTCCTCTCGGTGGAGTATGGGTTTGCTGGAGCGGCTCCTGGCCCAGGTCAGTTCTCTGCTCCATGGGCTTACATATTGGAGTCCAGACTGAGAATGAACCTGAAAGCAAATGCCACTGCTCTGTATCCGCTGTGACCGGATCTCGCTGTTGTGGTAATGTGTTCGCTAAGAAAGAGGATCTCTGTCCTTGGGTCGCCAGTGAAGCTCTTGGTTCAGAGAAACGGGAGTGAGGGGATCCGCATAAACCTGCAGTCACAAAGATGTCCCCGTGGGGGGGGATGGTTGTGTGCATTGAATGCGGATAAAACTCTTGAATGCGTTTGCTTGTAGTGTTGCTTTGCGACTTAGATGAAGATTTATGATGGAAGGATTTACGATCAGCGGCACGCCACAGGGAATGCGATCCCTCAGTCTTGGATTACATTCATTACCATCCGAAAAGACTGGCAGGAATCGCTGGAATCGGAGAGACGCTGGTACAGTCGAGGCTAGGCTCTGCTGTCATATGATGCAATATATTATTTCAGGCTCTGAAAGATGACTACTGCCCCAAGTCATTGTTACTAAGTCAGCAGGATTAATGATAGTGCCATTTCTTATTTTCCTGCTGACAAAGACATTAAACAGGCTGCTGGACGACGTGTTCAGTTAAAGCATCACGCTGTGGTGTAAGGATGAGCCCGGCCCCTTGAATCTGACTGTGGCCAGTAGCTCCATTTCCATTCCCGTTGCCATTGCTTTTACCCAACTTATTGCAGGGTTCATTTGGTAAGGGATCCGTGTTGTAAGGCAACCCCTGTTGGTCGAGCTGGCCCCCCGTTGGACTGCATGCCAAAGCCGTGAGGGGAAAGGTCTTCCTCCGACTCTACTCTACGCGAGCTTGGCTGCAGGCCAGGAAAGTCTGTGATAAGAAGCAGGCTTGCGACACCACAATGCGGCTGCTGTTGCAAAGGGTTGGATGTTCCGAATTAGAGTTGTAATTGGACATGTTCAGCCCCATAATAGGCGCTAATATATATAAAAATTAAAAACGTAAGCATTACAGAGATGTATCTCCCTCAGTAAAGTCATGTTTCAGATCCATTACATTACATTACATTATTGGCATTTTGGCAGACGCTCTTATCCAGAGCGACGTACAGTTGATTAGACTAAGCAGGAGACAATCCTCCCCTGGAGCAATGCAGGGTTAAGGGCCTTGCTCAAGGGCACCGGGATTATAACCACCGACCTTGCGTGTCCCAGTCCTTTACCTTAACCACTACGCTACAGGCCGATCCTAATAGTATACCTACAATGATCATGACAAAGTAGATTGATTTCAATACTGGAGACCCTGTATGAAACATTCAGGCTTTTTTCTCAACACACAAAACCACATTTCCGTAGATGTATCTATGTGGAAAGGACGTGTCCTGGAACTGCAGAACTCAAACAGAAAGTGTTTTTCAGAATTATCGATGTTGTCGGGTACAGTAACTGCAGGTCTGCAGTGTAACCTAGCTCTTTCTGTTTGCCAGAGGCTTCAAACCTGGTCATTTGTAACATTACGTTTTTGTCTGTTTGCTCATGTAACCTTTTTTAGGTCATAAAAGTCTGCATTGATATAGCACCTTTATCCAAAGTGCTCTGACACTTACTCAGGGACACCTTCACACACCCAGTGTGGGGTCGCAACGGGAACCCTCCGAATGCCAGATGACTGCTCTTACCTCCTGAGCCAATGTCACCCCCTAATTCAGGTCACCCCTCAATAAAGGTCACCTAATTCAATCTGTTGGAGGCTTTTAAGTCCAGGTACCTTATGTTTCTCTTTGAGGTATCTCTTTGACTCTTGTTATGTATCACTATTATACCTATTGTCACTGACCCTGTAATGCAGAAATGCTTCAAGAGATTTTTCCAGGATGCAAGATAGACATGTAGAACATTGGTAACTTCAATTGATCTGTCCATTGGTATTACGATATGATCATCAACGGATCCATCAAAAATGTATCTTAGGGTTTAAGGTCCCTTTTAAGCTTTGTGTATCACAGAGTGCACTGTGGACATGAATTTGTTCATTAGCCGTTTATATCGTCTGATGCATATGTAATATATAATGATTATGTTTGATAGATTTGGCTTGCCAGTGGTAGGGATGATTTTATTTATTTTTTGATTAGTTATTTTTAGAGAAGACTAGAGAGAAGCAATTTCCTCATTGTGAAGATTCATATCAAAGAGATACTAGGAACAGATACTGTTGTGTTAAAAGATTATTCTCTGTGTGTCTGGATTTTAAGACCAAAATGGAGCCTGTTTATGAAACAAATTAACAGTGTGAGCCAAAATAATCATGCCATCAATATGAAATGCACATCAAAGCTTGGTGTTAAGGCACATCTCTGGCCAAGTTGCGCATTAAGAAATATTTTTCATCGGGCTGCATTTGATATCTTGGTTATATTTTGTTTATGGAGCAGTCCTAAGTCATGTTAGCTTTTAGAGATTCAGTGAGCCCCTACATATACACTCACCGAGCACTTTATTAGGTATTTATTAGACTTATTTTTTAGACATCTACTGCTGTAGCCTATCCACTTAAAGTTATGATGCGTTG
Source organism: Conger conger (assembly GCF_963514075.1). Classification (NCBI taxonomy): domain Eukaryota; kingdom Metazoa; phylum Chordata; class Actinopteri; order Anguilliformes; family Congridae; genus Conger; species Conger conger. The sequence goes on from NC_083762.1 coordinate 59,213,567, forward strand.
TGTGTTCAGAGGTGCTCTTCTGCACAACCACTGTTGCAATGTGTGGTTATTTGCGTTACTATCGCCTTCCTGTCAGCTCTGACCAGTCTAGCCATTCTCCTCCGATGGTTCTCATTAAGAAGGTGTTTCTGTCTGCAGAACTGCTGCTCACTAGATTATTATTATTTTTTTTGCACCATTCTTTGCAAACTCAAAAACGGTTTCTGAGATACTCAAACCACCCTTTCTGCCACCAACAATCATTCCTCGGTCAAAGTTTTCTTCCCACATTCTGATGGTTGATGTAAACATTAACTGAAACTCCTGACCCGTATCTACATGATTGTGTGCATTGCACTGCTGCCACACAATTGGCTGATTAGATATTCGCATGAATAAGTAATACCTACTTATTCATGCGAATATCTAATCAGCCAATTGTGTGCCAAATGTTCATAATAAAGTGCTCGGTGAGTGTATATGTTTGGATGCTGTAGGATCTTTCCTCTGCAAGCAGACACATCTCACATTGCTGCCGGATGTCTGTCTGTGAGGATGAGTGTACTCTAATATGTGCCAATGTGAATTACCATTAGTCTACAGTGTTGGGATGGGTGGCAGTAGACTAGCATTATGCAGTTTGTTGATCTAAATCTCAAGGCTGTCATAGAGGGCACTTTGAAAGGCGGGACACAAAATGTCAAACTGACCATTCCCTTGTCTGCAGTTCAGCCATTAAGTTTACGGGAGACGAGAGGAAGTGACAGAGGGAGGGAGAGAGAGAGAGAGAGAGACTTCATTCCCTCTGCATAATTTGTCATTATCTTCCCCTCACCAGCAATTGAAGTGTTTGCTTTGTCTGGCTTTGCATTAATAACAGCATTGAAATCTCGGCAGACATTTATCATCTGCTAAAATTGTTTGCATCTTTGAAGAAATGACAGTTTAATATTCAGGCACTCCCCCCTGAGAATCAGATTATTGTGATTGTGTAAATGTATCGTGCAGAAGAAGGACAGATGACAAGCCTTCTCCTGCATTTAAAGATTAAATTCAAGGCGATAATATAATTTGCTTTGGCTTTGCTTTTTATTCACCGACCATCATGAAAATGTTTGGGTTGGTTTGATCCAGCAGTCTCCTTAAAAACACGGAGGCCATCTCCCCTGGTTGTTTAACGTGCTGTCCAGTCGGCCGTGGAAGCAAAGCGTTTCACCTCATTTCACCTCTGTCCCTGGATCATTTCCTGCCATTGAGCTTGGTTGGAAGGCCTTTGGCATTTTGCCACCGACCAGAGCCGACTCACCTTCCGTTGTGCATATTACAGAGAGGCCCATAAATATACCCATCCCTGAGGCAAGGGCTGTCTCATTCTATTACTGACCAATTACAGGAGTCCCTCTTCACACTCATCGCTGACCCTGTGGCTCATCGTCATCCTCACCATCATTTATAATTTATGACTCTTTGTCATAACATTATTTACTTCAATTCTAGGTGTGAGGACTGAGAGATAGAGATGCTCTCGTCTGTCCTGGCTAGGGCTCCGCGGGCATCTCCTTAACCAAGCCGACTGTACCTTACGAAGTGATGTGAATCGCCAAATAACTGAGCATTAATAAAGGCAAGGGGTGATGGGTGTGAATCGCCCCTGTTCCTGCATGCTCATCTGTCCCTTCATGTCCATGCACATAACCAGACCTGAGTCAAATTCATAATTGTTTTGAATTCAGATACTTTTCTGTGCTTTACTGAGCTTATCTGATGTATTGGGACATCTGAAATACTCTTAGAGTGCAAACCCACCTTCTGGTCCTCTTGTTTGGCTCAGTTGCACCAGGCAAGATCAATCAAGAAAAGTATTCGAATCCAAAATAAATATACATTTGACCCAGGTCTGCTCATAAGTGAGAGATTTGATGGCTTCTGTCTATAATGTTCCCATTTTACAGATCAAACAAGGTTATGAGTGTTGTGTCTGCCCCAACACACTCGTTCTCCACACTATCAGGTTTAAGCAGATCTGGAATGTTCTGTACAGAGTAGCAGCCCAAGTGGGAATCTCTCAATAGGCATAAGAACACGATGGTAGCTTGAAATTTGGCAGGTCTGTATTCGCACAAAGATCCATTTTTGGATCTTCATTGCTTCCTTAGAACACGGGGCCGTAGACCCACTTCCACACATCGGTATTCACATGTGTTCTCTTCCACACATAACGCATTTTCAAAATCTGCTCTTCTTTCCTGGTGAAAGACAGAAGCCCTTATCTTCGCCTTTGTGCTCGGAAACAGATGGTGCAGCCTTTGCCAAGCTGAGTTGAGTGTGAATCGGGAGTGTTTGGCCTGTCAAAAAACTTGTTAAACTGAACTTGTGTTTTTCTTAGTCTATTAGCAACATTAGGAATTTGGTCATTTAGAAAGCGGTACTTATTAAGAAATCTTTCTGGGATGTCTCATGCTCTTCTCGGATTAACTACTAGCAATACACACTTTATTAGGAACACCTGTATACCTACTTATTCATGCAATTATCTAATCAGCTAATCATGTGGAAGCAGTGCAATTCATAAAATCATGCAGATAAGCGTTGGGAGCTTCTCTTGATGTTAACATCAGAATTGGGAAAAAATGTGATCTTTGTGATTTCGACCATGATTGTTGGTGCCAGACGGACTGCTTTGAGTATTTCTGCTGATCTCCTGGGTTTCCATACACAACAGATTCTAGATTTGCAGAGGATCCAGTGAGCTGCAGTTCAAAGCTGATAGGAAGATGACAGTCACGCAAATAATTACACATTTCAACTGTGGTACGCAGAAGAGTATCTCGGAACACACAATGTGTCAACCCTCTAAGTGGCTAGGCTACAGCAGCAGAAGACCAATGAGTAAAATAAATTTAAAAAGCCTAATAAATACCTAATAAGGTGCTCACTGAGTGTATAGATGTACCACTGTGTGGAAATATTTTGTGAGTCACGCAATTGGTGCATAGGAAGTGGCTTGCAGTGTTCTCTCTCACTTCCTGTCTCTTTTTAGCTCACACTCCAGATAACACCTTCCTGGGGTTTGTGGTGGAGCAGCACCTGAATGCCAGTGACATCAGACGCATCGATGACATCAAGAGACAGAACCAGTCACTGGTCTACGGAAAAGTGGACAGCTTCTGGAAGGTAGGAATGCTTTAGGCTTTCTGCAGGGCAGCAAGATTGACCTTCAAGCTAGACATCAACCAGCTAACAGCAGGGGCTTTTTTTAGATCATTTTTTTCAGTAAGCTGTTAAATTGTCCTTCTCCTTGGTGAATATATTTGAATTTTCCTTCGGTGGAAAACTCTGCCTCTAATGTTTTATAGGTTTCAGATGACTAGTGTGACAGGAACTGGTTTTTGCACCACTGATCCCATCAGTGTACCTGTCCCAGAGTCAAACATTGCTGTTTTCACCCTGCTTTTGGGAATACTTTGGATTGGCCTTTGGCTTGTTAACCAACCTTAACCAAAAATGATAAGCATAGCAACAAACCAAGGGGGTGGGTGTGGATACCTGAAAGGTCTGACAAACTGGTGGAAATTAAGATAAGCGTGGCAGCAGACACAATTTAAAAATATGGATATGCCAAAGATGTATTTTTGCAACCCATTTGAAAAAGGCTTATATATGGCCACATTATTTGATTTCACTGGTTGCACTTGGAAATATTGATATTCTATATGCCAAGACATGGACATTGTTTCGGAATTATCATGCGTGAAACTCAAAGGTGCCAGATTTGTACAGTATACAAAGTGAATTAGGGCACATTGACATTGTGGAAATACAATTCATTAATCCTTCTTTAATAAATCAATCGCATACTATCTGGCGTGAGAGGTCCAGTCATCATTGCGTGCACCAAGAGTTAGTATGGATATACTGTTAGTGTGCTGTACTGGAATAAGACTTGGCACTTTGCTCGACTGTCAGTCTCAATAAAAAATTGACATTTAAACTAAGCCATTGGATAGTCTGGATGTTAAGTTGGGTGATTATGTGGTATTTTACCATGTAATGATACCCTACATAGTATGTGTGCTTGCATCTACATCGGACAACAATTCATCATTAAATCACACCTGTAAATCATATACGAACAGTGGCGGAAAGATTTGCCCATAAAAGCCTGCTTCTACCGCACGTGACCTGAAGAAATAAAACCAGTAGGAGCTTGGCTTCCCAGTCCTCTTCATTGGCCACATGTGATAAACCACCACAGTCTCAGCTGACAAAGAACTAACAGGAAATGAGCAGGCAGTAAAAATCAATGACACGGAGCGATGGTAGAACAGGAAGGAACAGCGTTGTCTTCCTACCGCGACTGGCCAAAACGGGCCGGCACTGCCAGAGAAAGCAGACGAGTGACCTTGTTAGAACAATGTTTCCCGCCTTGTTCGGTTGTTTTCAGCCTCCTCCCATTACGCTTCACACAGGTTCGGCAAATGGGCTGTTTGTCTGAAGACCGTGCCTCTGCCAACGAAACGTCACACTTATGATCACGTGAAAAACCTGTTTCTGCTTATCTTAAGATCTTGAGATCTGCTTGGCAGCTGGATTAAGACTGAGTGAATGTGTGTGTGAATCTGGATACCAGCTGTAATCCAAAGGGGGTTATTGCTATTCAGTTTTATGCACCACTTCAGCTTGTAAATGCGTATCGCTCAAAAACAATATTATCTAAGGATAATTAATCCCACAATGGGCCTGTGTCAAGATTTTGCTTGTCACAAGGCTGGGGCAGTATTTTAGGTATGCCAGTAATAAATTAATACAATGGTATAGTTTTACAGTACTGTTATCAAAGATATTTTATGGTTTTGTGATATTTGCCCAGCCATAGCTTTCCACTTGTCATCCTACCTCTCTCACTTAAGCAATCTCAGACTCCTGACTTTCATTGGCCAATATCAGCTTACACACAGAAAAATAGCAAAAACAGCATTATCCAGTAAAGAGACCCAATTCTTTTAATCCGGAACTGTCATTGTGTTTTGATGAGGTGATGTAATAAGGGGAAAGATTCCAGCTCAAAGCCCTGTTTGATGCGTCCCCATTAGCATCGGGACACCCCCGATCCCAACTTTGTCCTCTTTACGAAGGACCGTTATCGAGACAAACCAAGGTTTTAGCTTTAGCATTTGCATGGCACCTCCTGAGCCTGCAGTGAAGTTCTGCAGTTGTTGTGAATCATTACATTACAATTATTTAGCTGACACTTTTATCCAAAGCGGCTTACAGTTAATTAGATAAAGCTGGAGCAATGCTGGTGTAGGGTCCTTCGCACAGGGCACCAGATTACGTAGGGTCCTCACACGGGCCGCCAAATAACATAGGGATTTTACTCTCTACGAAACCGGGGCACCAATTAATGTTATGTAGCAGTATAACTGCAAAAAGTAATCAGTCTCATAAAATTACTGTTATCAGAAATATCTAACCACAAATTTAGTATTTTAATTAATAATTAAAATAACCATTATCAATGATTAAACATACCGATAACCTGGAGGTTGGAAGTTCTTCGAAAGACTGCTTTAACTCGGCTCTCATGTCTATGTGATGCCAAAACAGACACCGGGTTTAATAAAATATATTTATTAAACAAACGTACAAACACAGAACAGATAAACTAACGGGAAGTTAGTAGGGGAAGTTAGTAGGGTGTGTGTGTGTGTGGTAAATTGGGCGTGTCAGTGATAGAGTTAGCTGTGAGAAGAGACTACTTGTGTAGTTTTACTCTAATTACATACGCGAAAGATGGCGAATCAATTCAGGTATATATATGGGTAACAAAAATACATTCAAACGGTAAGACGGCAAATATAGAACACAGATTCACAATATCAGTCAAGACTAAACTAAACACTGGCTATGCCTGAATGTTTGTTCTCTTACTGAGTCCATACGCATTGGATCCAAAAGACGTGCTGTCCTTATAGGAGCCGCGATGGTGCTGTGAATGCGTGTCCTGGAGAGGTGCACAAAGCTGGGGCGTTCCCGTCTTAGCCGCACGTTGTTGTCTGGTCCGCTCAGTTGCTGGAAGGATGTTCGCTGGTCCTTTTTCTGTGTGGAAAAGTTTGTTGATGTTGTTTCTTGGTGAGCTTTGCAGGGGTAAACTGATGTAGCGTTCCGCGTACACCAGTTTCTACTCGCTATAGGCCACGAAGTTACTGTGAGGTAAGTAGGTGTGTCCGTAGGCCTGGTAGTGCGCTGTGCAGCGTTCAGCCTCTGTCCGAGTCTCGGAGCAGATGAGCTGAAGCGAATGGCCAAAAAGGGTGCGTTGAGGAAGAAGGGAGAAGAAGAGAAGGAAGAGAGAGATCCCGAGAACATGTCTTGCTCTTATACGGGAAAGTTTATTGCTCCCGCCATTACGGGATTGGCTGAACCAAGCTAGACGTCATGCGGGGTGGACGTTGTGGAATTGTCCTGTGGGATTGTGGGAGTTGTAGTTCCTACACTGGTTAAGGGCCTTGTTCAAACGCCCAACAACTGAGCAGATCTTACTGCGGCTTCACCGGGGCCGGAGCCACCGACCTTCCAGGTCCCAGTCATGTACCTTAGCCACTAGGCTACAGGCTGCCCCTTTGCTGCATGGTTTCCCAAAGCAGAACATCACAGTCCCACACTGATTAACCAATAGGATGTGTTTCTGTTGAATTAGTATCAGAAAAATCTGCAGAATTGCGTTTATGTATTTATTAACCTTTATTTAACCAGGCAAGACCATCAAGGTTAAAAATCTCTTCTGCGAGGGTGGCCTGGTAAGACGATTAGCAGGACAGTAAACCAAAGTAGCATGTGCAGTTATAGTTACAACAATACAATAAATACAACATGAAATCCTAATTATTAAAATGCAAGTTAAAAGCAGGAACAGCTATCACGTACAGTTTACGGTGTGGTGCGCAATCAGAGCCTTGAACTCTGAAAGAGAGACCGTCTCTCCTAGTCTTAGGGTCTTTTGTATTCCAGGATAAAGGCGTATAATGGGAAAAGGCCCAATTCCTCATCTCATTTCTTTCTTTAGGTGCAGATTACATGCTCTGCTTGCTTTAAACTCAGCAGGTATTAGCTGTACTAATGTTTGGCTGCGAGATGTGACATGGCCACCGCCTTTTGAAATGTTTGGAGTGTGTCTCTGCCCTCCCTGGGCAAATAGCTGGATAAGTTCATCTGGTAAACCCAGAAAAGTTCCAAAACTTGAACTTGGACTGAATTGAAAAGAGCCGTTCTGGGTTTTACTCTGTGAATTTATCCAGACTACGATGTAATAATTTGTGACATACGCCCCTGATCTGTCATTTCTGCTCTGGGCTATTCTCCACATTTATAACCTCCTTAATACGGTTTGCCCTTTTTTGTTTGTAAATGTTTTTTCAGCCGGGGTGATGTAACCCTGAGGTGGGCGTATTTCTTTTCATAATTTCCCCATTTTAACCCTCCCTTGGCTTGCCGGGCCTCCAGTAGATTTCCGCAGCGAGAAACGGTATTGACACGGTCTGCACTCTCCGAAAAAAAGGTGTTTTGGCTTGTCTGCATATAGGAACCCTTTTCAGTTCTTTTTGGAACCCTCTATTATAAGTGTTAAGCGTGGAGGCTCCCAGACAAAGAACCAGTTTGCCCAACAAAGAACCCTTGAACTAGATACGGTTCTTCTATGGAATCAAAGGGTTCCTTTTGGAGACATTTTTTCTGAGAGTGTGTGCAACATTCTCCTAGAGTTTTTGTTTTATTTCTTTTTTATATGTAGTTTTTTGTCTGTTATCCCTTCCTGAAACAGATGGCAGAGATAAGTGGAAAGTAACATCACTTTCCGTCACCTCTTCGGCCCACAGAGCAGACGACGACACCGAAGCCGCCGAGCCCTGCTGTGATGCAAATGGGCCGGCCGCTTGCGTCTGTCTGTTTTCGCCTCGCCTTTCCCTCCCGAGAGGACGAGGGACGGGGTGCGTGCGCCCGGCGGGCTCCGGGGACAGAGCGCTTCTTTGTGAGGCAGACGAGCGCAGTGTCAGTGAGCCAGCCGCCCGCCCCACCCCCCTTGGCCTTTGTGCAGCCAGCTCCCCGGCGCTCTCCGGATCAGGGACTCACTTTACAGAGGCAGGCGCTCAGGATCCTCTCTTTACCTGCTGTCTGCAGTGCCTTGAGTCTGACGCAGCCTGGCTAACCTTGCGTTCAGTCTTAACACACTGCAAAAACCCCCAAAAAACAAGACGGTCTCAACAAGTATTTTGTTCTTCTATTTAGATATAAAATTGTATTTATGTTACTTTTTTGCTTAAATAAGTATTATATTGTATTGTGACAGTTAGACTCATTTCAAGATTTGTGTAATGGAGTAAGAAAAGTTCACAAGCAAAAGGTACCTTAAAACAAGCTACTTTTGAAAAAATCTGTACTATCCTAAAACGCTTGTTAAAACAGACAAGTTCTTTACCAAAATGACTACCAGTGACCACACTGATTTTACTGTAGCTAGAGTGTGAGGTTCCCCTTTGCATTCAGAAGAGTCCAAAATCCTGTCTTGGAATATGATGGTAATATTGTATAATCAGTTGGTGTCATGGATGTAGATCCGACAGGAAGGGCACATATCAAATGCGGGTGGTGCTATTAGGAGTAACTCCCCCCCCCACAAAAAATACAAAAATAAGAAACAAATATCCTATCAGTTGTCCCACCAAAGGTGAAATGAGGTTTACATCCTTGTTCACTGTCATTGTTAGGAACATTGTACATTGTAAAGGAACAATGAAGCCAATGTCTCGTATTAATGCAATCAGTTATCACTGATATACCTGAATACCTAAATGTAGTATAATCTAGCGTAATCAGATTTCATCCAAATGGAACAGCAGGGGAACAGGTGTATGCAGATGTTGTGGAGAAGAGCGTGCTTGATCACAGGACCTTCTCATGCTGGACAGGACAGATGACCTTGTGATATCCTGTATGAAGACTAGGTTCAATCTGTGTCTGCGAATCCAGCCCTTAGTGTTGCAGACACACTCAAATTGTCATACGATCGACACTACACAGGAAAGCACATTACGAAAGTGCTGAATAACATGTCAGGTGCCGGTGTGTGTGCTTGTGTTATTATCTGTGGGTGGAAACTGTCAGTCCATCATCAGTATGCGGTAGCGCTGCTCAGTTTCACGCGTTGGCTCCTCTCTCCACAGCTGTCGCTTCTGTAAGTGATAGCAGGTGAATCATGGCCTCTGAGATCAGTTCACGGTGTGCAGTGCCCAGTCATGGCGTTTGTGCCTCTTATCGGTAATGGATGCCTTTCCTGGCAGCATGAAAGTGGATGCAGTTTATTTAATTTAATATGCAGCTCAAGTGCGTACCTGAGCGCGCTTGTCGCTGCGGCGGTGTCAGTCGAGGCTCCGTTTCTGTTCCGACGTTTCGACGCCACCATCTGTTCCCGCGGGCCCGGCTTTTAATAGGCGTCCTCCTGCATTCGCACGCCGGTCCCTCCCTGTTATTAAAGCGCAGCCTGGCGGAAGCTGACAGCCACGTCTAATCACCGCGAGAAAGCTGTTATTTACCAGCTACGCCAGAGCGAGGAGCCGCGATCCAGGAGGAGGCGGGTGCGAAGCGTGTCACCCGCCCGACTGCGCACTTCTGAGTTACGAGGGCTCGCGCCGTTATTGACGACGAAAGCCCCGTTTTTCAGGAGGGGGTGCGAAGGGAGGGCGTATGAGGGTAATAACGGAGTATCTGAGTTATGAGGTTTAATTTGCGGAATATGGCGGAGAATGTTAATGCTACGCCGGGCTGCCTGCTCTGTCCTCAAGATATTCGGCGGGTTGTATTCATGAATCGCTGCAGAACAATTTCTGTGGAATATTCTTAAGTCCCTGCTAAGGATTTCTGTCTCCGCAACGAGAGGAGATATTTTTTTGCCATGGGGAGGGGGTGATATTCAACTTTCATAGTGGAAAAAAATGTATATCCTTCATTTTTTGTGACGAAGGCTGTCGTCTGTGTTGGTTTTTTATGTTAGCAGACTACCCATCTACGAAATAGGTGTGAGGGACATACAGTACCCTCCTTGTCACGGCTTTCTACCCTAACAAAGTCTTCAAATTCCTTTCAGATCTCCTTTGACTCGCACACACAGCTGAATGAATGTACGACTGAAATCCCAGCATGCCTTGGGACTATGTAAGAGCCGAACACACAGTCCCCATTACCATAATATCGATGACATGGTCATGAATGGAGTTGATTCATTAAGCGAGGGACGTGTAGCAGCGGCCGTGTTGTTGGAATGCGGCGCCTGGTCGCGATTGAAACCTGGGCAGCGACGATGCTACACTTGACGGGTGTTTTTAAGACGCTTAGAATGACCGTACCTAAGCCAGGCTTTGGAAAAGGGGCAAGTTTGGGGTGGGTAGTAATGGGAGAGTGTGTACTTGAAGGGATTCACCCAGTTCCTTGATTCCAGAAGCAACCCAGACTGAATATCTGTAGACACTAGCACACTTATGGCTGTTTCCTGATTCATTTTATAACTAAAACACACCTAGGGCTGTGTCATGGTTCATTTTATAATGACTATAACACACCTGGGGCTGCTTCATGGTTCGTTTTGTAAAGACTAAAACACACCTCGGGCTGGTTTATTTTATGTGAAACATTCTGAGTGCTTTTTTCATTCATTTAGGCAGATGTTGGACAGGATGTTCAGTTCCATGCATGTACACTGTAAATTACAACAATGACCCTTTGTATACTGCGGCTTTGTTTTTTTCCCTGACCTTTCTCCTTCCATAAAAGTTTTTCTTGGTCATAAGCTCATAGTTATGGGTTAAATTATAACTGTCAGGTAAGCCATTTTTCTTAGAAGGTATGTGGGTAATGAGTAATCTTGATGCTCTTTTCAGCCAGTGGTACAGAGAGGTCTGTGTATTGTTAACATGAATCTGAGAACTGGAGAGAGAAATAAAATGTTTTGGAAGTTGTTTTCTTAAAATACTACATCGGAGAACATGAGTTTCCCCTCCAGTTAAACTGAGTCATTTTAGACTCTCCCTGCCAAACCCCTCTCCCCTTTTTTGGATTGTTACTCATAAACAGATTATGGAATCACATTTTTTGGATAAAAGAACTGTGCTTCGTTGCCTAACAATGATGTGGATTTACCACCCGCTGAAACACAACACAATTTCGGAGATATTTTTGGATTGTGTGTACTTAATAGGGACAAGAGGCTTCTGGAGTAGGAAGTCTGTGGTTTTATGATTTATGATGGACTGTTTATTGAAGTGTTTAAGGTTAAAGGTCCTTGTTAAAGTATGTAACCTCAGGATGTTAACCCACAGAGTAGTCTCACCGTAAGGAAGTGGATATGAACTCACAGAATAGTATCAGTAGTACAACTCTTCATGCTTATTTTACTAGTTATGGATTTGATGTTTTTAACCTGTGTAGGAACCTATGCACTTGTAAGTCGATTTGGATTTAAAGCGTCTGCCAAATGACAAAAATGTAAAATATAAATGTAAACCCACAGAATAGTCTTGGCAGTACTGCAAGGTGACGAGTGAAAGCATCAGGTTTCCAATGACAGTTGTTTCTCCTCCATTGCAGGACAAGAAGGACTACCTGGACATCATCCACAGGTACACAGAGGTCCACGGCACGGTCCATGGAACCAGCACGGTCCACCTGCCCGCCTACGTGAAGAACCACGGCATCCTGAGCGGCAGAGACCTGCAGCTTCTGCTGAGGGAGACCAAGGTGAGTCAGGGTCCGTTCCACACACTGCGCAGAGGTGGAGAATGGACCGGAGGGGGGTCGTTTCCGCTCCTGAAGGGTTGCTGTGTATGTTGGTTTTTGTTTCCATCAATTTCCCTGGCTAAATGAGCCAATTGGCTGTATAGACCAATGCTAGTTCATCGCCCTCCTCTGATGTGGACCGCACCTGGGATATCACAATATGGAATTGTTTTTGGATTTAAATAATTTCAACACTTTACTGAGCTTCTCTGGTGTGTTGCAACCTATGATACACTCTGAAAAAGCACAAACCCTGCCTTCTGGTCCTCATGGTTGGCTCAGTTGGACCAGGCAAGATCATTTGAGCACAGAAAAGTATTTGAATCCAAAACAATAACATATTCTCAGTAGGCCTCCTGTTAGACTATTTAGATGAATAGGTGTTTATGAGCCTAAATGTGGCTCAAATACACACAGAAATGGTATATGTAAAGAAAAGCCTGTCCCCATTCAAGCCTGTCACTGTGGTGTATTCTCCTTCCTTAAACCTGTTCCCCTATTGTTGACCTTCTCTTTCAAACATGAAAATATTCTTCATTCATACACAGTGTGGATGATTAGTGTTAAACAATAAAGGTGAACCGAAAATTCGGAGCTCACTGTCTCAGTTGGGCCATGCCTGATTAATGTGCTTAATCTGCTCTAGAGTTAGTCAGCAAACTCAGTAATAATACAATAAGCAACTCACGCGTTTTGCATGCGTACATCGGTCCCCATCTTATACTCCTTTGGGAGTCAACTGTGAAGATTAAAAAAGTGAGAATTGGGATACCGGCAGGCTTTCAGATGTTCTTATTATGAGGTTCAGAATAGCCAGTCGGAGCTCTAATTAATTCCTGTATAGCTGGATCAGATATCAAAACCGTTGTAAGATAACAAGCACAACTCTCGCTTTGCCAAGCCCTCTCCTGTAAGTAAAGCATTTACCTGTTACAGACTGTTTCTGCTAATTGCTCTCTTGGGCTTTGAAGAGTGAGTATCCAACATTAAAATAGGGGACTAAACCAGATGGACGGTAACAGGGAGTCTCAGAAAAACAACAAAAAACCCCAAGTGAACACTAAGAGTCTTCTGTTAGCAAGCACAGGGTTCCTGGACTAAGAGCACCTACAATAAAACACAGAATGTGTCTTTAGTTGCACATATGGAGGTTTAGTTCATTTGACTGTGTATAGTATATGTATTGCAGAGGTTCTCAAGGAAATGGTATGCAAAGCTGTCTGACTGTTCCTTCCGTGTGTGGGATGGCAGCAGCAGAGAGGGAGTATGGCAAGAATGCTGTCCAGACCGGTCGCACAGGTTCTGAATCTGTGTCCTGAAATGAAATATGTCCTGAAAAGGCTGAGGTTTTGTATGGGATAATGTCCCAGACATGTCACATATTATCACTCTTGTCCCGTAGCACAATTAAACAGGGCTACACTGCACATGCACTGCAGATGTTATACAGCATGGACTGGTGGCACAATCAGGAAGCCATGGGAGTGGTTTCGGGAAGTCACTGTTTTGGGTGATTGCATCAGGGCAGTGCGGTCAACTACTTTGCTGAAAGGGCATAGTCCTCTTTGCATATACTCTACCTGCAGTGTGATAAGTTGCTTTCTATCTTTCAATGCCTTATCTTTTTTCTGACTGGAATCTCTCCGTACAATAACTCCTTTAGGAAGAGTCATAGGGCCTCCAAGTTCCATTAACTTTTAAATTAGTGGTCTTTTCAGAGCAGGGATACAGAATTGCAGGGAGACAGTTCCATATTCCTGCTCACACAAACGTAACGTAATTTCCCACAGCGAAAAACCGGTGTTGTTTCAGCACCAAGAGCCAGATATTACTCACAAAGAGGTACTAATGTTGTTGCAGTCTTGACCCTGTCTAAACTGGTGCAGCTGGTTTAGGCTGCATCTTTCGGCATTTTTAGGTGGTCGACCAGATATTCACCAGCTGAGCAGCCTATATCGCTAGCTAGTCTGCCTGTCCCCTGCTAGTCCCCCAGCTGACTGCACCAGCTTAACCAGTTTTGACCAACTTTGTCCAGCTAGATACCAGCCTCAGATTAGCTATTACCAGCTAAGTGATGAAAAAACACAGCTTAAGACATCTTAAACCAGCTGATCTTAGCTGGAATTTTCAGCAGGGTCGACTGTTCTGTTCTGTTCTGTTTTTACACAACCAAACAGAGCTGTTGAGTATTTGAAAGCTTGAACACTTCAACTCTGCCATGCAGCTTAATTAAAGCTGTGCTGAGCTGAGCCCTCAGTGTTGCTGCCTCTCAGCGTTTGCTTGTTGTGTTAAAAATCAACACGGTTCCAGTCAGGCTCCAGTCCTGGAGGGTCTGCTGGTTTTCGGTGTGTTTCAGCACCTAAGTGCGTAATTTAAGTTACTGATTGGGTAAAGAGTGCACACACTTGTTTTCCAGGCCTTGCACAGGCTGCTAATTAAAGCAAAACAACAAAACCCCTGAGTCAGTGCAGCCCTCCAAGGACTGGAGTTTGACAACCCTGGATTCTAGTGCTGCAGCAGTGTCGTCTGTGGCTTTCCGCTCCTGAGATTTTTATTCTATTCTTATTATTCCTGCTTTAATGCCGTCAAGCCACAGTGTCTTTTTCAGGAATAGTAGGAATTTCCCAATATACCTGTGTTTCTGAGGATGAACTCTCTCCTGAATGTGCGGCCGCTTGAAGAACCTCTCTCGCTCCCCAGTATCTTTTGTAATAATGAACAGACCGTAGTTTTTCAGGCTGAGGTCACCTCCGACCGACGCTGCTCTCCGGTGAGCGTGCAGCAGACCTTTGCTGTCACCTGCTGGCAGCAAGTAGCAGTGCGCCTCTGTGTCAGTAGATCTGCAGCATTCAGCCTCACGCCTGTAATCGGTGTGTGGACAATGGCATTACACAGAATGGTGGCCATGGCACTGTACAGAGGGAGTTCTCTGTTATCAGATTCATGGCTTGTCATTTAGTCACTGACAGTGGGGCCTTTGTCCGAGTCGCCTCCTAAGTTATGACTTGGACAAATGTTATTCCATTAAATGTCATTGGCCAGAGATTAAAGCCTACAGCGTGGTTAATCTAGCCTAGTCAGTCAAAATACTGAGGTAATTTGCCGCTTTTCTGTGACTGTTCTGATTTGAAGATCCAAATTGGCACCTACCCCTGAGCAACTGGATGTTGTTTTTTGCAGACCTGGATGAAATGCGCATTTGTCTTGGATTCAAATACTTTCTGTGCTCTATTGATCTTGCCTGGTTGAACCTGCCAAGAGGACCTGGAGGTGGGCTTTGCCCCTTTTTAGAGTATTTTATTGGTTCTAATATACCAGACAAGCTCAGTGAAGTGTAGAAAAGTATTTGAATCCAAAACAAATATGTATTTGACCGAGGTCAGGTTTATTGTGTCGTTTGGCGCAACAAATGCATTTAATTCACTTTTCGTGCCAGAAGCGTTTTAAGTTGAGCTGGGTAGTCAAGCCATCTGCCTGCTGGCTGACCCCTTTCAACGGTTCCCCACTGAAGAGATGTCGATTAGTTTTTTTGACACTGATCGAAGCTTCCCTGCCAAGTTCTAAACTCAGTGTGACCTGTGGACTCTTCTAGCTAGCACTTTACTCAGCAATTAGCTTTCAGGGTTTCCGAAATGGCCTCACATACAATCTTTTTTTTCATGTTTTTTTTTTTTTCAGCTTCCTGTTTGAGTTTTTGAGTGAGTGTCAGATAAAATGTTTAGTTTTTTGGTTGTAATTCCTCACTGTTATCAATTTATTTTTACAATGTGTGTACGTTATTATGTGTGTATCACACCCACATATTGCAGCGTAACCATAAATTGAGAAGAAACCTTTAGTGCAGTTGCGGCCTGAGAGCGAGGAGATTGACGGGTGTTTTCTCTCTTCTGTCGGCAGCTGTTCGTGGGGCTGTCCTTCCCCTATGAAGGCCCCGCCCCCCTGGAGGCCATAGCCAATGGGTGCACTTTCCTCAACCCCAAATTCAACCCCCCGAAGAGCTCCAAGAACACCGACTTCTTCAAAGGAAAGCCCACGTTACGAGAGGTGAGAGTTTCAGCTTACTCGTCAAGCCAGCTGTACCTTCTTCATTTGACATTGTATTATTGTGGCACTTAAAATAAAACATCTTTAAAAATTTGGAGGCTAGAGCAGTGGTCTCAAAAGTTGTTTCCACAGAGGGCCATGTGTATGCAAATCAGAAACCGGGACTAGTATGTTGAAGACCCTTAGAGGAAAGTGCGCTTTATTATACATCGCTCTGGAAAAGAGCGTTTGCTCAATGTAATGTATGCAGGTTTTCATTCCGATCAATTTGTGCAGCCTTAATTGATTCCATATACATTCAACTGCATTACAGCAGAGGATATAAGCGACAGTTGTTATTCAGACATATACACATTTCACTTCATGTACATTATGTGCAAACCTACAGCCCTCATTCAGCAAATAATTGAATTATACTCTCTCTCTCGCTCCCTCTCTCTCTCTCTCCCTCTACCCCCCCCCCCCTCTCTCTCTCTCTCTCTCTCTCTCTCTCTCTCTCTCTCTCTCTCTCCTGCAGCTGACATCCCAGCACCCGTACGCAGAGGTGTACATTGGTCAGCCCCACGTCTGGACCGTCAACATCGACAACACCTCCGAGGTGGAGAGAGCCGTCAGGTCCATCCTCAGCCAGAAGGTGGCGCCACGTTCCACCGCGTACAACACGCTCACCTAACCTCACACTGATACTGTACTCACTCAGGAGCTCAGTTTGTATTATATTTAACAGCTGTTGTCACTGTAGAACCCTGTTCCTCAAAGCACATTCCACGAGGGCTGAGAACTGCTGGTTTGCACCTTCCTTTTACCGAGGAGTCAGGTGTGAAACCAGTCTGGCCAGTCAGTAGCACTTTGTTACCTAGTACCGAGTATTCAGTTTGTTATCTGTGAAAAAGAAAACCAGAACACAACAGAATCCCGGTTTTATTGGGTAAATGGCTTTCTCCACATTATTTACATGGAGGCATCAATCGCTCCGATTCAAAAATCCACTGTGGGATATTTTCAAAATTAGAAATTAGAAAAAACATTTGTTCACAAAATAAACTAAATCCGTCTTGGCCCCCCCTCACCTGCCTGTGTTCTTCCCTTCAGATTGAGCCCTACCTGCCCTACGAGTTCACCTGTGAGGGGATGCTCCAGAGGGTGAACGCTTTCATCGAGAATCAGGTCAGTTTCCTCGACCACTCACTTCTGCTCTTCCTTTGGAGAGGGCATTCTTTTATTCCTCATCCGTTATATTTCATTACAGTTATATAGCTAAGGCTTTAATCAAATTTTATCAAGTCCCCACTGGCGCCAAATGCGGTTAAAGCTTATCGTGGTTGCACCAGGGCTTGAACCACCAACCTTCTGGGTCCCAGTCATGCACCTTATCCCCTCATCCACTCTGCCTCCCCCCCCCCCCCACCCTGCTCTCATTGGAGCAGCCAGATTAGCGATCGCCCTCATCGGTGTGCCTGTTTGGACAGGAAGTGAGAGATTGTCACCACGGTTAAAATACTGTAACGACCCTCCCAGAATGAGGGCCGCTACACTCGCTAAAGCGCGTTCGCAAGCGGGCGATTCTCTGATTGTATTCGCCGCTGGGACGAAGCTCCTAATAAAAGCACAGCTGTTACTATGCAGAACGGGATCTGATGTCTCATCAGTGCGCGGAATTGACAAGGGTTGTGAAAGAAATTACACAAAATCTGTCTGTTCATTTCATACAGAAGAGAAGCACTGTGATTTATTGGTCCCGAAATGAACTGACATGGTGTCATGTTCATGCATGTTGCTTTTGTCAGGTTTTTGGGCTTCATGATTTATACATGAAGCTATCACCCGCTCTTGATTTTGTTCTGCCTTTATCATTTGCACTTGTAGGCTGCCGGCCAACAATTGAATTATTACATGTCTAATATACGGAAAGAAGCCAGTTTCGTGTTCGCACATTGAAACTTGAGCTCTTCACATTCATACAGGGAAAGGAGTCATGTTGTCAGAATTGGGGTTCTGGAATTTATTTTAATAACTCAACAGTTATATAAATGATCTTGCTGTTGTGTCTTGTAACTTGCTTCCAATTCAGTTTGCCAATGATATCAATTTGATTATATCCCACAAAAACCTCAATTTACTAATTAATGAGGTCAATTCTAGCATGGCCAAATTTTCTGAATGGTTCCAAACAAATTAGTTATCAATAAGTGAAATGTAAAAAAAACAAAACAAAAAAAAAAAACACCTAACTTCATTGTACTCACAGTGAAGTTGTATTGTAGGTATTCCAGTTTTGTCTACATTTCCTGGAGTTTTGGTTGATGAAAAAATGTCCTCCAGCACATGCCTTTTTTGCTTTCCGCTATGTACGGTTCAAATGAATAAACACAAATACACAGTTCAGGGGGACGTTTTTTCCCCAGTGTCCGACTGCAATGTCTCTACCGGGATTGAAACCTGCAGCTCCGTTAGTACTGCTGTGCCACGCACACTCAGAGCCAGGCAGCGTGGATAGTCTGGGGTAGTTTGGTTTAGTTTAGTTCATTTGGTTAATCGTAATAAACGCACAGTCATGCGTACATTTAAAAATCATTGAGGATAACACAGTAAAGTTTCGTGCTCGCCCTCGCTCAGGTAACACTCGCGGCCGCTTCTCTCCCTCAGGACTTCTGCCACGGCCAGGTGATGTGGCCCCCGCTGAGCGTGCTCCAGGTGAAGCTGGCTGCCCCAGGGAAGTCCTGTAAGCAGGTCTGTCAGGAGGAGCAGCTCATCTGCGAGCCGTCCTTCTTCCAGCACCTCAACAAGGACAAGGACCTGGTCAAGTGAGTCCCTGCCCTGACTCTGATACACTGACTGTTACTGCTCTGGCACGCACAGCGTTGCAATAACACAGAAACGACACACACTGTTACTGCACTGATACACACTGTTAGAATAACACAGGAACAGCACTGTTACTGCACTGATGCACACTGTTACAATACCACAGTAACGACACACACTGTTACTGCTCTGGTACACACAGCGTTACAATACCACAGAAACGACACACACTGTTACTGCTCTGGTACACACAGCGTTACAATACCACAGAAACGACACACACTGTTACTGCTCTGGTACACACAGTGTTACAATACCACAGTAATGACACACACTGTTACTGCCCTGATACACACTGTTAGAATAACACAGGAACAATACTGTTACTGCACTGATGCACACTGTTAGAATGACAGTAATGACACAGTAATGACACACACTGTTACTCCACTGGTACACACTGTTAGAATGACACAGTAATGACACACACTGTTACTCCACTGGTACACACTGTTAGAATGACACAGTAATGACACACAGTTACTGCACTGGTACACACTGTTAGAATGACACAGTAACGGCACACACTCTTACTCAACCGCCTGTTTGCTTACATTGTGGTACCCTTACTTCCCTTTCCCCCAATCAATGCAATGTTAACAGCTGATCATAAGCTTAACCTTCCTACATGGTGTGTGTCCTGCGCATTTCTTTGTCATTCCACTAGATGGAGACATTGTATCGATTTGGCATATTTCCACTGCATCTGGTTTTCAGATGTGTGCAGAATAATTTAATTTAAATGCAGGAGCACATTGGTGCATTGCGAATAGTTATATATGAGTATGGGATTCATTCAGTGCTTTGTAGTGTTCGTCTGTTAGCATGAGCTCATTGTTCAATTCATTTCAATTCAACTCAACTGAAGGATTAACTCCATTCACTGACCCATGTTTTTAACCAGGTTTTATCTGCCAGCATTTACTTGCCATTTCTAGCAGTCATAAAAGTGTTTCTGAGCAAACAAATCTGTGCAGTTCCACATTGATGCTGTGCTCGATGTTAATGTTTAACAGGAACAAACAGATATGGCTCACTTAGGTGTGTGCAGTTACCATTGCTGGCCACTTGAGGTCATGTTTCAGTCTCTGTAGAAATTCATTTATTTTATACATGTTACTGAGTGTGTTGAAAGGGCAGGTTACTCATTCAAAGAGTGGTTGTGCAGTAGACCTGGGTAAAATACGTAATTGTTTTGGATTCAAATACTTTTCTACGCTTTACCAAGCTTGTCTGGTGCATTGGAACATATTAAATACTCTCCAAAAGTGGTAACCCCGCCTTCTGCTCCTCTTGGCTTGCTGAGTTGCACCAGGCAAGATCAATCGAGCACAGAAAAGTATTTGAATCCAAAGCAAGTATGTATTTGACCCAGATCTGGTGTGTAAGAAAGGTCCCAGTCAGGAGCCGCACTGAAGGCCCAGCTACGGTGACAGAAGCGAAGGATTTGAATTTAGATTTGAATTTGAATTTGAAACTGAAACGGCTCCTCTGTCTCTGGGCAGGTTTGGGATAGACTGCCGGATAGTGGAGTCCGCGGCCGACACGGTGGTGCCGGCGTTCGACGAGGCCACGGGGCACTGTGTGTTCCAGTCGGACCTCCTGCTGTTCAGCTGCGCCGGGGCGCACGGCTCCCTGAAACGCATCTGCCCCTGCAGAGACTACATGAAGGGCCAGGTGGCGCTCTGCAAGGGCTGCCTATAGCCCTGCTCCCAACCCTCATCCTCCCTGCCTCCCCCCCCCCCGTCCCCTGCCCTCATTGGAGCAGCCAGACCAGGGAGGTGCAGTCCCAAAAAGAAGCAGGCAGTTGAACTCCACGAAGGCTCCCAACGCGCCAGGAGTGAGAAGGTTGCTGGGCACCATCTTTATTTACGGCTTTTTCCACCCCCCTTCTCCTGTGGGATATGCGCGTTTCACATCTGAGGACGCGGATTGTCGCAAACCAAGGGATCAGATGGTGGAATAGATGTGGCAGAGAAAGGGATGTCTGTGGATTATACCATTTGACATTACAAGGGGGGCGACAATGTGTATATATGTGTACATACAAAAAAAAAAACCTCTCCAATGTCAGCCTGATATACTTGAATACAGGTAACGTGTAAAGAAGCTGAAACATGCCAGTACTCTGCACTGCCCCCTGGCTGCTTGACTGGTGCTGCAGAGCAGCAAACTTCACTTAATCCTGCCGTTTGGGTTCGGTCTCCTGAATGACATAGTCGCGCCGCGGGACCAATACGCCGGTTCATGTTCGGAACCAGAACCGTCCCCCTGCCCCGAACGGCTCTACCATTTAGCAGTTTTCTCTTCTTTGTTTAAGTTTGTAGATTTGCACTGGTGAGTTCTTTTTTTCAGAGGTGCCAGTGGGTGTGTGTTCACTCCCAGTTATGTCCCGACACTGTAAATGTACCGCCATATGTAGCCAAGCCACATGTCCGTCCAGGAGATAGGCGGTCGGAAGTTGTAAAGTTTATTAGGAACGCGCGATCTCTCTTATTGCTGAAATCTGTACAAAATCACAATGGATCATGACGAATTGTGTATTTATAGGTGGGTGTCTATATTTATTTATACAAAGAAATGAAAAACACATGGATGGATATGTGTAGGCTACATACCTACGCATGTCAGGATGTTAGCGCTCCTCACAGA
Organism: Conger conger; assembly: GCF_963514075.1. Lineage (NCBI taxonomy): Eukaryota > Metazoa > Chordata > Actinopteri > Anguilliformes > Congridae > Conger > Conger conger. The sequence continues at coordinate 59,234,927 of NC_083762.1, forward strand.
ATTAAAAGCATTTAAAACCATTAATGGGCCTCCATGTTTTTAGATTTGGATATTTTTAATGATTATATGAATAGATCTACTGGTTTACCTACTTGTTGATAGGGAACTGCTGAAGTAGTGTAAAAGTCGTGAGAAAAATGCACTATGCGATATACTCGCTAAAGATGAACAAATGTTATAGACACTGAATACTATTCTTATCGGGGTTTGTTTTTTTTAATTTATTTTGTACAGAGATCTTTGTCACAGGTGTTTGCTGAATGAAATGATAGTTTACTTATTTTTGTTTATTTATAGTAGATGGTAAGGGAAATTCGATATTTTAAGGTTATTTTATTTAATGGAAATGAAGTGCGATCACTTTTGTGTGTATACTGTCCGTGGGAATTGTTCGTTCGGAATAGAGCGCCAGTAAGTATCTTGTGAAATCTTGTGCCCAGCGCTAAAAACATCACGTTTTCTAAAGAAATCGAAGTGCCTGCCAGTAGGAATTTATGTGCACATAAAGGGGCAAATTAAGGATAGATTCAATCTAACATGCAATGCACTTCAGCCTTAACTTTGAGCAGTCTTTGCATATTTGTTGGTATCGGTGATATATTGTTGAAATATTCCTAAAATATTTCTACTAAGTGTGTTGTCAAGAAAAGGCGAAGTGTACAGAAATGCTTTGTGAGTCAAAAGTTAAGGGAAAAGTGGTTTTGAGTTTAGTTTGAGTCAAGGCCTGGTTTCTCTTTAAAAATCAGAACTCCATTTTGTATTTTGCATCAAGCAAGAAGTAGTTGCAGGATACTTGCTGAGGGGCTGATTCAGTGTATATCAACACTGATCGATGTGTACCATCACAGTGCATAGTGTTAATTGGCTAACAGGACTGGGCATCACACAGTCTAATTCTGCCTAAATGCCAGCAAGAACTTTATTTTCATGTTTTATTTTTAGTTTAGATCACAATTTGATTTGCACATCTGTCAATACAGTCTAATATCTATTTAGTCCGCCACTGTAAGCTGTTTATTAACACAATATATGAACACTGATGTAATTACAGGGATGTATTCACTGGGCAACAGATACAGTCAGCTGCAGAATTATTGGCACCCTTAATACTGTAGTAATGAAGAAAAAAGCCTTCAACAGATACTGGTAATCTATTTGTTATGTTCAAACATACTGTATAGGAGAACTACATACTTTAATTTCAATTAATTTAATTTATGTTTGTCAGTGTGTTTTTCTCAAGTAATCTCATTTTTTTGAAGACGATGGGTATTGGCATCCCTAACAATTATTGTAAATAAAATCAAACAAACTTAAATAGCTAATATAATTGTACTTAAGTTAGTCTAAAGGAACTATATTGTGTCATTCCATCACTTCCTCTTTCACTAGGGTATAAAAATGACGTAACACGCATGCAAAATCCCTTTGTCATCCATCAGCATGGGAAAGGCCAAAGAACTATCTATTGCAAAGAGACGGATGGTAATTGACTGTCCAGTAATGGGTACAAAAAATAAACATAAATGATTAAACATACCACTTAGCATTGTAAGGGAAATAATAAAAACATAAAACTAATGGAATGGTTACAAACTAGCCAGGAAGAGGACACAAGTACACATTGTCCCTGCAGATGGTAAAGAAGATGTTTAGGGAGGCATTAAAGAACCCAGGGATCACAATTTTAAGAATTGCAGATTGGTTGCATCTTGGGGTCACCAAGTACCAAAAAGAACCATAAGATGCCACCATCTGCAAACTCTTTGGAAGTGTTATGTTTTGTGTGCATATTTATCAAGGGTGGCAATAATTCTGGAGCCCACTGTACATTAATATTACATTAACATTTTGCGAGTGTGCCAGTCTTTTTTTTATTGTTCCTATATGTTCCTGTGACTCATCGCAAGTATTTGTGTGCGTTTTATTTATGTAACGTGTGCCTTGTTATGATTTTGTGGATGCGCTTGCCTTCTGTCTCAAAAGTGCTGTCTTCTGAGTAACCATTGGAACAGCCACGGCTGTATGATTGGTTGTGATTGTGTCTAATGCTTTTATAAAATCACCCAGAGGGAGAATTGCATGGATTCATATCAATTTCTGAATTGGTATTGCGTTTTTGCTTTCTGTCAAAACTCAAAACCGTCTTCACTCTCTCTCACTGGGTTTTTACAGGACAGTAATTAGTCCAGTCAATCCTTTACTGGGTTTTAGTTTTGCCGATTAGCGTTTGAAAAGTGTCAGATCTTCAGCACTAGCGGAAATGGTAACATTAGCATTCGTTATCATTGAGATAAGACGACAAAGACACCTGGAGCCTACTTTACAGTGGAGGGGTTTTCGTATCTTAACTGTAGGAGAATGTTATGTTAAGTCAAGTTTTTTATTGAAATTAACAGCATTCTTTCACAGAACCTTTTGGAAAGGAGCATTTTTTTTATGGTGTGTGCTGTTTGTAACCTTGGAAGTGTTTGTGAAAGGTAGTGACAAAAAGAGGCGGGAGATAAAGAAAGAATAAACCAGATTTTGTTTTCACCCTTGAATACGCAGGATAAAACTTTATTTTTCAATAAACCTTTTTCTGTGACGAAGGAATCTCACTGTCGCATGGGTGTTCTATATAAATATACATTGTGTTTACATCATCCACAGTAGTACCACTGCAATATGTTACATTCACACATTAGATTCCGTGCACATAGTGGTGCAGTTAATATCAGAGACCTATATTGTACAAAATGTATGTGTGTGAGAGGGAGATGAATGTTCTGAACTAATGATGCAAACCATGGCAAGTTTGTGGGAGGGCAAAGCCTGTACTTTTGAGTCTGAGGTGTTATGGCTGTCAGCCCATGCAAAGCAGCATCAAGGCCTTGGTTCAGGCTCAAAGCTCTTCTGCTCTTCTAAATGTCGAAACCGCAAATGACGTGTGCAGGCGTACAGAAGCACTTATTGCATTGACACAATGGGGCATACAAATTAATATAATATCTTAGTGTGTGTGTATGTGTGTGAGAGAGAGCGAGAGTACTGTAAGTGTGTGTGTGTGTGTGTGTGTGTGTGTGTGTGTGTGTGTATGTGTGTGAACGTAACCGAGTGAGAGAACAAGAGTATTGGAAGTGTGTGTGTTTGAGAGAGTGAGCAAGAGTACTGTAAGTGTGTGTGTGTGTGTGAGAAAGAGGGAGTGTGCATGCATGCGTGTGTGTGTGGATGACTATGCATGAGCACACTCCTCTTTGTGCTGGTTCAACACAAATGCAGACACAAGCCAGCATGTTCAATGGTAACAAAGAGGGACGATGGCAGATGGGGGAGACCCCCACGTTGTGGACATGTGAAGAATCAGGAAATAACAGACACCTACCTGTCGTTATGGCTTTCATATCCAAGACCGGTAGTTTAAATAAAGCTGTTCAGCAGTAGACGTTTGAGAGGTTAAAAAACGCAGTGCAGTATTTTCTGTCTATACACACAGCTGTAATACTCTTTTCAAACATTTAGTGAGCCTATAGTCACAGTTAACTCCAGGTATGGAACCACACTGCAATGTGCATGCATGCATGACTTTCCTATGCCAACCATAATCATGTCAGTACAAACGGTTTTGTGCTACATACAGACATTAGCCTTTCTGTGGATTTGTAATATAAAGCTAATTAAATTAGCTCAGTTCAATTCCCAAGGATTACTGTACGTGTACAGTAGTTTAAAGGAACTGTTTTTGTGTGCTTAAAGTGTAGCTCACACAAACCAAAATTGTGCTCCGAATCTCTATTTTGTGTGTGTGTGTGTGTGTGTGTGTGTGTGTGTGTGTGTGTGTGTGTGTGTGTGTGTGTGTGTGTTTAAGTTTTTGTGCTTCTTGGGACAGAATGCACACCAGGGCCAGTGTGAACAGAAAGCAAGTGTATCTTCAGAACCTTCCATAATGCTATGTTATCAGGTTCTACAGGTGTCTTTGAAAGACAGCTTTGAAAGACTCGATGGCAGGAGAGGACCTGTTGGTGAGCTGAACAGACAAGCCGTCTACAGATCACATTCATGTGTTTCCTGGCAAGGAGAAAATGTTTTTGTTACAGTACTTGCAACTCTCACTCCACTGTGCACATGTTCTATATGGTATAGATCTACAACCAAAGTTTACAGTAATATCTACCACTTGGGAAAACACACAATTTTTAAACCTCATTTGAAAAATAACACAATAATATTAATCTGTTATGCCATTGCTAACTTGCTTAATTTCACAGGCATCTCCTTAAACAGACAATGGCAATATTAACATGTCCTAGGCTATATGTACAATAATTACTGTATATACAAAAGGTGCTGGTATCACATTCAGAAAAAAAAATACAGTTTGTTGTATGAATGGTACATTAACATTAAATCGACCGCATAAATATATTTAAATCTCTTAAATGCTCATTGGGAAGTAGAAGACAGCAAGTAAATTTTTCATTTTGTAAGTGCAGTTGAATATGTATATATATCGTGACATTTTGGAGGTAAAATGCTCCCTGATTGTAGACTGAAAAATAAATTAAATTTATTTTGTGTTGATACCATACAGTTTTATGTTTCCCATTAGACTTAAGCCTATACGGCTTTGAAATTTCAGTCACCATTCAATAATAACTTCTCTGATAGGCACAAATGATCCGTTGTGCTACTTGTGTTACAGTAGGAAGAACTGTCATTTTTTTCAATGCTGTATTAGAGAAACATACAGGCTAAATGAGGCCAGATTAATCAAATTGAGGAAAACTTCACGCTTGAAATCCGATCAGCATTTTTTCTCAAAAGGCTGTGGAAAAAAGCTGCAACTTCATTCCACACACCTAATCTTCCCTCGTCAAAGTTCCTTCATAGTTTGCCAGGGAGAGAATTAGAATTGTTCTAATTCAGCACAGATCTTAAACAATAATAAATAAATAAATAAAACCAGACAAATTAATCTGAGGCAGCCATCCCTTGAAATAAACTAACAAAATGTTTCTGTCTCTAGTATTTCATTATCATTATGCTAACTGGCCCTGATAAATTTGCTGAAAATGTAAATGCATGATCACTGCTTGTCTCAAGATACCACAAGGAACTGGAAAGAACAAAAAAATTAAATGATAAATAATTGTGTTTTGAGCAAAAACAAAAATAATGTCTAAATGGTCTAACTTTATATAGAGAACTTTCTCCACAGTTTCTCCATTTGGCTGGTTTTTTAACTTACTGAGTTGTGCTCTGCTCAGAAACCACTAAGTCATATTCAAATCATATTCATATTCAGTTGTCCAATTATATTTTAAATGAACATCTGAGTTAGTTTTTTTTCCTGATGTCAACACATTCTTGTCAACGTTCTGCGCTTCTTTCCCATTTAGGGATTTCCGAAGTATATCTTGAAAGGGCGGTTGGTACGGCTGCCTTGGGGCTTAAATGCTGGTAAAGCCCCTGATTTCCACACGGGTAGACTGCTGTGCCTACTCAACACTAAATGACCAACTGTACCTCCCTCACAGTGTTCTACAGTTATATATTATATAATCTCCAAAGATAAAGTATTCTACCTCATTAATATACTAATTTCAAAAGATACAGTGTTCTACATCATCAATGTAAACATCTCAAGTTTCTGCAATACTAATGTATGCTGAAAAAGATGGCATTATACATCATAAATACAGTCATCTCAAAAGATGTAAAATAAAAGGTTTCTATTGAGTGCTGGGGAAAGGTTGGCCAGTGCCATATTAAGGAATACACCAACATTTTGGGACTTAAATAAGATTAAATTTTCATTTTTGTGCATTCACTGGCTTGGTTTCAAAGTTAGCATGACGTGTTAGCTTAGCATAAAGACATGAAGCCTATAGGAGTCAGTAACCTACCTTCTTCAAAGTACAGAAATGCACCTCACAGCAACTCCAAAGGTATCATGTGTATTTGAAACACACGTGCGGGGGAAACATGTTACGCTAACATGTAAATTGAGCCAGTAAATGCACAAAAATGAATGAAATCAAGTCTGGGTCGGAAAAAAGGCATATTTGCCAAAATGTTGGTGATTTCCTTTAGTTTTTCTACAATATTAATGCACGCTCAAAAAGATGGCATTATACATCATTAATACAGTCATCTCAAAAGATGAAGTAAACAGTGAGTGAGTGCTGGAGAAAGGTTGGCCAGTGCCCTGTTAAGGCCTTTTTCATGGGCCTAGCTAGAAGCTAAGAACTCATTACTTATTCATGCCAGACCACGTCTAACACCATGCAGATGAGAAACTCGTTGAGCACTTTGAACCAGGAGCGTAAAATGGGCAGTATTTTTAGAAGAAAACATCAGAAGCACACGTAATTGCAGGGGAATCTGCGGTTTTGATTTTAGTTACTTGAACATGATTTCAGCGTGGCTAACCCAGAATGCAGTCTACCGTTTGCAGAACATCATAGAGAGCCCTACTGAAAATTCCAGCTAAAACCAGCCTAAACTGGTCAAGCTAATTTCAGCTGTGTTTTCAACGCTTTTTAGCTGGTCAACCAGCTGTTCACCAGCTGACCCGCCTATAGTCAGCTAATCCAGCATCTTGACCACCAGCTGACTCTACCAGCTTAACCAGTTTAGCCAGCTTTGCCCAGCTACAGGCCAGCTTTGACCAGCCGCAGACCAGCTAGAAATGTTGAAAACTCATCTTAAACCATTTTATACCAGTTGATAATCCCAGCTGGTCTTAAATTGTCAGCAGGAAGGGCAGAGGTGGGGACACTGGGAGCAGAATTAGACCGATGTGATGAACCAGCGCTCCGCCCAATACCCCACAGGGTGAAAGGTGAGGCTCTTCCCTCTCAGCTTCTCCTCTTCAGTTCATAGCCATAAATAACACAGCAGGGCAAAAGGACACAGGAAAAATGAGAGGTTTGCTTTGAACTGAAATACCACTGGCACCTTAAGGTCTATATTTGTCCTCTGAGTCTCTTTTCATGCGTGTGCCTGATGGGGCGGAGCTTGGACAGAGCCCCGCCCCTCCTTGCACCACACTCCAAGTGCTGGGGTCCCTCTCTCACTCGAACCTCTCGTAGTTCCTCGTCTGCCTCACCCGGGGAATCATGTCCATCAGCAGCCTGCAACACAAGGGGAAAAGTGTTTGCGACGTGGCGTTACGTAACGTTGCACGTGCACGATGTCTCTCTCATGATTGCGAAGCTTTGCAGAGAGAGGGCGCCATTTGTGTAAAATCATCGTAAAGCCTTGTGCGTGTGTATTGGAGTGTACACCACCTAGCCAGCTCACCCAAAGGAATTCTGTGGCAGTAAGAGCAGAATTACAATATAAGGAAAAAACATTAGTGTATCGCCCAGGGGAAGAGTTACTCAGGCGCACTCAACTGGGCGAAACGGGATTTTCCACGGCTGGGACATTATTATTGCTTAGAAACAGGAACCAATTTACATTAGGCAAAGATAGGGGATAGTGTTACTAGCTGCACCCCTGTGTGTAAGATACTGGGGTGGAGTGAAGCACGACTCACTTTACTCCATAAGCCAGGATGATCAGGCCAATCAGGACGCCCACTGTCCCATCCAGGTACCAGACCGCCGGATTGTGCCGGAAAACCTCTGCGCTGATGAGGATGGAGAATCCCATGACCCCCCCGACAAGGGAGTTGAAACCTGTGAGAAACAGGCACAGGACAATGGGCTGAAAATTAGCATTTGTCCAATCTCTGTCTTTAAAGTGGTATCCTAGAGCGAGGGCATCTGGAAAAACTACAGTAATGTCGTCGTAAACATGAATGAATTGATGTACAAATAGATTCTTTCAGCATGAAATGAACTTTTCATTTGTTAATTTATTTGTTAACTACTTATTACTGTACTAGTTACATGAATATTAATGTATTAGCAAACCATAGGATAAACTTATTAGTTAACCACTAACAAATACATTAACAGTTTTTTTCATCCAATATGAATTGGCAGTAACTAATGTCGTTGTTAACATGAATTAATAGTATATAAATTCATCCCATTTGATACCTTGGTCCCTTGATGACTTAAAGCCAAATGTGTTCCATACTGTATCAGCATAATTTACAGCTGAATCTGGTCCCACACCCCAATTCCCATAGAGATCCATTCAAATGCAAAAGACTTTTAGTATTGCGTGTAGGACAACCGGAAAATAAGATATCCAGACTCTGATGATGTTGATTAGTCACAGTTATCATGCAAAGGATATGTAACCATGCTAACAGGGCGGCCTGTAGCGTGGTGGTTAAGGTAAATGACTGGGACACGCAAGGTCGGTGGCTCTAATCCCAGTGTAGCCACAATAAGATCCGCTCAGCCGTTGGGCCCTTGAGCAAGGCCCTCAACCCTGCATTGCTCCAGGGGAGGATTGTCTCCTGCTTAGTCTAATCAACTGTACGTCGCTCTGGATAAGAGCCAAATGCCATTAACGTAACGTAACGTAACCAAATACAAAACATGACTACATATAATGTAATACATGTATACATGTAATTCCTCCATGGTGAAACCAAAATGTATAAAAATACCCTTTAATAAAAGTTCTGACAAAAAGTTACAGACTGTAGATTACAGATTGTTTGATTACAAACAGAAAAGAAAATGTAATCAGAAAAAGACAAGGTGACCCCAAACTTCTGAATGGTTGTGTATAAAACATGTTGTGACTACTACAAAGCTCTGCGCTTTGACCAAGTGTGAATTATTTGATAACAAACTGAAAAAATAAAATATTAAGTCAGAAAAAGGAAAGGTGATTCCAAACTTTAGAGTGGGGGTGTACATAAACAAAGCTGTACAAATGAACTTATCAGTAGTTAGTTAACAGTTACATTATTATTACATATTATTGGCATTTGGCAGACGCTCTTATCTAAATGGTAAATGGACTGCATTTATATAGCGCTTTTATCCAAAAACGCTTTACAGTTAACCCGTTCACACACACCAGTGGCGACTGGCTGTAATGCAAGGCACGGACCAGCTGTACATCTAGAGGGATGTACAGTTGATTAGACTAAGCTGGAGACAATCCCCCCCTGGAGCAATGCAGGGTTAAGGGCCTTGCCCAAGGGCCCAACAGCCGTGCAGATCTTATTGTGGCTACACCTTGGGGGTCCCAGTCATGTACCTTAACCACTACACTACAGGCCGCCTTTAAGGAATTCATGGGAAGAATCTATCAATCAGTCTGTCAATAGAACATTTTTTAGCATTACAAAGTATTCTGTTGTTACAATGGTATTTTTGAGATACAAGAATCAGTGACTGCCTCAGAAGTACAATGTTCTGATTCAGTATACATTTTGTTAATTTATTCACTTAGTATAAAAGTAAGAAGATACTTTTGCTATACAATTCAATCTGAAAACCTCCATTGTATAGCTAAATGTGAACACACAACAGCAATATGTACCAAAAATCCAGTCCAAAAGCACTTAAATAATAAATATTCCCCTTCTGAAACTGTTGGTGTTTCAACTGAGCCACATTCCAGACATTGAAAATGTTCTCCTTTGATTACGCATTTTAATTGCAAAGGTTATGAAAGTGGTTATTTTTAATCTGACAATACCATAATCTCAAGCTTGACACTCAGGGCTCCAAGGACTATTTGAATGTTTTTGCTTTTAGGCGCCAGTTGCTGCATTCAGGGCCTGCTGTCTGTTTAAACCATGTTTCTCACCAATTATAGAGCCATTTGGCTGAGAGAAGAGAGACGTTTTACAGTAGATGATGTGATCTGTAGCAGTATGTGTTCAAAGATAAATGGTTGCTGCGAGAAAGAAAACATTAATCTGCTGTACCTCTCTCCCTGTCCTCTTTCAAAATTGCCTTTCGTCAATTTGAAAGAAAATATCTCACACAAGGTTATGAATGAACCTACATTTTCAAACTAATAAGCGATATCGCGATATTATAATAAAATCTTCCTGTTTTATTGTTTTATTCCATAGCTATTCTCATGATGTATTTCTAGGTATTAACAAAGGTATTCTATATACATTGAAGGGAAGAGTATATTTGAAATTTGTATAACCGCTAAATTCTCAAGCCTTCTGTCAGGCATCTCAGGAAACAGGTATAGTAATAAGTCCCAGGCTTCATGCCCTCCCATTGGCAACAAGAAGTTAGTTAGAAATGCAGATGTGTGTCTGTGGATGTGTGTGCTTTTCTTTCTCTCTCACACACACACACACACATTGCAGACCTGGTTCTTTGACCATTGACTGACTTCCACCCAAAGTTATCGCCAGAGTAGACACTTCATCTCGAATCCTATAAACATATCACTCAGGGAGACCAAGTAATTATTTCTGGCCTGTTTGTGTAATATTGAAGGTTAGCTGCTCATCCAGCCTGCATGCTATATGATAAAGCATAACCAATTACCTACTCTGATGATGTGATATTTTACTGTATGATCATGTATTAACCATGTACCAATCAGATGTAGAATTATGTATGTTATTAGTAAAACACTTTTTGATTATAAATGGCCTCCACCTCTCCAGTTTATGCTTGTCCACCTTGTGTTTGTGTAAGTACTGGACTCTTTCTTGGATATACCTGGCCTTGTCTGGTCATCATAAGGGAAGAATTTTCTAATAACAAGAACAACCTAACAACAGCAATGGCCAAGGAGATATTGTTCCTAGAACATGAAGTGCTTGTTTTGCATAGCATATCAACATAATTGATATTGAGCCATAAATACATTACTCATAGTGGGTTTTCATAGCAGTCTTTCCAAATTTTCCTGCTTGCATGTATAGTGGCTTTGTGACTGTGTCTCTGTAAAAAAACAAAAAACAGTGCTATACAAATAACATTTAAATTAAAAAGTGTGGGAACGCCACCTGACTTTAAACAGTTCCACCTACTATTTTATCACCCCAGGTGTGCTTATCTATCTAGAGAACAGGCACATACGCACACACGCCAGTGTATGTCTCCGCTTCTTTCCTTATCTTTTTATTCTCTCTCTCTGTACATCACTCTCAAAGGTATCCATTTTATTAGAGGGATGATCTTCTCTGGTACCTCTCTCTCCCCGCTGTGTTGCCTGCCAGCCCCTGTGTCCTGCCCACACACCATCTCTACATGAGACTTAATGAAGATGTCCGTCTACAGCGACCGCAGTGACAGCTCTGGATATTTTAACTTCCATGGGGTGTCCCCATTCCCTTCTCCCCCGCATCCCAAATCCCCTCATCCGCAAATATGTAAGGGCCAGGAGCCTAGTGAGAGAACGCAAGCAGTCAGGACAAAGCAGGCTCACTACGTGCTGCTTCCTCTCTGTCACTCCTCACCGCCACCGCCAGAGCCCCCAGGGAAATAAAGCAGCCTTGTAAAAAAAACCTACAAAGCAATATTGGATTGTCTAAGCAGGAGAATCTTATTGGCTGGACCTCAAAGCAATGGGATCCGATTGGCTCAGAGCCCATGCGCAGGAACAAAGGGGAGCTGAGCAAGCTAGTAGCCTCAAGCTCCCTGTTTATTACAATCATTTATTTCCCCCTTACAGATCCTGATTACCATATTTCATTTTTCATTCATTTTCTTTATTGCGCTGTTGCCACAGTGCAGGAAGGGGACAGCACGGCACTCGATTGGCTGATCCTGGCCAATCGGTTCTTACCGTCGGTGATGAGGGCCCGGCTTGTCAGTACCCTCCCCAGCATGAACTTGAGCACAGCCAGGATGACACATATGATGCCACTCACGATGGACACACTGAAGAGGAAGTCATCCTGGCAGAGAGAGAGAGAGAGAGGGGGGGGGAGAGAGAGAAGGAGAGAAAGAAATAATGAGGCATGAGGGTCTTTCTAATCAAATTAAAACACGGTTGAAAATATTTTAAGCCAAAACTGTCCTACATGGCGATTAAGTGAGTGGTTTGCTCGCAGACCATAATGCACATAGCAGTCTAGAGGTACTAAGTCATCGCAGGACAGCAAGGAGACGGGTAGAAACAGAAAGACAGAGAGAAACGGAGAGAAACAGACAGCCATAGAGAGAGAAAGAAAGTGAGAACGAGAGTACGCTCTGACTCAGTAGCATCATGAATATTGCACAATGGCTTTGTGGCACATTTCTCTGGTATGAGAAACTGTATATTTGCAAGGTTACCAGCTTCAGTCAGAACCACAAGAAAACCAAAAGAAAGTTATTTTCTTTTCCTCAAACACATTCCCGTTTCAATAGTCCTGCCATGAAGTTACGTCAGCATATAAGAGCTGCATCATTTAATGGCACTAGTGGCCCAATATGAACATTTTTCTTTTACAAATATAAACACTGGCAAGCTGACATCAAAACTCGACACATTTGATAAATCGGTTGAAAGCTTTCTGTAGCTGAGTGCTGACTTCCGTTGTGCACATCCTGAAGGTAAAAGATGGACTGACGCAAATCTTTTGTTGAGTGGTTTCGGTCTCTTAATGCTTTTCCTGTCTTCAGAAGTCAGAGGTCCAAGAACGCATGCTGTTACCTCGACTGTGGTTTGGGTTTTAAAGTATTTCTAAAGACGATGATCCAAATCCAAACAGTGTGGAAACTTTCTACCCTCTGCAGAGTTAGAGAGTGAGGTGCTGGTAAGGAGGACTGGAATTAAAGCTGCTCCACTAGTCCTGTTCCCTGCTCTAATAGTGCCGTTCTCTGCTCCACTATTGCTGTTCCCTGATCCACTAGTGCTGTTCCCTGATCCACTAGTGCTGTTCCCTGATCCACTAGTGCTGTTCCCTGCTCTAATAGTGCTGTTCTCTGCTCCACTATTGCTGTTCTCTGCTCCACTATTGCTGTTCCCTGATCCACTAGTGCTGCTCCCTGATCCACTAGTGCTGCTCCCTGATCCACTAGTGCTGCTCCCTGATCCACTAGTGCTGTTCTCTGCTCCACTAGTGCTGTTCCCTGATCCACTAGTGCTGTTCCCTGATCCACTAGTGCTGTTCCCTGCTCTAATAGTGCTGTTCTCTGCTCCACTATTGCTGTTCCCTGATCCACTAGTGCTGTTCCCTGATCCACAAGTGCTGTTCCCTGATCCACTAGTGCTGTTCTCTGCTCCACTAGTGCTGTTCCCTGATCCACTAGTGCTGTTCTCTGCTCCACTAGTGCGGTTCCCTGATCCACTAGTGCTGTTCTCTGCTCCACTAGTGCTGTTCCCTGATCCACGAGTGCTGTTCCCTGATCCACTAGTGCTGTTCCCTGCTCTGATTTGGCTGAGGTGCTGTAGGCAATGGTTTAGTATGAGACGACAAACAACTTGTTTGTTGTTACTAAAATATCTCCATCTGAAACATAAAACAAGCTACCACCACTAGCTGGTTGACCAGCTCATACCCAGCAAGACCAGCTAGACCATGATCACGTTTCAAAACCTAGCATGAGCTGTTTTTTTTTCCAGCAGAGTATTCTATTAAATCCTTTTGCTCCTTTCACATGTACAGTACATAAATCTTTGTTTAGTCCACCTGCTGTTTTTTCCTCATTATGATAGTTCCTGAGGATAAAAAAAGGGTGATAAAGAAGGCCATTTGAACTTCAGTTAAATAAAGAAGGTGGAAGTTTTCACACTTTCATAGCTATCTGAGAAAGCCAATGCATTCTGTCTGTGAATCCATGGTGTCTGTGGCCTCCCACACAGACCAGTCTCACACCATTTTAAATCGGATCCTTGAACTGTGTGCTCGCTACACACGTATGGGTGAGGAGGGTCTGCTGACAGGATCTAGGGTTCCTCAGGGGTTTCCACATCCATCCGAACACCACCAATACCCTGACCCCACCATCCGCAAACCCCCACTACAGCTCCTAACACAGACGCAGAGCGCCCAGGTCACGTGCTTGGTGCGAATCAGCATGGCTGGACACAAAAGGAGGGCTACAGTGAAATTGAACCCAATTGCTCGTATCGATCTGAAACGGCACGAATCAACAAGGTGCCGCGCGACTCTACATCCTGTGAAAAGGGAGGACCAGAACGTATTGATTTTCATTTTATCTAATTTCACTGGTTTCTCATTCAGAATGTTAAGCCTTAAGTGTTGTTGTGAATTTCATTGCAAAGAGGGGAAGTGACGGTTGCCTTCGATGGGTTAAATCAATGAATGCAAAATGCTGTTAAATACTTTCTCTCAAATACTAAGCATAGATATTACTACAGCAGGTTTGGAAACACAACTCGGCCATGCACATTTTTCCTTTTAAGCCAAACCAGGTGTGTGTGTGTGTGTGTGTGTGTGTGTGTGTGACTGAGAGAGACAGAGGGGGAGTGTGTGACTATGTGTCTGTTGTGCGTGATGGAGAGAGTGAGTGAAAGAGGGAGTGTGTGACTGTGTGTGTGTGTGTGTGTGTGTGTGTGTGTATGTGTTAGTGTGTGACAGATAGTTAATGATAAAAAGACACGCTTTTTTCTGGTGTGTGTCTGTGTGTGTGTGTGTGTTGGTGCGTGGCGGTTAAAGAGAAAGGGGCACTCTTTCCGGTGCGTGACTGTGTGTGCTCTCACATCATGTATACACGTGTGTCCCTGAGTTTGCATGCATCATGCATGTGGACAACTGACACCAGATCGGTACATCATCAAAGAGAAGGATTACTCTCTGTTCTGTTTCATCAGTGATCAGCTCACTGGGGACCTGAAAGGGCCAGCAGGGTACTGAACATGCCTGCATGCAGGAGGGCCTGGGGGCCCCTGTGTATGCTGGTTTGCTCAAAATTGCAATCTCAGAATTTTAACAAGCAGTTCATTTGGCTTAATTAGGTGCTCCATATTTCGAGGGATTGTGTAAGCAACATTATGTCAGATATACCTATGCATGCTGTGAAGCTTAACATTCAAAATCCAGCATACACAGGGGCCCCCCGGACTGAGTTTGGGAACCACTGCTCGAGCCTAACAAGCTCCTAATGCATCTCCATTTGACATGTTTAATGCAAATTAGCCATATTAAAGCCATATTATGTCAGAAATAGCTGGGCATACTAAGAAGAATAAATCTTTCATATACACATCCCAGGACATTCAAACAGCCAGATCAACTAATGCTTTCATTCTCCAGTGTGCTAAATGAGCACTTAAGAGCACTCTTAATTATTTAATTAGCCCAGTCATAAATTGAACTGACATTACTATAAGCACCAGCTGTATACAGCCTCAGACTGCAAGTGTATGCTCAAGATTTTACTGGGCTGCTGTATTACCACTGAGTGCATCAGAGGTTGTTTACATTTTAATTGATTCAATTATATACTATAGAAATCACTTGGTTGATGGGACAGCTTTCATGATACCTGTCTTTCCAGAAAATGGCACCGACTTCACATGCAGTTAAGCCTGCACTATAACAGTTTACCTGAATTCACAGGCAAACTATATTTAGAAAATTAAAAACCAGAAACTGAAATGTTCTAAATAAAGTGATATATTGGTACATTCTCTCTATTCTTGGCAAAGCCCTAGGAGCCAACTGCGTTGCCTCATCTGATCCATTCACACAGAAGCTGTGGAATACATCACAGAGGGAACTGAGAGGTAATAAACAAAAATCACATTTAAATGCAACCCCAGGGGGTTTGATATTCAGTGTAAAATATCACACTTAATTCCACAAATAGCAAACATTTTCTGTTTGTTTGCAGTGCAAATCTTAAAGTGGCATCGCTATTCAGCATCTATTCAGCATTTTGCTCTAATCTATGATAAGGTAATCAGGGAAATGTAGTTTGACTCCTTTCACTTTAAGGGCT
This sequence comes from Conger conger, assembly GCF_963514075.1. NCBI lineage: Eukaryota > Metazoa > Chordata > Actinopteri > Anguilliformes > Congridae > Conger > Conger conger. The sequence goes on from NC_083762.1 coordinate 59,250,697, forward strand.
TTGCTACTTCAAACTGATTACCAGAGACTTGACATACTGTCTGCCTGTACGAGAATTTTAAGTGTTATTCAGTAAGGATGGTATTATATCATGATCACATCTATACACACAATCCCTTCCCACTGAGAAGTCTCCATGAGAGGAATAAAATTAACTCTGGATAAGCACTTCTTCTCATTTCTCAATGTAGAAGGTATCCCTCAGTCCTCAAAATGGACAACATTAGGATTTCTCTGATTGGAGTCCATGTGCAGAATCCTGACAAGACTGGTTTAGTTGCCTGTTCACAACTAATGTATCACTAGCCAGGCAACCACAGTGTTGGGAGTTAATTTGATGCACTTAAGATTTGAGTTGTTAACTGTACCTGGGCTGGCTATAAGCGCACCAGAATCTCCCAGAAACATACATATGTGGGATCGTGTAAACGTGCCAGAAGAGTGGCCCACTGAGAATGCCTTTGTGGACAGTTAGGTTTTTTTCCCCCCCTCTCACGAGTGGACTGAGATCCCTACAAGCAATGCTCCAGTGGGAGAGAAGCTATCATGGGACCAGCGACAGTGAGTGTTCTATGAACTCCCACTGTATGGGTCTACTTATGTGCAAAAGGTTTGTAGAAAAAAACCCAAAAAAAGCATACAAGAAACACATATGTAGTCTACCGAAAATCTGCCATATACTTCATTCTTACATGAATTCAGATTTTTTAACATATAAGGCACTTCACAGTCCACTCTAATGCCACTATGCTGTATATGAATATATGTTTAATTGAGTACAACATACTAATCAACATATATGATTTTACATAACTTTTGCATATGGGGATAAATCTGCTGGTCACATCCACTGTCAGAATGGCAGATTAAACCAAGACCTGATTAACATAATGAACATTTACACTATGCAGTCTGTAAGCATTTGGACAATGACTCCTCGTTTTGCCTGTAAACTGTGTCTGTGTCCAAATACTTATGGACTGCGCTGTAAAAGCAGCATAGTAGATGAAACCTTTCTGACATCAGAGGGAAAGAAAGGAAAACTAGGCTATTTTTACACACTGCTGCAATGTGCCAGAAAAGGCTTTAATGGGCTCTCTCTGGACCAAGAGCCTTCCAAAGTGATGCTGTGCAGTTTTGATTAAAACACAGCAGCTGGCATCTGAAAACAGACTCTCTCTCTCTCTCTCTCTCTCTCTCTCTCTCTCTCTCTCTCTCTCTCTCTCTCTCTCTCTCTCTCTCTCTCTCTCTCTCTCTCTCTCTCTCTCTCTCTCTCTCTCTCTCTCTCTCTCTCTCTCTCTCTCTCATAAAATTCAACATTCATCCTTTTACTGCAGATAATACAGGGAAGCTGTAACTTCTGCTCCCTAATCTGTAAATATGAATAGGTATTTGAAATGGGTATGAAGTAAATAGGATTTATAGAAAAAAGATGCACAATAAAAAAGGTGTTGGTTGGTGTTGAAAGTACAATGAATAATCTTCATGTTTTGCTCTCTGGGATAAAACTATAGAAACATTGATGGAAACTGAAGCAAATAGTTTATTTACTGAGCTTTGAGAATTGTGATCTCTACTAAAACTACTCAAAAGGTGATATCTAAACATTAATTACATTCTAATCCTTGGATCTTAGGAAAACATCAAAGCTACAGCACAAACTTGTAGATTCGTGCAATGGCTGTCATTCGGGTTTATGGGTACCCGCTGTTCCATTTCAAAACTGTTATTTTCATACATACAGAAAGGCGAAGGGTTGAAATGAATTCATTATTTATCTAGGATGTCTGCCATTGCCTGGCAACAGTGCAACGAGACTATTCTGGGACCGGGGTCTAGAATCCGTTCTCTCTTTCGCAGCCGCCCCCGCCCGACCTGCGGGCCTGTTTCGTTTTGTACCCCCAGCAGGGGAGAGCGCACGCTCAGGCGCGTCGCAGAAAGGCGGCGGGTAGCAGCCTGGATGTTTCGCGAGGACGCCTGATCTAAATATCGCTTTGGGAGGTGTCAGGCTTTCACGCCGTCACACCTGACAGCCGCGCGAAAGAGAATTCGCACATGATGATGATGGAGGACGGGGAGAGAAAATGTACCCATTTGTTCTCGCGTCGTACAAACAAAGCCCATTCTTCGAAATCCGTCACGCAGACGCACCTCGGCTTTCAGTGAACAGCTCTAATTCATCCGTGTTTTTATTTCACGTTCGTCTGTTTCGGCAAAGTGACAAGAATAGCAACAAATGGCTTATTTTTAAAAGCGGTTTCAGGAAACCTTCGCTGATAATGGAGATTCAGGCCTCTAAAGTGTTCCTGCATCGTTTGTCCCAACCTGTTCAGCTGATGCTTTTATCCAAAGCGACTTATGGTTGATTAGACTAAGCAGGGCACAATCCCCCCTGGAGAAATGCAGGGTTACGGTGCACCGGGACCCAGTCAAGTACCTTAGCCACTAGGACATATGCTTAAACTACTCCCCAGACTGTGACTTGGAATTCATATCTGCTATGTACACATATATCTAATGAAATGGAAGGCCCTCTGCCAATATGAGGGATGCTACATTATTGCAATATACATAATTCAATAAGTGGGAAATCCCTAGCTCACCATCTGTGAAACATGTTTTGTCAGGTATGGAACAGCCTGTCTGGATATAATGTGAATATGTAAGGTTGTGTGTTGTTTGGAAGTACTTACCACTTCAGGAAGTAACTTGGTGGCCAGGTCATGGATGGCTTTTCCCAGAATGCACATGGAGGACAGGATGAACACCACACCCAGAATCACGCACGCTCTGTAGAGGAACACAAGATGGTCAGGGAGTAATTAATAACTCCAAGCACAGACACACCCACATAAACACACACACCCACAAATATCAAATATCTGGAACCCTCCCAAATCTGGAATATGGACTGTTCAGCGCAGTTATCTTATGTATAACTCAGTAATCTTGCTTTGTGAAATACCCCTTTTTGTCTCATTGAGATTAAAATCTCTTTTGCACAACCTGTGCCCTTTCATAAGAGACCAGCTTATGAAATTACAGGAGATGTAGTTTGCCACAGGCCAACTCACTTGGGAATCACAGTAAATTTAGCCTGGGCGGCAATATTATGGGTAGCCTATATAACGATGACATAATGGATTTATAATGTTGTATAATGTATATGTCTGTGTTTAGATGACTAATGAGGCATGGAAAAACAAACAGACTGCTGGCACTAAGGTACCGTAGTTCAGCCCGCTGTCTCTTGCACAGACACAGCTACCTGTTCCTTCCCCTCCCACTGGGCCCGAGGACTTCTGCGTAATGGTGATGTAATATCACACCTATGCATCCACAGCGGACTGACGTGTTATATGGACAAGATGTTCCCTGACTCTGGAGCAGTCAGATTGGGGAGGGGGGAGTGGGGAGTGGGGGTAATGAACAGGAATGGAAGAAGGTTTAAGCTGGCAGTGAGGAATGGGTCTCTGCTGGTAATCATTTGTCATCCACTGTCACATTCACACTGTAGCTTCTCCATCATAGCTGGGGACACTAGCTCCCTCCTTCCTCTACTCAGCCACATACTGTACCCCCCCCCCCCCCTGCCTGCCACCCAGCTCCCCTCCCCTCCCCTCACCCTGCCAGGCACGGCCGATTCCTACACCTGCTGCCTCTCTTTATGTCTGCCAGCTAACGAAGCGTGCGTTGCGAAATGTCCATTAGCCCCCCTCCCCGTGAGTGTCGCCGCCGCTCATCTGAGCGTTTCGGAGCCCGCGGTTCCGCCGTTAGCGTCTCCTTGGCCACACATGTACCGAACAGCATCTCCAGCAATTAGGCGCAGCTTCATCCCAAAACTGTTTGACATCAGCTACTACGGATCAAAGTGAACACGCCAATTACCAGCTTTCAGAGGACCGCTGCTCTGCACAAACTCTCCCATGAATGTGCACCAAGACACGCAACCGTTTCACTATTGCATTTACCTGCAGAACTGCGTGCCTACTATCTAATAAACTGAGATTAACAGTGGCTTCAAGAGCATGATGAGCAATGCCTCATTATTGGCAAGAAATTATGGTTATTAAATAATTACACCAGTCACCTTTTTTATGGAAAATGTATGTCTGTCCCCACACTACATACTGTACAGCATTAGCTGTTACTGCTGCTTTACACAGAATTAGCTATTACTGCTCTGTGTTGTTGTCCTTTAAGCAGGGAGCAAACCCATTGATCAATATTTTACAGCATTTTAAAACCCCACCCTGGGGGAGTACGTGAGTCGGCTGAAGGGAGAATAATTACCATCCGCGGGGCTGTAAATACACAGCTGTGGAGTTTTGCTGTTTCGGTTCCCCTCTGTGCTCTGATTAAGAGCCTCACACCCTGTTCGCCTACACAGGTCTTCACTCCAACCTCAAAGAACATCGATGCACGCCCAGACCAGCAGAGCAGAGCAAAACCTCTTTAGCCCAAGAAACTGCGTATTGTAATCCTGGTGCAGCAAAACCTGCTGTCTTATCGGGTTGTGCGGGATTTGCTAAGCATGTTGTTCTCCGCATTTTTTTAAAGAATGTAGGGTGCACAGTGGTGTGTAGGAGAAGAAGCAAACCATTCCTTTGAACACTTCCTAACAACTAACAGGGCTTACATTTGATGAATGATCTACACCGCTGTGTATTCACTGAAGCCAACCAGCTGAATAGCTAAAGCTATTTACCTGACCTTGTAGCAGCAGAGTCAGTATTCAGACCCCCAACCTTCACGTTATAAATGTTGTCAGACACACAGAAGCACAGAGAGAGAAGAGGGGCACACAGATAAAATACTGAATTTTGGGATGAAAGCAAAGGGAAGAAAGCTCAGACTGGCGGCTCGGCGGCGTGATGTAACCCGTCTCCACGGTGATACGCTTTGGAGCATGTCCCAGGAGACCCCTCACAGAGGCAAGCAGCACAGGAAATGACAAGCTGGGGGGAAGGGGGAGGCTGAAGAGATGGGATCAGAGATTCATTCCTTTTGTGCTCCCCATGTATGTCTCAAAGACATACCTGTACACACCTGTGTCCCGTCAAATACATACCTGTGTACACCTGTATCCTCTCAAAGACATACTTGTGCATACCTTTGTCTTCCCAAAGAAATACCTGTGTACACCTGTATCCTCTCAAAGGCATACCTGTGTACACCTGTGTCCTCTCAAAGACATACCTGTACACACCTGTGTCCCGTTAAATACATACCTGTGTACACCTGTATCCTCTCAGATGCATACCTGTGTACATCTTTGTCCTCCCAAAGACATACCTGTGCACACCTTTGTCCCCTCTAAGACATACCTGTGTACACCTCTATCCTCTCAAAGACATGCCTGTGTACACCTCTACCCTCTCAAAGACATACCTGTACACACCTTTGTCTTCCCAAAGACATACCTGTGTACACCTGTACCCTCTCAAAGATTTACTGTACCTGTGTACACCTGTACACTGCCGGCTCCCTCTCACTATGATTAGCATATAAAATTCACAGCTGCCGTTCCCTTCCTCTGTGTCTGTCTGAAGGCTATGAGAGAGAGTGGACTGCTCAAGCCCTGCTTCTTCTCAAAAGATCCTATAGTGCCAGGCAAGCTCTCCTTCAGTTCAGCCTGAAGCCCCCACACATGCCCCAGATTCAATGAAAATGTGTACAACAACTTTGCTGCACTAATAAATGTAAAAAGGATTATGTATTTTTCCGCCTCCATCACCACTTGATTGCTGAACTTGACCTGAACTGCTGTTGAATGTAAAAAACAAACACTTCCAATTAAAGTTCAATTACTTTCAACTGCCTTTACTTTCCTTCTATAACTTGAATTCAATTGGCCGTTAAATCTCTATTGAATCCAGGCCAAACTTTCTTGAAACTGTGAAAGGATATGTGAAATATAAGTTATGTAATCACATATTTCATGCTACTGCTTGTGACCTCTTGGATGTGCATTTCTATTGACGTGTAGACTGGCATGGTTATATGTTGCAAACCGTCATTTTTATTTCAGTATTTGGTTTTAGCCAATGTCACCAGTGACAAAACCAGTCACTTCAGCTAGTTTCATAGGCGTTCCCATAATGTAGTTGATGTAATGTTTTGTTTAAAAACTTGGAGCATAGGGGTGGTGCCCAGAGTATTGGGCGGGGTCACTTACATGTACTCCCGGTGGGCGGAGTGCACAGCGGCCGCGTTGCTATAGCGCCACAGTACGATGATGGAGGACAGCACGTCCAAGGTGGCGTCAAACTGGGTGACAAACCAGCAGGAAACAACATCAAACTGGTGAATTTCTAAACAATTAAATTCACTCTTTTAGTACATCCCCGTAACCAACAGGCCTGGGTTTAAATAGGATTTGTTTTGTCGGATTCAAATGCATTTTCTGCATTTGACTAAGCGTGCCTGGTGTATTGAAACAAATAAAATGATCCAAAAAGTGAAAACCCCGCCCATCTGCACCTCCTTGCAGTCTCAAATGCATCAGGCAAGATCGATAGAGCACAGAAAAGTATTTGAATCCAAAACAAAACAAATTCTATTTGAACCCAGGACTGGTAAGCACTGGTGCAGGGTAATCAGGCTTTTATCAGGGGAATGTAATTACAATAAAAGGCAGTAAAATGGCTTTCTGTGGGCAAGTTACTCTCATGCAGTGATCACGTTTCCTCACGCCACAGTAACAATATCACCAACTGCCTCAACTGCCAATTAGGCCTCCCAAGTTAATCTGTAGTTTTATTAACATTTAATTAACCATTAATGAAGAAATACTTACAGCAAATCCAAAGGCTGAGGCACTGTGCCGCATAATGGAAACAGCTAGAATAGAGAAAGAGAGAGAGAAAGCAAGAAAATCAATAACATAAAATAAACAGGGTAGAGTATATTTAGGAGAATACATCTGCGTTATATTTCTGAAGTTACGCTTTGAAGAATAAAATTATTTTGAGTTCTTCTAGCTTTTGTCTCATCACACCTTACAAATAACATGAAACATCTGTGTACATTTCTCTCAAATAATTGTTTAATTGGTCCGAACCCTGAGGAAATTTGAATTCCGTTCTTGTCAGGGTTCACAAGAGAACCTGGATTAGATCTGAAAAAACATTTGTGTGGTGGTCTTTCCTGCTGAAAAGAAAACTAGGTTTTGAAACAGCTGGTAGTTGATTGACCAGTTCAGACCAGCTCCCAGCTTGACATGGTTTGACCAGCTCAAGCTATGTTTTGAAACACCTGGCTACCAGCTCAGACAAGCGACCGCCACTAGCAGGTTGACCAGCTCATATCCAGCTATACCAGTTTATGACCAGCTTGGCCAGCTCAATTTTCAAGCTGGTCAAGATGGCATAGCTGGACTTTACAGCAGGGTTGGGCAGAAGTAAAGGAGGGATTGTGTGACAGGGCAGGTAAGGGGGGGTCCCCTCTCCATGAATTGAGCTGCCCAACAGGCCCTGCCAGCTGCCTCTGCCCTGGAACACTGGAAAGAAAGGTTGAAAGGTCACAATGCCCCTCGGTATCAAGACAGCAGCTCATTCATTCATTCCACGCACACACTCGGTGTGTGTTCACTGTCTGGCCGAGGTCAGAGCAGTGCTCACATCCTCTCCCAGATGGTTTCTAAAAAGCAAAGCCTGATTTTTATTCCAATAACTGCTGCACTGTTGTGTCCTAGCACGATGAGAGAATTAAACGACAGCCTGTTGGCGAGACACACCACTCTGGACCTGAGGAGCCATCAAGAATGCATTAGAATCAGGGTGTTCCAGCCAGAAAGCAAACACCTCTGGGACAACGTGGCAGGAGGTGTCAGGAGTGTCTCCTGCAGGAAAGCACAGGCATTCCACCCAAAATTCTACTGCAAAAATTATTTCCTGGAGACCAACTGACCCCTACACATCATGCAAGCGAGGCGGGGTCCCCCTGCAAATTACGCGACCAGGAGGGATTCCCATTGGGTTCCTTATTTCGCAACTGTTCGTCAATTTGCGATAGGATAATGCACATTTCTAAACTTCACTTCAGTCTGTGGTACAGACTGACAAACTCCGGGAGACTCCTGGACCTTTTGGGAGAGGTAGGATGCCTGAAAGCGCAGCTATTGCCCAGTGTTAATGAGGCCCTCGGCAGACAGCTGGATGTAGAAACCATCATAAAACAAGCCCTGAGCAGGCAATGTAACACCTGTTGCTAAGCACCAGAGGGAGGAAGTAAGCGAGCACCAGGCTGTCACTCACGGGGGTGGTGGGGGGATGGTTAGGTGGAAACTCAGTCAGATGTATCAAAATGAGAACTGGCAGAGAGCCACACGTACATACATACACAACAGATGTCCGGTCACAGAGCAGACTCACAGTAAGATTTGAGCCTTCTCATGAAGAACATATCACTAATCTACATGTAAAAATGTACTTCAATGCAGTGGCCCTGTTTTTTTTCCTGGAAGCATGGGAGAATCTCCCCTCAAGTAGTGGGTGAGGATCAGACCTGGGTCAAATACATAATTGTTTTGGATACCAATACTTTTCTATCCTTTACTGAGCTTATCTGGTGTATTGGAACCTATGAAATACTCTCAAAAAGTGCAAACCCCATCTTCTGGTCTCAATTGCACTGGGCAAGATCAACTGAGCACAGAAAAGTATTTGAATCCAAAACAATAGTTAGTTCTTGGTTGACTGATCTGAGTGTTTTGTTTACAGCATGTGAAGTTGATGATGCTTCTTACATTTGTGAAGATGGCAAACTGCTTTGCCTCTGGCTGCTATGAAGAAGCCCTCTGGCATTTCAAAGAACATTCCGATTAAGTCTGACAAATCATTCAAGAACTTGAAGTGCCCTGGTACCTAATGAATTTCGTCTTTTGCACAGAACAGCCCAGTGTGTCTTACGCAAGTTGGAACATACAATTTTAAATATCCAAGCTCAGCTGAACCAAACTATCTCCAGACATTTTGACATTCAAAGTGTTTTCCTCTCTAAATTCCATTTTTGAGCTCAGGGTTTTAAGCCTTAATGGATGACTGGGCTGTAGACATGTATTGAAACAAGTGGAGCTTGTTGGTGAAAAAGGATTAAACGAATCAATCACAAACTGTCGATGAATATTTTGGCTCACTTTCTGTTATGTCCCAATGTTCAGGGAAATGGTGTCATAAACCCCTTCCTCCCACCATTGTGTCAGGGAGATGGGGGCAGTGTGGGGAGGGCTGGGGGGTGGGGGGTAGGTGTGTGGTATCATAAGCCCTTAAGTGTTATTGCCTAAAGCACATGCACACCGGGTGCTTCTATTGAAGGGTAAAATGCACATAGAACTGAGCTAATAACTGTAGGCTTACTCAGAGTCTAAATGTACACACTGCCACATAAACACACACTCAATATTTAATCGACAATATAATATGAAACATTTCAACTAAATGTGTGTTTCTGTTCTGCTCTTTGTAGACAGAAATCCCTATCCTTCCAATCAAAATAGCTTTACAGAAAACACTACATACTTTAGCACAGCTCACTGCGTGAATAACACAGGCGTAACTTGCCAAGACGTGATTAATGGCACAGCATCCACAAATCAATTCAGGATTTTGTGGGTCCTTCATTTTAATCAGGACATGAAGGACTAGACAGCTAGACAGACAGATGAACAGTCTGTAAAAATAATGTCTATAAAACTTGTGTTCAAGAGTTCTGGCTCAGCAATTCTTCAATCAGCCACTGGTTCTGAATAAAGCTAAGTCTTTATTCTGTTACATGAATCTGGAATCATATAATTGAATGCCTCTTCTTATTAATGCAGCACAATCACACTCCAAAAACTGGCCAACTTAACAAACATTCTTAGTCTTGTAATAAGACTTGAGATCTATTTTCTTCTCTCAAGGATATTAGCTCTTAAGTTATTGTTTGCTTTACAAGTGATTTTCTCACCCCACTGGCAAATCTTGAAATGAGTCAAATGTTCTCATCTCATTGGCTGTTTAAAAAAAAAAAAATAGATTTGAAGTCTAAATATAAGACTAAGATATTTGGTAAGACTGGCTTGTTGTTTGCAGTGTGTGCACAAGTGGTCCATTAAAGTGTGTTATTTTGACTTGGGTGGGAAGTTTGCACTGTAGGCACATTTCACTCTGCAGTTTGTCAAATCATGTTGTTCTTGCAGTCAGAAGATGGAGATTTTCATTGTATTTGAAGGAAGTACAGGATATCCTTTTTTCTTTTATCTCAGTAATGAACACTGCTTCCTCTACATTCCTGAGGATGTATGCCACTAGCAGCATGTCCAGACTTTAGACGTCTGAGCACTGCAGAATGTCCTTCCAGAGGATAATAGGTAGCACCTATTCACTCGTTAATATTCTTTTAATATTAAAAAATATATTTATTCAAATTGCCCTTTTCCCTGCAGTGTTCTGAAAGGCCGGTATAGGCACAGTTGCCCCTTGCGAAGCTATTAAATAAGAGAGCACAGCACCTCTTTTGTAATACAGTCACAGTGGTAGTTCTTGATATCTACGGTACTTATGATGTGAGGATGTCACAGAGCCTGTTTGATCCCACTATGATACGTTGCTGCGTTCACTTATTCATGGCCTCACAATGAAAGCTAGGCATGGGAATGTGTTTTGATCTGAATGCCATTAGGGAGCGATTAGGGTTAATTCATGTGGTAATCCCTCTTGGTTTGCCGTATTCCCATTAGTACAGAACTGTTGTTTATTCATTTACTTGGCTGTTGCTCTTATCTGGGACACCTTACATAGCTTGTATTTTACACTTTATCTGCTATTACAACTGGTTTTACTGAAGCAATTCAGTTTCAACAATAGGCTGTCACATATAGGACTCAAGCTTGCAATCTTTCATGTGTTTGGTCCCACAGTTCACACACCCAAAGCTGTGTGGTCAAACAGCTCTGTTCTGGGTCAATTACATAATTGTTTGGGATTCAAATACTTTTCTGTGTTGACTGATCTTGTCTGGTGCAAATGAGCCAACCACGAGGACCAAAACTTGAGGTTTTCGAGAGTAGGTCATCAATACACCAGACAAGCTCAGTAAAGCGTAGAAAAGTATTTTAATTTGAAACAATCATGCAATTGATCCAGGTCCAAAAGGTGTAGTGTGGTCTGGTAATCGGGATACTGCAGTGTCTCATAGTCCTATAATCTTCCTCAGTATATTGTTCCAATCACATATATTTGCGAAGTAGAACTATAGTATTAGTTAATGGCTGGAAGAAACGCATGGCAGGACTTTTACTTTCTGAAGTGCATGAAGAATATACACAGGGATGGGGAACCTGTCTATATGCAAAGCATCATGTACAGAAATACTGTAGAGGCCTGTTTTCTAATAATTATGGACCACACTAGTAGGAATGCTGTGCAATATAGGCAGTAATTGAAACTCTGTGGTAACTTAATTACAGGCATGTAGTAGGTTGCTAGCTAGTTTATGCTGTGGACAAAATGCTCTTATTAGTTGGCTTGCTTGCAAGTCACCAGCAAGCATTCTATTGGTAACAACAAAAAAAAGAAAAGAAAAGAAAAACAAATGAGTACCATAATTCTATTTTAACAGTTGTAGTCAAACGTACAACTGACGTTAAAACTTTTTAACTTGACTGTGATATCATTTGCCAACATAATTAACATAGGCTATAGTTGCATATTGCACCTATCTGTGACACAGAGAAGTGCAGCCTCCATCAGCCTATTTTAAGAACCTTTCGTTTTTTTCGAAATTATTGCCGCTGTTTCCGTACGAGTTGTAGTGGAGATTGTACCATTTTCTTGAGCGGGTGGATGTGAATGTCCTTCAATATATCTTTTATAATTTTGGCAATTACGGTCTGCTGTCCAATAGGATGATGTTTATAAAATGCAATACGTATTTTTATCTGGTTAAATATACTGTTTCACTGGAAATATGAATTTTAGATTTTAAAGCATCATCCCCTATTCACGCAGTTGGTCTACATGCTCTTCAGTACGATAGATGGAACTGTATAGGCAGGTTCGTAGCTAGTTTATTTATTCTTATAAAAACGATGTTTTCACGATGCATTGTGTATTGTGTTCACGGAAACAACTGTGCATGTAACATTGTTCTATTTTCAAGAATGGCGTCGAATTTAGCTATAGTTTCTTCAAATTTCAGCATATTGCATACTGTGCTACGTTGTGATTGCTTGCGCTTAAACTTTTACTTTAGTATTAGAAAAACTATTTCAGAGCAATGGAACAAAATGCAAATACTTTATCTTATTCTTTTGTCAATGTTCATTACAACACATGGTTGTTATTTTGTAAGAAATGTTGAAAATATTATTTTAAAAAGATATGTTATGGTTGTGTATTTTATCAGCTGACTGTCCTGTCAACCAGCCGTTTCATCACTGTGATGTCTTTTGCTACAGGTTTGCCTGAAGTCCTGGTGTCAATGTGCCATTCTTCTGGGCCATTCTTCTGGGGTGCTGGTGTGTGGTCAGTTACATAGTATCTATCGATAGCTTGCTGCAGAGATGTACTGTAAGGATCTCTCGCTAAATCGAGATGGAATAATTGAAGGTGAGGCAGTCTGTGTAGCTGGAGAACACGGAAATACATGAAAACGGCTGACACGTAGAATCAGCAGGCCTGGCACGGTGACAAATTTCAACGCAGAAATAAATGGTTGACGAGCTATTTTTTCTCTTATAATAATAATAATAATAAGAATAACTTTTACCTCAATTTCATTTTCCCACGCCATGCATATGCGGCCGGAGGCAGGAAGCCACTAATTCAGTGCAGGTACGCACTAACTCACTCAAGGACTCTGTATCATAGATTGTTGTAACCCACGTGACACTGCTCACAAGCGTCTGTTACGAATCGAGCATGTTCGTGGAGAGGGAGCCGGTCATGGAACTTAAACACGGTAGAATGACAAAAAACAGATTAGTATTTGTGAGTGATATGAACATGTCTTCAGTCGAAAAGGACATGCTCAGCCCCACGTAGCAGACCTGTGACAAATACGTAGTTTTGGATTCAAACACTTTTCTCGATTGATCTTGCCTGGTGCAAGAAGACCAGAAGGCAGAGTTTCGACTTTCTGAGAGTATTTCATAGGTGCCAATATACCAGACAAGCTCAATAAAGACTAGAAAAGTATTTGAATTCCAAACAATTACGTATTTGACCCAGGTCTGCAAAGTAGGCATTAGTAAAAAGGGAAGAAAGGTAAATGCATGTTCAGCCATCTAAATATCCTGTATGTAACCGTCTCATGGCCTGTCATTCACACTCCAGAGGAGCTGCAGCCCATGAGGCCAGAGGGGGCGCGAGTGAAGAGCTGTTCTGTGTCACACGGTGAGATTTCCATCCTGCTCCGGCAAGGCCGACGATTACTCACTCGCACTCCCAGTGAAGTGCCTCTCCTCTCTCATCTAATACAAAAGACAAACGGTCACGTCGGACGGCTGAATGAGGCGAACTAAAGATGGAATCGCCAGCTTAGTTAAGTCCCTGTGTATGACTACTAATAACAGGCCTGGGTAATTATTCAAACAGATACAGAATTTGTCCTTTAATTTCAGTTTAAACTGTGCAGCACAACCACGCCTTTAGTCACAACAGCCTTCTTTCTCCTGGTCTGATGATGGGTGTGTTTGTGAACTCAACTCCACACACTAGATGTGAAGTGTTTTCCAAAATCTCCACCTAAGTGAATTGCAGCGTATTTATTGCTCAAGGGGACAGCACAGTGCTCTCCCGGTATTAAACCTTGTGAGCTCCAACGAGTCAAATTCCCTAACTACAGTACTGTACTGCTGAGCTGCCAATACTAATACAGAATCTGTTGGACATCACTGATGTGTGTTGGTGTGGTGGTGACATGTAATTATCAGCATGTTAACATGGACAGCTGATGGCTGACGTGTTTCCCGCAATGTCGTCCGTGTTTTGGCACGCGTCTTAATTTAATTCTGAGGGACTCAGCAGTCCGCTCCGGTGTGCGTGGGTATGACATAAAGGCTCGCCGCTCTCAAAAGCTCCAGACAGGAATCGATACCAACTCCAATCTGCTGTGTCAGTGGGAGCAAATTGCCGTTTGGCGCCCCTGTGGATTGCCAGTGGTCCAGACACGGACAGGTTGACCCGCCGAAGAGATTGCCACCTGCCCAGAGTTTTCTGCATGGCGCAGACGTAGAATTAAAGCCACAAGAATTTTATTGTGTGTTTTGATGAGAAATGAAATTGTTCCCCCATGGAAGGACTGCAGCTGAAGGTGCGAAATTGCTTTACGGTGCCGGACGGAACCACAATTATTCCAGTGAAATGAGCGTTGCTGCTTTTAGAAACCGTTGGCCAGAGTCTGCAAGTGCGCTCTGCCAATGAGCGGACGGAGAGGCGTTGAAACGCCTGTCAGCAATAAGCCCTGCAGTAACCCTGCTCACAGGCTTCCCTTAGCCTGCAAAGCAGGTGGACTGCAGCATGCTTTCACAAGCGCTATTGTGCTGAATATACAGGTATGTTTTGAATGACCGCACACACCAGATACACAAAATGGCAATGACTCAGCTCTAGGCTAACATGGGAGAATGGGCCGTCGCTAGTGGGGTGAATGGTGATGATGATTCTAGGGCCCCACAAATTCCAGTTGAATTAAAAAAGGGGGGGTTAGAGCAGAAATATTTCTCAGGGGCCCAGAATTCCTAGCTGTTAGGAATGCTGCTAGTGATGGGGTTTGATGGCATCAAAAGCATTTCAGTTGTAGGAGAATCATATTCTGCTTTACTATGAGAGGGGAATGGGATCATTGTGACATTTCTGTTTAATTCTCCTGGAATATTTACATGCAATTTCACCTACGCTGTTTCCTCCCGTCTTACCAGCTGTGTGTGTGAGTCCATAAGGCACCACAATTCTTACATTCTGCATATAAAGAGTAGTGGTTGCACCTTACTTAAAAATATTATTTAATAGGAGCATTGAAACTGAAGTCCTGTTTAAATGGAGAAAAAGAAGGGCAATAAGTAATTGCATTTTCCGTAAAATGGAATGCTAGGAGGAACTGCAGTGGAAATCGTGAAGTTCAAATCTTGATAATATTCACAAGGCACCCCGGAGGGAAGGCCTAATTGGTCAAAATGAACCAGTGCTGTCTGTATCACGGTGAAAAGCCCTTACGCAGCTGAGAAAGATAACCTTCCGGATGTCTCTCTCCTTGTTAATTAAGGGCTGTTACCGTGTTTTTGAAAACCATGCAACTCTGACCTCCCCGCTGATGGTTATTTTTACACTGCTTGCTCCCCAATCACATCCCATCGACTCTCCGGCAGACAAAAGCCATCTGACATGGTGTTCCCTGCTGTTGGGCTTCAATATGTTATGTTGAATAATTCAGGCACTGCAGGACGCCTGCTCGGATCCAGCGCAGCCTTTCAGAATAGAGGCTACAGAAGCAACTCTCGTCTCTAGGGCTCTCTGAGTGATTCAGGAAAAGCAAACGATTGCGAAAGAGCGATGGCCGCTGTGTGAAGGCTGTCATACGCATGGCCGCAGTGTGCATCTCGGGTGTGGCACAACACAGACGCTCGCTCTTTCGTGTTAAGGTTGTAGTTTGTGAACAACAACAGTGAAAACAACAAAATGTGAAAATATAAGCAAGAGAAAGAGGCAGAAGTCTTCATTACATTTACTGTGCAACCTTGACTTCTTTTATTTCAGCAACTGTAGCTTTATGCAGCTCATTGCATGAAAACGGATTCCGTTCCTAATTAAATCCCCAGAGAGATGCTTGTTTCATCTCTCTACATACGTATCTACCACGGTTCAGTTATAAGCATGTTTTTATTTTGCTTACACCAGTTTCAAGGATGAGACTGACAAGTTCTGTCTTTTCTGAAAGCATATTAGCACGACGAAAGAGCTGAAAGAATAATGCTTCAATCGATCTTGATTTTCGCTGCGAGAGTGGGCTGAAAGATTGAACACATCACAGGAGAGTTAGGGGGAACTCATTAAAGACATAAATGGAAATCTTTTTGACCTACTTAAGTCAAATTGTTATTATTACATTTGTCAGCGTCCCTAAAAGTGTCACAGAAATTAGTTTATTGTTGATGGAACAGCCTGTTATAATCCCTTCCCCCTTGGGAAAGATGCTCTGCCAGTAAAAGTCTTACCTTGATTGATATGGCAACAGCTACACCCTCCCTGTTCAAAGAAATTGTGCAGATGCAATAAAATAATAAACAGGTGAAATGCTCACAAAAACCTGGCATGTACTGTACATTAAATTGCAGATAGATAGATCACCAAATAATGAGAACCCACAGCCTATGAATGGCGGACTAGACCGCCTATGCAAATTGGTGGCTTATAGTATTCAGCAATGCAAGAACTGATTGTTGCTCTATGTCTCTCCCGTGTGAGATGATTCATGGCCTTGGTGAATTTGCATAACAAGAATGGCAAATGTATGTCTCAGTTTACTTAATCAAACTATAAATTTCCAAATCTTAAGGAATACTGTTCCTCAAAAAAACCCTTAGCACACACATGTGCCTATCCCACATTGGACATGTTTAAAATGAGTTATCTGAGACTAGTCCCTGAATGAAAGGGAAGCATGTTTCTTACAGAGGATACTAAGGCTACACAGGCTCTTTGAAAACCTGTTCCTTCCTCATGCACAGCCATGAGCACAAAAAAGCCATCGTCATAGTGCACATTTTTATTTGTCGTAACCAAAGTAAGAAAACAATGGCACGTCTGGAACCAAGGCTACCTTGTCGTCCCTAATATGGGATGATTTATTGCAGCCACAAAAGCAGCCAGTGCCGTGTTCACCTCCCACATTCTGCCAGTCCCATGGAGACCAGCCTGAACCGCTGCACCAGTTACAGAACTCATCTGAGCTGGACAAACACACAGGCTGTCTCCCCTCCTCCCTCCTGCTGTGGCCTTATGAATGAATCTTTAGCTTTACCCTCTCATATTCTCGCAAAAAAAAAATAACTGGCTAAATTTGATTTGCCTGAGGCTCTTGCATTTGTAGAAAGGATTTTTAAAAATATTTCAGGATTCTTTCACATATGCACAACACACACACACACACACACACATGAATGCTCTCTATTCTGTTAGCCCCTATTCATCTCTGGATCCTCGTGCACCGACCATAAGGATCACATGGGTTTAGATGTGTCTCACTCATGACAACCCAGTTGATCCACTGTTCACTGTCAGTATCTCGACTTCTCCGACAAGAGTTAAATCAGCCGAATGACCCAATTAACCGAACTATAGAGCTGGGTCTGTCAGCCCTCTGCCAGTCAGGGTGATGAAGCTGTGCGCTCATGGCAGCTCGACAACCACGCCAGGGTCACTGATGAGATATCCATGACCCTTGCTCAATCTCGCCACTCTAGCGGCTGCATTCCCAGGGCCGTAAATTAGATTCCGCCCGACTGGAAATCTTATCAGCGCGCTCCCAAGAGGCCACTGGAGCGGAATGTTACACTGCCAGCATCCGACACCTCAGCGCTTGCATGTGGCGGTGGAGCTTTCCAAGGGGTCACGAGGACGAGATAATTCGCCCGCATTGGGTGGTGTGTGAGACCTCCCCAGGGAGACGTGGAGTCTGATCAAGCACAACCTCTCTTGATTGGCTGCCAAATGGGCCTTTTCAACTTCAGTCGCTGGCTTACTGTTGATGCACCTTGATTGCTTTACTGCTGCTTCCCAATACTCTTTGGAGGCAGTTGTTTCTATCTGAGTATGTTTGACATTTGAAATAAGGTGGAGTACTAAGAAGACATTGATGCTGACAGTGACAGAGACTTGTTTAAGTCAGAAGTGACAGACTGTGGCCAGTTGGTGCTGTGGGCCTGATTTGGATTCTTCTCACACACAACAGTGTGAACCTGTCCGTGAACCTAGTCCCTCTACAACCCTCTCTTCCAGTTACTCATCACTGAGGCACACACACACACATGCTCCTTTCTACAGACAGAACATTCCAATTAGGCTCCTTTCCCAGTGTTACAGAAAGTTCTTTAAGGAACAGTCAGGACACAGTGTTCTGTAAAAATGTTTGTTTTTTTCCAGGCCTGTCCCCTCCATTTAAACACAATAGAAATGACGAGTAGAAGTGACAAGCAGACAGTCCCAGTCCTCCACCCTAACCATCATTAAATCCAAATGGGAAAAGTGAAATGTATCTTTTATATATAAAATCTTTTTTCTGTAATTAAATTCTGTAATACACCTTTTTTAATTGAATCATTTTCTTCATTTCGGAACCAAAAAAGGTTTAAAATAACGTATATTGTAACCAGCGTTAAATGTTAACTGGCCATCCTCTCCAGCCTAAAATACAGAAAAATGTCGCCCTTTGGACACGTAAAAGGTAAGAGGATGGCTTTCACGCCCCAGTTTCACCCCCAGCTCTTATTTTTAGACTGCAGGCTCTTTGGGAGCTGGGAGCTTTCAGGGCTGCACTGGCTCTGAATGCATTAGAGCATGAATGCGTTTCTATGGAGCCCATCTGCAGCGCACCAGCACAGTCTCATCAGTATTCATGGCCTCACCCAGAGGTGTGTCCTCAGTAGGAGGCGTGGCCTCATTCAGAGATGTGTCTTCATTAGGAGGCGTGGCCTCACCCAGAGGTGTGTCCTCATTAGGAGGCGTGGCCTCATTCGGAGGTGTGTCTTCATTAGGAGGCGTGGTCTCACCCAGAGGTGTGTCCTCAGTAGGAGGCGTGGCCTCATTCAGAGATGTGTCTTCATTAGGAGGCGTGGCCTCACCCAGAGGTGTGTCCTCATTAGGAGGCGTGGCCTCATTCGGAGGTGTGTCTTCATTAGGAGGCGTGGTCTCACCCAGAGGTGTGTCCTCAGTAGGAGGCGTAGCCTCATTCAGAGATGTGTCTTCATTAGGAGGCGTGGCCTCACCCAGAAGTGTGTCCTCATTAGGAGGCGTGGCCTCATTCGGAGGTGTGTCTTCATTAGGAGGCGTGGTCTCACCCAGAGGTGTGTCCTCATTAGGAGGCGTGGCCTCATTCGGAGGTGTGTCTTCATTAGGAGGCGTGGCCTCACCCAGAGGTGTGTCCTCATTAGGAGGCGTGGCCTCATTCGGAGGTGTGTCTTCATTAGGAGGCGTGGCCTCACCCAGAGGTGTGTCCTCATTAGGAGGTATGTCCTCATTTGTGAGTGTGTGTGGTTAGCACTTTATAGACAATCTGTCATGCCTGTTGTTTTTGTCATCTGTGGAAGATTCCACAAGAAATTGTGGATTGTGATAAATGATGTGATCTTGATTATCTAACAATATCAACCTGAATCCTTTACGTTCTCTACATTTAATCAGAATATATGAAACGGGAAGAAAGATCATGAAGTAGAATGGATGCTGTGTATATATACCGAATAGAACAGCGAGGTGTGGTTCTCTCTGCGTTTGTGGTTCTTATATCTGTCCCCCTCTCCAAACATGGCCACAGTAGTCATATCAATTATGCGGAGAAACTCTCCTTCTCAACGAGGGGAGAAGCACGCAGCCCTACAGCACAAGAACGCCCCGTCAGCGCGTTGAGAACCTCTCCGGAGAGGCTCTATGAGAGACTGTTGAAAACTTGCCACGCCCGCAAAGGCGCGTTTATCCTCCACCTCCATAGCTCACGCTCCATGACCTTGAGGGAGAGCCCTCTGGGGCCCACAACGCACGTCTTCCTCGCGGATATCGAACACGTTCGTTTGCGAGTGCAAACACAGTCTAGGAAACAAACTGCAGTCTCGTTTCGCCCTTATATTCCACGCACGTCCCACAACCAGATTGATCAGAACATAAAAATGTGCCTCTCCGCAGTCGGTAATGTGGTTTTATCTGGAATAAATGATGAAGGGCGTAATTAGGTTCAGAATTAATGTTGTTTCAGATTCCTGGAGGAGGTATGTCGCTGTTAAGGAATGCATTACACTTATTTATGTTGATGGATTGAATTATGTTTGTTCGTCTTTTTAAAACTTATATTAGCTGACTTCAAAACTGCCATTGACATCAATACCAGGTATGT
Organism: Conger conger; assembly: GCF_963514075.1. Lineage (NCBI taxonomy): Eukaryota > Metazoa > Chordata > Actinopteri > Anguilliformes > Congridae > Conger > Conger conger. The sequence continues at coordinate 59,270,784 of NC_083762.1, forward strand.
AATTCTAATCACTAATCAGACAATGTATTTTTAAGGTCCCAGACATTTTTGGAATGCAAATTGCACCAAGTACTCTAAACGTAAGTCAAATAATGACCATCAGAGGAAACTCCACTGATTTAATCCCTGATATTGTTTTTTAAAAGCTCTGAATCATGAAGGCTGTCTTATATCCCTGGTGTGATACTGCCAGGGTCGGTGAATATGTCATCTGCAAATGATCTTTCCTTGTTGTAGTGTTGTAGTTTTGTTTCATGAGTTGCCTTATATAACACATTTCCCCTTGCTCAAAGCCTGAGATGCAAAACAGCTCTGTCTTTACCTGATTTCCTGTTATACCGTTACTGTAATTGGTGATCTTTTAATGGTTTTCTAACAATTGATGTTTTGCCCTTTATATATGCTAATTAAAAAATCTCCACTAACAAGGCAGGCATCCTTTTCATCTGTGTGATCACATGATGTGTACTATGAAGTTCATGGCCCCAACAGAAATATCATCAAAACAATGTGACTTAATTGTTGGAGAATGCATTTCTTAACCTATGCAACTGAAACAAATTATCAGAGCAAATACTCATTGTATATGTTAGTCTACCACTTAATGAAATGCCGTCTCTACGGAAAGATCGGGAATGAATGTATTATAAAAATTTAATTGCACCTTGCGGGTCAACCCACCAACTCCAAGCATATTCCAACCTTTTCTAAAGGTACCTCTGCTGAGTCCTCATGCAGAATTTTCTTACTGTAATTGTTTCATTTCTGAAATGTGAAAAAGTCCAGAGGAGTGACTGATTCTGTTCTGTGTCAGGGAGTAGTTGTACTCGGTGAAGGATGACCACAGCAGAGACTCCAAAAATCCCGACCAGCCGCACCAAGCTTACTTCCTGTACTGGTTTCCCTCGGCAACAGCGTAAGGAGGAAACCATCTTCTATTGGCTGCGTTGCTCAGTCACAGGTGCAGAAAAAAAACAGGGCTTCAGGATTCCGTTGTTTTGTTTCATCACACACACAGACCCAGACACACACACACACGCACACCGGCACTCAACATCACGTAGTCCTACTCTGCGCAATGAAAAATTAATGTTCTCTGACTCATGCTTAATACTTAGACTTGCCACTGGGGCTTATTTTTAACGAAATGCCACTTGTCAATCACTACACCCTCCACCCCCGAGCGGGAGGGGGGGCATTCTTTTCATCTGGGGTCAGATGGAGTCTGAAAACTTGTATGCTGAATATGTTTTCAGACCTGTTTCGGCAGCCTACCTAAGATAAAAAAAAAACAAATGAAAAAAGAACGAGATGGAAAATCTGAGGGAGCAAGAGAACCAGAAAGAGAAGGGAGAGAAAGAGTGAGAGAGAGAAATATGGAGAAATCGATATCAAAATAAAAGTTCTGTTCTGTTAAAATGGAAATTGTCCTTTGAAAATTACATTTTGCTCTGATTCAGATGAATGTCATTGTCAGGCTCCAGCTGGTCATGCATTGGGGTGTAATAAAGAGCTGCTCTGTCTGTGCTGAGGTCACCTGAGCCTCATAAGGATGTCACACCGACGTGAGCCTGCCCCCGCAGCAGGGAGCGGCAGACATCGCACAGGGGGAGAATATCTCCAGGGCGACAATTAGCTTCAGACACAGTGCCCTTTCTAAATAGAGAAACGGTTTCCTACGCTGTACCTGACCCCACAACCCCTTCGGCCACGAATCCAGCGCAATGACTGCTGCTACCACCCCCATAAACAAATTAAATGTGTAAAGAAAGGGAAAAGGGTGAATGGGAACTTCCTCGGCAATAATATGCTGTTGTATGGCTATATAATTACAACAAACCTAATTTCTTCTCAGGAACTTCTTTCATTCTCACTGTTAATGGTGCAAAACTGTGCATTTAAATTCATTTCCCAGAAGAAGGACTGTTAGGAAAGGAGAGATTAATCATTTTCCCAAAGGCTTTGTGTCAGCATGTCAGTCTCAACACACATAATGCGCCACGCTACATAGTGAATTTAGTGTCAGAATTTCAGAACTTTAATGTGTTTTGTGAACCGCATAACACAATTTAGAGGGCGGCATGGATGGTGCAGTGGGTAGCACTGCCGCCTCACAGCAAGGAGGCCCTGGGTTCGAATCCCCGTCGGCTGGGGCCTCTCTGTGCGGAGTTTGCATGTTCTCCCCGTGTCTGCGTGGGTTTCCTCCGGGTACTCCGGTTTCCTCCCACAGTCCAAAGACATGCAGGTTAGGCTGATTGGAGAGTCTAAATTGCCCATAGGTATGAGTGTGTGAGTGAATGGTGTGTGTGTGCCCTGCGATGGACTGGCGACCTGTCCAGGGTGTATTCCTGCCTTTCGCCCAATGTATGCTGGGATAGGCTCCAGCCCCCCTGCGACCCTGTTCAGGATAAGCGGGTTAAGATAATGGATGGATGGATGGATGGATGGATGGATAACACAATTTACATGTGTCTGTGTTTACTGCATTGTGAGTACCTATATATAAACCTTGTTTAGTGAAGTGGGATCCTCTGGTCTGGTAAACACCCTAGGCTAAGCTTCTGTTTGCTTGTTCATTAGGGACTGAAGTAGGCATCGATTGCCTTCAAATGGAGTGCAAATTAATCTGCAGTTGGAACTCTGGCAACATGTCATGTCTATGCTGCTAATTGGTTCTCTGGAGGTGTCTGGAGTATTGAAATCTCACAGGCACTAGCCAAACGGTAGCTCGCAACCCCCCCGCCCCTTTCCACATTGCCCCTGAAGTGCAAAAGAGGTCATCTGGTTGACAGTACTGAGCTCTGTGAAATAGCGGGTCCCAAGCAAGGCTCTCATACCGGTTGCTATATTACAGAAAATATATTATTCTATATAGAACAAAACAGTGTTAAAGGACATTTCTTAGTCATGTAATCAAGTGATTAAAAAGACACGGCACTGTCAGTCCCTTACAGAATCAAAATGGACCACATGAGCACAGTGCCTACCCCCCGACACCCCAGGTTATTGTATATTCAGGGACAATGGCCTTGTCATCGTCTCACATTCCAAGACGGATCCCAGCAGCAGTGCAATGCAGCCATTAGCACTTGAAATGAAGATGAACTGCGGTTTTCTCTCCAGAGTCTCTGCCTGTTTGCCGTCATTAATTCCACCGCACCGTTACACGAAGCAAGCTGGAGACAGCAAGAACCAATCATATTTCACACCAAGAAGCAGTCTCTAGTCCCTTTAAGCCAATAAAGAAAGGCCAAAAAACTTGTTTAAGTTTCTGGGCCAGAATAACGAACATTACATAACTGCCCCCCACCCCACCGAGATGAGAAGGGTCTTTCTCATCTCAGCTGTGATCTGATGTGGTCTGATCTGATATTCTCACCGAGGTGAAAGATGGCTATGAAACAGTGTTGAAGGAAGGCTCCGGGTGATTCATAGGATATGGCGCTTTGGGGGTTATGACCCCGGGCACGGCAAGGATCTGTCAAAAAGTGTCCCCTACGGGCTGATATAGGCTCCTCCCTTTCAGAAGTGAGTGTGAAATTCTACACCACTTGATTAGGGTGAGTAACGTGGCAGTCCATCCTCAAAGCCTACCGCAGTACAACCCCCCCACCCCTGCCATGCTGTCCTTACACCACTAGCTACATTTACTCACTATTTAGTTTGAGCAGGAGCATGTGCACTGATTCCAAACATACAGTCACTGTTTCCTGTCACATGATTCTATGTCCAGTCAGCCAATGTGATGCCATTTTTTGTAAGTTATCCAGTATAGTGCACCTCAATGAATCTCACTAATATTGCAGGAAATGATAGATGGCATATGTACAAGCAAGGTATGCACAGGCGACCAAAGGGCAAACACCAGTGTAGACTTTTGTGTCCTCCACAGACACAAGCCTGGCAACACGTTAAGTTTCCTGTGACAGTGACGTATGGCTGCTGCGAGCACCTCGCCACAGCAAATGGGAACTTTCCCAACTGGAGCGTACACATGGGGCGGCTGACCTCATATTGGGCGAAATAAACCTGGTTCAGTCAGATGTGAACACGCGAGACGTTACTGTGGAAACGGCCATCCGGTAAAACTGGAACCGGATTGCGCTGGCTTGGAAAGGCGGCATCGTCTTAACAACGCTGCATTGGCTTTGGCCTTAATGTGCTGTTCTTCTGAGTGGAGGGGGCAGAGCCACTCATGCCCCCTTGGGCTAGGCTTACCCATGCAAAGTGCCATTCATCAGCACGCATCACACACCGCACACACGCTTAAGTTTACACACCAGCAGGCACTTAGCAGAGCCTGTCTGCATTTACATTTGAGTGCACGGCTTTAAAATGGCTGACAAAAGGTGCCGGAGTTCATCCAGCTTCATCTCAGCTGCAGGCCGGCGCAAACAACCTTTTTCCTGTTTTTCATGCTTGAGAAGTTCAGGTTTGCGAGTAAGCAGGACACTTGCAGGCAGTGTCATTAAAAGGGTCGATAATATGCATTAGCAGGTACAGCAAAAATGGCTGACCTATAAGCTAAGCTAGTATTTACTTTTTAGTGTCATAAGTGCTTTTAGTTGATGGTGCTAGGTTTTCATGTAGGTGTGCATGTAGGAGTATGTTTGATCTATGGAACATGCTATCTTTACCAAAACAGGGTTCTTGAGTATCTCCTTGGGTGTTGTTGTAGGGGGTGTTTTATCTCAGCTAAGAGACTATCTTCTCTGTTTGGTTTAGACAACCATCTGTTTGTGGACACCTGGCTATCCTAATGAAGCTCAATGCTAGAGTCAGGGCGGAGCTTGATGAAGAAGCACAATCATTGGTCCAATGTAGAAGGGCCATGGCCAATGAAATCGAGGCTTTTCAGGCACAGGCAAATAATAGATGAATGTGTGAAGCAAGGTGCAATCAAAACCGAACATTGCATTCTCAGATGACATACTTGTAGAAACATCATTTCAAATAATAGGATATTCATCATATTTACTGATACCAATTTATAGCCAGATGTCAAATTTCTCATGTCAGAAATAACCCCACTCCAAACCCAGAATGATTATGAGGCCCAAATGAATTGCTGACAAATGAGCCAGACATCATATGATGGTGCCCTAATGCAAAGAGGCACTAATTAATTTATTTGTGCATTTCAAGACTAGATAGATAATGCAGCCTTTTGTTCTGCTACCTATACCCCAGGGGTAGAATAATCATGTGTTCAGGGCCTAAAGCAGGGATTGAGTTGAAAGATGAAAGATGAGTAACACTCGCTCAGATGGTGACAGCCATTAGCAAACACAAATGACCTTATGCACAAAAACTCTAAGTGTGACCTTCTCATTGCCGTCTGGCCAAATGGTGTTATATGCGAAATAGGAGAAAAATGTTGAAAGTCATATTTGACACAAGTGAGTTAGGATCAGAGGGTTCAGTCAAGAGTTGAGTCACTTTTTAAAAATGGAGGGAAGCAGGGAACCTGCTGAGGTCAGCGCTCTTACAGGGATCTGCCATGTTCATGCACGCTTTACACTTCATATGTCAGCCATAACATTTTGTTGTACATTTAATTCCTGTTTTAATGTTAATGTTTAATTTAATGTTTTAAAGGTCAATGGTGTGTATGTGTGTATTAATCCACATGTCTGTGTGTTGCTATTAATTCACAGTGTGTGTGTCTGTGTCTGTGTGTATGCACATCCGTGGTCACTGTGGTCTCACAGGCATAGGGACTTGAGACTTTCTGTACTGGTTTAGATGAAACATTGTCAAGCATCCTCAAGGAGGATAAGATAATTATCATAGGAGGCATCAAATCCATGGCCAGTCCACAAACTTTGGAGGGACATCATTGGAAAGATCTGCACTGCATATTGCACTGGCAACATCAACTCCAACAAAGTCCTTCTGACAAAATGTGCTGAATATGACCTCCCCACCGCTAACACTCTCTTCCACCAGAAAAATAAACTGATGGCATCCTTGATTTCACCCTGGTCCAAACAGTGGCATTGATTTATTGTTAGGATCGTTGTGATGCAAATGTAACGAGGGACATGACTGTTCCAGACAACTCCTGGATAGACCATTGCTTTATCCACTCAACGATGTCCATCTTTAGAGCTCCCAGCTGCACCTTCCGGCCTCCATAGGCTATTGAAGAACACATGGGGCTGGCTCAAGTCAAGTTTTCAATGCATGCACTTGGGCAGAAAATGTGAGGACTATTTTGATAAGAAAAACATGGAAACAATGCTCCTGTCCAAAATAAAGAAAGCCTTTTTTGCCTGGCAAAATCACAACAGGATTGGCTCGCTCCAGAGCTAAGGCTGATGTCCAGTGTAGGGTGAGAGAGCTCCATAAGTCATGCTGGACAAGAAATGCCAAGGAAATTCAGAGGCTGCTAGAGTGCCACCAAGGCAGTGCTTGGTCCAACCTACCATGGCGGCCAAAACCCCCTGTGCTCTAAGGATGGGCAATAGTTGCTGACAAATGAGGCAATCAACACCAGATGGAGAGAGCAGTTCCAAGATCTACTCGATCAGAGCAGCATTGCTGATCATCAACTGAGCACAGTGAGAGGTAGAACAGGTGAACCTCCCAGTGTGACATAGGTTTAAGATGCCATCAGAAGCCAAAGAAACAAAATGGTTGCCAGAACAGACAGGATCCCAGCAGAGATCGTAATGGGAGGTGGATCAGAGCTCCCCCACCACATTCATGCCTTGCAGTTGAACCTCTGGGTGAAGGAAGGACTGCCCACAGAGCTTGGGGATGCTCTGATCATAGCTGTCTTCAAAAGAGAAGATCAGGCAGTTTACGGCATCTCCCTCCTGTGAACAACAGGCAATTGTTGCACAGGTGCACAAGTATTTGCACAGATCCTTGCCAAGGTGAGCGAGCCCATGGTGGGCATCCATCCATCCATCCATTATCCTAACCCGCTTATCCTGAACAGGGTCGCAGGGGGGCTGGAGCCTATTGGGCGAAAGGCAGGAATACACCTTGGACAGGTCAGTCCATCGCAGGGCACACACACCATTCACTCACACACTCATACCCACAGGCAATTTAGACTCTCCAATCAGCCTAACCTGCATGTATTTGGACTGTGGGGGGAAACCGGAGTACCCGGAGGAAGCCACGTGAACACGGGGAGAACATGCAAACTCCGCACAGAGAGGCCCCGGCCGACAGGGATTCAAACCCAGGACCTCCTTGCTGTGAGGCGGCAGTGCTACCCACTGCGCCATCTGTGCTGCCCCACCCATGCTGGGTAATAAACACAAAATCAGAACAAATCTGAAGAAACTCAACATCACATCCAACAACTGGGAAAGATTTACACTCAATAAGCATGCCTGGAGGAAATCTGTTCACAAAGAAGCTGCCCTATATGAACAGGATCTCTTTGCCCTAGAGCAGTGCTATTCAACTCCACGTCCTGTGGGCCGCATTTTCTGCAGGCATTTGCTTCAACCGTGCTCTACACTACCTGATTTCACTAATTTGCTTATTATCTGAACCAAGCAGGTGAAATAATGAGTGAAATCATGTGGTGTAGCGTACAGTCAGAGCAAATACCTGCAGAGTAGTGCTACCCTAGAGGACAAGTGGCAGCAAGTAAGGAGAGACTGATCAGCAGACAGGCCCAACCACCACCAAAACCTCCACCACTAACCCCTGCACTAAAATAAAAATATGTGATTCCCGGGAAGACCCTCTACAGCCTCTATATGAAAACCCAGAGATAGACAACCCAATCATACTCGACTCAAGTGATTGCCAGTGGTGATGTACATAATGTTACATTACATTACATTATTGGCATTTGGCAGACGCTCTTATCCAGAGCGACATACAGTTGATTAGACTAAGCGGGAGACAGTCCTCCCCTGGAGCAATGCAGGGTTAAGGGCCTTGCTCAAGGGCACAATGGCTGTGCAGATCTTATTGTGGCTACACCGGGATTAGAACCACCGACCTTGTCGGTCCCAGTCATTTACCTTAACCACTACGCTACAGGCCACCCTATGTGTGTAATTCACATGTCTGTGCGTGTTTGCATGAGTGTATTAACTGACTGGGGCACAAATGAGTCTTGCTGGATTTGTGCATTAGTCCAAATGTCTGCATTTATACACATGAGATCCATCTGTGTGTGTATGTGTGAGAGAAAGAGAGTGTGAATGTGTTTTTATTAATCTGCACCTGTGTGTGTTATTCCGTAGACCTGTGTGTGTGTTTATTAATCCACCCACCTGTTTGTGTGTGTGTGTGTGTGTGTTTATTATTCCACCCACCTGGGGTATCTACAGTGGAGCTGTTCCCTGTAGTACATTTTCCTCCATCACAGAGGCAGCCACCGTGCTCTGAATAATTCCAAGGCAGAAAAATAAAATACCATTTGAAAAGAATGGCTGCCATCCATCTGGTGCAGTAATACCCAGCTCCCTGATATATCCCCACTCAGGGTGAGAGCCAAGCTTGCCAACCAAGGAGCACAACTTTCCTGTGGGAACAGCAGGCCACTGAGAAACAGGTTTAATAGTTCCCAACACAGTGTCTAAGGTGCCACCATGGTGGCGAAGGGGCACTTAAATTCCCCCAAGTGTGTCTTATGGCCCCACGCTCCTGCAGGCGACATCTCCCTCAAAGGTGCGTCCATTCTCCAAAAATCCTAAATGCGCCAGGTCAGATGGACCTGCAGCTCTGCTGGTATGATGGTGCTCACTGCAGACGAGACACCACTTTGATCAGGGCTTGTGTATAAATCCGTCTTTTTTTGGTCTCTGAAATCACAGCAGCAGACAATGAGTCATACAGAAGCAAGAGAAGAGGTGATTTCAGAGTCATTATCACCTGCTGAAAACAAATATTCTCTTCATCCCACTCTTTATAGCTGTAGCTCTCATAATCAAAAGCCATCGTGTTGTGCGGGGAAACCAGGATCAGCAATGTTGGCCTGATGGATAACTTTCCGCTCAGTCAACAGACAGCGAATGGTCCAATCATCCCAAATGGAAAACCACGCCAGTCCACTTTCTCAGAGAGAATTCAAAATTCAAAAGAATTTCTGTAACTATTACGGAAATGCATAAGCCACAAATATTTCAGCCACCCCAGAGCTACTGCCAATCAAATTAATCTCAGTTGTGTAACAGTGCGACTGAATACATTAAGAAACACATGTATCCTACTCAGCCACCAAAAGACTTAAATTGGGGTGATGCAAATGCAGGAGTGTTCAACAGACACAGAACTCTGTTCTATCATAGGGACTAAACAAGTAGACGACATCTGTTTTGAAAGGAGAAAGAAATAGTTTGCCCACTCACATGCCCCGATTCAGGTGCGTCTAACTGCCTGCTGGTTCCCAGACATGATGTGTATTGAAGTGGTCTCAGTGCATGTGTTAATGGAAATTGGGGGCCTGTGGGTGTGGGGGGGAGGGTGCTGAGCAATGTGCTGAATTTAATTCCATGTTATGTCAGCTATTTCTGGTCCTGCACCTCTTCTGTAGTTTACTTTATCACAATATCAGCCAAAAATATTATCCAGATAATATTTTATTTCTCTTCTGAGAGGTATGCTTATATCCACAAGAACAGTCTATAATACATTTCCCAACAGTATTACAGCAATGAAATATCAACAGCAAAATCAAGGTGCTGGTCTTCATTTGCCTGTGCATTGTCTCCCTGTCTGTTATTCTGAATACATCTGTGCACTTTTTGCACATCAAATCTTTTCTGTAATAATTTGGTCTCACACCAAATTATTGCATTAGGTATGCTAGTTTGATTACCTGTTCTCCTTATATACATTACACTAGAAGACCAACTTGAGATTTTTGCAGGTACAAATGTTTTGTGGGTTTGTTAACTGTAATTGGCAATTCATTAATTGTACATTCTTACCAAAACAAAAGAGCATCACAATGGGGAAGATAGCATCAAACTGAAATAGCATTTATGAGTTCTTAACCATAATTCTTTGCTATGTGACATTTAGCAGTAATTAAAAACCCCCATAAATGACACCAGATGAATAATCTAGATGGACGAATGAATGTTGCAGCGGCCAACAGGCATTTCAGGATGATGTATACACTCTCTGAGTTGTTAGGCAGCCTGGATCCAGCCGTTCTATTTATAAACCATACTGTAATATTCATGACATCCATCGGAGTCTAAGCAGATTTGAGCAGTGATTCAGGTAGGCCCTGGACGGCAACTTCAGGCCCTCTGTCACATAACTCCATTTCAGCTGCGTCCCGAAGGCCCATCCCATAGAGCATTTCATATTCAATAACATAGTGGAGCAGCGTTTTATCAGGGATCCAGTGGGAGAAGTAAAGGCAGAAGAAAGAAAGGTTGCTGGAAATGGAGTGGCTGGACCACTGTTCCTTATTACACATATTTTTTGAAAGGAGGTTTTGGAGAGGGTTTCAGATTAGATTGTCAATACCTAAGATTGAAAGGCATGTTACCATCACATTAATATGGAGTCTGCACAGAGGTCGCATGTGAATCACGTGTCTCAGCCACACTCTCCTGTCAAGACTTCTAGACTTTTATGCTTCAGACTTTCTAGACTCATCGACTTGAATGGGCTGTTAAGGCCTAATGAGAGCTTATTGAATAGATAGAAGGAAACACAGAAAGTAACAGGGTAGAAGCACAAAGAAATCTGTGTGAAAAATCTTATCTACAAGTATGCCCCCATGGACATATTTCCAGGGGAAATAAATTATATCCAGAACTTAGGCAGATCCAGATAAATGAAATCACAGCAGAACATAGTCAAACAGGCACCCACCGAATAACCTAACCTCCCCCAACCCCCAGTACCCATCCTCAGAATACTATATCAGCAGTATTGACTAGAGGATCCACTTTTTCTTTAGCTTTTATATAAAGACAGTAGAGGTCCCCAGAAGGCTAGGCTACAGTATATCACAGCAATAATAACGGGGGCATGGACAAATGTCAGCATCAAATCTCAGTCCTGCAGCACTGCATTTTAATCAGCCTGCATGTAAATTAGCTCACTGTTTGAATACCGATAGCTCACTTGGTTTAGCATGTGTGATACCTCTGAACATTGTCACTTTGTCATCTGTTGTCCTTTGCAGAAATGGCACAGCATTACCAATATAATTTGATTACTATTTCGATTAAAATGACCCGTACAATACTTTAGCAAGGTTAGAACAGAAGTGCTGGCCATGGTACACATGGCAGAGGTGACCCTGGTATTAAGGCTTTATTAACTTTACGTTGTGTAATTCAGTTTTCACTCAGCCTGAAGTAACCATTCCACTGGTATCACTGAATTTTCAGCTCATTTTTTGGAACATTTGCCCCTTTTCATTAAATCGCAACGGTATTCTTCATCTTGTTCTTGGTTCACCACTGATTTATTACTTCATCAAAAAATGGCAAAAAGACAGCCAGGGGGCCTGCATATTATATTAGAGTTCCGTCTCAACTGCGAAATGCTTTGACACTTTGACAAATCTAATTAAAAACATAAATGCACTTATTGTGAATTCAGTCCAAACAGTGTAATATCCAAACCCGAGAGCCAAAAGGCATCTGAACACAGTTATTTGAAAATTATGCATATATATAACTGGTAGGTACAATCACAGCTGACTGCATTCTTGAAAAATTAACGTTGAATCAGAAAAAGGCTATTGTGGGGAAAAAAGGGATTCTATAAAATGTAAAAGACGACTAAGACTGCTTGAAGACTAATGTCGCTCACTCATAGGAGATCATCCATTACATTACATTATTGGCATTTGGCAGATGCTCTTATCCAGAGTGATGTACAGTTGATTAGACTAAGCAGGAGACAATCCTCCCCTGGAGCAATGCAGGGTTAATGGCCTTGCTCAAGGGCCCAACGGCTGTGCGGATCCTATTGTGGCTACACCGGGATTAGAACCACCGACCTTGTGGGTCCCAGTCATTTACCTTAACTTCTGCGCTACAGGCCGCCCCATCAGGCGGTAACTTCCACATTCAGAGAGGTGTGTATGGCCTTTCTGCCATTTCTGATTAATGAATTAAAAACTATCTGAGTAGCACCATGGAACAGGATAGGTTGATGGATTGGCCATATTGTCAATAGAGAATGAACGAGCTAGAAAGTTGGACCTAAGACATACTGTCTGTATTGTGGATGACTTTCTTGGTGCATTGCTCATTGAATGCCCTTTAAGGAGTGGTGAGAAAGAATGATTATTACATTTAACTGGTGTTTCGGTTGCATCGAGTCCGCCTTGCCATTGCTTTGGCTATTTTTGGGTAATTAATGAGCTGCATTAATAATTTTGCTGATTTTACTGGCTGCGCTGCCAGTGTTTTATGGGCTACAGATCCGTTATTAGGCCTACATTCAAATGACCCAGCCTGAACCTGTTTTTCCACACAAGCTCAGAAACGAGTGCTGTCAATGTTCCTGAACTGCGCTGCAATTTCCCAATTTAGCCTAACATGGATACAGTCCAGGTCACTGTTGTTAATTTGTGTTGGGTGTATGCCATGTGTGCTTGCTGTTATGTCGTGTGCATGGGATTGTATAGGCTGTGGGCTAAATATACAGTAGCTGTATGGTTTAGTGAATGGGGCATTGGGGAGGGGGGCCCATAGTCCATTTTTGCCCCAGGGCCCAGTGTACACTTGTTCCACCCCTGGTGTGCACATTACATTACATTACATTACATTACATTATAGGCATTTGGCAGACGCTCTTATTCAGAGCGATGTACAGTTGATTAGACTAAGCAGGAGACAATCCTCCCCTGGAGCAATGCAGGGCCTTGCTCAAGGGCCCAACGGCTGTGTGGATCTTATTGTGGCGACCTTGTGTGTCCCAGTCATTACTACGCTACAGGCCGCCCCACATTCCACCAGTCCTAACACCTGCATCTATGAGACACATACGCCAGCTTTACAGCACCACAGCAGCCAATTAGCTACAAAATGCCGACATACTAACCAAGTGCAAAAGGTGATGTCTGAAGGTAGAGGTCATTTTCCCAATTGAGACAGTGAGCAAGTTCTGCATGTCAACGGCAAAGTGGGAACTTGTGTGGGCGAACAAGCAGGTGCACAAAGAGCTTAAAGAAGAAGGATTTATCAGACATAAACACAGCTGATGGAGCTTAAGACTGTGAATCAGGCTGCCTTGCCAAATAGAGACAACCATGTTATAATTCAGGAGTCGCACCCACCCCTCCAAAGGGCTCTGTTGGTGAGCGCAGAGCAGTAAACAAAAAATCCCCAGAAAATGACTCCTGCAGCTATTCCGCCAGCTTGCTTGGCAGTGAACTCGGCTCAAACACAATCAACCGACAGCTGTGTTTTTGTTAAAAAGCTTGGGGATTGGGGAAAATAGTCTTTTACTCCAAATTAGGTTTTCTATGAAGGCGTCCATGTTTGTATCATAAGACTGAAAATTGGGCCGTTCTCCCGGAGATGAACACCTTGAGTCAGGTAGGATCCCGCTGAGTTTTTCTTATGTTCTAGGAAACATTTGACCATTGTCCCATTGTTTGTAACTCACACAGAGTTATACAGACTCAGGCTTTCTGCTTTTCCTTGTGTTATCAGTGTGTTTTCGTTTACATCACATCTGTATCACATACAGTATATTTCAAAACTGCTGTTTTTTAAATGTTGAGATGAATGAATATGCACAATTCCATTTATAACTACTATTGCTTGTGATATTGCTGCCCAGATAGGGGAATATATAAAGCACTTATCTGACGGAGAAAATGCATCAGCAACTTACAGCTACAGTGTAACCTTTATTACGAAGCAAGAAGGAGGACGGATAGAGAAATGCACCTGGGAATAAAAGGCTGGATAAATGCAGGTAAAGGAAGGTCTGAATACAATGTTTGCCATTCAGAGAGTCGATACAGCCAGTACCATCATTCTGAGGGCAGGTCACTGTGGTGGAATATGTGTGTTTGATTTGAGCCTGATCCAATACTGCAGCCTCCCATAACTGCGTCCTGCGTGCCCTTGAGTTTTTACTCCCCCCGCCGCCTTCTTCCACCACACCTGAGGGAAGAGAACCTTTCCTTTCACGATTTTGAGGAAACTACACTGCTTTGCATCTCTGAAGACCCTGATCCCACAATCATTACAGCCACCAGAAAACATCAACTCTCTTTCAAAGTGGAAAAGAGAGAGAAATGTAAAGAGATACTTGTAAAGAGCTTCGAAGAGTAACGGAGATACCCTAGAAATTAGGACATTTTGATGTCATGGCATTAACTCTTGACATTTTAGGAACATTTCACAGTGGCTTCAGAAAGTATTCATACCCCTTCACTTTTTGCACACTTTATTGTGTTGTAATTGAATTTTACATTGATAAAATTTCCATTTTTGCCCATCAATCTATATCTACTCAATATCCTATAATGACAAAGTGACAACATGTTTTTATGAATTTTTCCAAATGTATTAAAAATCTAAAACTTAAATCTCTCATTTACAAATGTATTTAGATCCTTAATTCAGTGCTTTGTAGAAGCCCCTTTGGCAGCAATTAGAGCCTCAAGTCTTCTTGTGTAAGTCTCTACAAACTTTGCACACCTGGATTTGGATCCTCTCAAGCTCCGTCAGATTGGATGAGTAGCGTCTGTGAACTGCCATCTTCAGGTCTCTCCACTGATGTTCTATGGGGCTTAAGTCTGGGCTTTGGCTGGGCCACTCAGGGACAGTCAGGGACGTGTCCTGAAGCTAGTCCAGCATTGTCTTGGCTGTATGCTTCAGGTCATTGTCGTGCTGAAAGGTGAACCATCGCCCCTGCCTCAGGTTGCGTGCACTCTTGTGCAGGTTTTCTTCAAGGACCTCTCTGTATTTGGCTGCATTCATCCTTCCCTCAATTCTGACCAGTCTTCCTGCCCCTGCCACTGAGAAACACCCCCATAGCATGATGCTGCCACCACCATGCTTCAGTGTAGGTATGGCATTAGCCAGGTCATGAGTGCCTGGTGTTCGCCAGACATAGCGCTTGAAGATCTGCCCAAAAAGTTTTATTTTTGTTTCATCAGACCACAGAAGTTTTTCCCTCTTGCTCTCAAGAGTCCTTTAAATGCCATTTGGCAAACTCCAAGCGGGCTGTCATATGCCTTTTACGTAAGTGTGGCTTCCGTTTAGCCACTCTACCATAAAGGACTGATTGATAGAGTGCTGCTGAGATAGTGGTTCTTCCAGCAGGTTCTCCCATCTCTGCAGAGGACTTCTGAAGCTCTGTTAGAGTGATCATTGGGTTCCTGGTCGCCTCCCTGATCAAGGCCCTCCTTTCCCGGTTACTCAGTTTGGCCGGACAGGCAACTCTAGGAAGAGTCCTAGTGGTTCCAAACTTCTTCCATTTCAGAATTATTGTAGGCCATTTTTCTACTGGAAACACTAAAAACTTTAGAAATGTAATTTTCTACAGAGAGTTCCTTAGACTTCATGGCTTGGTTTTTGTCCTGACATGCAGTGTGAATTGTGGGACCTTATGTACACAGGTGTGTGCCTTTCTAAACTGTCCAATCGATTCAATTTGCCACAGTTGGACTCCAATCAAGTTCTGGACACATCTCAAGGATAATGGAAGCAGAATGTACCTGAACACAATTTGCAAAAAAGTCTAAAAATATGTTTTAACTTTGTCATGATGGGTTATTCAGTGTGGATTGGTAAATTGTATCCAATTAATAATAACAATAAATTGTGCAAAAAGTAAAGGGGTCTGAATATTTTCTGAAGCCACTGTATTTCAGAATATATTGGTTATACCTTGCAGAAATAGAGCGCCTGCCCATCTGTCTCCAAGTCACCATATTTGATTGGCCTACCAGGGACATGGGGATTGCACATTATTTCTCTCAAAGACAAGCTAACAGCACTCATTCCACAGCAAATATGAGCAGCCTGCCTTGTGCCTATGTGAATCATAGAAGACTGTCTTAATGCACTGGGTCTGAAGGCAGTGATGTGGTTCTTATATTGGACAGCTGGCAAGGCAGAAACGTTTGTTTTTGCTTTTTTCACTCTCTGCCTCACAACCAAGATCAGAGAGTCATCTAAACCACAGGAGCCTTCTAAAAGATTCAGAGCCCCAAACCAGCTCTGAAGGTCAGAGAACAACTGGCTGAGAAGGACTGTTTCCTGGACAAAATCAAATTTGGATATTCTTTTAACATTTTTCAGCTCCCATAATGGTCAAAACATAGCACTTTCAAGCATTTACCATGTGATACATCGTACCTATAAAATCTCATCTCACAAGAATATGAATGTTATTTGAGTGATTGCCAATTAACTTCTTCAACTTGAGCTCCATTTTGCATGTTAAAACCTGCCCTTCCCTGTAATTATCGGATCAAATTCTTATAAGAGCTTATATCCAGTTTTGTTTTGGAAACAGAATTTTGAAAAGCTGAACTATTAGGTTTTCGGAATCATTTTACAAGGACACAAAGAAAAAAAATTAAGAACCAGGTGGCTGATTACCATTTTTGGCAAAGCTACTTATTTTACATGTGTCATATTTTTCAATTTAATCTAACTACGAAACAAGAAATCTCTCCTCTCCATGGGAGCCATTTTTCAACATAATTTCTTTTTGATAAATTTAGCAACCAAAGGACTCACAAACATGTTCCTATCCATGAGTTCTGCCATAATTAAACCTGTAATGGGAACAAAAGGCAAGCCTGCTTAAACTACTTTAATATGCCACAGACAAAATGCATTACAATGCTACTGAATAGAGCCTGTGAATCCTGTTGCGGCAGTTTTGCGTCACATGCTCCCGAATCGCTCAAGGCCGGTGGTGATGCAGGGTACTCACTGAATGCGGCCACCGCGAGGATGAGCGTCACCACGATGGATACCCACGACACCCACAGTGCCTTCTTGCGGTAGCTCTGTGCTTCGTGAGGCTTCAGTCGCATGCTGCTCTCCAGGAGACCTGCCAAAAGCAATAAGGCCGCAGTTAATGTGAGCCATGCCGCACAGCACAAGACCCAGCATCACCACATTTCATATCAATCACCATCCCTCAGGCTGAAGCATAAGAATAAGACCCCAACCTTTACTGCATGACAATGAGCCTGAAATATATGAGATCCACAGCCAGGGGCTAAACTACTCTCAGTGAGCACCATGGCACAGCAAGAAGAACGAGTTTAAGCTTATTTATCAATCACGTCCTGTCAGGACACACTGTGGTTAACTGACGAAAAGCCAGAGCACTGCAGAGTGCTGGGAGCACGCAAAGGCCAAGACTTACAGCATATCAGACGTACCGCATTCTGCTGTGGGTCATCACCCAGCACGTAGACTTCCATTGAACAAAGCTTAGCCTCCATCGCAGCTTGCCACACATGACTAAAACTGTGAAGGGCTTTGCCGTTTATATACACGGCTCTTCAACCAGGGTAATGACATCACCATTGGATCAGTGCAAGGGACATACTGCTTAAACAAAGTGTCTTTTCTCCTCTCCATTCCACCCCTTGATTAGGGATGGGAAACTGCCCTCATGTAACTGAAGATTCTGTCATGTGAGTGACTGCAAATGTTCAATTTTATGGCAAGCAACATTAGTGACGTTTGGCCTGCTAAGCCCAAACCCCCTACATGTGCTCACACTGAAAAGCACTTATCCATCCCCTCCTCCTCTTTCTGAGGTTGATCTCAGATCAGGCTCACAGGTTGCTTAGGAGGAATAGAAACCTTTTTTTCATACGCAAATTGTAAGTCACTCTGGATAACAGCATCAACTAAATGTTTAAAACGTAAATGTCTCCACTGTTTTGCTCTCCTGTTAAGACTGAGATCATTGTAGCTAAATAGAGCTTTCTAGACTGCAATTTCCATCTCTGTACTAAGACACAGGGGTCTTGCGTGTTTTCTGTTATGGATCAGGGGTGAAGGCACTTTCTCTAACACACTGATCCCATGACATCAGAAAGAAGGGTCCAGATATTTGACTTGTTGTCACATCTCTCTTTATCAACATATTTATGAGGAATGAGGGTTGTTAGAACAAATACTGTATATATCATAAAGGCCATTATGGTTGTGTTTCTTTCTGGAATTTCCTTCAAGCTTGTTCATTTGGGAGAAAGATTACATTATTAAACCCAAGCAGACTACAGACTCATACTATACCACATATTTCACTGCATGCAGATGGCATCCTTCTTTATCTGTGCCCTTAAATTAATTTCTCAGGTGATGAAATAGTTTAAGAAATGTACCTTGGGCATAAAACCAGTTTCTCCCCCAGTTCCAGTAACATGTGCTGACTTCATATATTAAAATTAAGTGAGTAATAAATTGGCATTCACATTTATCCAGAGTACTATCGTTACAAGAAATATATCTTCATCACTTGACCATAACAAACAAGAAGTATTTATTTAGCTAAAAGGCCACCTTTGAATTTTACCTCTGTAATGAGATAGATACAAGGATAGATATATACATAGACAGATAGATAGATAGATAGATAGATAGATAGATAGATAGATAGATAGATAGATAAATAGATAGATAGAGAGTTCAGTTTACAGTACAGAAAAATAATCTGACTGATCTGACATTTTTCTTTTTCTCTCCTAGTCCAGCAAAATGTTCACATATTAAATTAGTCTAAGGCACAAGTCAGTTAAGTCTTCAGATCTTTAAAGATGTGTATGTCCCTTCAAAGATACAACATGATTGACTTTTCTTTAACAAATAAATTAAGCCTGTGAATTCCTCTGGAAGGACCTGCATGTTTTACATTTGAATTGAGATTTAAATCTAATTTCCTTGGTCAATGTCGAGGTTGCACAAGATTGTACTTTTGTACTGTTTTGCTTTGATGTCTTCCACCCACAAAAATAATGCAGAATTTTGAGCCCAACTTATAGGATTCACATCTGAAGTTTCCACCTCACTATCACACACACACACACACACACACACAAAGCATGCTACCCCTCTTTCTATAGACTGAACATTCCAATTATATTTGATTCCAATCAAGAATTTTATTTAATTTTGACAAGAGTTCTGGTATATATCAGATATGTAAGCATGCAACCAATTTAAATCACTAATATGTAATATATAACACAAGAATTGGCCATGGGGGTAATTTCAGGTGATACAAGGTCATAATGTGATACTTTGGGTTGTGGAGTGCAAATCAAATCGCAAAGGATGAAAGGTATCCAACGTTAAAATATAGTTGGGGAAATATCCACCAATTAGTCTCCTATTAGACACTGGGAGTGAGGAAGGGCAATCATCACACCTCCATGGATATGTGCCTTCAGCCAAATCCAGCACTGACAATTGGAGTCATCAAAGCTGGTGTCTCAGCTCTCATTACTAGTAATGCCTGTTCAGAATTCATAGGCGTATTGAAGTTATTCAGCAGGGATTTGAAAGATTGCAAAGTCTTTTATCTTGGGGAGAAAGAGAGCCGGTTGGCGTGTGACTAAGGTACCACTGATCTCATACTTAAAATCTTTCTTCCTCAACTGCTTGGCTAGCTGTATCTGTCCTGGACATCATTAGTTTTGTAATGACTTTGTGAATTCCCTCCTGGAGAACTGCTTTGTCTCCCAAGGGTATCAATCAACATAGTTCCTGACTGTCTATCGAAAGTTTTATCATTGGTTGGCATAAAAATTTACATTTGATGGCAGGCACCTTTAAAACTACAATTTTACTGGAATTTTGGACAGAGTGATTTATGTTGCCTATGTGTGTTCTTTATTTAAATCAGTAATTATTTTTCAGTGTCTACTTTATGATAGCAGTTGAAGTAGTAGTTGGAGGAGGGGGCCTAACCAAGCATAACTGCCATAATCCTGCCTCAAAATCACTGCAAGGCAAAAAAGAAATATTGCCTCACACAGTTGGACACCGCCAGGTTTTCTCTAACCATCCACAGCGATAACTTCTATAGTCGCGTCCTGACTCACGTACGCATTGGCGCAAGAACGCAAGGAGACGCTCGTCCAGGGGAGTGGCCGGCGCACTCCCATTAGCTGTTTTATAACCTTTTGCCGGAACGATTCGGAGCGGCGCGACGAAGGAACGGTCTCAGGCTCAGCAGCTTGTCTTAAAGTAGCTATCACAGTAGACCATGTGGGAGAGAGACTGCTAATATCCGCGTAATATGCCGCGTGAAAAGACAATATGTTGCACGAAGCAATGAGGAATATGAACTGCTCTGTTGTAACCCCACACCGTTCATGTTGCATCTCTGGGCTGAGGTAGGAGTTACTTAAGAAGAAAAATAAATTCCGTTATGTCTGCAAGGACTCCTCTTTAACAGAGCGGAGAAAGTTTATTTGTATTGGCTGTTGGCTAATACAAAGTGTAAAATGACAACTCAGACCACTATTTGGCAAATTATGGGGATTTACTGTAAAACGTATTTTGTTAACAATCTGTGAATCCAGAGTCTGCAGCATATAATGCCGGCTGCAGAATTTTGTCAGGCTTCGAAAATATATTGTAGGCTATGACACGCGCACGCATCTTTACAAGACAGTTTTAAATGAGTGATATTGTATCCTCAGTATTCACAACACAGCATGTAACATCCGAAATGTTAAAGGTACACTGTTTAAAAGCAAAGTCTCAAATAAAAAGAGAACACTTCATAATTAAATTTAGTCTATACTTTTGTGCCTCAAACCCAGACCAAAAACTGTGTTGACAAACTTCCGTCTACTTTCTATGTTTATTCATTATGCATTTAATATGATACACAATAATTAAATGCGCCTTCATTATTGGCTAGCTCCATGAATAGCCTGTATTCGTGGGCACATGGCAACCGATTAAGATAAGCATAATTACTGGAACTGCGGTTGATGAATTATAAAGTATTTATTTTACCTTGGCCCTCAACGTTGTCGCTTATTTTCATCTCCTGGTCCATGGTGAAGGTGTCTCCTTGGTTTGCCGTTTTGGGTGAATGTTGTTCATTTGGAGGGACACACTGTCCGTTGCGAGCCGAGGGATCCACCACAGTGGGGTCTGGGACCGGGCAGGGGTCGGGAGCTGGAGAGTCGATCATTGCTATCAAGTTTCAATTCAAATTAGGCACTCGAATTATGTCACACGGAAGCGAGAAGTAGGCTAGAGTCATCCAGCGCACATATGCCCCCAGCGTTGTGTTAGCACAAAGCTAAGAAGTGTGCTAACAGATAATACGAGATAAACGCAATCTTCACTGCATCAGCAACGAACCCCCTGCCTCCCACCTCCTTTCCGACAGGAACTCTCTAACTAGAATTAGGAGGCTGCAGCAAGCAGGTTCTAATTGAAAATCCAGGTTCGTTAAACAGTCGCTTTGAGGTTGCACGAAATCTCTGCACATATCCCAGTAAGGCGCAAGGCTGCGAGGAACTGGCGAGACTTTTGGCGGCAGCACGTCTGCTTGGAGTGATTCTCTTTGGTCCGATGCATATGCAGTTCTCCCTCTCCGGGTGGCACAGCACACGACTGAACTATCGGCAGCGTCAATAGCAGCACTGGATAATATCGTTGCAATAAACATTCTAGGCTACAAATGATCTACATAAATGAGTCACTTCCATGGTTGCACACCATACAAATATCTCGTGTCCTTCATGTAATGCGAGGGGTGAGGCAAGTTAAGTATGGATATATCTGAAAGATTAAGCGCAAGTATATTTTGGCACTATAGCGTTTCCTCTCTTTTTCATCCAGAAATTGAGGGCTTTAGGAAAATGTAACCTCCACTCCAAAAATCTTTTTACTTGTCTTGTCTCTATGTAGGAACCATTGTTAGTTCTTTATGGAACTGTCTATCATATGGGTGAATTGTGAAAGCTCCCTGACAAAAAAAAAAGCTCAACAAAGAACCCTTGGACAACTATTATTTTATGGAATCACAGGGTTCCTTTTGGAACCATTTTTTTCTGAGAGTGTATTAGGCTATATCAGTGCACTTTGGACACCAACGAAAACATAAAATAATTAAAAATAGCTCAAACAAATAAAAAGCAGGCTATGTTGCGGGGAATATGATAGAAGCTACAGTAAACAACTAAATGTGTCAGTGAAATAAACTTGTCCTGTATAGCTAACCCATAAGCGTGGATCGCCGCTGTAAAAGTACGTCGGTCTTATTTCTGACAGTTGAACTGTATAATCTATCTTAGATACTTTTTAATAGTGTTATTAAATAGAATTTAACTGCCTACAAAATGTTTAATCAAAGTGATTCAGGACATTTAGGCGAGATATGTATCATGTGGTTTTATAGCCTATTGTGAATTATGATTAGTCATAATCTGATTAGTCATATAATATAGGCATATTCAACAAGGCTATGCTGCAGGCTATAGTTAGACGTTTAAGACGGTTTTCAACAGTCTACGTAGGCTATATCTGTAATTGGATATTGCATATTTATATCATGATTCGCCGTAAGATGTATTTTAGTGTGCAAAACATATACCACAAGTGTCCAATCGTTCCAAGAAGTAGGAAACATAACGTCATATAGCCACAAGTGGGCGACAGAAAAATAATGTTTTTTTTCAGTGCACTGACAGTTGGAATAGTAAAGTTTGCCTTCGTGTTATAAAAAAAAAATGTTAAGGCAATTTGCAGTTTGTTCACCGCTACAACCCTTCCTTTTCGACCTGTCATTGACAAGTGAATGCTGTTATTTTTTCTTAGTACGTTTTATTATCATTAGACCTATCATCATCATTATCATTAGAAACAGTTTAATTATTTAATTATTAGAAATTAGTTTTACTAGAACTGAGAAGAGTCGAGTGCAACAGCAGGTATCTGGGACAGTAGGAGGAAGTCTTCCCTCTGGACCAAATGGAAATCCAATGTTTCAGCACCACAGCGTTTTCAGCTTACCACTGCCACAGAAGATGTTGTGCTTTGGACGAGGTTCTGATCGTTAAAGACCCCATGACACTTCCTGAAAGAGTAGGGTTAATGCGCTCCCCTTCAACCAGTTTGTCATATTTAAGCCGACAACAAAATTATTTATAAAGCTTTTATTTTCACGCGAAGTTTTAGGGAACGTCCTAATATCCTGCAATTTCCACACGCGGCCTGCCTGCAAAGTAGTTTAAGCCATAGGCGAATATCGCTGAAAAGATTACACAATATTACACGGTAAAAATGTTGCATAGCTACACCGCTTGATAAAACATTATTAAAATTCATTATTTGGAATGTGTTCAATTTGTTAACAATTCGCCTCTCTCATTGGTTTAATCTGGTGGGCGTTCCAGGGGTGGAGAATCTCATGAAAATGTTTACCTGACCCGCGGACCAGACTCATTCCGCACCGCAAACTTAACTCTACAGAAACAAGTGAATGAATGACAATGAAGGTTGATATCCATTGTCATATTTTACCAAAGGAATGGCCCAATCTTAAAGAGGTAAGCTACTGTAAAGCGCAATGGTGATACTTGACAAGGGCGTTACATAAGCGACAGAAAATAATTTAGAATATCTTACTTTCAAACAGCAGTATTTGAGAAACGTGTAAAATGATCATAAATCGAGAATGAGAAGGCAATTATTTTCTGCAAACTCAGATTACTATGCAGGAACATTTACAATTTGCCACACGACTGAGTGCACAATGGCGTTTTATTATAAGAACAGCTCATTCACGTCTATGTCTACTTAATGACACTGTACGCTCCGGACACGATGGCCTTTTAGATACAAGTAAAACTAGTTTATATAGATAAAGGCTACGCAGTCTTTGCATTTAACCAAGTATTCGACCAGTTGAACAGGTGGCAGTTTGGCCACTCACAGAATACCATCTAAAATAGATGTCCTTTGACTTAAAAATACTTAATGACGTATGCACTACATATTCGATTAAATTGTGTATGCATATATTCATATATTTAGAAAAATGTAACCGAATATTTGATCAATGTCGAACGTCGGCACTTTTACAGTGAACCTTGTGTGCTTTCTTGTTAAATATTAATAGGAAGTGCCTAAAGCCTGGATGAGGATATGTGTGTGTCCAACCCTTTATACTTGACACTTCGTTTTATTGGCTGGTTTTAAATAGTCTATCATACTATCGGCTGTAACACCGGTGACCTGACCGATAATCTGCTCGTTTCCTAAACCTTTATTTTTGCGCTTGTCTCTGCGATTAAGGGCGTCAGCAAAATTAGTTCTGCTGACAGCAATTTGTAAATATTGTACTTTATTTCACAGAGATATGGATATGATGGATTCGTCCAACTGCATCATCACTGCGAAGTAAGAGTAATATTCCCATTTCAGAAATTGTGTTGCGAGATATTTCTGCATATTTCCATTACAATATGTATGTGATTAGCAGACATGCACATGAAGGGCAGAATATCTTTTCCCCATTCAAACAACTAGAAATGAACACTATTGAAGTGTAGCCTACAGCAACAGTGCCCTGCCTAGGTCTTGAGTCTGGAACCTTTCATGAACCAATAAAAATGGAAAATGTGATATTTGGTGATTAAGTAAAAAACACTGTTCCTTGACTCTTACACTTCCATTTAGTTTTATTGCATTTTTGTTTAAACATCTGGCTGGATCTTTCAGCAATAGACTGGATGACTACCATGAATAAAATGGCAACAGGAGGAGGCCAATGGGAAGGGAATCCAAGTATCAGGAGTGCTGTAGAGAGGGTGTTGGGCATGGTGTTTGGACATAGAAGTGGGTTACAGGGGGTTTTGAGGCCAGTCTCTTGGTAAAAAGGGAACAGTGATCCACGGCTGAATGTTACTCAGACAAAGTCAGTACCTGATCAACGCAGGTCGCCCAGGTGAGGGTGTCGAAAGACCTAAAACACCCAGTTGAGATGTATTTTTCCATCATACAAATGCTTCTTTGCTTTAAAAATGAAAGGTATTACCACTGATTAAACAGCTTTTTCACAACCTACCACATGCAGTACATGGATCCTTTAATGTAGTAGTGTGCTTTGATAATTTTGGAAGCAGAAATTCGATTTTTTCTTTTTTTTTTTTACTTGGACCTTTCGGTTCTTTGGCTGATTTACACTGCCCAAAAATCACCTTCTTAGCGCCCCCTGCTGTGACTGAGTGGGCAGCACAGGAAAAAATCTTGAGGACACCGGATGTCGGTTAGGAAGAGAAGGAGAGGAGAGAGGGTAGGAGTTGGCAGGATGGCGTGTGTGGCTCTGTGCCTGCTTGCACATACAAGCAGAATCATTCCTGACCAATGGACATTCGTCCTTGTGTTGCTCATGTGGTTTTTTGTCTGTTCTTTTCAACTATTCTTTCTGTCTGTGATTTTTCTCAGTAACGACCAGTGACTCAGGAAAACACAAGACAGAAATAATAAGGAGAAATAATTGCAGTGAAACAGCAAATAGTTGGGCATTTCTGTACCTGGCCATTGAACTAGTCACTGAGTAGCAGACCGATGCCCAGAACCCTGACCTTTTCCCCTTTCCAAACAGATTTCATATAGGACACTGACCCTACTGTACTCAGATCAAACAAAACTGTGCAAACAGCTGCACTCTTCTGAGAGATGTTCTTGTGTGCTGGGTGTGTGTGCATTTTACATGTATGTGTGGGTGGTTATATTTGCGCTTGAATGCAGACTTGCACGTGTGTGCAAATGTACAGTACCAGTTAAAAGTTTGAACACACCTTGCCCTTTTCTGATTAATGTTTTATTTCCTAAAACCTTAATTTAACTGTAAAAGAGCTTACATGAGTCCTTGAGAAATGCACTTTATCCAAGTTGATTTAGCTCCAAATGTCTGCAGACATAACAGTGTGTAAAGTTGACTGTTGGTCTCCCTGTTTTTGAAGGGGGAGGCCCAGATGCTAAAGGATGGAAAGGTGTTTCGGGTGATCCAGGAAAACTGCTGGGACCCTGTGGTCCGGATTCGGGAAATGGACAGATCAGGTGCCAGGCTTATCACATGTTCTCACCTCATCTCTTCTAATGATGTATTTTATGAAGGTGGTTTTCAGTTTTGTGAGCACAGAGATAAAGCTGTGGCTGGAGATATAAGATGACCAACGATGGCTTCTTGTTGTTTCAGGTGTGACGGTGCAGGCACTGTCCACAGTTCCTGTCATGTTCAACTACTGGGTAAGTATTATTGTGGAAAAGCACACTGTGCCATGATTTGGGCTGCTTGGCTGTGTGTTTGTGTATGTGTGTGGATGAGAGTGTGTGTGTGTGGTTGGGTGAGTGGCTGTGTGCACCCAATGGGCAGTGAATGACTGCAAACAGGTACACCAGAATCTTTTAACCTCTCTATCAGCCTGAAAACGTCAGGTACAATGCCAGCCGGGCACAAAATATGTGAATCAGGCTGATATGCAGTTATGCTAGTCCTTGACTATATCGGAAACTGGGCTTTGTTTGTACTTTGTGCTAATGAATCTGAAAAGCATAGCTTTCTACAAGCCCTGAGAAAGAGAACTGAAAGGTGAACTCAGAATAAGTATTTCACACCCCGTTAGCACATAAACGATCCAGGAACCCCTCTCTGTCGGAAAAGGCTAGGCCGGACGACACGCTGGACCTGTGTCGCATCCTGAACGACGACCTGGCGGCGACGGTGTGCAGGTTCCCCCGGCGCTTCGTGGGGCTGGGGACCCTGCCCATGCAGGCCCCGGACCTGGCCGTGCAGGAACTGCGACGCTGCACCACCGAGCTGGGGTTCCCCGGCGTGCAGATTGGATCCCACGTCAACGACTGGGACCTGAACTCCCCCGACCTGTACCCAGTCTATGCAGTGAGGAACGCACGGCACTCCCTATCACACACATGCTGGATTAACAAGGAGGGATTCGGTTATTTATATGTTTTACCCGGCAGGCTTTAGGGTAGACGAGTGCTACCATGGTTCTGTTTTTCACCCAGTTGTTCCAGTAACAACCTAATTAACCTATTATTATTATTGATGAATAATTGTCAAGTAGAAGAATATGTCTAATAGCTCCAAGGCCACAGATAAACAGACATTTCCCCAGTTTAAATTCTGTATTCAGATTGCAAACTGGAGTATCTTTTGTTTGAAGGGGATGGCAAAAACAAATGTAAATCATGAACCTTTATATCATCTTCTTAGGCTGCTGAAGAACTGGGCTGTTCGTTGTTTGTGCATCCGTGGGACATGCAGATTGATGGGAGGATGGCAAAATACTGGCTGCCGTGGCTGGTAGGTTAGTACAATCCTCATTCAAAAAGATGGGGAATGTAGAGGCTTCAAGTAGAGTGCAGCTGTTCTGTGTTTCATGGTGCATCACTGTGGCCTGAAACTGATGAAGGTTTCATCAGGGATGTTTATAAACCTCAACTCAGTGTCATTCACGTGTACAGTACCATACATCAAGACCAATCTCTATGACTGCAGAAAAAGTCATAATTTCTGGAACAGATAAATTCAGCTCATTGGGAACAGATCAACCAGTGGGAATTACATACACTGTTCAGCATTGACCAATCAGAAGTGGTTTTCTGTCCTCGGGAGTATTTAGTTGGAGGCAGCTCTCAAATCGTGGACAAATAAATAATGTTGAATATTTTCAATTAATAAATAACTAATAAACAGTAAATGGTTTTATCCTACCAGGGATGCCTTCAGAGACTACAACAGCTATTTGCTCGATGATATTTGGGGGAATCTTTGAGAAATTCCCCAAGCTGAAAGTCTGCTTTGCTCATGGAGGTAATGCATGGATTTCCTTGATTGAACAGAAAAAAAGGTAATCGATAACAGTTCAATAAGCTGTGCTGGCATTGTTTCTTTCTGTAAGAAAGTGTAAGAAGATGATGCAGATAACACATCATTACCTGTACCTTGTATGTTGCAAGGCTTGAGAAGAATCTCTCAATTGTCTCAGGTGGTTCCTTTCCATATACTGTGGGCCGGATAGAACATGGGTTTCAGGTCCGTCCAGATCTGTGTGCTGTGGACAATACGATAAACCCCAGGAAATACCTGGGTACCTTCTACACTGACTCTCTGGTCCATGACCCACACGCCCTCAAGCTACTGGTTGAAGTAATTGGGAAGGTACAGTAGTTTCATTCATTCTGATTCTGATAGTATAGATTTATCTTGGCTCTGTATATTAACAACACAAATTGTTTTATAGCAGAAGATGACCAACCTTTATTTAAGCATTTTCCAAACAGGATATCATCATTTTTATAAAATGTTGCCGAGCTGAGTATTTTTGTAATACTGTGTGAAGGACAAGATTATGTTGGGAACAGATTATCCATTTCCACTGGGGGAACTAGAGCCAGGATCACTTATCGAGTCAATGGATGACTTTGACAGCAATTTAAAGGTAAATGAGAACTTTATTTGTCTATAATTATAATTATAATTATCCTTGTAACAAACTTAAAATAGACTTCCCACTTTGATTAATGCAAGTCTGCCACAAGAAAAAAAGAAGATAAGTGTGGCCTCAAGTAGAATGCTAGAAATCTGAAATGTAAATAATAGTGAATAATAGTGTATGAAAATAATTGTATACCCTGCATTTGTGTGTATTTATTTCTGTTTTGTTTTTATTTCAGGATAAACTTCTTGCTGGCAATGCAATGGAATTTCTGGGTCTTAAACGGAGCAAGTTTGAATGACAACATATTTTGTGAAGGATTATGTGTTTGAGCATTTGCACATTTGTGATTTTAATAGTTTCCATTCGTAGAAGTGGGAAAGCTCAAACAATTTTACACATAAATAAAATGGATGTGAAAGACTGATGGTTTTAGCAAAACTTTAAATATCTTTATTTTGGCATCTGTGTTTTGTCTTTGTTAGAGAACATAATATGCTATGATTATCAGTTATTAAACCATTTTCCAAAGAGGAATTGTCTTCATTAACTCATGCCCACGGTTTTAAAATTCCTTCCATTTAAATAGTGTTTTAGTCAAAAACCTTACAAGCACCAAAAGGTAATCAAAACACCAGTACACCCAGCATCATCAGTAATGGTGTGGATTGTAGAGCAAAGGATTTTAGAAAATAATATCAGTGGAAGTTAATTATAATGGTAGACTGACCATTGTAATTAACCCCAGTGACCAGTGTTCTGACAGGTCACTGGAGAAAATTGTTCTTCTCTATGTGATAAGTGCTTTGGGAACTTTAATGCCCACGATGATGTCCACGGTGAGTTAGGCCTTTAAACCTCTCACCTGAAAGTTCTCACTTCCTACTGCAGTGCCTCCCAACATATCACTGTGTCAGTTTTGTATAGACATATTGAATAGACATATTGTGTTGTATTATAAATTTGAAGAGGTATTACTTACTTTATAAAATAAACATATTTACATGTAGTAAGTTCTGTGAAATTATTTCTCTGTTCAGACAAGAGCAAGAGCAAATACTGGATGCAGTGTAGTTGATCAGTT
Organism: Conger conger; assembly: GCF_963514075.1. NCBI lineage: Eukaryota > Metazoa > Chordata > Actinopteri > Anguilliformes > Congridae > Conger > Conger conger. The sequence continues at coordinate 59,300,255 of NC_083762.1, forward strand.
CACAGTTATAAAGCACATGGTTTTTGGTGAACAGAGACAGGCAGCATTTCAAATGAATGTTTTGAAATACAGTATATGCGCAGGTCTGTCTCATGTAATACCTTGCAATATTGATAGCCTTTTGTTCTATATGGTTTATGTCTCTATACCACCTGCAAAGCAGCCTGCTCCTCCATCATCCATCATTTTGATTTTAGTTTTTTATATCATTTAACAAAATAACAAAAGACCCCTAGATTGTGTTCACACAACCCTACATTAACACCTTCTAAGTGACTCCCTACTGACTCCCTACATTAATAATCTTTTTGTTCTATCTCACAAACAGTGCATGACACATTCTATGTAGTAGTCTAACTTCATGTCATGTTGCCGTAATAATCATAATAATAACAATAATAATAACAATAATAATAATAATAATAACAATAAGAATGTTATTCATGTGATTAATATGAATAACTCATTGTGATCATAATAATCATAATACATGTTCATATTATAACAATAATAACCTTTTTATATAGAACCTTCCGTGAAACAGCACAGAAAGAATAACGAGCAATACATAGTTAAAATAAGAAGTTAATAAAAGTGCCACTCAAAACTGGCCCTGGGAAGCCTTGTCCAGACTTTTCCATTTGAGCTTTCAATAAATTGTATGTGTAATAGAGCTACTTATTTAACTATTGATTTATTTAAAAAACACCTTCACGAGTGTATTCGCTCCATAATGTCCAGGCACAACAAACAGTTGCCTCCATAACGCAAAACAAATCTTTCATGTGCCACGAGGATATCTTCTTCTTATCTGTAGTCCCGCGCATTATATTCACTACACTCCCCATGAGCCTCTTTTGACGCATGAGCTTCCGGTAGAGAAGGGTGTACGTACTTGCGTGTATCCGTTCGTCTGCGCCCTGTGCTAGTGCTGGAGCACAATGGCGGCGTGCCGGGGATCTGCTTCAAGATGGTTCTTCACCCGGGAACAAGTCGAAAACACGCCGTCTCGTGCTTGTGGTGTGGAGCCGGACAGGGAGCTCTCCTACCGACAGCAGGCCGCCAACCTTATTCAAGATATGGGCCAGCGACTCAACGTGTATCCTTAAACAAATCGAAACGAGACCACCAGACCCACCTGAGGAGAGAGCCATTGCACTGGGTTTGGGAAATGTGGCTCTTAGGCCTCTGATATCGTGGGTGGGGGCTGGGGCACGAGTTGGCCAGCAATGGCGAATAAACGGCAAAATTGTAAATAATTTAGTATTATGATGTATATACAAGTTAGCTTATACGTGTGTTTCTGGAATTGGCTGGTTAGCTCTAGCTAGTTGGCTATATGTCGCTAAACCATATTAAACCATGTAGTTTGGCTGCCGACGTGCTAGCTAAGTTAGCTAGCTCGATAGCTAGTCTACGAAGGCAGCACAATTTGGCCGGAATTGTGTGGGCTTTTGATTGTGTGCTTTCTGGCGAAAGCCCGAAAAATACTTTTACTAAAAAAATGAACGTGAAATGCTAAATTTGTGTTTCGTATAGATGGGGCCAGTAAGAATGTATGGTACCTTCCATAGCTAGATAGAATAGCTCGGAACAAAAGGGTAAACGGTTTGTAGCTAGCTAGCTATTGCCTGTTCTTAGGGTTAAATAGTATTAGTCTTAAAAAACCGCTTTCGTCTTGATGGTTTAATGCGTGGCTCGTTTTTATCCAGAAGTATTTCGATATAAACTGTAAGTGCGCAGTATACTGCGGCTTATTTGAACTATATTTAGTGTAAATTGTTACTGTGCTTGAAATAACCAAGATGATCGCATTCAGATCTTGTTGATGGCGTTGTATAGATTAGGTATCGTTAACCTTAGATGTAAGCATGAGGGGGGGGGGGGGGGGGGGGGGCTGGTCGATCATTTCAAATCGAATACCGCATGGCCAGAATAGATTTAGGCCTCTAAGAATGTGTTATGACGTTAGATAACTGGAAGATGGCTCGTGATGGTTCCAACAAGAAATTGAAACGAAGCCTCTTTCACGTTCCATGTGATAATTTCCTTAACCCATGGCTGCAGATCGCAATTAACAATAAACACTGCAATTGTTTACATGCACAGATTTTATATGTTCAATTCTTTCACAAGATTCCACAGAAACGTGAGTATTTCCCTCTTCATTATTTGAATGTATGCCTGTTCTTTGTGTAAAAGTATAAACTTGCATCGGTGTATGTTGTGTGTTTTCTGTATTTATATAACTATTTGTTGAATGCATACCCTCGTTTTCACTCACTAGGTTTAATTCGTTTATCTGAATCGTTCAAATTCCGAGAGTGTAGCGGTAGCGTTAAGATTCAAAAGCACGTGAGCACAATTTATATTCACAGAATTTTGTTTCACAAGTTTCTGTTAAGCTTACCTCTAATTCATCAGATGGCCCATACAGAGATGATGTGAAAACATGTTCCTTACAACAATGGTATAATATATTCTACAAAGCTTTTTTTTCACGCTTTCATCATTTTTGCTTCACAGATCATTTCTCCAACAACATTATTCTTGGCTGCAAAAGTTGAGGAGCAGCCACGGAAACTTGAACATGTCATTAAAGTTGCACATGCCTGTTTAAACCCACAAGAGGCTCCGCTGGACACAAAAAGTAATGTAAGTGTGGGGTATGCTGGGTAGTGTAGTTCCTCCCCCCCACCCTCTTCTTTACAGACTTATTCTGGGAGCTTTTGCAATGAGACATTTTCTCTGGGTCATGATCACTGAGTGCGCTGGGAGGTCCTCAGGTGTGAAACTGCAGTCCGGAGGGTTAATTCTGTTCAGGATAATACACATTTCCAGCAGCACTTTCAAAGCTGATTGTAGAGAATGCAGTTGAGGAGACATTCACAGCATGCCTCTGGGTAGGGGCAGTGATCTAGGATCTTTGTCCACATCTGACCTTTTTGATCCAAACTGATCCTAGCTCAGCACTCCTACTCTGAGATGCTTTCTGAATACGTGCCTGAGACTGTTGGCATGGTTACTATGACACAAAGGGGAAATCTTTGGACGTTTTAGTGTCGTTATTGTCCTGGACAAAATGTTCCGAGCTGCAGACCATAAACGCCATTCCGTTCGATTTACAAGGGATTACGTTTTGAATTGGATCTGATAGCTGTGCAGAAGACACATTACAGTCGTAATGTAATGATTGTCTATTGAACTTCAGGCATACCTCCAGCAAGCTCAAGAGCTGGTGCTACTTGAAACCATAGTGCTTCAGACTTTAGGTAAGTACAGGCCAAGCTCTGAGTCAAAATAGGTGTGCAAAAAGTGTTACTGCTCATTAATAGAGTAATGGAGCATTGCAGATGTTGTAAATGTATATTTTTAGTTGTCTCTGTTGCAATGTTTTCTCATGTCATGTTCCCAGTGCGGTCATAAGTTTTTGCGCCTTGCTTGAAGGAGGTTCTGCTGGCGGGGTTTCTTGCAAGAAAATGTCTTGTAACGCTCGGTGGCCTTACAGTAATGTTTATCTTCACGTTAACATGTCCTTCACATAAGTGTTATTGGTGCTTGCTAGAATATTTTATTATAGCTTGATATTTTTGGGAGTGTGCACACTCCAGTCTGTTCTGTGCAGCTGTCAGCTTGGCTCAAAGATCCATGTCCTCTTAAAAACACATTCTTACTGCACAGGGTGATTCTAATAAAATTCACCATTTTACAGATACAGGGAAATTCCATGTTCATCAATACATTGCACATAAGCATTTCAGTATTGTACAGCCGCCAGAAATATCCTATATGCATATACATTTTTTTTACGTTTATATATGCTAGTTTTTAGTTTGTCTTGCAGTGTTTGAATTGGCAAGTGGTCTTCAGTTCTGTCAGATTCGGATGGTGAATGTTTGTGACTAACATTTTTATGAACAGATTCGTCATTTTTGTTGCAGGGTTTGAGATAACGATTGAGCATCCTCACACTGATGTGGTGAAGTGCTCCCAGCTAGTGCGAGGTACAGTACAGCTTTCTTTGTTCTTTCTGTGACCCGTTTAAATTATCTGTTACATAATGTCAAGCCATTATAAGTGTACAGATTTAATTTTTAACTTCTGCTCTTCACTTGAGTGCTATTCTGAATGCACATACTTCAAGGGATATGCATGCTGATCTGTGCTCTCTGGAATTGGCTGCACAAATTGGAACACAGATGTACTTGTTAAAAACAAGGGGGGGGGGGGTGGGGGGAATGTTTGGGCATTGGGAGAACAGCAAAAAAAAACTGGGACATAGCTAATTGGTTAAAATGAAAACATTTGGAACTATCAATTTCTGTTCCACAATGAAACTTAAAAGACTCTGTGGGACAAACAAATGCACATTCACTTGCCTTTGTACACGGATAGCTTTCGCGAAAACATGGCTGACAACAGCAAAAATGGCAATAAGTCTGCTTCTTTGATAGGCCAATACGTAACCCTCCCTTTTTTTCTCTCTCGTTTTGCAGCCAGCAAGGATTTGGCACAGACTTCCTATTTCATGGCTACCAACAGGTTGTTATCCTGAACCTCTTTGTTGCACTGTGATAGCACACTATAGCTTCCTGTACTGCAGGGTTCCCCTTCCTGTGTCCAACGCTCTCCTTTGCGCCGGGTCTCCTGGGACACCCCCCTGGGGCTCCCTCCCCAGGGCGTGGCTGGCCCAAGCCGGCTGCATTGCGGTGTACTGAACGAGGGCCCATGTTGGCACAGGGGGGGTTGAATGCACAATGTGAAGTGTAGTGGTGCTGTTTGACCCCCCGCGCTCAGCTCGGTACAGAGTGCATATGTACAAAGACTCAAAGTGGTAGCCTGAATAGCAGCTAACGATTACAGACGTGTAAACTTAACCTAGAACTCATGCCGGTAAGTAAAAACATTTTCTGTTTCTTTATTTTTTGAAGTTTGTTTTTCTCAATATATTCTGCTTTGATAGAAAATCTATAATTGCGTAATAAATGTAAATATATTTTTTTTGTCAATGTTAAATGTCATATTCAATATTTTTTAAATGGCACATAATTTTCATAAAATATGAATACCATAGTAACATGAATTGGATCATTTTCTGATGTTAGTAACCCATTAAGGACCCCCTGTGTTATTTTACATTTGTTGATACTGCTTTTTATAAAACTTGCTACTGTGTTTTGGTTTAAAGATAAATTAATTTAAAGGAGTAACATGGTGATTGAATGTGACACTTGCCATTTGTTTTACGCAACAACAAAACAAATATGCATAATTCTTTTATTCAGCCATTTAAATGTATTTTAAAATGTATTTTTCTAAGCCTAAATTTAAATTATAAAAGTTCACCCGAACTGTCTGGGTTTGGTAATGAGAACTTTCATTTAGCTATTATTGACAGACTGTGCCCCCACTTTCCACACGTTATTTATTACCATATCTACCTCCATGATACGCACTTATCTTGGGAGACTGAATTTTCACAAGCTAGCTAACTTAGTATATCAACTATCAATAGCTAAGGTAAGGATGCTCACTCATCCAATGATAATTTTTGTGAGCTAGCTAGCCAAGTTAAGATATAAGCAAAACTATAACGTCCTTCTGAAGGCAAACTAGCTAGCTAACGTTATTGATAAGGTCACCTTATGGAAACTGAATAAATATATCCAGAAATAGTGAGATTCCTTATAAGGCTCTCTAATTTAAGTGGAGCTAACATCAGTCAAATATTTGCATTATCTTGCCTGGAGGCCAGCGGCGCAAACTTAGTTTCAAGGGAGGGATAAATGGAGTGGTTGTCCTCATGTGACATACTACGGGGAGAACATTCTCAACCAGTTGAAAATAGGATGATACATTTAATACGCTTACTTCTCAAAAACTTAAGAATGGACATATTTAATACTTTTATTGTGTTTCTTGAATGCCCTCTTGTGCAAATTAGAACCTTGAAAGCGTGACCAACCACCATGTTACTCCGTTAATATATTTTAGAGTAAAATTTGCCCTCATTACTGATACCTTCCTCCTGGCCCTATTAGATATTATGAAACTGGTGAATTCAGTTGAAGTTTAGAGCCATTTGGTACTGAGGATTGGTGTATGATTGCATGATTGGTATCGTGTTGATTACTGTAATGACACACAGTCCTTAAAGGGTTTTTAATGGGATATGGGGTGCAGTGTTTTTGTTATTATTATTGATGACTCATGGTGTGGGATGATTCCTCTGTGAGAATGTACAGTGTCTGGACGTTGCCCTAACGATACCTTAGTCATCACATGGAATTTTACCTCAGAAAGTATCAGACCAAAGAAGGGGATTTTCTGCAGGAACGTGCTTTGTGTGGACGTTTGAGTCACTGACTGATGAAAGGAGAGTTCTTCCGGTTCTGTCTGTCTCTCACAGTCTGAGTAAATGCCTTTTTTAACACAGATTTTCTGTTTAAGTGATTGTCGGTTTGAAAACTCAGATGTTCTTACAAGCCGAGCTTCTCTTTTTTAGGGGAAAATAAACTCATTAATTTGTCGTCCTCGTCTCCAATTAAGTCCTTATTGCGTCTAAGGGGACGCCGGCTAGTGTGCTAAGCAGGGAATACACAGAACCCGACTCGATTGACGACACTGTCGGCAGGGTGGTGTATGCCTGCTCTTGGCGGTGGTTGGCATTTGCCAATGGCTTCGGGACCCGATTCATTTCCGTTGGTCCGCCCTTCAAGCCAATCCGCGTGCGAGTTGGTAGAAGGGGCATGGTGTGAAACTGGAAGACTGGCTGGTATTTGCCTCATAAATTGGGCCGACACCAGTAGCCTGCAGTGAGAGTACTGGCGCTTATGTTTTGCCATTTCAAGTGCTGTTACCATTTTCAAAACTTGAATTGATTGCTGGTAGCCTACACTACCGTGTTTACGATGTGTGTGTCCAGGTGGGTAAATGAGTCAGGAGCATAGCTTTTATAGAGCAGAGCTTTTTTGTTGTGCTGCTGCATGGACCATGTCCACAACCCTCATACCGTACTTAAAAAATGTATGTTTTATTTCCAGAGAAGGTGCGACTCTGAACCCAATGCTATAGGCTAAATGAGGCCTTGCATTCACTGATGCAAAGAATGCAAATATGTACTCCTGACCTGTGCCCCTCTAGCCCCACCCCAGTTGTCGGGTGACTTGGGAGTTTTCCCTGCTTAACTGGGAAAACCGAGCACTGCACTGTAATTGTTTGAATGATTAAGTCTGGTCTCTCCGCTAGTGTAGTTTGTGATGGTTTAGATTTGTGTGCAGTTAAATGGTAAATGGTTGGCATTTATATAGCGCCTTTATCCAAAGCGCTGTACAATTGATGCTTCTCATTCACCCATTCATACACACACTCACACACCAACGGCGATTGGCTGCCATGCAAGGCGCCAACCAGCTCGTCAGCAGCATTTGGGGGTTAGGTGTCTTGCTCTGGGACGCTTCAACGCAGCCTGGGCGGGGGAATTGAACCGGGAACCCTCCGACTGCCAGACGACTGCTCTTACTGCCTGAGCCATGTCGCCCCACAGTTGCCAGACACAGGGGTCTGACGTGTTGGTTGAGGATAGGATCATCATGGTGTTTGGTTTAATCGGTGGCATACGGTGCAGGAGCCTACCTTGATGTTACCATAGCCTTAATACTGGTATTTTATTCAGAATTAACAGTATAAATATAAATGTGATCTTGCCAGTTCTCCTTAATTTGGCTTTTAAACTCTGAGAATATTCATGGCAATGCACAGATTTGGCATTGAAATTTATTTTTTAGTGTTGGTTTTGTTGGACAGCCTTTATTGCAAGTTGTTCTGAAGGCCAGCAGGATATATAACAGTGGTGTATATTTTTTCATCAGGTGTACTGATTGAACAGATTTTTGTTAATTGAATTTAATTGTCCTAACACGATGAGGGAAAAAGTTGTACATTTTCCTTGCAATGGATTATTCAGATCATTACCACAGTAGTTAATCAAGAAAAATAAATAACAGGTTGAAACCATTCTGTTAATGTAAGTTTGATATTGATACCAGTCTCAATGGTGTTTTAGAGTTAAGACCATTGTCAAAATGGTAACACTGCGACAAGCCTAGGTGAGGATATTTGTAGAATAAAAAATGCTCAGTTTTTGATTTCTGTTAAACCACAGACACTTTGTCTTGGGTCACTGTCCAGACATTGTACATTAATCTGGTGTTGCAGGCTTACCATCCATTTTTTGGTTGATAAATTGGGTTTAATGTGTTTATTAATAATGTTTGAATTCTTGTATCGACTGTGACAATGACAATATGCATGTATAACATTTCACTTCACCCCGAACAGGGATGTGTATTTGTGGTTCACACCCAGAAGTGTCCATAATGTATCAATGAATTGAATAACAAAACTTTTATTAAATTTGTTGCTGTCAGAATTGTGCATAATTCGGCGTTGTGAGATTTGTATTGGATGTACCGATTAAATAAAATTCATGAGCTGGGGAAACCTTTACCCCACTGTTTAACTCATGTATTATGTTATCCCTCTAATCTATTATGTTGTCCAAATGAAGCCCACATTCTTCACCTGTCAACCAACTGAACTTCTGCAGCTGTTTGAGCTGAAGTACATGGATGGTAGCCGCATACTGTGTATAAATGAGTATTGTTATACAGTTAACCATGATTGCCCAATAACCGTTTCCCTCCTTAGTATTGACAGCATTGAAGTGAAGTAAAGCAGTGTTTTGTATGTTTGAGAGAATAAGCACAGAGGCTGGTTTTAAACCTCACCTGCGTCAAATATGTAGTCAAATTTTATTCATACTTTTAAACAGTATTTTTGTATAAGACGTCTATTTCATTTTTTCTAAAATGTCAGTCAGAACCTTCCAATTCTCAGCTCAAGAAAGACTTCTCTACCCTTTACTGAGCTTTATTGGAATCTATGAAATACTCTCAAAAATGGCAAACCTCATCTTGTGGGCCTCTCTGTTGGCTCAGTTGCACCAGGCAAGACCAATCCAGCAGACCCATGAAAAGCCAATATTTGAATCCAATAACAATGCGACCCAGGTCTGTTTTAAACCGGACTCTGTGCAGATGTGGCACAGAGGAGCAGTTGTGCGTGTGTTCCCCACCCACCTCCCGCCACGTTCGCTAACAACGTCCCCCCCTCCCTCCCCCTCCTCTTCTTCCCTCTCTTCTCTTCCATGTCAACCACGCGCAGTCTGCACCTCACCACGTTCTGCCTTCAGCACAAGCCCACGGTCATAGCCTGCGTGTGTATTCACCTGGCGTGCAAGTGGTCCAACTGGGAAATCCCCGTCTCCACCGACGGGAAGCACTGGTGGGAGTATGTGGACCCGTCCGTCACACTGGAGCTGCTCGACGGTGAGGTTCCCTGCCGGTTTCTAGGTCCGGGTCTGATCCGTTATGGGTTTTTCTGCCAATCTTTTCAAAAGAATCTTCGGTTCCGGTGTAAACTGTTTCTTTGTAAAACTTTGCTGGTCAGATTCAGATTCAGCGGTGAACCAGCACTTCAGCATAGACCTGTTTTGGAAAATGTGGCCAATGGAACAGAAATAATTTGTTGGGCTGGAGTTGTGTGCACCTGATTTAAGCCTACCCCCTACTTTTTCATAATTTATCTAAGCATTTTCCTGTTTGAAATTAATTTCCGCTTCTTCTAAACCTGTGATTTTGTGTTTGAGACGCAGAGTAAACGCAGTGCATCAATCACCGGTTGAGGCTTAAAATTCTCATACTTTAAGGAACAAAGCTTTTATCGTCCAACTCGGTTTGTAGCGTTCGTTTCGTATTGCATGTTCTCATCAAAGCCACAAAAGTACATGGCACTCCTCCAGCCTCTAACATCACGGCTGCAGCGATGACTCAGCCATCCTGCCTCTTCGTCCCAGAGACGTGTGCGTGTGGAGAGCTAAGCTAGCGGCTGTGCTGTCGGGAAAGAGCGTGGCCACAGCCAGCTCAAAGCACAAAGATCATCTTGTTTTCTGCAGTGAAGGTCAGACAGGGCAAGCTCTCCTCTGGAGGAGAAGGCAGGGCATTGAAGCCTTCGTCGATAGTGGAGTACCACAGTAGCAATTTAAGGAATTGTAGTGCTTCAGGCAGAAGCTCATGCCCTCTAAATGTTCTCCTTTCACAGAGCTGACTCACGAGTTCCTGCAGATTCTGGAGAAGACCCCAAGCAGATTGAAACGGATCAGGAACTGGAGGGTACGGCTCCGTCCCCGCTTCTAAATAATGTTAATGCTGCGAGCTTGTTGCTAATGTAATCATTTGATACTGAAGTGTGTGTGTGTGTGTGTGTGTGTGTGTGTGTGTGTGTGTGTGTGTGTGTGTGTGTGTGTGTGTGGGTGGTCACACGGAGGCTATTTAAACGCAGAGGATAATTTAAAGGTTGTATTTTCAGTGCAGAATTTCACTCGCTTGACTTGAGCTTATTTGATGAATTTTGTCATCGCTGTATCCAGTATTGACAATGGGGAGGGCTAGATGTTGCATTTTGTTCAGTGGGGTTTATATGTTCGGTGGGGTTTATATGTTAATGTGGATGTCTCGTTTATTTTGTGACTATTTTGTGTTTTTCCCAAGGCCACACAAGCCGCCAAGAAGCCCAAGGGTGACGGCCAAGGCCTGGACACCTCGTACCCAGGTTCCTCCTTGCTCCAGGGCCCTTCCCTGGTCGACGGCATTCCCGGGGTCTCCGGAAGCGCCACATTCCCGAAGTCCTCGGCGTCCTTTCCCGTCATGCTCCCCTCCAGTGCCGCGGGCGCCCTTTCACTGGACAGCGTAGCCAGCATGCAGGGCGCCGCCTTCACCTTCACGGCCTCCGGCGACTGGCCCCAGGAGGCCTTCTCTCTGAAAGCAGACCCCCTGAGCATCCACCAGGGGGCGCTGCCCTCCAACGCCGGCGACTTCACCCCCGGCAAACACGAACACAAACCGGGCGGCGGGGCCAAGCACCAGCCGCCCCTGTACCCCTCTCCCGTCGCCCCCTCCCAGAAACTGTCCCTGGACAAGTACCGCGAAAAGCATGCCGCCGAACTGGCGGGCCAGAAGCGGCGGCAGGAGCAGAGCCAGGAGGCGGACGCCTACGCCCCCTCGGCCCTGCTGGAGCAGCCCTACCACAGGAAACACACGCAGCTGCAGGGCTCCGACAAACACCCCTCCGAGAAAAGGGAGAAGGGAGCCTCCTTAAAGCTCCGCCTCCCCGTCCCGCCCCCCGAGAAGGCGGCGGGCAGCAAGGAGGAGCTTAAGATGAAGATCAAGGTCTCCTCGGACGAGGGCGGGGCCAAGAGCCGCCACTCGGCCAGCCCGCTGGTGGGCAAGGAGAAGCACAGAGACCACTCCCACCGGCACCATAAGCACGCCCACGGCCACGCCCACCCCCAGAGCGGGAACGGGCAGGCGGCCGGGGGCGTGCCCTTCAGGGCTCCCGCGGCCGTCGCCGGGGGCGACGCGGCGGTCCCGGCTTCCGGTTCCTCGCGGAAGAGGGCGCACCCCGACGGCACTCACAACCACCACCACTCCAAATCGAGCAAAAGTGGGAAAAGCGCAGGTAGCTCCTCTCACCTTTCCTCTGTAAAGCAGTGTGTCTCCTCTCTCAGCTCTGATCTTAACACTCCCTTCCCCCCTCCCCCTGTCACACACCAGGTGGGCTACGAACATCTCAACACCCTAGTGAAACTGGACAGGAGGTCGAGGGACAGCCGCGGCCCAGGCGCTAACGCTAACGGCCAGCACACGGACTACAAAGACACATTCGACATGCTTGATTCGCTGTTAAGTGCCCAAGGAATGAACTCTTAAAAAAAGACAAGAAAAAAAAAAAAACTAGAGTGGAAGGAGGGAACACGGATGAAATCAGTGCGGATATTAAGCGGAAATGGAGAAAAAAAGATTGTCTTAGATTTTGATTTGCTGAAAAAACTGAAATCTTTTAAAATCGAGGGAGAATATGAATGCTTCCTGACCTTCTGATCTTAACGGCTTGGTCCCGCCTTGTTCACTGCACACCTGCTGCTTTACCCCCCTTATTCTTGGGGTGGGGGTGTCGGGGAGGGGGGAGGGGGTCATGTAAATGAATTCATCTCCATATGAAAATAGTATTATAAATACTGTAAAGGCATGAAAGGTGCAATTTCAATTTTCTTTTTTTTCCTTCTCTTTTAAAATGACTTGTACAGTATTTCCACAACTATGCTTCCTGCAAGACCTTATCCTCTTCCCACATGCCATGATGTCACTCAATCAAAGACACTGATCAGACAGTACTGAAGTAGGCTTTTAGTTACATTATTTGAATGAGTGTTTTTCTTTTTTTTTTATATCTTTATACGGTATGTATGATTTGCATGTTTCAATCACAAAGGGACAAAAGATGATACTGGGCTTATTTACAGTAAGTGGGGATAATGTGCATACATTTTTGTATGTTTAAAAAGCTATACCACAAATACTCAGGTTTGGAGCTGCTTGTATGTGTAACAGTATGTATGCGTGTGTGTGTATATACATGCATACATGCACAAAAACACAACGTCTGTGGTTATAATGGTGTAAGAGAGTCGTCGGTATCCAGACTACAGCATTCAGCGATGTGCTTTTGAGCCTGTAGTCTGCATGACTTCCAGGAGAGGGCGCATGACTTATTTATTGGGGCAATCCAGACCCGTTAGTCAGCCAACCACCTGGCATGTATTCAGAGGTCATGCAATTTTGCGTTTTCGACCTCGGACGTTTTTAGCTGGATGCCAAAGGCTGCGCCTTAGAATCAAAAAAAGGAAAAATTGAAGAATTAAGAAGTTTACATAATCTTTGCTGTGAAGTGCATTTAAATCTTTTTTGGCTTGATGCAGTAGCCTAGATTCAGAGCTGTTTATGGATAATGACAAACGTACTATTCATGTCTATAAAAATAAAAACAACACAAAAATTAAAAAGGAAAAAAAGATTGTCGTATTACTTTACAGGTCAGTTTCTTATGTAATGCATCCTTTTTAATTTCTGACACAAATTACTGTTTATATTATTGGTCTTTCTTTCTGTGCACTGAGTTTCAGAATGAAGCGAAGACTGTTCCCAGTACCGGTGTAGAGATTCTATTGTAGGGCTAGTGGTGTAAAATCCAAAAAGTGCAAATCTTGACATCCAGTTTTTCGTTTAATTTCTATAAATAAACCCCAAAGTCACCACCACCTTAAACCTGCTTCTGTCTCTGTCTTTGATACGTGATGCTGTTGTCATGTCCTGTTGAGTGAAAGTATGTGTGAGGCAAGAATGAACCAAAACATTTAAACATTTTAAACATTAATGGGGTGTTTTGTGAAAGGTGCAAATCAACCGTAGACAAACACAAATAGTGAAATATTGTGCACAAATTCACTGTACATATACATTTTTAAAAAGAGCACCCAAATGTTGAAACCAAGTTATTTATTAAATATATTACAGTACAAATAATTGTAGCAAATTGCATATGTACATTAAATACAGTTTGTATGTATTGGCACACTAAATCTAAATTATACATGATACATTTTAATTAGTCAACATTTAGTGCCACCCTTGTTTTTTTGGGAAATCCATGTTTAGGTTGTCTTGATTATAATTTAGCATGGTTGCTTGATTGAAATACTGGGGCGAAAAATGTTTTTCTGAAATTCCATGCATACACTTATTAGGTAGTGTGATTAAGGAGCTGATACTGCCACCTTTCTCTGGGTCATGAAACCGCCTAGTCTTTAAAACGCACACCACTCTGAAAGCTGTGCCAAACATCCGCTTCCTGACTTAGGTACCATTGACCAGGCTCATGAAAGAAGAAACTTGGGTGGCTATGAGCAGTTCCAATCTCTCAGGAGTTGGGGGACATTGAGGCATACACTATTGGTTCAATAGGCTGTTGGACATGAGAAGGACTCATGATAGGTTGTGAGGATTGTCAGTCCTGCAGAGGGCTCTCATGATAGGCTGTGAGGTGGGTCAGTCCTGCAGAGAGCTCATGATAGGCTGTGAGGAGTGTCAGTCCTGCAGAGGGCTCTCATAGGCTGTAAGGAGTGTGAGTCCTGCAGAGGGCTCATGATAGGCTGTGAGGAGTGTCAGTCCTGCAGAGGGCTCTCATAGGCTGTAAGGAGTGTGAGTCCTGCAGAGGGCTCATGATAGGCTGTGAGGTGGGTCAGTCCTGCAGAGAGCTCACGATAGGCTGTGAGGAGTGTCAGTCCTGCAGAGGGCTCTCATAGGCTGTAAGGAGTGTGAGTCCTGCAGAGGGCTCTCATAGGCTGTAAGGAGCGCGAGTCCTGCAGAGGACCCATCAGGCTGTGAGTAGTGTCAGTCTAGGTGGAGGAGGATGCTGTGGATTGTGGGGGGATGAAGGGGTACAACAGAAGTTCTTGAGCCGAAGGCCGATCCCTCTGGTCACTACAATGAGAAACGGGTTGCTATGATAGTCATTTTCAATGCTTAATTAAAATATATATATATTTTAACTACAAAAAAAACAATCACCATTTGCAACATTGCAGTAGATCCATATTATCTGTTTGACTGTAAAATGTCACCCAGTTGTTTGGCCTTTTTTCTCATTAATTTGTTTATACATAAGCTTTATAAATTATTTCTAAATTTCCCCAGAATATATTTTGGTATGAAAAAAAGCATAGAAAAGCGGCTTACCTTGTCAGACATGCTTGGACAAAATTCCTGGCATCCTCTGAGAACTCATCCGGTAGTGTGGGCATCAGACCCCTCCTGGCAGCAATATAGAAGAGGGCGGCCATCTTCTCCATGTGCGCTAGCGGCGGGCGTCCCGTGGCCATCTCGAACACCGTGCAGCCCACACTCCAAATGTCTGACTTCCTGCCATGGCCTGTCTCGTTGATCACTTCCGGGGCCATCCAGAAGGGGGTGCCGTGCACGGACCTGAGGAGCTCGCCATTGCTGCTGGAGTGCGACAGGCAGCTGAGTCGCCGGGCGCAGCCGAAGTCGATGAGCTTGACAATGCCAGTGGGCATGAGCATGACATTGTTGCCCTTCAGGTCCCTGTGGATGACCCTGTTCTTGTGCAGGTAGGCCACCCCCTCCAGGATCTGCCGGGTGTAGAGGGCCAGAACCCTCTCGGGCAGCGGGCCGAAGCGGTGGATGATGCTGGCGATGGATCCACCTGGGACATACTCCATGAAGATACTCACCACGTTGTCCTGGAGGGTCGTGCCCAGGAAGCCTACAATGTTCATGTGGCGCAGCGTCTTCAGCAGGTCCACCTCGTCCTGAAGGCGCTGGTACTCCCTGCCTGCCGTCTCA
Source organism: Conger conger (assembly GCF_963514075.1). NCBI lineage: Eukaryota > Metazoa > Chordata > Actinopteri > Anguilliformes > Congridae > Conger > Conger conger. The sequence goes on from NC_083762.1 coordinate 59,315,575, forward strand.
GGGTCTGAGTCATCCAGGGCCACCTGCTTGACAGCGATCAGCTGACCCTGGTCAGTCAGCCCGCAGTACACCTGAGCAGAGATTATTCAACGGTACCAAGGGTGAATGATTCTGGAGGGCACTGTTTGTGCTTGCATTTTCACACTTTAACCCTGGGAAACTGAATACACAGCGAGTGTAATAATTTACTCACTGTTCCATAGGCTCCTCTTCCCAGAATTTCTCCTTTCGTCCACCGGACTTCGCCCTCTGGAGACAATTCTGCAGCACTGCTCTCTCCAGATGACATAATTCCCTGTACAACAACCCAGCAGTTTAGCACCTGACACTGCTTAACAACCTTCAAAAAGATTTGGGTGTTAGCATGCTATCATTTATAAGCATGATATAAGCTAATAGTTTACTCTTTGTTCTTTGTACGCAATAAATCCATAAATAATCATAATAAACGCAGTACTGCTATGGCAAATTTATTTGAAATTTTAAGAGCATATATTTAAACGATAATTGTCAGTGAACCCAGAAAAATGTTTAAAGGCCCAGAAGAATACACATTTGTACAGACCCTGCTCTAAAAAAAAAGATTTTAATGAATGATTATGCTCTAGTCTCTTGGCTGAGGTTGCTATGGAAATATTTAATAACAGCAGCAACAGCTGCTCATGTAGGGGATATAAGAATTGACTCCACATGCAGTCACATGCATTTATTATTACCAGCTGAACATCTCAGATAATTCAATAATATAGGTTCATTGGAATGAACAGCAGAGGGCGATCAAACAACATGGATAGAATGCTAGCCGTGAGCCTGAACTGAGAGATATTTTACCATGGAAAGCAGTGCAAATTCATAAATCTTGTTCTATACCAATTTGTGAAATGGAAACCATTGGATACCATCTTACTTCAGGTAATGGATTTTCTTTTTCTGCCTGTGAAACTTCTTGTATTCCTTTCTCGCATGAGGCCCTGTTTTCAGGTTGGAGAGTCACCTCTCCCTCCTCCAGTGATATCAGCTCCTTGGCCAGGCATTGCAGAAGGTCATCCGTCAGAGGTCCCTCGCCAGCCACATCCAGGTACTTCTTAAACATGGGTGACATAGTCCTGTCCCTGCTGCCAGAGGTCCAAGTGTTCCGCTTTGGCTGTTTTGGGAAAGATGGTGAACATGACGATTCGGGTTTCTCACAGTAAAATTCATTTTGTGGGGAACTTAGTGGCCCCTCATCCTCTGCAGGTAGTTGGTCATTTAAGGTCTGTTGACAAGCTATTTGCTGTGGCTCAGGTGAAGTGGGAGGGTTTTCGTCTCCAGTCGCTGCACGTGTTTCTGACGGGTAATTGGAGAGGACCTCCTCAATCACAGACAGGTTCTGTTCTTCCTGCTGCTCTTCCACACAAGGCTCATTCTCTGCATCAGCCTCACCGAAGATCAGCTCACACTTGGTGGTCTTGATGTGCCAGTTAAGGCCGGATATGAAGACAACATCCTCCTCTTCATCTTCGCTAGCTAATGGTGTGCTAGACTTTCCTCTGGCTGTAACGTCACTCTTCCTTTTGGCCTTGCCTCTGGCGGGGCTGGACTTCTCCCTCTGCCCTTTTTTCTGCCGACTGTTCTCCAAAGGTTTGAGGTGGTTCAGATTTCTCCGCCCCTGGTTCTTCCTGGGAGGGGCAGACTGTACTTGCCTGGGACTGAATCTCACTCGTGAGGTGCACACGCGGAGGTTGTCATAGACGGGGGTGGCGAACATCTCGTAAATCGCCGGCCCATTGTCTCCTTGGTTGATCTCTTGGAACATGTCACTGTAGGTGATGAAATCCACGGCTGATTTGGCCCTCGGCATCACCTGTGATCCCACCTTCTTTGGCTGCCGGGTACACTTCAGGTCCCGCTGAAGGGATTGTTTTCGGGCCAGGACATCTAGTTTATTTGAGCTCCCTCTGTCAGTGCCAGGTCTTTTCATGATCGGCCGAAGTTGCTCTGCTGGCCTGTTTCGTGGAAGAAGACTTGTGGTTTTCTGGCTGGCCTTCTGGCTGCTTGTCCTTTGCGAACATGGTTTTGCAGTTGCCTCTGTGCTGACGGTCAGATCCGGAGGATTTCTAATGTTGCCTTTGAGATGTGCAGCTCTGAATGTGCTCCTCTGGTGGCTTTTGGACTTCCTGGTAAAGCGGCTGTGGTCTTTGTGAGCCAGGATGTTGAAGGACTCATTGGTCTGAAAGGAAATTCCATTTTCTTTTTCTTTGGTGTGATGGGCTTTGCTAGGATTGCTAGTTTCCTCTGCTAGTACATCAGATTCAGACACTGTGATGTGCACCACATGTAAACCGAGCTGATTAGTGACTGCAGTGCTTTGGGATCTGAGATCATAAACTCTGGTTGTTTCTGTGACATTGTCTGTGTTCTTCTCTGGAAACGGAGATCCTGTGCCCAATGATTGGGCTCTGAGCTCTGCCTCAGCGAGCTGTGGAGCAGCTTGACCCTTTCCAGTACCACTGACTGTTGTATCTTCAGTGTCATTAATGTCTGTGCCATTGCAAATCCTTTCTGGAAGCTTGCAGCCCAAACCATGTGCCAACTCTGACTGGGCAGCCCCAAACAGCACCTCACAGTCCACTGTCCTGTCAGAACGAGATATAATAGATCCCCTGTCCTCTATAAAGTCATCAATGGCCCCTTGTTTTCCTGATAAATCCGCAGCCTCATGCTTTGTTCTGATAAAAGGCTGTAGAGAAGGCAACAGGTCCAAGGCTGAACTTTCACAGAGTACAGTAGCAAGGGGCACCTCTTTGCTTTCTGCTGGCTCATTCCCCAAGCCCCCTGTGCCCTCACTGGTCTCCTCTTTCTCCTCTGCCTCCTCTACTTCTTCCTCCTCCAAGTCCAGAGAGCCCTGACTGCTCAGGCTGCTGGAGCTACTCCCCTCGCTCCCCCCACCCCGGGCCCTGTGAGGTCCATGGGTCGCCCTCCAGATCAGTCTCTCCCTCTTGGCCTTGGACACGGAGGTCAGGGGCAGCAAGCCGATGGGTTTAAGGGGCAGTGGGTGCTTGCAGCCCAGCCGCACGGCTTCCTCCCTCTGCCCACTGGCCAGGGGCTCCAGGAGTTTGGGAGTCCTTCCTCGTCTGGTAGGCAGAGCAGGTAGCAATTGCTGTGGCAGAGAGATGTGTTAATGATGAGATGCTAAGCAGCACTAACGCAACGGGTACAGAGAAAGAATATGAAGCATTTGCATTTGTTCATTTGTGCAGCGATATGCTTACCCTTGTTCTGTGGGTTTCTGTATCAGTCTCACTTCCCCCAAGTCCTACAGATGAAAACAAACTGAATGATCTTTCTCTTCTGCAGAAACCCTTTCATAATTAGTGTTATGAACTCATATCTAAGACAATTAATCAATGAATGATGAGTACAGGCACGAATAGTACTGGCACGATTAGTCATTTCTGTACTTACATTACATTACAAGGCATTTAGCAGACGCGCTTATCCAGAGCGACGTACAACGAAGTACAGATCCAACACAAGTATAAGTGCAAAGAGGACCTGAGAGGACAGTACAGTTCCGAGTCCTAGTGTAACCATACACAAACATGTCAGAATGGAACTGTTTGCTCACTTGTTTGGATGTGGGCTCGCACCCGGAGCAGGGATGCAGAGTCTAGCAGTGGTTCCCCCAGAAGAGGGGCAGACTGGCTCAGCTGGGCTGGGTGAGGTCCTGGTAGGCTGGTGGGCACAGGCTCCCCCTTTCCTGCAGCCCTGAGGGGTGTGGGCAAGCAGGTGCGTCCTTTTGTCATCAACAGGCCCTGTCCTGTGTCCAAAGGGCACAGCTTGCCTCGCCTGCCCCTTTCCCACAGGCTGGGTAGCGATGTGCCCTGTCTGTAGCACACAAAAGCAACATTTTGAGTGTACTTTAGCTTAGCATTCAGAATTGGACTGTTTCCCAAATCTGGCCATGACATTTGCCCCCATGTTCCTGTAAGCGTAAGCTGAAAACCCCACCCTTGGCTATGTATGTGAAACAGGCTGGTGATATTCAGGGGAAATGATTTGTGATTACTGAGGTAATTGTCCTGCTGTGTCCTCTCTCAATGGTTTTGAGTTCTCATTCATTACTGTTCTCTCACTGGACTCCTCATGTGTCCCTTTATCAGCTCCCTGGTCTGTGCCAGGCTGCTCGGTTTCAGCACAGAGCAGAGGGTTGTGAAATGAAAAGCCTGTCTGAGAGAGGGGTCAATCTCCCAGGTGCTGCGAGTACCTGCCGGGTGAGATTTGGGCTGAGAGGAAGCCCCTCCCCTTGTGAGCTGCTGACTGCTGCTGGCCTGCTTAGTGTAACCGGAGACTACTGCAATGTGTGTGAGTGTGTTTGTGTGACAGAGAAAGTATACTGTTCAGTAGAGAGTACATTTCTACTGAACTGTGTGTGTGCGCTCACCTGCTTCTCCCCTCAAGCTCCTGGTACTCTTGCCTCATTTTCCTCAGAGTCTCTGCAGCAGTGTGGAAGGACAGAGATATCCTCTGGTCTGCAGGAGAAGAAGGTAGTGGTCAGGGGGTTATATTCCTCACAAACACACACACACGCACACACACATACACTTGCAGATACACACACACCACAATCATTTCACAAATTACTAGATAAACAACTACAGTCACCAAAATACAGACACATTGGATCTTAATCTCATTTAAAACTGAATGCGTACAATGTTCCTTACAAAATTAATGAACTCATTATCAATTTAAATTATTGACACTGTGCCATGTAATTTCATACAGCACTTTCACCACCAATATTGCGCAACCATCAGCCCATTTTGTCCGTTTCAGCTTTGAGAAACTACTGTGCACATTGAACAAGCCTGCTTATCACAACACGTGAAAGTTGAAATTTAATTTCAAAACAGTGCATTTCCTGCATGGAGCTGACCTAATGAGAGCTCACCTACCTGCTTTAAAGCCAGTTAGTCAAATAAACCCCTGTCTCCTTAAGCGAGAAAAAGAGATTGAGAGACCACTTCTCAGCCAGTCTGTTTTATGAGTGTGACAGAAGTCAGGAAGGTCCCAGCTGAGACGGCTTTTGTCCCTTAGAGTGATTGTACACAGTAACCCTCCTCGGCCTGCTCCAATCAGACGAGCCACTGGCCCAACTGTCACACCCCTGCCATTGTCCTCGTCCCTGGTTGGGGAGGGGTTGGGGGCGGGTGGTCCTTGCTGACAGGACAGGGGGTGGGGGTAGTTTTAGGCTTGGAGGCATGTACGATCCAAACACAAGCAGCCACTGTTACTGAGGGAAAACACCGCAGATGCGCCTGGCTGCTGATTAAAACTGGAGGAACGGGACATGAAAAGGTGGCCAGTTACTCCAGAAAGGATTTAAACTTTTCTTCACTTACCGTATCTGATTTTTCTATTCTTGGGGAACGAGAAGCATTCTGATGACTGCACCAATCCCTAGTGTAGAACAAAAAGACATTGAGATTAAAAATATATCCATGTTGCTACACCATGTAGTTTGGTTGAAGTCATTAATGTCTTTAGTAGAAGTTTTACACTTGTCATGCTAGTTGAGCTGACCACAGAACTGTTTCAAATTTGGCAATGCATGGGGCTTCAGCATGGGTTTTTATGAACATGCTACTTTTTAATCATTAGTCACGAAGGGTTTCTTTCTGCACCAAACAGAATGGCCTTAATTTTTTCATTTTCTTACCATACTATATTTGTCTTTAGATGAATATGGATTTGCTTACAGTAGTTTGACTGGGTGAAAACATAAATTACATTTTGTTGCTCATTGTAATGACCATGACATTGCTTGGACATTGCACAGAACTGTATCCAAACACTCAATTCAATTCAAACAAGCAGATGACATGACAGCCCTGACAGAAGTTAACTTTTGTAACTTTTGACATTTGATATTGCTACATTGTGACAGAAATTCAGTGAGAATCCCACACACTTCACTGTTGTTTGCTTGCAGCTTGGCTCCATTACAGCCTCTAGCTGAGGGCGTGGTGCTGGCTGAATGGGCTGGCTCAGTAATTAAACTGGACCTCCCTTGGGGGGGACAAAGCATTTAAATGTATCCCCCAGGCAGAGTGGCACATTAGCAGCTGATCTTGTTTGCTGTAGTTTTAACGAACCTGGTGCCCACCAGCTGCCTCAATTCAATCATGCCCCGGCCATTAAGCAATGACCAGCTGCTCACTCAACCTCCTCCCTGGATACTCTCACCGTCACACCCACAGTGTGGGTGTAACTGAGCCTGTCATGCTTCTGTCTGCTCTACTTACACACATTTTAATGCATCCCTGATAGATTTATAGCAGAGCACACATCCTTTCACTAGAGCTGCCTGCTGATTATCTTTCAGCTCATTCACTTTTTGCAAATGACTGGTCAGCCAAGTAATCTCTTTCACTTTTAACAATAAAGCAGCCATTTTATGTATACCAACGGTTCAGTGCAATATTCCCATTGCCATGCTCTTCAATGCACTTGTATTAAATAGTGTATATCACCATTGTCTTTCAACTAAGTTAAAAAAAAAAAAAAAGTAAGAAGTAAATTTCACTCATTACATTATTGGCATTTGTCAGATTATCCAGAGCGACGTACAGTTGATTAGACTAAGCAGGAAACAATCCTCCCCTGGAGCAATGCAGGGTTAAGGACCTTGCCAAGGGCCCAACGGCTGTGCGGATCATATTGTGGCTACTCCGGGATTAGAACCACCAACCTTGTGTGTCCCAGTCCTTTACCTTAACCACTACGCTACAGGCCGCCCACTCATGTTAAATCACCATTTTTCATATTTTGTTGAGTGGTGGAACAATACACACAATTAGGTGTGAATGAATGAACTTGTTAATTTGCTGTTCCGGACGAGTGTAAGTGTTTACCCACCTCTGCTTTGGCTGTAGTCTGTATGAGGAAGCTGTGGGTGAGGGGTGAGTCAGGGGAGTTTGCTGAGAGCTCCTCAGGATCACAGCAGTCTGGGTCCAGGCCTGTGGGCACTGTTGCCAAGAGGGAGTTTGTGTTAGCTCACAGATAACGCTGCCTGCAGAGAGAGCTCCACACCTTCAGGATCCATCTGGATTTAGCTATGAGTATCCTTTATTCACTGGATGTGTTTACCCAAAATAACAGATGAAAACAGTCTGTCTGCTGGCTCCATGTTCACCACTGACCTGACTGTGAGAGAGACTCCAATAGCAACTGGATGAGTTCCTCCCGCAATGCGCTCTTCACCTGAGCTGCATAGTAGAGAGCACACCGCCCCCTCTGGTCATATACTGCTAGGGCACTGTTGGAGAGAGAGAACTCTATTGTGTTTATTTATGAAATTGCTATTTATTGCATTCTATGACTACCCTGCCAAAAAAACAAACAAAAACAGTGCAAGCTAGGTTGAGCCCTTTGGACACAGGACAGAGCTTGTTGATGATGAAAGGATGCTCCTGCTTGCCCACACCCCTCAGGGCTGCAGGAAAGGGGGAGCCTGTGCCCACCAGCCTACCAGGACCTCACCCAGCCCAGCTGAGCCAGTCTGCCCCTCTTCTGGGGGAAGCGCTGCTGGTAGCTGGCTGACCAGTTCAGACCAGCTCCATACTCAACATGGTTTGACCAGCTCATGCTATGTTTTGAAACAGATGGTAGCTGGTCATTTCAAGCTGGTAAGAGCTGGATTTTATACCAGGGTATATGATTCTGTAAAAAGCAGACTATTTATATATAGTCCACCATGTAAAATGGGAATTAAGATCAAACCACAGCAGACTGTTTGTCTAAAGCAAGACATGCTGGGATGGTTAGAACCTTACGCTTGGAAGCCCAGTAGTTCTGCGACAACCTCCACAGGTCGATACTCCCAAGTCATCTGGGTCTCTAGCCCTTCAAACAGGTCTACATCTCTCACAGCTAACATCAGAGGTGTCAGCCCATCACGATTCTGAATATTCACATCCACCTGCTCCTTCTGAACCTGCCAAACAAAACCACAGAACTGTTACCAAACAGAACACTGTACACTGTTTACACTGTACACAGCTGCCAATATTGTTTGCAGAAGACAGTGCAGCAACATGTCATAACAACATGCTTGCACAGTAAACATGGCACAGCAACTTTGAAATTTGATATGTGCCTGCACTACAACCTAAAATTACCAAACATAATCACTGATGGAAAACTTGTTATGAATTGGAGACTCTCTGTACAACCCCAGTGTGTGTCTAAATTCTCATCCATTGTTCCCTGGTAGAAAAGCAACTTATGTCAATATCACATTTCAAGCCTGCATTGTGGGTCCAACGATTCCCACAATGCCGTGGGCCTCAGGGTTATGTCATCGGAGCCACTCACCAGCAGGTTCTGCAGGGAGTGGAGATCCCCCCACCAGGCAGCGCATAGCAGCTGGGCCTGAGGAGACCGGTGACTGGATGCCGCTGCCAATAGCTCCCCCTGCAGGTCTGGCCCACTCAAATGCACCGCTGTCTGGTCGTGATGGTTGCAGAGAGTCATGTCTGCTCCTTTCTCCAACAGAAAGTGTACAGCCTGCAGGCAACAATGCAGAACATTAGACAGTTATAAGCCTGTAAGGGTGTTTCACAAAGAAACAGTCCCTTATCAGTGACTACATCAGTACATCAAGAAAAGGTAACCGTGGCATTCAGAATAACGATGACACAGTAGCAGATGATTCACTTCTACTGAACTGAATTTTTTATGTGCTGCCCCTGTCTTTATATTAAATATTTCCTCATTTTTATTCAGTTAGAGCAGAAAATGCTTTTAAGTTGAGAGGTGAATTCCAGTTTCTTAAGATTTTTTTGTTTGTTTAGTTTACAAACTCTGGGTTATACATGGCATATGTTATGGTTCAGGTTACTAAATGTCAAGTTCATAAAAAGATATGAACCAAATTAAACACTGAATTTAGGTGAAATAAAATATTTTATTAAAGTTTGCTATTCACACAGGATAAGCTCAGTATCAATAAAATAAAATATGCACTTGCTACTGTCTACAAAATTGCATGATGTATTATTACGTAATGAGGGAAAAACCATACAGCAGTTTATTTATGTTCCGGGAATTTCCTGGGAGGAAAGTCAGCAGGTTGAAGAGAAAGCAGAATCTCCTGTGTCTTTAGCCTATTACGGAAAACCACAAGTTGTTTTGAAACAGATGCCCCAGAGAATTTCTCAATACAGAATAAGGCAGTAGCACTGAGGTACGATGATGTAATCTCCACCCTCCCTCTTCATACACGCTATGTTTGTCACATGCTTTACCTGTCTTTGTAGGAAAAACACAGGCACCAATTCATTAAATAATCAATTGAATGGCTTCTCAAATTTCCACTATCAAAAATCTGTCATGTCCATAAGGTGAATTTATGTTGATAAGGCAATGGCCTGTAATTAGCGTGTCAAGATAAGTACAAGACTGTACGTAGAGGGCTTATCAGCTAGAATCAGATCATTGTCTTGTACAGACTCTTTGTGCACAGCGGCCCTGCCTGCTGGATCTAATTAAGTGTAATCTCTCTCACCCGAGTCAGGCCCCTCTGGCAGGCGCCGATAAGAGGCGTGCCGCCCTCCTCGCTGAGCGGCTGGTCCACGTCCTCCGGGGAGAAGTCCCCCTCCTGCATCCACTTGCCCACCACATCCAGGTCTCTGTCCAAAACTGCTTCCTCAAGCTCCGTACTCATGCTGAGTATCCTGACAATTCAGCACAAACTATTTAAAAAACTGCTCCGTGTTGAGAAACTGCAAGTTTGTAGAGCCTTCTGTGTGTAAAGCTTGCTCGCGCCGAGTGCTACGCCGCTATCCGTATCTGAGGTTGTTCTGGGGATCATCCACTCCTAATCTAATACTCTGATGGGCCAGATATGACAGCTATGCTAATTGGGTGTTTGTCTGACCTACTGATGTGAGTCCCTAAAGACAATTAGTGTCCCCACAGAGCGAGAGTGTGGTTGCAGGACATTAAGTCGCCTTACGGAGCATGTGCAGCACAAAATAAGACTTAAGAATGCTGGCTACACATCTCGCTCCCTAGACTTTCACTGTATGAACAAACAATTCATTTAGAGTGGTACCAGTTGCAGTACATTATAGAATAATGATTGTCTGCCAGAGACTTTGTTATAAGTTTCAAGACCACCGTTGCCATAACAAAATTCTTACAGGTCCAATTGTGACAGGTCCAGCGTATTCAACACAAAAGAAAACAGAGTGGTGTTACCATCTCACCTGGGAGCTTCAATGTGAAAGTTGGACCTACCTTGGGTTGTCCCTGGTGCCGTCAGACCCTTTATTCGGAATGTACTCAATTCTGTTGTATTATCTATTCAGCATTTACTTCCATCGATTTACAGCATGCAGTCTCCTTCTTTCAAATCTTCATGATTGTTTTCTTTTTTCCTTCTGTCTGGGCAGGCCCTCACAGCGCAAAGTAGCGCTTTCAGTTTACACTCTGTTACCAAGGAGACGGTTGGCCTGGCATTGCAACAAAGCAATGAATGCTGGTCGCACACACCATGAATTAAGAACATTAACATGCCTCTTGGATTAGCAGAGTCCCATTGACATAGATATGCTGTTATGAGACTTTACATTGAAACTATGTTTAATACATGCTGAATCAGCCACGCAGAACTGTACATAGGATATTTTCTTTCCATGAGCATAAACGAAAACACCAGAATTCCTGAATCACTTTTAAAGAAAATTCAGGAACATAACCATTTTAAATACCAAATTGTTATAACATGCTTAATAGTTGAACTTGTATATCCACAGTCCGGGGAAATATTTTTGACCTAATACAAGTGTAATTTATTTCATTCTTATTCAATGTTCCTTGTAGTTTTGGTTTCGGCATAGAATATATGGTTATGGAGATTAAGACCAGTGACTCCCCTACAGGGGACAAAAATGTCTGGGTCTCAGGCAATTACTACATTCAACGATATGGAAAGGACATATCTTATTCAATCTTTAGAAAGAAAGATCTCTTCCTGATCAGAGTTCCAGTCCTTATCCTTATACAAGTTGTTGGGGTTAATTCAATGTTAGGGACAGAACTTGATTGAAGGTTGTGGGGACAAGGTAGCATGGCATTAAAATTATTGGAATGTCGTTCCAGTGATTGTCTAGGACAAATATGCACCAAAACATAAAATTTAACATTGTGATTTAAAACTGTACAAAGAAATGCAAGAATGAAGGTTTCTGGAGATGGGCTTCTCTTTACTCTTTGTGTTTGCGTGATTCTGTCATATCAGTTCAGGGCCCCTGAAGGGCTATGTCTGGGTCTGCCTGGCAGGGATCGCTGTAATTAACCTCCTATTGTTTCTGCCTCTGAAATTCACAGTACACCATGTACAGTACAGGAGCTGGTGCAGATGCAACAAAATACAATAAAATGTGGCATTGGGCTTATGTAATGCCAGACAGGTTGAACAGGCTCCTTATTCTTTGGGTTGCCTAGTGTATATAATGCAATCTGTACTTAATGTGTACTGTACTACACTCTTTCAGCTAATTGCAACACTAATATAGTGTCCCAGAGCTACTTCACCTTTTATTTGGGCTGAGAGGCACACGCTGTTCTCCTTGAAGTTGTATGACACACAGCTATGTGACTGTGACTGCAGTAAATTTGTTGGTGGAGTTATTTATTACCATCCAATGGCTTCATTACTGAGATGAAGCCTTAAGTGTTTATCTTTAATCTACTCTTCATCGATACAGGTCTGAGGACCAAAACCTTCCTCAAAATCCCCATCTTCACTTAAATCCCAAAGACAATTTTCCTTTGGCAGTTCCCCAAGACTTTCTCATTTGTTAATAAAAAATAAAAAAAACATTTTGGTAAAAGCTTCCAAAGTCTGGCAATCTTGATTTAAACTTTTTCATATCTTGCAGTGTCTGTAGGAAGTAAGGGTTGAATACCTTGGACAGGAAGTTGAGGGGATACCTCTTGAGGTGTATGCAGGTATACAGCAGGTCCAGGTGGTGACTGGACCAAAACTCAGGACATTTTCAGTTTGAAACAGCCTACTTCAATCATAGGGGAGATAATTTGGCCTCTGCAATGCATCCACTTGTTACGCAATCTGGTACAGGCTGTACTCCTGTCCTGCACATTGCTGATCAATCATGTCTTACCTTACAGGCTCAGATCATGCCTCAAGACAGTACTACCACTTTGCTGCTGAACTGAGCGTAACCACTCTACTAGGCCTCTATTGCAGCCAAGAAGACCACATCATGCTGTCTGTAGTAGATGAAGACACCCAGGACATTCTTCAATCAGTTTAAACAAATGCAAAACATGCAAAACATCACACACAACCCCAAAAGAGTCAAAAAGCCCCAGAATATTTCACTACTTGGAGCACGCTTTAGAAGATCTTCTGCAGATCTTTTAGATTTGACAATTTCTTTGATAACCTATTGGACATTGAGTGTGGTTGTATTATCATGCAAAGAACATGTTCATGTTGAAAGGCCGCTTCGTCATCCTATTTTTTTGTGCTCTATAGTCCGGCATTTATTGTGGTTTGCAAGCAGCACAAACTACTCAGGCATGGATATTTTGAATCCGCTTTACACTTCAATGCATTCTGCTCACCAAGTGTATTTGTGAAACCCTGTAGACCTCCTCAATACAGCATCAAGATAATATAAGAACTGCAGATAGCTTCTGCTTACTGGTTCCATGGATTCCTAAGGGAGCTGATCAATGGTGCAAGAAGGCAATTCATGGGGGCTGCCATGTTTGACTATGGGGCTTTTGGCACCAGAGCATGCACACTAGGTGCCTAAACCGGGGGCAACATGGCTCAGGCAGTAAGAGCAGTTGTCTGGCAATTGGAGGGTTGCCGGTTCGATTCCCTGCCCGGGCTGTGTTGAAGTGTCCCTGAGCAAGACACCTAACCCCCAAATGCTCCTGACTTGCTGGTTGGCACCTTGCATGGCAGCCAATCGCTGTGGGTGTGAGTGTGTATGAATGGGTGAATGAGAAGCACCAATTGTACAGCACTTTGGATAAAGGCGCTATATAAATGCCTACCATTTAAACAGGAAGGAATTAAAAGGATTTTTTTTCTTATGTGCAGCAAAAAGTAATTAGTTCAGTGTGAAGAAATTTTGAATTTAAAAGTACTGTCCAAGATAACAAACATAAAACGGCAAGGTAACTTAGTTTTGAATGGACTTCAATGGGGAAATCTGCTTTTTGGCACCAAACTGCAATACCTTTTGTAACCACTGGAGTTCACGAGCTTCTGGGGGAATGTCAATCCATAGGCTACAGGAAACAGGCTACCATCATACCAAAGTGAAACCTCTTTCTATTTGTCGGCACCTAGTGGTTATTTTAAAAAATAATGTGCGGAAAATTATGCGTTGTGCTATTTCTTCAGGTTTTTCAGAAATGTATTTATGAATATAACTGAATTCATCTTTCTAAAATGGAAGTAGATTATGGAAAAAACAAACACTATTTTAAGAAGTGGTGCTGTGCATCACTGCCACGTGCACGCATATCAACAAAAAATACTCTGAGATGTAGCTATCATTACAGTCATTGCAATTTTCCTAGATGCTCCCCTTCACGTTTAACCACTACTGTTCTTGTAATCACTCGGTTTATTCGAAGTAGAAAAAAACTATTCATCACACACTCCCTTTAAATATATGGCCTTGTGTTACTTGGAAACAACCTCACGAAAAATAAATATGCTACTTATTTAAGGTTAATGGGGATTGAACGGAATGATGAGGCAGGCTGACGTATTGATTCATTAGCATATTGTAATAAGTTTTAAAAGTGACAATATTTATGACAATGCTCAACTTAGCCTTGGGCAGGAACAACACACAAGAAATTGCACTTTTGCAACGCTCCCTAAATATTGCGACCACTGAACAATAATTCCCATAATGCATCCGTACGCAAACAAAAAGAGTTCATCATGGCCGCTGATAGTGATGTAAGTATCAGTGTGTGTCTAACTATAATTAGCGAAAAACATTTCTTATTGAAGGTGGAAAGTTAATGCAAAACGTTATTGATTCTTACAGCCCGAGTCGGAGGTATTTGAGATCACCGATTTCACTACTGCATCGGAGTGGGAGAGGTAGGTGGAGACAGCGATGCCATCATGACAGCAGTAGCTAGCATTATGGAGAAGCTTCTTAGCTGGCCGAGTCGGGAAGTAAACACTTCTGTCCACACTTATTGTTGTTTAACTAGCAAACGGTACTGTTTATTTTTACGGCAAGCAGCGACATTGGTTTAAATTTCATCCTTAGCTACATTGCCGGAAGACTTTTTGCTTGACAGTTGGCTGTCCAAACTAGCTTAGGTAGCAAGCTGGGTACACTGTTTAGCCTGTCTTTACTTAGCTAGCCACACTAGCCAGTTATTCCAGGGGCGTTCATTTCTTGCCAACTAGCAAAAGACAGAGTAGAAACTAGTCGCTTCATTCTGAATACTAAGGTAATGTAGCAGAGTTAGTTCGCCAAGTTTAACGCATTGTGTAAAAACGTCAGTTTTCCAACTGATTAGACAGAGTGTGAAGCGCTGAATCTGCATTTCCTTTGAGCTAGGAAAAGTAGATAGACAACATTTCCTTTATCTAAACGTACTCGATCAGAGGACCAACGTAGTCATAGATGCTGTTGTCACGAAATGGCCCATTTGAGGTGTGAACCCAAACAGCTGTCTATCTCGCTTAAGTAGTTGTTCACTGGCTATTTAGTGGTTGCATCATTACAGTATGTTGGTGGATATGTGGACGCCAGCGATGTGCCCTGGCAAATTCAGTGTCGTTGTACTGCAGAAGGCTGCCTTGCTGATTTGAATATTCATCAGCGAGTTCTTCCTTTTGACAAAACAGAACTCTTCTAGTCCCGGTCTGATAGGCAAAACGATATCATAGAGCAGGCAGCAAACATTGCATACATGCGGATAAATATTCATGTGTATTTATAGTTATTCCGTTCTGGTACATTGCCCCTTATCACAAAGGTGATAAGTGAATGCCTTCACCTGAACCTTCCTTGCTGCCTATGGGAATGAATATTCACTGAATTCAGTTGTACATAAACTGGCATGTGTTTATTTTCACACACGTAAGCAGGCAGGCAGGCATGCAGAATGTACACACATTCAGAAGAGCATGTTGCACTGTTGTGCAGAGCCCAAATTGACATCCTATAATCTGTGGCGGCAGGTTTGTGACCAGGGTGGAGGAAGTGCTGAACGATTGGAAGCTGATTGGTAGCAGTGGAGGAAGACCTTTGGAGAAGGTAGAGCTCTTATCTCTCACACTGCCATAGTGATTGCCCTCAGACGGAAAACAGGAAAGACACTTATTATCATTTGCATGGACTGCACATTATACTCTCGCACAATGTCTTGTTTTCCTTTCGTAATTTCCCTTGTTTGGCCAAATTTCTCAAAGCAGTTTGCACATTGCAGCAAGTATGCCAAAGAACCGGTCCACCCAAGCTTTTTACAGAGTTACTGGGGGAGCAAATGGTTTTACAGAGTATTATTGGGGGCTGAACCCCCTTTTACAATGCTATTGGGTGGCTGCACCCAAGTCTCTGACATTGTTATTGGGGGGCACCCGCGCCTAGTTTTCCTGGGGGGTTCACTGGAATGGCAACAGGGTGCTTTTTGGTGTCTGTTGTCGTTGTTTCAGTAGGTGCAGAAGCTTTATTGAACTACTGTATGGCAGTGTATGACTGAGGACTAAATCGGTCTATTTGTCAGACTGAAATTTGGGTCTAATTATAGAATGTAACAAAATTCATTACATAAACATTGCATTGACTAGGTAACTTTTATGAGTTATTAGACTCATTGTTCTTTGTTGTTGTACAATTGTTTGGTTATCATTTATAACCAGATTATTATTTTTGGTACAATTAGGAAGCTCTTCCCCATCTCCAAATGCACACATCACTCCTTTTTTATTTATTGAAAGCAGAGAGGAAGCACGTTTTCTTCAAACACATCTCTGAGAAGAATACAGATTCCCAGTTAAGGTGACAGTGTTTGTTGCCAATTCATCTAGTTTGTTGGCAATTAATTGCATGTGACGGGAATTGAAAGTAATGGATCAGACTGTGAACTGGCAGTAATTTTTATCAGCAGCACAAGTTTAGAGGGTGAAAGTTGGGGCATGAAAACAGCTTGCAGAAAAATTATGCCCTTTTTATGAGCCATCCATCTTTCACCTGCCTAATGATGCTTGGTTCACAGAAGAATCACAGAAGACCTGGGGAACTGAGGTTGCCATTGTTCGTGTGAGTAGGGGGCAGTCTTTCTGCAGGAACAATCAGAAAAATAATTGCCCAGCATGGGATGCTTTCATAGGAGATTATATATTTAAACAACACCTGACTCCCTGTGGCCCTCAAACATCCTGTCTGATCTAGTTTGATCATTGCCTTGGAGAATCAGACAATATAATTTGATCTGGCAAACTTGCTCATAGGCCATGAATGTCACATTGTGATTGGTGGCCTGCTTTGTTTGATAGTGGGCATGTGGTCTATTGCTCTCTCCGTTTTCCCCACAGAAATACAAATGGAGGTCTTCTTTGGGCAACTAGAAGTCTTATCTCTATGCAAATCTAAAGGTGTCTTAGGGTTTTATTACCTTCTGAAGAAACACAGGACATTAGGAGGTCAGCTGCCAGCGGGGTCAGAGAATGCACAAGTATCATGGTTCCTTTTTGAGTGTAATTTTGAATGCCAATCTCTGAAATCTCATTGAAATCATTAATTGAATGCCTCAATGTCTATAAAGATGGTTGTTGAGGCCTGCCAGTTAGAGTTTACAGTTTTAGAATTTCAAGTTTATAAACCCAAGTGGTGAGATATATTTTGCCTGAATGTAGAGATTACAATTGCTTGGAGGTAACAATTGTCTGCAAATATCTGTTGTTTTGAGCGGAAATAAACTTCCATTTTTGTTGAGGTATTCAATATCTGAGCTGGATTACCTCCTAATATATTCATGTTTGGTCTCATCATAAAGAGGATAAAACCATGAATCTCTTGATGATAATATCATATTGCGTGGACCAGCTCGCTTCCAACATTATGAAAGATTATTCTAGATAAGCCAGTTCTTGTCTTGCACCTTGTCTGCACCCCCGCCATTCCACACCCCACCATTTCACACCCCACCTAGTCAGTGCGACCATCCTTAAGTGTGCATGGACCAGGAGACGAGCGGGTATCCCCCTCCCCCCTTTCAACTACATAAAGTGTGGAATTATTTGAAACAACAGCCATATTCCTGCCATTTATTGATATTTTATATGGTTCTATGTTTTTCGATTGGAGATAATTATGGGATTTGCCGGACTGTTTTCTTAATTTTACAGGCATGTAAAGAGTTTTATATGCATTTTGAAAGTATTTTGAATACATATTTTAATTTGAGTTTTATCATCACACAGTTAAATTATTAATTCTGTGCCCTCCTCCAGGCAGTGTGTTGAGCGCTCTCATGCTGAATGCCTGCTGTGGGTGCTGTATGGGTGCTGGTTGACACAAGCTTCCTGCCTGTTAAATTATTTGTGGTTGTGAAAGATGACATGCAGTCTGTTTTTTTTAATGAATATTATTATAATGCTCTGGTGTTTGTCTGTGGTAATAACCAGGTGAAGAATATGTAGAATATGATGATATTTGGTTGCTTGCATCCCTAATCTGTCCAGGGAGAATACTCTGCCGGCACCTGGGAGGAGAAGACTCAGGATATCAATTTTGCCGATTTCAAATTCTCAATAACGCATCATTATCTGAAGCAGGATTCAGCTGAGAATGATGGAAAGGAGGAACCTGAAGAAGGTATCTGCTTTCACACCACTGCTGATCTAGAGCTTTCACACTGTCGCTGATCTACAGCTTTCACACTGTCGCTGATGTAGAGCTTTCACACTGTCGCTGATCTAGAGCGTTTACACTGTCACTGATCTAGAGCGTTTACACTGTCGCTGATCTAGAGCTTTCACACTGCCGCTGATCTAGAACTTTCACACTGTCGCTGATCTACAGCTTTCACACTGTCGCTGATCTAGAGCGTTTACACTGTCGCTGATCTAGAGCTTTCACACTGCCGCTGATCTAGAGCTTTCGCTCTGTCGCTGATCTAGAGCTTTCACACTGCCGCTGATCTACATTACATTACATTATTGGCATTTGGCAGACGCTCTTGTCCAGAGCGACGTAAAATTGATTAGATTAAGCAGGAGACAATCCTCCCCTGGAGCAATGCAGGGTTAAGGGCCTTGCTCAAGGGCCCAATGACTGTGAGGATCTTATTGTGGCTACACTGGGATTAGAACCACCGACCTTGCGTATCCCAGTCATTTACCCTAACCACTACGCTACAGGCCGCCCCGCTCTGACTGAGTGTGTTATGCTAACATCTTTGTTATGTGTTATTGGCTGTGTTATGTGTTATTGACCATGTTGTGACCCCCTCCCCCCTGCAGATGCTGTCCCTGGAGCCATGCAGGACCTGCTGTGTATGAATAATGACTTCCCTCCCAGAGCGCACTGCCTCGTCAGATGGTGTGTGTGACACAAGCATGTTCCTGTTACCAAAGCAACCAATGAATGTCTCCTCAGTGCAGGATGACCTATGCGTCTTCCTGCAAGTTGTGCCTCTTATTTTGAGAGCAGCTTAGTGTTTATTTAGGAAGGAGTCCTCAGTGTGTGCTGGTTGGCGGTACGGTGTGTGATCTGTGTTGTGCTGGTTGCAGGTATGGTGTTTGATCTGTGTTGTGCTGGTTGCAGGTATGGTGTTTGATCTGTGTTGTGCTGGTTGTAGGTACGGTGTGTGATCTGTGTTGTGCTGGTTGTAGGTATGGTGTGTGATCTGTGTTGTGCTGGTTGCAGGTACGGTGTGCGGGAGTTTGTGGTTATTTCTCCGGGGACAAACTGTGAGGCCATCATCAGTGAATCCAAGTGTAACCTGCTGCTGAGCTCCGTCTCCATCTCTCTCGCCAACACCGGCTGGTAGGACCCCGCTCTCACAGAATAACGTCATTACCCTATTGGTCATTTCTGCAAACTGCTCTCACAGAATAACATCATTACCCTATTGGTCATTTCTGCAAACTGCTCTCACAGAATAACATCATTACCCTATTGGTCATTACTGCAAACTGCTCTCACAGAATAACATCATTAGCCTATTGGTCATTTCTGCAAACTGCTCTCACAGAATAACATCATTACCCTATTGGTCATTTCTGCAAACTGCTCCCCCAGAATAACATCATTACCCTATTGGTCATTACTGCAGACTGCTCTCACAGAATAATGGCAGTACATTATTACTCATTTTCTGCAAATGGCTTTCACAGAATAATGGCACATTTATGGTCATGCCAAACTGCTATGGTGTTTGTGGCACTTCTATAGCATCACCAACCTTAAGCTCCTCTCTCCTGCTGTCCAATCTTTCAAATTAGTTATTCACCTTCTATCCACTAGGTGGGGCTCTTTGGCTGGGTAAGGTAAATAATGAGTGATGTTGTGTACTGGGTTTTTCCAGTAGGACTGAAGATGCTCCCATACCCTTAGGGAAAGTGTTATGATGAATGGGGATTGTCATGGCAGTGTACTGGCTGGTGTTTAAATGTACCCCCAATGCCCCCCCCTCCTCTGTGGAACAGCCAGGTTCCCGTGTTCGTTCAGATCCAGCAGAAATGGCGACGGATGTACGCCGGGGAGTGCCAGGGGCCAGGCGTGCGCACCGACTTCGAGATGGTCCACCTCCGCAAAGTCCCCAGCCAGTACAACCACCTCTCAGGCCTGCTGGACATCTTCAAGTCCAAGATTGTGAGTAAGGGGTGCAGCCCTCAAATGCTCCTTCTTTTATTCAGCCCCCCCCCGGCACCCTCACACAGGAACATCTTACAGTCTCACTCACATAGTTGCATCTTCAAATTCAAAGGCACACGCGGTGGGTTCTCCGGGAAGCTAAGCCTCGGCGAACGCGCTAACAAAGGGAACATGACACGGTGCGTCAGAGCAGCCGCCTCACCCAGAGCCTATTCTCAATTACTCACGATTCCCCGGGAGCTTAAAATAAACGAATCTGTAATTATTAATGTGCTGAATGAAGGTCATTTTCCGGAAGAGGAGCCCTAGTTTCGCTTGGTTCCTCAGAGAGGCAGAACCGGGTTGTGTGTGATTCTTGGTCTTCTGTCTGTCGGGGTGGTTAGCAGCACGGCGAAGCTAATGCTAAACCTCTCCACAGGGCTGCCCTCTCACCCCACTGCCCCCCATCAGCATAGCCATCAGGTTCACATACGTCCTTCAGGATTGGCAGCAGTGCTCCTGGCCGCAGCAACCCCCAGGTAGGCTTAATCACAGCCCTGCACCACGCTGCTGTAAGTGGAGGCGTTTTAGCCTTCAACCGAACGCCGAGAGACGACGGCTCTTCGCTAGGTTGAATCGGTAACATGCCCCCCACAATAGCAGCTGTCAGCGCCGAGACGAGAACCTTTCGCTCCGAACGGTGAAACCTTTAAACCTGAAAACCTCCCCGCCTCAGCTTATGTTTTTTTTTTTTTTTTTTTTTTGCCCCCGAAACCATATATTTGGGTTGCTGAAATGTTAAGTGCTCCGCTTTCAGGCTTCTCCTCCGCCCCGTGAAGTGATCCTTCAGTCTGATCGGCTTCTGGGAAGGTTGGAAGGGGGGGTCGGTTGGAAGGGGGGGGTCTGAAAGCTTTAGGATCGAGGCACGCAGGCTTTTCATAACTCAGACACTTCTCTGAAAAGAATGAGGCTTGACAGACAGGCCTAATTTTCCCTTGTGTGTTGTTGTTTTTTTGGGGGGTTTTGTCCTTTTGGAACGGAGGGTGAAAAAGAGGTTTAAATGGCTCGAGCTGGAGGAGCCGTGCTGTCAGCCAGTCATCCCAGATTTAAAATGATGGTTGTTTCTTCATTACCTCATTACCTTGATAATTTAAGTGGTCTTAGTGTTGTATTATATGAGCCATCTCTTGTTCTTGGTTGATAGCATTTAAAGTGCCGGTTTGCATATTGTTTTCACGGGCACTGAGTCATTGAAGTACCTGCTTCACACATTCTGACCTGAAATTCTGGGAAATGTATTATTTTCTGCAGATTTCGATGCTCTCCTGGCCGGGGAGGTGGGTGGGGTGGAGTTTGGGAAACTCCCCTTTGGCGCGTGTGAAGACCCTATCAGGTAGGAATTTACTGTTCCCTGGGTAACTGCACACATTAGACTCCTCCCCGTGGGCACGGGTTGATGTCACTCAACCTTGAAGCTCAGCCGTGCGAAGTAAAATCTAGGGATGCATGATGATATCACAGTTGTGTCGTTACTGCTCGACAATAGCTTAGGAAGCAACGCTAATCATAGCTATCTGAACCTCTTTTAATCGTTATGCATACTTGAAGGTGTGTTAAAACATTGTTACAAGACCATTGTAAATCCCTTCCTATCATTGAAAAAGGCTCACTGACTCACCCTCTGCCTGTTTTTATAGTCCTTTAATTCGGGTTCCAAAATATACAGTTGACATGCCAAAGCAATTAAATAATAATTGAAAATTAGTTCTAATGTCCACAGCCAATGGCGTGGGGGGAGGGGGCTTGTTTCAACGTCCGTGTATTCACAAAGAAGGGGGAGGGATAAACTGTGTTGTGGTTTGAGGGTATTTGTTGCTGCAATTCCTCTCTTGCCCTTTAGAAGTCGGAAATTACCTTTTGTACCTATCATTTTTCATTTTCATGAGCCAACCTCATAAGCAATGTAATATAGCTAGTAGTAGTTCTCTAGATTCAGGCTATTTGCTTAATAATGATATGAAATAAATGAAATATTTTGTGATGTAAATAAAATTTGAAAAATCCACTCATCTACTTTTTCCCATGAATGTGGAAACTTGGTTGCAGTTAGTGTTTCTGTTGCAATGTAAAATAGGGAGCTATCAGCATCAGTATGGTCAGTCGAATACCAAGGTTGGTGATATCTGCCCAAGAATTTCCATATTGCGCACCCAGAGAAAATCAGTTGTACTGTCAGCACTTGCTCTCTTTTTCAAAGAGAGATTTAATGTTGCTCAATGTTTAGAGTGTTTTATTTGACAAACTGGTTAGCACGCCTCTGCAATGGTAAGCAGCTATGCTAAGTGAAATGCGATTTCATATTTCATAAATAAATGAATAAATGAAATAAATGAATTTATTGTATCGTCAGTGAGCTACATCTGGCAACCACGTGGCCTCAGCTGACGGAAGGGATTGTCGTGGACAATGATGTGTATTCGTGAGTACAGAACATCTGTCCTTTCCCACTGTATGCCGTGTGTCGATAATGGCCTAAGTTGATTTTGTTAATTACATACCCACCTCCTGGAAAAACCTGCAGATGACGTATTTTCCAGATCAAGGTGTCATCACCCTTCTCAAACGATGTGAACTGCGCCTCTCCTTATGAATTCCTGTGACCAGATGGTGTGGATTCTGGAGTGCCTTAGCATCACTTTGGAACGAAGTTAAAATTTAAATGTAGTCGCACCAGAGGATTTATTTTTGCAAGTTTGTGTTGAAGGGGCGAAAAGTAACTTGCGGCAGAAAATTAGCATTCTTATTTCTTACTTAAATTTGAATTCCGCAGGAAAGAAAAGATGAGGTCTTCAATTTTGTGGGATTGTTTGTAGTGCCTCTGTATATATCCCCAGTCTAGGCATAGCCAAGTAAATTGAGGTGTTTTTATCTCTGTTTGTCTGTCTCTGTATTTATTGTGTTTTGTGTGTCTCTGTAGTGATTTGGACCCCCTTCAGGCTCCCCATTGGTCAGTGCGAGTAAGGAAAGCAGACAACCCACAGTGCTTATTGGGTAAGAACTGCCCGTTCCCTCAACAGCTGTACCAATCTGAATTAGCATTGGGTTTTTGTTGCTGATGACCTAGATGATCTGCTGCCCTGTTTTTTTTATGACCACCTTAGAGGGCTAGTTGCCCCAGTCTGCAGTTTGCCCATGTCAGTGGACTACATACTACGAATGTGGGGTTGTAGTTACTGGACCATGGTCTGTTACTGGAAGTTTGTAGGGTGTCACAGGGGCTTGAAACCATTGTGTTCTCAGGCAAGCTGTGTCAAATGTAAAGGCAAAAGTACCATTGTCTGCTAACGTCTCTTAGGCGACTTCTTGATGGAGTTCTTTAAGCTGTGCTGTCGGAAAGAGACCACTGAGGATATTCTGGGGAAGAATTCTCTTGAAGAAGAGGGCAAAGGTAAGAACACCCTTCCTGTGATTTGGCAGGGGCAGTATTGAAGCTAATTGCCACGAGGCAACTAGCCACTAGACCAGTGGTGACCAACCCTATTTCTAGAGATCTACCATCCTGTAGGTATTCACTCCAACCAAATTTCCTTTTCCTTAACTGTAACTAGTTGTCGCTTAATTGTCGTCTGACTCTGTCCATCAGTGTAGCAGCTCCAGCAGTAATTATATCCAACAACTGTAGGGTACAGACCTGGGCCAGATAAGTTATTGTTCTGGATTCAAATACTTTTCTGTGCTCGATTGATCTTGCCTGTTGCAATTGAGCCAACCCATAGTACCAGAAGGTGGGGTTTGCACTTTTTGAGAGCATTTCATAGGTCCCAGACAGGCTTAGTAAAGAGTTTTATTTGAATCCTTAATGATTATGTATTTGACCCAGGTCTGGGAGGGTGCAGCTATTAGCAGAGTGTAAGAAACTGATGAACAGTGGGTGTTGTTATTGGAGAAGGAAGTTGTAGGCCCAGACAATAGGCACCCCTCCCCCTGACCTGAGTGTCACATCCTAAATCCCGCCCACAGAGAACAGTGACATCAGCCAGGCTCTGTCCAAACTGACGGAGCCCAGCACAGTGCCCATGTCCCGGCTGTCCGTGTCCAACATGGTGCACAGCGCACGCAAGCGTATCCGCCGGCACCGCCGCGTCGACGAGTCACCGCTCAGCAACGACGTGCTCAACTCCATCCTGCTGGTGAGGACCTGCCGATCAATCACCTCACCATCGTTTCACCTGCCAAACAATCGCTTCACCCGCCGATCAATCTCTTCACCCGTCGATCAATCACTTCACCCGTCGATCAATCACTTCACCCGTCGATCAATCGCTTCACCCGCCAATTAAGCGCATCTGGGGTCCTCTTCAATGAGCCTCATTTTGCACCCAAAGTTGGGTTTTAGTTTTCTTATTTTTTCTGCCCGGTTGCGAAGTAAATGTTTTTGTTTCACTTTGCTGTATCGTTTTACATATCACCATGTTTTCTTGCTGCAGTCTTTACATTTTCAGTTCTGAACAATTTATCCCACAGTACACTTATGAACTATCCTACAACCTTCATTGTCATTTGACAGGGCAAACCCTAGTCATCGCACAAAGACGTCAGAAGAGCTGACGCATTACATTCACCGGCCTGAATTGGAATTCAACGTCGGTGAATTAACCGTGGGCCGAAGGATGCAGACATTTTGACCTCTAATGGTAGCCCTTCTGTGTCTGTCTAGTATCTATTCCCAGATGCTACTGAGAGGCCCTCTGAAGCAAGCGACAGCAAGGCCACTGAATCCAAGGTGGACAAGGAGACGGAAGACTACGTACGTCTCAGCCGTGTCTGCGCCGTGTCTGCGCCTGCCTCGAGAGCTTCCACTTGGCACAGCTTGTCTAAATCCGAAACGCCAGCATGTATCTTAATATTAATTGCTGGAAGCTAGAAATACTGCAGATCTTTTAGTCTGTGAATACTGATGACTAGCTGCGGGCACCCCGAGGGTAAACAGTGAAGTTTATAGCGTCTGAGGCGTGAAACAGCCCTGCTGCTCCAGCTGAGCAGATCTCCACCTCTGGTCTGGTTTGAGCACTCGGGCCTGTGGTTAATTGGGGCAGTGCCTTGGTTTCTCTCTGTGGCCCGTTTGTCCGCAGTGTTAAGAGTTTTTGTGGAATAGAGCAGGCTGTGTAGGTGAACTGACTGAACCCCCCCACTTCCCTCCAGAAACTGTACAACCAGCTGAAGTCTGCACCCTCCGACAGTCTGACCTACCGCCTGGCTCTGTGCCTGTGCATGGTCAACTTCTACCATGGTGGAGTACGGGGCGTGGCACATCTGTGGCAGGAGTTTGTGCTGGAGATGCGCTACCGCTGGGAGAACAACCACCTGGTGTACGGGTGAGCTGAGCCGCCAACCCGCGAATGCTGTCAGGCTCCCTGGAGCCAGTCTGACAGGGCCCCAAGAGCAGAGCGCTCCGCTGTGTACAAAACACACAACACACCTGCTCCTCAGTAATAATAATGAACTTTATTTTCATGACACTTTCCATGCTGCTCCTTTGAAACTCCCAAGTGCTCAACCGAATAAAAATAAAGGAATTACAAAGGTGGCGAGACGTGTGGCACAGTCCGGTGGACTGTCTGTGCTGGGGCCAGACCTGGGTCAAATGCGTAATTGTTTTGGATTTAAATTTATTTTCCTGTGCTCGATTGATCTTGCCTGGTGCGATTCAGTGGGCCAGAAGGCACTAGAAAAATATTTGAAACCAAAGTGATTACATATTTGCAAAAGGGGAGTCAGTTCACACAACAAGATCTTCAAGTTAGTTGTTAGAGAGACAGAGAGGGGGAGCGAGAGAAAGATACTATTGATTACTTTATTTTTACAAATACAGTAAGTAAAACATATTAAATGTAACATTTTAACTCCCAACAGTCCTTTCTCTCTCTGTTACGCTCTGTGCTCTCGCTGCCTAAATAAAGCTAAAAATACAATAGGAGGGCAGACTGTGCAGCGTCCTTTATAAAACGTAGTACAACAACAGAATGGTAAAACGCTTCTCAAAAAACTGCAAACTATCAAAATAATATGCTGAAATACTCAAGAAATTAAACCTACCAAAGGGATCAGGATCAAATAAAGACGGGGTTAAAGAAAAGCCATTTCTGTGCTCTGCCAGTGAGATTCTACCACTGTGCTCAGAGTGGAAATGCTTCCATTTTAGGTTTTGTCCTCAAGACTTATCTTCTCACAGGTTTCTGTGAGGCTAAAGCTTAAAAAAGGGGGATGTGTATTTTACAAAGGCTTATCTTTTTCAGTGCTGAGGAAGAGTGAGGGTGAGAGAAGGAGTGAAAGAGATAGTGATGGTACCTTTCTGATGACTGTTGTTTGTGCAGCAGAATACTGAATTGGGTCTAGGTGTATAGGGTAATTGTTAGTCTGGGACAGATGGTAAACTTGTTTATGTGAATAAGAAATATTTTAAAGGGCCCTGTGCAAAAGCTTGGGAACCCTTTTGGATTATTCTTTGTTACTTTTTTAGAAAGATGATTACTGAGGCCCAGATCCAGGTGATTTACTTGTTAGGGCTTCAATGAGTTGGGTGAGTATAATTTCAGGATTGAATTCACATCACTGCAAAAGAGCCTAAGAAAGAGTAGCAAAAACAGGTCTAGCTGTTCACAACAATACGGCCTCAACACAAAATTAAACGTCTGAAAAACAAAATTGAGAAGCCTGAGCATTTTGGAAGAATGTGTAACTTTTTGGCCACCACCAAAGAAGATATGTTTGAAGAAAAAAAGGTGGAGCCTTAGAGAAGAGCACCTCCACAACTGTGAAGCATGGAGGTTGATCCATTATGCTTTGGGGTTGTGTGGCAGCTAGGGGCACAGGAAATATTGAGTGGAAGGAAGAATGGATTCCATCAAATATTAAGAAATTCTAGAGGCTAATGTTCAAAGGTCAGTCCAGACATTTAAGTTGAAGAGATGTTGGGTATTCTAGCAAGACAATGATCCAAAGCATACCTCGAAGTCAACCATGGTTTTGGAATGGTCACCACAGTCCCCAGAGTTGAATATGATTGAAATCACTCTTCAGATTCTTCAAACATGCCATACATGCAAGGAGGCCGAAGAATATTTCTGACCTAGAGGTGTTCTGCCAAGAAGAATGGGGAAAAATGGGGAAAAATTGAAAGACACTTTCAGCATTTACAAGCTGTTATAGGTGTCCGAGGAGGTGTTACAAAGTACTGACAGGGCTCCCAAGCTTTTGCACAGGGCCTTTTTCCTCTTTTTATTATTTTGAAACTGTAAACAATTGAAATTAAAATTGAAGAAATGTTTCATATTTAATGTTTTACCATTTAGAGGTCAGGTTCGCTTCTGTTCACTTAATCACTTTGACATTAATTGTAAGGCTTTTTGACCAGGGCTGCCCAGATTCTTGCACACCACTGTCCACATGCACACTCACACACACACACACACACACACACACACACACACACACACACACACACACACCTCCCCCCACTCTCTCTCTCTGGCCCCCCCACAGTAACCCCCCCCCCCCTCCCGATGTGTCCTCTCTTTCAGCCTCGCCAGCGGTCCCCCAGACCTGAGGTGCTGCCTTCTTCACCAGAAGCTGCAGGTGAGCTCAGAGCTCTTGATTGCGCAGGCGGCCATTTGCGTTGGCATTTGCTTCGTTGTCCCGGGTGACGGCTGCTCTGGGAGTCTGCGGCACTGCTATAAACGGAACTGTTTGCTGTTTTTTTTATTTATTAATTTATTTTTTGTTTAGTTTCTTTTTTCCACCCACGCCGTGCCTCCAGAGAGACGAGGTGGTAATAAAGTCTCTGAGAAAAACTGATATCTACCCCCCCTGCCCGGCAACAGAGGACCGCCTCTTTATCTACATTTCCTTTAATAGGAAGCACCTACACGGCGGCAGCTGTGTGCGTCGTTCATAACCTGCGAATTTGCCCTGTTTGTTATACGACTCCCCAGGGCCCATGTCTTCTTATTTATAAATGTGGTGGGTAGAGCTTTCTCTCTCCGGCAGCAAAAGAATTAACATGTTTTTTTTATTTATTAAAAAAAGCCTACTAGATTTATTTGTTTCACAAATGCGTGTTTCAGCTAACGCTCAGTCTGTGTTCAAGCATTATTCATAATTACCCTAACTCATAAATTGCTCTCACCCATGGCGACTTGTCGAGCAAACATTTTACTCGTGATCTGTTTGTTCGGCTGGATGTTTGCCAGAGCAGTAGCAGCAACCCGGTGGGCCTACCGCTTTCTAGAACCTTCTCTGCCGTGCAGCCCAGACACCCGTGAAAACCGCCAGCCCCATTGTGAGAGTGGAGCTCATCGTGCCCTGGAGTGCGCAGCTCTGGAGGGCAGGGGGCCGAGGGGGCAGAGGTACTCTGCAGATTTTGCGGAGGCGGCAGGCAGAGTGGTGGGAGAGATGGTTCCGGGGGGTTTTAAACTCCACTGGCGCTGAGAATGTGAAGGAAAAAAAGGAATGGAGAAAATCAGCGAGGAACCCACACCAATAATGCTGTACAGGCAATGTAGAAACGACCGTGGTGATTGGCGGACATTCCTGATCCCCACAGTACAGCCTGGAAATGTCCATCAATCGCCAGTGGTGGTGTTCTGTTGGTTGAAACCCTTGTACTGTGTGATTGGTAGAACTCATCTCTATACAGGTGTAAAATGGCTGCCGTTGCATCACCCAGATGGGTGCTGCACATTGGTGGTAGTTGAGGCGAGTTCCCCCTCATCACTGTAAAAGCGCTTTGAGTGTTTGGGAAGCCCTATATAAATGTAACCATCTATCTATCGTTCTGTTTCCTGTTTGCATTACATTACATTAATGGCATTTGGCAGACCAATCCAGAGTGATGTACAGTTGATTAGACTAAGCGGGAGACAATCCTCCCCTGGAGCAATGCAGGGTTAAGGGCCTTGCTAAAGGGCCCAATGGCTGTGCGGGTCTTACGGTGGTTACACTGGGGATCGAACCACCGACCTTGCGGGGTCCCAGTCACGTTAACCACTACGCTACAGGCCGCCCTTTTGCAAGGTGACAACGCTGTGTCTGACCTGTCGTAGCCCTGCTTTATTTTCCCTGCTGACCCAACTGTCCCGTGTCCCTCCCTCATCCCTGCCTGCAGATGCTCAACTGTTGCATCGAGAGGAAGAGGAGCAGGGACGAATTACGGAAGGGCGGCGCGGGCACGGAGACGGGGCGGGAGAGGAAAGTGTCGGGGTGTGAAAACGGGCGCCTGGGGTCGGCGGAGGGGGCCGAGGCCTCCTTCGGGAAGTCGTGGGACTCGTGGAGCGACAGCGAGGACGAGTTCTTCGAGTGCCTGAGCGACACTGAGGAGCTGAAGGAGGCCCCGCCCGACGGGGGGAAGACCGGGGCCAAGCTGAAGCCGGAGGGCCGCCTACACCCCCACGGCAAGCTGACCCTGCTCAACTCCAGCGAGCCCCTCTACATCCCTGTCACGCAGGTCGGTGCACCTTCCTCACCTGACCCACCCATAGATTCACTGTGACTGTGTTCATCAATATATCTTTATTATATAACTTTAGACTGAAGCTCTTTTCAGTTGCTCTTAACTGGATGTTCTCCATTACTGCAAGCTATCCTAACGCCTTCCACCCTAGCAACATCCCTACTGGCTAACCTAGTACCAAAATACAATTGGATTCAAATACTCTTCTGCGCTTTACTTGGCTTGTCTGGTTGGAACCTATGAAATACGCTCAGAAAGTGCCAACCCCGCCTTCCGGTCCTCTTTTTGGCTCAATTGCTCAAGACAAGATCAGTCGAGCAGAGAAAAGTATTTGAATCTAGGTTTGGTACAAACCCTAAACCCATAAAAATACCATAACCTCAATTGGTTTAAACGGTGGGAGTGCTATGAGGTGGGGACTGTGGGTGACGTAGTGCATTCCTACATTTGTCACTTTTCTGTCTGAGGACAACAGCACTCTAATTTCAGGGGTTTAAGTAGGCACCGTGCAACTCGGGAATTTGAAAGCAGGATATGGATGATGTGTCAAGTTTTTAGCTACCACTTCTATTTCTCACAATAGTCGTTGCCTTTGTGTTTCTTACGCAACACGGCTACCCTGCGCCATTGTGTTATGACAGTGTATGCTCAGGAGTGGCTGTTGCCAATGTGGCGTATCACTAGGTTTGCTGTAGTCTGTCGCGTAAAGTAGCTGTCTGCTCTGCACTCTCAAATATTTCTGTTGAAAATACTGGTTTTATTTCTATTGTAATCGTGCATCAACCCCCCTTGTAAAAACATAATGCAACCACCTCCCCCCCCAGTTAATTTTTCTGGTGGCAACTCCTGCAACACGGCTGCTTTGGCGACCGACACAGCCGTGACTGTCATGCATGACAGGACCGTGCGATACTGTGACGGCCCTGGGTTAACTTCACCGCGACTGTCAGCGTGTTTAAACCTGAGTGGTGCAGCCATTTTAAATGCGAGTCCTCCTCTGCTGCTGCCATTTTATAATGATGCGGACGGCTCAGGTCTCACCTTCCCACGGTTTAATTAGCCTGCTGCTAACGTGTTATTCGCTTTGCTTGTCTGCACTTTTTATTCTGTCTCAAGAGTGCAGATAATGGCTCCACAGGCCTCCAGACCCTGCGTTTCATTACTACCTGCTTGAGAGGGATTTATTCGGCTCGTGGTGTTCTGCACATTAGTACACTTCTGTGTCAGGACACAGGGCTAATTACAAACACTTACGTTACGGTGGGGTTTTCCCCTCCCTATAAGTGCATTATGTAGGTATTAGACAGGGACCGGATCTGGGGGTTAGCTTCCTATTATGGTTGTTGATAGCATTACAATTCTTGAATCTTGTATTTAGAGGTATTTCCATCAAAAGCCACACTCCCTTTTATAAGATATCAAAAATCTGATACTGTACATTTTATACCTTGGTCTATGGATAATAATAATAATATATAATTATTATTAATAATAATAATAATATTTCTAACAAGTTTCATGGAGATTGGTCAAATCTGCTTTTGTTTTTAAAAAAAGAAAGAAAAATGGCAGAAAATCTAAGTAGGTAGAGCTGATAGGTCCTTGAGATTAATAGTACAACCAACGATAAGAATAAGGTGCCTTCACACTGCTCGGCCCCCTAATAATAACAATGGTTGTTCATATATTGATTTTGTTTTCTTCAATAACCGGTTACAGCCCGGTTTTGTGTTGTGTATTGCAGTGGGTCTTATTAAAGGGCTGCTCTACTGAAATAGGCCTTATTAAAGGGCGGCTCTACTGAAATGGGTCTTATTAAAGGGCTGCTCTACTGAAATGGGTCTTATTAAAGGGCGGCTCTACTGAAATGGGTCTTATTAAAGGGCAGCTCTACTGAAATGGGTCTTATTAAAGGGTGGCTCTACTGAAATGGGTCTTATTAAAGGGCGGCTCAACTGAAATGGGTCTTATTAAAGGGCTCCTCTACTGAAATGGGTCTTATTAAAGGGCGGCTCAACTGAAATGGGTCTTATTAAAGGGCTCCTCTACTGAAATGGGTCTTATTAAAGGGCGGCTCTACTGAAATGGGTCTTATTAAAGGGCGGCTCTACTGAAATGGGTCTTATTAAAGGGCGGTTCTACTGAAATGGGTCTTATTAAAGGGCGGCTCTACTGAAATGGGTCGTATTAAAGGGCGGCTCTACTGAAATGGGTCGTATTAAAGGGCGGCTCTACTGAAATGGGTCTTAAAGGGCGGCTCTACTGAAATGGGTCTTATTAAAGGGCGGCTCTACTGAAATAGGTCTTATTTTAAGGGCTGCTCTACTGAAATGGGTCTTATTAAAGGGTGACTCTACTGAAATAGGTCTTATTAAAGGGCTGCTCTACTGAAATAGGTCTTATTAAAGGGCGGCTCTACTGAAATGGGTCTTATTAAAGGGCGGCTCTACTGAAATGGGTCTTATTAAAGGGCTCCTCTACTGAAATGGGTCTTATTAAAGGGCGGCTCTACTGAAATGGGTCTTATTAAAGGGCGGCTCTACTGAAATGGGTCTTATTTTAAGGGCTGCTCTACTGAAATGGGTCTTATTAAAGGGCGGCTCTACTGAAATAGGTTGCATTAAAGGGCTGCTCTACTGAAATAGGTTGTATTAAAGGGCTGCTCTACTGAAATGGGTCTTATTAAAGGGCTGCTCTACTGAAATGGGTCTTATTAAAGGGCGGCTCTACTGAAATGGGTCTTATTAAAGGGCGGCTCTACTGAAATTGGTCGTATTAAAGGGCTGCTCTACTGAAATGGGTCGTATTAAAGGGCTGCTCTACTGAAATGGGTCTTATTAAAGGGCGGCTCTACTGAAATGGGTCTTAAAGGGTGGCTCTACTGAAATGGGTCTTATTAAAGGGCGGCTCTACTGAAATAGGTCTTATTTTAAGGGCTGCTCTACTGAAATGGGTCTTATTAAAGGGCGACTCTACTGAAATAGGTCTTATTAAAGGGCTGCTCTACTGAAATGGGTCGTATTAAAGGGATGCTTCTCCATCTGTTCAGACCGGCCGAGTTCATTAGCGGGTTATGGGCTGTCAGCCATCGCACAGCCGCTCACGCCTCCACACCCTGACATTGGACCAGGGATTGGGCCAGCTGTGCTGTCAGCACAGAGAACACACCAAAGCACATACGCTCAGGCATACAGTACGCACACATATATATATATATATATATATATATATATATATATATATATATATATATATATATATATATACACGCACACTCACGCACTTCTTCTCACTCGTGTATACACACACGCTCTCACTCGCAAACACACACTCCCTCATGTGCACACAGACAGACACAGAGACATGCACACATGCATAAACACACTCGCACTCGTTTTGGCTCTCGCGCACACACACACACATACACACAGACCGACAGATACAGAGAAACGCATGCAAAAATACACATGCATACACACGCATACACACACATCCACATACATACATACACACACACAGAGATGGACAGACACAAAGACACCACACACACACACACACACACACCTGATGAGCTTCTCCTTCCTCCCCAGGAGCCAGCACCCATGACCGAGGACCTGCTGGAGGAGCAGTCGGAGGTTCTGGCCAAACTGGGCACGTCGGCGGAAGGGGCCCACCTGAGGGCCCGCATGCAGAGCGCCTGTCTGCTCTCCGACATGGAGTCCTTCAAGGTCAGGGGTCAGGGGTCATTCACTTGGGGTCAGTCGCTTACTGCAAACTGGGGAGAGCCGCTCCGCTGCCTCCATGGCGATCGATAGCGGCATCAGACCATGCCGTTAGCCATCAGTACCAAGAGACTTGGCATGTGTACCGCGGGGTCTGGAATAACAGCCTTATCATTTTCAATGGCTTCTCTGCTTTAAATTATAGCTGACAGGGGGGGGCTTAGAGAACAATCTTATTTGTAAGGGATTACTGAGTATTGGTATGTAGCACCAACTTTAAATGTACAATCTGCGCTGTAAAAATGACTGATTCGATGCTTAAACGCAGAGAAGACGAATGCGACAACGCTGACACCCAACGTCCTTCATTGCCGTCATAAATCTTTGTTTAGCAGAGCCACATCAATCTTTCAGTTACCTAATCAATACTAACACGCCTCACTGAGACCGGTTTCCTTTCGTACCAGCAAGTAGAAATATAGAGCCAGAATGGCTTTGTGCTGTCAAAGAAATATACATTAGTCTCCAAAGAACGGAGGAGAAAAAAAGCCGGGTTTGTAGATTGCATCTTGACAAAAGTAAAGCAACATAAATGAGTGTGTCAGAGATTGGGAGACTTATGAATTATGAATGTTCAGTATTCTTTTTCTTTATCTGTCACCTTTGGAAGTTGGCTCTTTAGAGTTGTCATTATCCACCAAGCACCAAGCACGAAAACATGCTGCCTGTGTCTTTAAGGACTGATTTGGGGTGTTTTTAGCTCTTTTCCGAGTGTTTCTATGTAGCTTGGGCTGTGCGATATAGCTATCACGGTGAATTGAATCGTTTTTTTTGCACAATAAGAACCATCTTTGGTAGGTGGTGGTAGGTTTTGGTCTTTAATAATACTCGATACGGTAACACATCTCCAAACTTCAGTGAAATGAAGGAAGAGAAAAATCATCACTTGTATCTATTCAATGTTGGTTAACTTACCTATTAGTTTAGAAAAAAAACATTGCTTATGTTTTTGCTCTTTTTCCTTGTAGTCATGATTTTATCTACCACATTGAAACGGCATGGCCATGCTGTCATGTCAATATTGAAAATATACGAGTGACGTTTTTTCACCCGGAAGCATTTCACTTTGACTATGAAAATTGGAGGTGTGCTACCGCCTCAGGTATGATTCAATAAAAAAAGACTGAAAGAAGTGCAACACCGCATGCCGGAGATAGTTGTTACTGCGCTTACAAAAATAATAATAATAACGTTATACCATGATGGCGATATCACCCTGCCCTATGTAGCTCCAGCTGGCTTCAGTTTAACAGCTGGCGAACTTGCCGGAGTCGGGTTCGATTTGCTGGGTACCTCTGAAATGTCCCCTAACATACCCCTCTTATCAGCGAAAAAAATACTGCCTCAGTTAGTGGTTCTTCTGGAAGGTTCTGCTTATGCAGGTGTTCACAAATGCCCCCCTTAGCTGAAGGTGGCCCCCTTAAATTTAGCCTGAGTGCCATGTACGATCGTGCTTAGCAAAGCACAATCTGGCATTTTGGTTTTAATCATCAACTCCCTCTGGGCTAAAGTGCTGAGTGTGGATATGATGAATTGTATGACGTGTGCCCCCCCCCCCAACCCCCCCTACATGCACACGTAGACGCACTCATAAGTAGACACTCAGCCTTAAACGCACCCACATAATCATAAGCGCACACAGTCGCTCACTCATAAGTACGCTCACACACACACACACACACACACACACAAACACACACTTCATTCAAGCACCACTCGTGCCCTCCCCCTCACTCCCCCTGCTTTCCTAGCCTTTTGTGCGCCGCCATTTCTAACAAGCAGCTGCTCTGTCGTGATGTTGCACGACAAGCGCTCCGTTCTCACGTTCACTCGTTCCCTCTCTCCACTTCGGTTTTCTCCGAGTTCATTAATTTCCTTTCCTTTCCTGGGTACACTCATTATCGGCTGTGAAGACACCAAGGCCTTCTGAAGCCTAGTTAAAGGTCAGGCGTTAAATGTAACCAAGATTTTTCGTTGGTTCATTAACGGAACAGCAGTCTGGCACATCCGCTTCTTTCTCGCGGCGTGCCGGATTTATTTTCTGACGTCTACGCGTGATTGAACATTTTAAAGAAACTATCACTGAATTTCTCATTATTGCCGGTTATCTCGCAATAAAATGCAGCAATGGGATCTGATGAAATCATTAACTGTGGGACCATGAAAGAAAGATTTAACATCAGCATGACATCTGCAGATTGCTTAAAGATGAGTTTGTACAGGGGAAAAAAATAGGTTTTGGAACGGAAGATCATAATGGTGAATCCCCAACACATAAAGAATCCCCAGGCAAAACATGATCTGAATTATTATTTTATATCTGCAAACAGTGCAGTGCAGTTACGACAGAGATCAACAACATGCTGCTTTCTTCCCCTGCAAATTGTTTCTTCTTTAGCAAAAGTAAGCTTGTGCTGTAGCTATCTTGACAATCTATGATTATCTATATCTATAATTACCGAGCACAGAAAAGTATCTGAATCCAAAACAATTGCAGATTGCAGATTTGACCCAGTTTCATGTTTTTGGCAGATGGACTTTTCTCTTTTTAAATTCTGATTCTGACAGGCTTTTATTTTTGGTTGCCACTCTGACCTGTCCTGTCTGTTTTCTGTCCAGGCAGCCAATCCGGGCTGCTCGCTGGAGGACTTTGTGCGGTGGTACTCCCCGAGGGACTATGTGGAGGAGGAGGTGACCGACGAAAACGGTGAGACCGTAGTCAAGGGCGACCTGAGTGCCAGGATGAAGATACCGGGGAACATGTGGGTGGAGGCCTGGGAGACCGCCAAAGCCACGCCCGTGCGTCGCCAACGCAGGCTTTTCGATGACACTAAGGAGGCGGAGAAGGTATAGTGTGTGTGTGTGTGTGTGTGTGTGTGTGTGTATGTGTGTGTGTGTGTATGTGTGTGTGTGTGTGTGTGTGTGTGTGTGTGTGCGTGCGCATGTATTTGGGGGGGTCTATGTGTGTGTGTTCAATTCAATTTTATTTCTGTAGTGCTTTTCACAGTGGAATGACAGAAAGAAGCTTCACAATAGCTGAACTAATTTCTGCTATCTGACTGTGATTTCACCAGTTGGTATATATAGACCTCGTACATGTTATCCTCCTAAATTAACCTTAAACCTAGGTTTTTGCAGGTCTGTGCTTAAGACGCTGTTGTCCCAGCAACAAACCCGTCTATTTAACATCTGGGTTGTCTGCAACCCCTTACAGCAAAATCCATGTTTACACCGTGTGTATAAATAGAAACAAAATATAACCATGATTCAAGGAAACTACTGTAGTAAACAAAAGTAAATAAAAGTAGGAAATATCAGCCCTTAGCCCCCAAATAGCATATGAGGTAAACGACTCCCTTGTAAACCCTCAAACAGTGGTGATAAAAAGAAAACTCCCAGATGGGAAGAAATCTCGAGAAGAATCCGGCTATAGGGGGATGCCCATCCTCCGCTGGCTGATAGGTTAAGATGATGACGGTGTAGGTATTAAGATGGCAAGGTAATCTACAGTCCATAGGATGGATGTGGAGTATGCAGTGCGTACTTGTGTATGCATGTGTTTGTGTAGGTAAGCATGTATGTGTGCATCTGTTCAGATGTGTGTGGTTTCTGGGAGAACATAGAGGAACATTGAAGGTCTTGTATGTTATTTAAGGGTCCCCTTTGGTCTCCGCGGTATTCCCTAGCAACAGGAACCGATGAAGGTCGCTTCTGCTCACCTGCAGCTTGTTGCTGATCCTACAGTGGCACACAAGTGCTGGGAGAGCCTGTACATACAGCTTCAGGGGGATCTGTTTGTAGGTTCCGTGAATCAGCCAATCACGGCTCAGAATGAAAGTGGGCCAGAACACAAAACATTGCAAGGTGTGCCCCTGCCATTGGTTTGTTCCCGTGCTCTTTGAGTTTGGGAGCTGGGGAATCCTTATTTGGCGTGAAGGTCATTATTCGCTATGTCCTTCGTCCTTCTGTCGCTCTTTAGAGGAAACTCCAGGTGCAGGATTTCTTCTGAATTAATTTTGTGATTTAAAATTTTTTCTCTCCTTCAATAAGTTGTCCTTTGAGATACATATTTTTCCAGTCCTTTGATGGCAGTCAAGATCACCGCCGTAAAGAGGTCATTTGGTTTCAAAAACAGTTGTATGTCCTTTCAAAGAGAGCCTGGGGGGGTTAGGCTTACAAGGGGGAAAAAAAGACCTTTGCAGCCGCTACTAAATGTATTTTATGACTGTCCCCATTTTGTTTTATCGGAGGCCGTGTGGTGACTTTGACCAGAAGGTTGTGGATTCACAATGTGGGTATGGCACTCCTGGCCTGCAGGTCTGTAGAGAAAGGTGGATTGAATTAAAATGACAAAAAAAGAGGGTTTTTCATGTTGCTTGTCTGGAATAGCCTCTACTTCCTGTGTGTCATATTTAAGTGTCTTGCACTTTGAAGAA
Source organism: Conger conger (assembly GCF_963514075.1). NCBI lineage: Eukaryota > Metazoa > Chordata > Actinopteri > Anguilliformes > Congridae > Conger > Conger conger. Next base: position 59,353,169 of record NC_083762.1, read on the forward strand.
TGACGGACCCCCTAGTTTTAGTACCTGCATTTAAAACGCGGTTCTGGCTGACAGTCATCAACTGTATACATCTCGACAGCTGCCACCTGTCAACAGAGAGCTCATTCAAGGTGTCAGTCGCTGTCTTACTCTCATTAAAAGTTGCCCTTCAAAACTGAAATGGAATAAAGTGAGCAAGACTGCTAAGGAATTTGGTCTAACAGGATAGCCCCATAGAGGCATTATTTATACAGTATTTGTTCATTTTAGCGACCGTCAGACCCGTCGTGCTATGCTGGCAGCACTGTCAGTGTAAGTGCAGTTCAATCACACGTGAGGGTGTTAAAAATGAGTGATGTAACCGCCCCACAGGGAGTGTCTTTTGTTGGAAATTTTGGTCTGTAGTAAATGGAGCTTATTCTCCTGCTAAGTCATGGTTTGCTATGAAGACAGCAAAGGACAACTTCAAATCAATTGCACTTAAGATGGAACAAAAACAGTAAAGCATTTTATTCAGACCATGTTCTGCAGTTCATTCTCAGAGCACCTTCGGTTGAAACCAGAGGTAGAAAATCCTGCTTCAGAAAGCAAAGGTCCTCCCCAGTATTTAGTTCCAATTACCTGGATTTTGTAATTAGCACAATATTTCAGCCAGGCAGTTGAACTTATTAGTGAAATCAGCTGGCTGAGATCATAGGTGGAAGAAACGAATGGCTGGACTTTTTACCTCTGGTTGAAACACCTTTTTGTGTCTGCTCTTCAGGACTTTTATCTTCTCTTGTCTTTGTAAGTATGAAAAAGGTTGGCAAGTCTCTGCCAGACCTGTGTTGGATTCAAATACTTTTCTGTGCTCGATTGATCTTGCCTGGTGCAATTGAGCCAACCAAGAGGACCAGAAGGCGGGGCTGGCACTTTCTGAGAGTATTTAATAGATTCCAATACACCAGACAAGCTCGGTAAAGTGTAGAAAGATATTTGAATCCAAAACAATTGCGTTTTTTTTCACCCAGGTCTGGTCTCTGCCCTAATCATGAGGAACACATTCCATTACATTACATTACGTGGCATTTAGCAGACGCTCTTATTCAGAGCGACGTACAACAAAGTGCAAACACAAGAACAAGTGCAAAAGTGGACCTGAGAGGACAGTACACCAGTACACAGTACACCACCTCGCAGTGCGTAATGAGAGCTTGTTGTTGGTTCCCAGGTGCTGCACTACCTAGCGGTACAGAAGCCAGCCGACCTGACCCAACACCTGCTGCCCTGCGTGTTGCAGGCTGCCGTTCTCAAAATGAAAGACGAGGGTGAGTGCTCCAGTCGCTGTCAGTCACCCCATGTAGTTCGTGTCCTTGTTTGGAGTTCTCAGGTGGCCTTGTCGTAATGAAGTGCAGAAGTGCAGATCGGGGTGGCGTGGTGCCCCTGTGGTGTTGAATTCCGACCGTGCCGGTGGTGACGGTTCGTACCGAGCAGACCGTAATTAGACCTGGCATCACTCCGGGAGACCCGGTCAGCGGGAATCTGTGTTGGATGACAGAGCCGTTCCTTCACAGTAGTGGAACCAATTTGGGCTTCAGGTGGCCATAGTGTGGGACTGTCTCTCCTAAAACACGATGCTGTCAGTATCTCCTCGAGCGTGGAGCTCACCTGTGACCTTTTATCTCCCACAGAGTCGTCCGAGGACATTCCTTCTGTGCGCAAAGCGGTCCAGCAAGTTGTCTCCCACTCCAGTAAACTCCTGCGTCACCCCAACCCTGACAACAAAAAGCTGGAGGTGAGCCCCCTGGTGATGGTTAAGGATCCAAAGCGCTGTGCAGTTGATGCTTGTCATTCACCCATTCATACACACACTCACACACACACCAATGGTGATTGGCTGCCATGCAAGGTACCAACCAGCTCGTCAGGAGCATTCAGGGGTTAGGTGTCTTGCTCGGGGACACTTCCACACAGCCCGGGTGGGGGATCGAACCGGCAACTTTCTGACTGCCAGACTCTGCTCTTACTGCTTGAACCAATGTCACCCCATGTCGGCTTAAGAGGTCAGGAGTGTAGAACCTCATCAAACGTCCACAAATTTCCACAATGGAGTTTTCTATTCCAGGATCCATTTATGAGACACAAATGTTCCTTCATCATATTGGAGGAAAATTAAAACCTTTCAATTATTTGAACATTGTGTTTTGATGTGCTTGATGATAACTTTTTAATGAGGTTTTGATTGATTAGCATAATTTTAAAACTCACGTTATTTTAAAGTTCATGAAAAGAAGCGTTTGCTTATCAGCATATACGTCAAGTAACAAGCATCAGATGTTGACTTCAGTTTCCAAAATATGTCACAAAATGACCAGTGCTAAGAAGACCGATCAAGCCTGGTGCCAGGTGCATTTGAGGCAACCAAGAGGACCAGAAGGTGGGGTTTGCGCTTTATTTCATAGGTTTTTCATTGGTTTCAATACACCAGACAAGCTCAGAAAAGCATGAAAAAGTATTTGAATGAAAGACGATATTGACCCAGGTCTCACAGATGAGGGGCAGCTGAGATGCACTTCAGCAGCAGGAATCGGTGACGCTGCAGCAGACTCACCCTTTCTCCTCCCCTGGCAGGACGTTATTAACCAGCTCATGGAGATGGAGGCTGTGGTGGCCCGTGCCCGCTCGCTGAAGGCCAAGTTTGGGCTCGGGAAGGGCGAGAGGGGGGATGATACGGAGGACCTGGAGAGGTAAGGGGGGGGGATCCTGGGTGAACCTACAACAGCACGCCAAACTTAACGGAATAAGCTTTTTAACCACTGCCAACCATCCGTGCTTCAATTGGCCACCGAATCTGTGAATACAGGTAGATGGGCTATGCACTGCACACTAAGAGTTTGAGAACTACATTTGTTCTGTTGGTGGAATATAGAGACATGTGGTTAGACAGACTGGCTGCAGTGTGATACAGTGATTGACTGGCAGACAGACTGGCTGCAGTGTGATACATTGATTGACCGGCTTTGGTGTGATAGTGATTGACTGGTGGTGTGGTACAGTAGTTATGGAGCCATATTATTACACCGTCTTCTGTTCTGCTGCAAGGTACTGTATTGCCATGGAAACCTTGGTAATGATAATCAACCTGAATATGTTTAGTGTCTGTGCTGAAATTGAGTACACGTCGCCTTAGGTGAGGAAAATAAATGACACGCTAATAAATGATCTTAATGAGGAAATGATTGATTCCTGATTTTTATAAACAGCATGTTGTGTCTGTTTGCTGTCTTCATGAAGCCGAATCCATCTCCCACCCCCCCACCACCCCCATGTTCACTAATCAAAAGTGGATGATGACTGTGGGCCCTTGCTTGACAACACCTCTATATTTGATATACACTATATACACTTAGTGTGCACTTTGTTCGGTACACCTGTTCACCTACTTGTTAATGCAAACTTCTTATCTGCAAATCATGTGGCAACAACTCAATGCATGAGAGTTTGTAAAAATTCTTAAGTTCAGTTGTTGTTCCCACTAAATATCAGAAGTAAAGAGGTAAAGTTTTTATTCAGACCAAATATCGCAATGGGGAAGAAATGTGATTTGAATGACTTTGACCGTGGAATGATTGTTGCTGCCAGGCGCTGTGGTTTGAGTATCTCTGAAACTGCTGATCACTAGAGAATGCTGCTACATCCAGTGAGCAGCAGTTCTGTGAGCAGAAATGCGTTGTTAATAAGAATGGCCAGACTAGTTCAAGTTGACAGGAAGGTGACAGTAATGAAAATTACAACACATTACAACAGTGGTATGTAGAAGAGCATCAGTAAAAACACAACGCGTTGAACCTTGAAGTGGATGGGCTTCAGCATCAGAAGTCAAATAAGGCCAAAAAAGAAGTTTAATAATAAAGTCTTCTCTAAGTGCATGTTTGAATTACAAATTCCAAAAGGGGGAATTAACAAACTTTTAAATTCAGATGCTTACTAAGAAAAACTCCATTCTGGTGGAGGGTCAACCAAAGTCATGGTCTGAAAGAATATGACTTAATTTTAGCAAAGGTTTCACATAAGAGCATGTCTTTAACCACTGAATTTGATTTGAAGTGGAATTTTGCTGCTGTGGCCGAAAGCCTAATGGTAGTTTGGTCCTGAGTGCTGGACCGCAGGTGCAGAGAGACGGGAATTGTATGACGGGGGCAGAGAGAGCACGTCAGAAAGTGTGAGGTGTTCATTAAAGACCAGGGCACCTTATTCACACTGTTGGCACCACTGTCTTGTTAGCAGGCCACTTCTGACCATAGGCGAGAGAGACTTTTAACCCTTTTTTTAAGTGAGTCTGTGCGTTTTGGCAGTTGAATGTTTATTTTTATAAGTCTACAGTGTACTTATTGTAAGTGGTGTGACACAGCCCCTCAGATTTTTACAGAGGCCCATCGTGCTCAGACCAGCTGGGATTATAAACTTGTTTAAGATGGTTTGAACTGTGTTTTTCCACTCTTCTACCTGGTCGGTAGCTGGTCGGTAGCTGGTCTGTAGCTGGGCAAACTGGTCAAAGCTGGTTAAGCTGGTGGTCAGCTGGTGGACTCGCTGACTGTATAGGCTGGTCAGCTGGTGAACAGCTGGTTGCCCAGCTAAAAGTGTCAAAAACACATCTTAAACCAGCTTAGGCTTGTTTTAGCAGGTCACCCCTTGCTTCTGAGAATTTCCCTCTGGCATTTTGTTTAGTGCAGGCTCTCAGACGTATAAAGTACATTATGTTTTGTGATTTGTCCCCTCTCTCCACCTCTCTTTCTCTCCAGGTTTGTCAGCTCCCTCCTAGAAGAGCCAGAGGTGATGGTGATTGGTGCTGGTCGTGGGCCTGCTGGCAGCATCATCCACAAGTTATTTGTCAACGCTCAGAGGGTACATGCCCCTGCTCACTTTATTAGTGTTCGGTGTTTGCAGAGATTGCAGTTCTTTCCTTATTGGCCTTTGCTTTCTCTAAACATCCCCATTGGCTTTATACTTTTTCTCTGCCTTTAGTTTTCTATTCTGAATGTGCTGTTACTGAAATATAATTATTTAATGGTCAACTTTAGTAGATTGCAGTTTCCGTCTGTCTTGTCACAAACCACCATTTTGCGCGAATTATCCTTAGGAAGGAAATCAAAAATGTATCATTAATTCACAGAATCCTGTGCACAACATTCGTTACAGTGGAACTTCCTGCAACTGACAGTTCTATGGTCTGCCATATAGTTTTCCCAGTATTTAAAGAGATCAAATTAGAAGTTAAAAACCCTAGAAAGAGTATGTTAGCACTTTTTTTGCCATCACAACAAGTGATCACTGTAGGTCTATGAACACACAAATTGGTACAGAAAGTATGGCACAGTACCTTCAAACAGGGCTGAGATATTTGATTGTATTAAGTTCCTCGCATTTGTTGTTATACTGACATGGAACTTTCCCTAATTTGTTCTTGGAGCACTTCACATAATGAGCTGGGAGAAGAGTTTCTCTGTGAACTATGTCTCATTAGCAAGCAAGATGTCTGGTATAAAATTGTTGATAAGTCATTTAGTTAATGTTTAATGAAACATTAATGTGAACACTTCTTGGAAGTTGCATTGTGTCAGATTGAAACTTATTTAAAAAATGCTAAATATTCAAAGTAGATATGAAACTTGCTTTGCAAGGAACACAAGCAATTCAGTGCTAGGCCATGCTGGGAAATTATGTGCTTTATCTATGGATAAGAGTATCCAATTTAAGGAAGTGGGTGTTTTATTGTAAGTTTTTAGCTAAAATTATATTCAAGCCATTCAAGTATATAATTAGCTGTTTGTGTCAATCAAATTGTGAATATAGTTTCAAGCCTGCATTCTTCTGTTCTTGACTTATAAATGGTGGCTTGCTACACAACAGCAGAACGTCTTCCAAATTTCATATAATATGCTTGTCCTAACTTCTGTATGAATCACAATTCTTGTGAACACAGCTTGTGAGTTTATGACATTTCACCTGTCATTTTATCGGTGGATCATTTTTAGTTTTTGTAGTCTCAGCTTGTGAAACAATCGTGTATTTACGTCTTGACGCTTGCAAGATGTTTTACTCAACTGGATTGTGCACAAAGTATCTGATTATAACATGCTTGCAGCTGCTTTTATTGTTTTTGTTTTAGGAAATTTTCATTTAATTTTCTTTGGGAAACAATGATTTGAAGATCTTGAACCACAGTTTGGTGATGCAACTGAACTTAGGCCAAGTGTACGGACTGTGAGGGGGGCGGGTGGTGTTGAAATGTACAATCAGACTACCTTATTTTAGCCTCAATTTATTTTCGAATGAAAGTCGTTCTGCAACCATGCAAACTTAATCTTAAAACACGGTGAAAAATTCCACTGCACTAATGCTACCAAATTAAGTATTTAAATGTAAATGGATTTACTCATGTCAATTTGCTGTCAAACAGCAATGTTTCTCCAATTTTAAACACATTCATGGTACTCATGTATTATGCTGAAAAGAAAAACAAATTCACGGCAAGTCCACATGAAGCTTTTTAATCCTTAAAACAAAGTGTGTTCACTCGATGGTGTTATCCATGTGTGAAGAACTGTCGGGAAAGTGTTTGTCTGGTTCCAGGGATTCTCAACTGGAGATGTTTTTGACCATTAAATTGCAGCTTTGTGTTGGGCTAATTATGGGTTATCGGTTTTAAACTCAAGTGTGTGTACATCTGGGAGAAAACGTACCGTGAATCAAATCTGACAAAAATGAATAAATTATGGGGGAAAAAATACACAAACTAGAATACAAGAGGATCAAGTGTGGAAAACTGTTCATTTAAAACGGCGTAAGCAGAAGTACTGGAAAGATCACTGTTCATTACATTCATGGTCAAAGTCCAGTGTTGGTTGCCTGTTAGTCTGCATGCTTTTGTCTCTGTTGTGTACATGCATGTGTGTCTGTTGCAGTGTCTAATTTTTTATGATTTTTTAATATTACGCCTAACCGCCCCCTGACTGGTGATTTGGTTTTTCCGTCCTTTCATTCTCTCTCCTAATGCCGCTTGTCTCACACCCCTTTCAAGTTGGCTGACTCCACTGATGAGGTAACCAATCACTGCCCTTCCTCAATCCCCCCCTCACCTCAACCAACCACCCCCCCCCCCCCCCCATCCCGTTCCACCTCCCACTACACCTTGTGTACCTGAAACTAGGTTACTGACAATTACAACCCTTTACGCTCTGGAACTGCGGTACAGTTTTAGAAAAACCATTGTGGAGAGTTTGAAAAAGTCCCCTTTGCACACATGCAGACATGCACAGGCACTCTCACGCACACACACACTCGCATTTCACTCCCTGTTGCTGATCTGTCCTTTTGTTGTATTTGTGTGTTCACCTGCTTTCGTTGCTTATGGGCTTAAATATAAAGAGCTTTTTGTGGGAAGTTGAGGTTGGTATTTGCTCCTATTCTGCTTTTGCTGGTCCTGTAGAAGTCTTGTGCTTGTAGAGAGTCTCTAGATCATAGGTGGCTACAGTCTGCATCTAGACTTTTTGGAAGAAGAGGTTGCTGTCTAAGAAAGGGCACGCCATCCTGTTAGTATGTACCGTGGAAAACAAACGCACAATTTACATACAGTATGTGTGGCCTTTAATTCTCTCCAGATCTTGTAGCGGGTTAAGCCTTATTTTTAGAAATTGCTAAGCCTGAAAATGTGTGTAAATTAGCTTCTATGTTAAACTAGGTTTGTTGCTAACTGTGCACTGCTCTGAATAAATTTTTTTTTTTTGTTTGGCTATGTTACTTTGGAACCGTAGGCAGTTAACTCCATGGTGACCATGGTAACTAGCTTGTATATGTGTGCAGTGTAAATTGGCTTCTTTGTTAAATTATGTTTGTTGCTAACGGTGTACTGCTTTGAATAAATACACATTTTTGCTGGGTGTATGGTCAGTGTTACTGTAACCAACTCCTCCGCTACCACCACTGCAGACCGCCCTGCTGTCACCGCTGGATGAGGATTCGGGGAGGGCAGGCACGGCCGAGGACAGGAGGCCCGGGGCGGGCGGGGTGCCGGACTTCCCTCCCCCCGCGGGGCGGGAGATCCTGCTGCGCACCTGTGTGCCACGCCCGGCCCCCTACTCCAAGGCCCTCCCCCAGCGGCTGTTCTGCGTGCTCATGAGAGACGACTTCAGACTGGCCGGGGCCTTCTCCTCCGACACCTCCTTCTTCTGAGGGGCCTGCGCGACCGGGGAGGGGTCACAGGGGCTGGAGCTGTCCGAGACCTCAAACCTCACCGGGCGTGTCGCCCCCCTTCTCCCATCCCCCACAGTGTAAGCCAAAAAACATCCCCTCTCAACCCTCCTGGCACTACATCACTATCAACACCTAATGAACCGTCTGCGTACATTTAAACCCGTCCGGATCCAGCCCAATTATTACTCGGAGGGAATTGTCTCGTTATTTTTTTTGTTGGTCTTACTTTTAATTGTATAATTTCTTCCATGTAATCAAGAACCAAAAAAAGAAGGGGGGGACGGCTTAATTATCTGAGAAGCGAGGAACGGAGAGACTGTGCCTGCTCCACAGTGCGATGTTGACGTTCTGTGCTCGTAATTAGCGAAATTTGTACACTTTAAAAATGTAGAGAAAATGGAAATTCACTTCAGAATCTGTGAACTTGTACTGCCACATAACCGAGTACCTGTACAAAAACAGTCCAACTTGTCACATCCCTTATAACAAAAAGGTTATATTTTAACATGCTGAAATACACATCGGATTCTTTTTGTGCCACTAGATTGTCGTTTGTGGCTTTGTGACACGAATGTTGTTTTCTTTAAATGCATTAAGCAGCCACAGTTAAGCCTGTTCTCCATCGAATCTGTGTGCGGTAGTGTATATAATTACCACTTGTATGAGAAGGCCACAATGCATGCTTGTAGACATGGTAACTAGCATATTTTTTAATACATAACAACCCTTGGTTGAAAGTGCAATTATAGAGATTATATATTGTGAAGATGTAGCCTTACCATCAGCAGCAAAGATAAATGTCATGGTTAATGTCGTTAGTACAGTTTCTATGACTATTGATGTAAAGTCTGATTAATGGTTAAATTACTGAGTAATTTTATTGTATATCCTAGAGGAGACAACAGGCATTTCATCTGCGTTGTGTCAGTTGTGGACTCAAAATATGAAAAATATTATTACTGTGGAACTAGCCAAAGTACGCACATGTCAGATGGGTGTATTGGGCTTAAGTGTTGGACAGCTCGTGGTTTGGTAAAATATGAATAAAGTTTTAATGGAAAATTAAAGTATTGCTTTTTTTATTTGACTCCACTGTCTAACTCACAGCATTTGTGCTGCTACTGCACATCTGTGTCCTGACTGAGATAAAATCAAGGTTTTACATTTCAAATGGCCAATATATTATTTTACATTATGTGACTTGAGTCATATTTATGAAATCAGACGAGTAACCAAAATGTACATTTTTCATCTTTGATGGAACACAGCTGTTATGTCTCAGCCGAGATTGAACTTTGTGTGTGTGTATTTGCCTGTGTAAACTGATGTTATGGAAACTGTAAGCCATGTACAGCACTCTGGCTAAGACAGCAAATTCAATTAATATCATTTATTTTTGACATTATATAAAGTTATAGTGCAAATATAGTACCTGAGTGTTTGCATGACTAAGTGAGCATAAATAGTGAGCGCTTTATATTTTTATATTCTTCACTCAACCACGCGATATCCCGTTTATAGCCAATTTGTCCCCCTTTTTGGCAGATTTTATGTCTTGGGTCTCCGTTGCACAATATAATTATTTTATGTTTAACAGATATTATAATACATAAATCTTTTGTCACAGTGAGGTTTTCTGCATAAGAAAACCAACTGCTCACCACCAACTCACCACAGGGTTCAGGTCCCAAAATAAGGGAGCCATTCCCGTCATTGTTTAGGCGTGGTACTGCGGTTAAATACTGTATATATGTTGAGGTCTACCACATCAGAAATCACACAGTACAGTAATATTTTGAAGTCAAGAATTGCACCCTTTCCTCAAAATGTAGCTGAGTTAGAGGGCTGGTATGTTTAGCGAGTTGTACCATTCGTACACCCCAATGCACCTTCCATCTATTTCACTCTGTTTAAGAATAACGGTCATCCCCCACACAGGTTACGGTGGCATAACTATTCTGTGAATCGTGGAGCCGAGGAAAAAAACGGACGAGGGAAAGAAACTAAGGGGTGGAGGCGGAACGATTGTGTGAGGGGGGAGATCGCAGGAGTGCAGTACATGTCCTGGAGCCGTTGATTAAACGGAACACTGAGCTACACGGTGTTCCACTGTCCGGTGCTGGATGATTGGCCACTTGAACCCTGACCACCATAAATCACCTGGAGTCCATGGCACTGATAAAGCGCAGAGTCCTCCGCGTCCGGGTGACGGGACGGAATTACAACTTGAGCCGTAATAGAACTTTCTCTGTGTCTGGCCATCTCGGTAAGTTAGTATCAGTATCTTGTGATGCCAAATACAACAAATGAATCTGAATATACGCTTACGGAGCACTTTATTAGGTAGACCAGTACCAGCTTGTTAATGCAAATATTTAATCAGCCAATCGTGTGGCAGCAACTAAAGGCATAAAAGCATGCGGACATGGTCAAGAGGTTCAGCTGTTTTTCAGACCAAATGTCTGATCGAAGTGTGAATGTGATCGAAGTGACTTTGACCGTGGAATGATTGTTGGTGCTAGACAGGGTGGTTTGAATATCTCAGAAACTGCTGATCTTGTGGGATTGTCATCCACAACAGTCTCTCGAGTTTCTAGAGAATTGTGCGAAAAACTAAAAACATACAGTGAGCGGCACTTCCGGGCAAAAACGCCTTGTTAATGAGAGGTCAGTGGAGAAGGGCCAGAGAGGTCAAAGCTGATAGGAAGGTGACAATAACATAAATAACCATGCATTACAACAGCAATAAATACCTAATAAACTGCTCACTGAGTGTAAGTGCTAGTACAGTATTTGAGTTCTAAGATTAAAAAACTATGTGTAGAAAATGAGTAATTTAAATTAAAGTACCTGAGAAACTTGATAGTTATATACCCAATTCACTCAAGAGCCAATGCTGGTGTGATCACATCCAGGTGCTCCATCCTATTACCTGTTCTTGTTAAAGCCACGGTGATTCGGAGCCTGAAATAACCCCCCCCCCCCCCCCCATTGATTTTATTAATCAAGGCCTGGTATTCCTCCTCTTGTTAATTTAATGAAAAACAATGTGCGATATTGTTCAGCAAGCACTGTGAAATCACTCTTGCTGCTTGTACTCTGTCTGGGAGCTGCTAACGTGTGCTGTAGCATTTCTCTGAAGAGTGTGAGAGAGAGAGAGAGAGAGAGAGCTGTGAAGCGGTTTGATATTCTGAATACCACTTATCACTCAAGTGGGTTTCCATGGTAACTTTAAGCCGCTGCTGGCCTCTGCCTCCCCCCCCCCAGGCCTGCCCGAACTTCAGTTTACCTGTGTGAGAGGCAGACATGCTCACATAGATGGGAGAGATTGATATACAAACTGGCACGCATGCACACATTCAGTTATGCCTCTTAGGAGTAGTGCAGGTGGGAAATGCACTGATAGTAGGGGCCGGCAGCAGGTGCAACTTCACAATCTTCCATGTTGAATAAGCGTAAACATGTTAGAAATAGTATTTATTATTTATATATTTTTCATTTCCCAGAGGAACCAAATGGAAGTTAGCGCTTTTGCGGAGGTGTAAAGCATTGCCCATCTTTGCTTAAGTTTGCGCAACTTAAAATAGCCGCCCGGCCCCACCCTCCCCTCGATAAGCGCATCATACGTAAATCAGATCTGCAGCCGAACTTCAGGGTGGAAGGCTTAAATAAAAAGGGATGACTGAGGATTACATTCTTGAAGCCATGTCAACGGGCATCTCCACTGTAATATACAGGGCATTGTCCCTCTTAAGCCTGTGTGGTTATTTGCAAACACCCTTCGGTGTTTTCACCAGGATTCCCATAATTCAAGCAAGGGTGGGGGGTGCATGCGTGCATTCGCTAGTGTCTGCCTGACACTGTTTCTGTGTTTCTGTCACTTGCCATATGCAGGAGAGTGTATCACTCACCGCTTTGCTTTATCAGAGCCTGGCAGCAGCGCACTCTATTCCGTCTCTAAGGCCCAGGGTTAGCCATCTTCTCTGCTGGAGTGGCCAAATTCTTCTCCTTTTTATACCAGGCCCATAGCTTCATAACTGGATCAAATAATGGGCTAAATTAGGCTTAATTAATTCCCCTGACCACCCCGTCAAATTAATGAGCATACATTTGTTGAGAACTTGAATAGCTGCCTGCTTTCAGAACCTCCAAGAACAGGTCCCTCGTGGACACATTACAGGTATATGCCCTGCACTGTGTGGGTCCACATTGCCTTAATGCACAGTAACATAAATCAGTTTTTTAACAGTGCTGGAGGTAAGCAGGATTGTTTTAGTTGTTTGTGAGATATGATATGCACAAGAAGTTTGGCTCCGATATTGCCAGCTGTGATTTAGTTGAAACGTCAAAGCAGAGTTTGCTACCCCAACCATTTGTAGATGGTGGTGGTTGGTATATGCAAGTCCAAGTAAGCACGTACAGACTACAGCAATTTAATTTAGTAGAAAATTGAAGATGGTACCAGGGCACCCTCCCTAACGTATTCTACTGTTCACAGTCACAAAGTGGCTTGAGTCAGGTGCACAAGTTGGGTGTGTATACGATATTGATAAAGAGGTTGGTTTTGTTTAAGTTTGTATCATTGTGTATATTGTATACAGTCCTCCATTTGCAAGTGGCTGGAGCATACCTGACAAAAAACAGAACCAATGTGGGAATGCATATGGGAGCATTGTTGGATGCTGATTTAACCTGAGTTTTTTTTTTTTTTCCTAGACCCCACCAATTATAAAACATTTGGATGTTGCCATGGTAAAAGAGTATTTGCTAACGAATGGGTACCACGTTCTTCTGAGAACTCCATAAATGAGAAACGGCATGAAATCTCCTTTTTTATTTTGCCTGAGTGAGAGTGAAGAACATTCTGTAAATAATAAAATGCGTTGATGTCTGAAGCCATCTTGGAGACAGATATTCTTGCTGGCCTGCTGAGCCCTCCTCTAGAGAGAAATAAACAGACAGATTGCTGGAGCTTTGTTTTCATGCATTGGCTTTAAATGCTGGTTGGCTGAAGAACAGATAGGACCGTGTAGGTGGGTGCTCTTCCTGCTGAGAGATGCCAAGTCTGCCATAACTGCACCTCCGTGAACTGATATAATTTTGGACATTCTTACGCCGTTATATAACTCTAAAGGAGGACATCCAGTTACTGTCAAGCTGCCCGGAACTGTGTGCGGAGCATTCCTTGCAAGTCTGTGCTGGCCTATTTTCTTTGCGTCCAGGTTTCCTTGAATAGAAGTGCTGTGATTGGTTTAAAAGGTTCTGGAGAATACACAGTGAAAACCCTGATTGGTGCATCGCCTCACGTTTGCAAGTTGTGTGGTGGGAACTGGTGACCATAACCACAGTGGTCGATGATGCACTGGGTTGTCCACTCCAGGGTGTCTTTGATAGGATGTGGATGTGGTTCACCTTCCAGAACAATTCCAAATGGATTATCTAACTGGATAAGGAAACTGCAGTGTCGCAGTTATTTGTCTATGATTGGGAAATTACAATGAATTTCAGGGGTGTACTTTTACAAACGTCTTCGGAGGAGTCTGTGGCTTTGGCCCTGGGAGAGTTATGTAGTATAACTGGTAATGGTTTCTTCATCACTCACATTTTTCTTTTGGCTTTTCCTCTCATCTCCGCAGCAAAAGGCGTTTGAGTAAGAATAAGAAAAGCGTAATGCATCTGGAAAGGCGCCGGAGAGATGGGGGGGGGCGGAAGGAAATAAAAATCCCTAAAGCGGCTCCATAAGACCGAATGTCGGCATTTCAATTTGAGGCAAAGCTGTGTGGCTTTCTTGCCTTTTTAGGCAGAGCTGCCCAGGGGAGAATTCAGCGGCAAAAATCAATCCCCATTTCTCAATTTCTGCTGTACTCCTCTCTCGTAATTAGCCCTGATACACTGGGGAAAAGGGGGGGAGGAGAGTGACCAGGCGAGGGAGCAACTGACCACCGCCCCAGTCAATACTTTCATAACTTGGCAGGTTTCCCACTGGAGATGCTAACCCCCTCTGACACACGGCACTAACCCCAGGCCGCTAATGGTCTGTGCCGACAGGACTCATTATGTCTGTGCAGGCCCGTTAGTCCAGATCCAGTCGCTGATTTGCGAGAGGGTGGGTCTGGTGGACTTTGGCGGAAAATGGCAGCACGCGGGTGTCGGATTGAGGGGGGAAGGGGTGGGGGGATCGATACAGAATGCAAACGCGCCCAGGATTTTTATTTCTTCTGGGTGACATCGAAGGGGCCAAGAAGAATCTGCCCGCCCACACAAACCCCCCCCCACCACTACCACCACCTCCGCCACCTCCTCCTACCTCCCCTCAAATGACCCAGCATCTGTGCGTCCTTGCTGATTACCAGGGGGAGTTCTTCCCACGCAGCTAAGAATCCTTTATCTTGCACAGCACAAAGCGGTGGGTTGTAGGGGGGAGGACTTGGGCGGCTTGCACTGTAGTAACATTGCAGTTGTTGTGGATGGGCTAAAGTAAAACCCTTTTCTTTTGACCGATGATCAGCACAAGATATTTTGATCACTTGATCAAAACTTTATATATTATCTTCAAATCTGTCTCTAATCATAGTCTTTTCCGTACTCCAACCAAACCGAACTACCCTACTTTACCTACCCCTGTACATTATCCACATTCAATATACGGTCTTTATAAGGTATTTATTGTATCTATGTTTTAGACTTAAAGGTACACTAGGTAAGATTTTTGTGTTAAAACATTGTTACAAGACCATTGTAAATCCCTTCCTATTATTGAAAAAGGCTCAGTGACATGTTGACTCACCCTCTGCCTGTGTTTATAGTCCTTAAATTCGGGCTTCAAAGTGTACATTTGTCGGGGCTGTGTATCAAAACATTGTACAGCTGTACAACAATTCAAGCTCATTGGTTGAAAATTGGTTCTAACTGCCGCAGCCAATTGCCGCATTTATTGCTTATTACCCGAGCGAAGACTACATATCTAGTTATGAAACAATACCAGTTCACTATCAGTAGCAACAAGCAAATTAGCTTGTATAGCGAACTGGTATTGTTTTATAACTAGATAAGAAATAGCTATACAGAGTTTCAGTGATCGCTTGTCTGGAGTGCAATTTGGGCAGCTACACATTCCTTTTATCTCTTATGTGTTCAATCATCCGTGTTTAGCTAAACCTTTATTTCTCTCAAACTGTAAGTTACAGTTGCATCTTTTGTGGTAGACTATCATATCTTAGTTATATAGCCAGCTAGTTACATAGCCAAATAACTTGCTTGCTCATAACATAATTGGATAGTTAAAGTTAAAACTTAAAAAAGACCAAAAATCTAAATAGTGTTGTGTAGCACACCAAAGACAAGATTTCATAAAGTCACCTGTTCGGCGAACATTTTCTTTGTAGAACACTACAAAAAGACAACAGGCTCTGTTGCGTTTGTCACTGTCAGCTTTCCAACAGTGCACGAGAACACTGAACTGTATAATAATGCTATATATTACGCGTTATATTCATAGACTGTGGGCACAGTGTTGTGGTTAGAGGTTGTTTGTTGCTGCAATTTCTCTCTTGACCATTAGTCTGAAATTACCTATTGTACTTTTAATAGTCTTCCACTGCTGTAGCCCATCAACTTGAAGGTTTTTGATGTCTTCAGAGATCTTCTGCATACATGGTTATTTGTGTTGCTGTCACCTGGAACCAGTCTGGCCATTTTCCTCTGACTTCTCTAATTAAGGCATTTGTACAAAACCGGACCTCACTGTTTTTTGTTTTTCGCATCATTCTCTGTAAACTCTAAAGACTTTTTGTGAAAATCCCAGGGTGTCAGATACTCAAACCACCCCGCCTGGCACCAACAATCATTCCATTGTCAAAGTTGCTTAGATCGCCTCTTCCCTATTCGGATGTTTGGTCAGAGCAACAACTGTACCTCTTGACCAATACATGCTTTTATGCATTGAGGTCCTTGGACACCTATCTTTATGCCATCCTTCCAAAGATTTTATTGGTATGGAAGTGCCATTTTATGGTTCTTTTTTAGACTTGATAACCCCAAGATTCAGTCAATCCCTGCACTTTCAAACTGTGATCCTTCCTCACCATCCTTGGGGACAACATGCACTTGAGTCCTCTTCCTGGCAATTTGCAAGTATTCCATATGTATTATTGCCCTTACAGTGCTAAGTGGTATGTTTAACCATTTTTGTATCCATTACCAGACTTGTGATGGTCAGTTACCATCTTAGCAGTTCTTTGGCTTTTCCCATGCTGATGGATTTTCCATATTGCTAGTATTTTGGCATCATAACTTTGTAAAGTGATAGGTTTTTTAAGACATGGTCATTATAATGACCATCTGGGTCTTGTTACAACAATAAAGAAAGGAGACCCTGTTGTTGTATATCTGACAGTGTTCCTTTTTCATAAGCATGATTAAAACATGCAAGTAATGGTTTTATTAGGACATCATAGAAAACATGGCACACTTCAAGGTCAGGTCATTTTCCAGTTTTGAAGGAGTTAATTGCTGTTGGTAGTTCATCTTCCATAAGTGGGCCTTCACATGAGTTATGTTGAGCAGGTTGCCACTGGTACAAGTCAATGCAGCTGGTACATTGGTACATCCTAGATTTGTAGAATGTGAGCTCAAACTTGGTCTTCAAGACACAAACCTAATTCACATCTGCGTTATTCTGTTAGGACTTCTGTAAGGGAGATGGGGAATAAAGCTAAGCTTTTTTTCCCCACTCACTTTTCTCATGAGTAAGCCAGAATCTCCAACATCTCTTTTCTGTTTGTGAGCGGGGTCACTGTACATTGGGAGTGTCTGAACAGCTGGTGGGCGTGGAGATGGCAGCAATAGCACAGTCAGCACTCTTGTCTCTGATACCCACACCTGCACTTTTCTGTAGTGCCTGGTTAACCTACACTGGGAGCTCCTGATTATGCTCAGCGAGTGTGCATCATACCCAGCTATGCTCATCTGCAGTGTACCAGGACAGGACAGGTATGGAGAGTACTGGGTACTGGGGAGGGGGAGGAAGCCCCTGTGGAAAACCCATCTTTCCAGAAAGAAAATCTGCTTGCAGTTGAAGGCCTGAGCTTGGGGGAGGGTGGAAGAGAACTAGGCACTAGGAACTAGGAACTAGGCACATTCCTTCGTGTTACTCCACAAATCGGCTTTCCTTCTTCATGGTGTCCTCAGAGATGGTTTATTTCCTGTTTGAAGACCATCAGTCTCCTTTTCTCCCCAACTACAGCACACTTGAACACTTTAGCACAAAATAAACTTTGTTCATAAAGTAACTGTCATTCTGTAAAATGGGACAAATGTACACAAGTGTGTTAACTGAAAGAATTGAGATGGAAAGCTCGTTTTTGTGTCCCTGCATTGAGATCTTTATTAAAAGGAGCCAGTTCCTGATGGGAGGCTGTTGACTCTTGCTCTCCCAGAAGCCCCTTCTGCTCCACATAAGGACCTTCTGGACTGACAGGCCTACCTCAGTTCCCATGGCAACGGCACCAGCCAATGAGACTTTACTTGCCTTCCAGACAGTAGATTAAGCACTCATCCCTGTGAGCTAAATATTCACCGGTTCCAGAAGCGTTTCTTCCTCCTTTTTGGAAAGCAGAGGCTTAGAAAAGCAAACAGTCATCAGTTTGGAGGAGACATCTTTCCTCCGTTGACTTCAAACTTCATATTGAGCTGGGAGACAGAAATTAAAAAGGAAATGTGAAGATTTCACCAAATGACATTCTTATATGTGGCTGTGTATGGACATTGATCTTGTAATTTCTATAATAAGACTGTGATGGCATTGTGCGAGTTACAAATCTCCTTCAGTAACTCCACCCATGCAAGTGCAGGAGGTCTGCTGTGTTTTTAAGTGACACGAGTACTTACTTGGTCCAGCCTACCTCAGTGCGATGTGATTATTTTAGTTTCAGATCCCTGCGTGCACATTTAGTGCCATTTCCAAGAGCAATATTGGATGCACAGAAGTAATGTGTGGGTATCGTAGTCCCCACAGAGCTGTTCGATGCTGTCAGCATCTATAAACCGTGTTCTGTAGCGGTTCTTATTCTGCTGAAGTACACTGGCAGTTCTGCATGGGGACTGGTGTCATGCAGTAATGTGCATTGTGCAATTTCCCTCTCATTATCGCCAACACGGAATACAGAGCTGCCGTCTTTTACAGACTCGGATCTGATCGAAGCCGCAAATGAGCACAGTGGAAAATGTGTACTGTGACCTTAGTGATCAAACCGGAATCCACCATAACCATATTGACGTTATGAGCGAGCCTCTATTTCGCAGCCAAAGCTCCCGCTCTTTTGAGGTTTGAAGAGGGCAGCTTGTTAAATATAACCCAACCTCTCTTTCTTCCAATTACCCTTGATTAGCCTATTGGTCATTGCAGTTGTTAATTCTGGGCTTGTTTTCAGAAGTGTGTGTCTGGGTTGGCAGGTGGGTTAGGCTCTGAAGCGTCTCCCTCTGCTCTCCCTCACACCCCTGTTTCAGGGGAAAATCCTGAATGCAGAATGTATGAATGACAGATGTGACATTGTGATTGCTTGCTTCAAGTTTCTTCAGAGAGAGACGGGATTTCTCATAGAGAATAATGAATTCCACAGTGTAGGTTGAGTGAGGTGCAAAAGAAACATGTGAATGCTCTGTTCCAAGAATATAGTGTGTGTGTGGTGGGGGGTTTGGTATAGGTGTGTGTGTGTGTGTGTGTGTGTATGTGTGTTAATGGGAAGAATGTGTAAATTGATTCTGGAAAAATCTCCCTGGTAGTGATCCCACAGGGGAATACAGAGTGACAGGTTATTCTGTCAGATTCTCACCTTTTAATTGATGCCTTTCATCCGAACAGCAGCTGCTAATTGCAGGTTTGGGGGGTGGGGGGCTGGTGGTGTGTGTGTGTATGTGTGTGTGTGGAGGGACGGTGGGTTTGTTGAACCAGTAGTGCTGATCAGCTGGCTCCTACCCTATGTGACGAATACAATCACCAGGAAATCCGCTCCAGCATACTACTACACTTAAACCTGGTACCTGGTAAAAACTCCCAACTCCACAGAACTAAAGCAACTGTACTGTACCTCCCCAGAATATGAAGTTACAGTGTCTGATAAAATTGTCCTTTTTAACTGCTTCGCTTCAGTATCCATACACATTGGACATTCCTGCCAAGATCTGTGTATAGTTCGAGTTAATTATTTTGAATGTTGTTTCATATGTGAAAAGAAAGTGGGTCACATTGAGTCATTCTTCACATTTTCATGACTTTTCACTGACTTTTTAAAATGTCAAATAAAATTTTCATGTGAAAACAAAACATACAACTTGAAATACCATAGATTACCCTTTTCGCTCTCATTTTATGAATGGGATTAGTTCACATTTTTATAGTTCACATGTCCACGTGTTTGGTGTTCACATGTGGTTTTTGAACACATGATTATTTTTGGTAATGGGAGTCCTGACCACGTATAAGTTGCACATTATCTAAATGTATACATTTTAGCAAAATATGAGATTCAGTCTATCATTAGTCTGTTTAGTCTGTGAAATGTACTATTAATGTAACGCTCTTAGGAAAAGGGATCATAAATTCTGTAGAGTGTAAGGTTTTTTTTAATTTATTTTTTATTTGTTACTGAACTTTGGTTAACCCCCTTCTGGTCATGCCTGTTTTTCTGTTTTGCAATTGATTAATAGGTACTGATCATGCTTGTTTTTTATTGTGACCTTTAATGTGATTGGTTGGACATTTCAGTTTGTTACTTTGCCTCAAACTATGGCTGTGTCTCAGGTCTCAAACTGAGGGCAGTTGCCTTGATCTATCGCTGCCTGATTATTGACTCTGAAGGCAGGAAGAAGTCAAAATAATGTGAGTATGTGATGTGCAATTATGAGCAATTTAGCTGCCCAGTAGCTACATGGAAAGCTCATGGCAGGTTAACCATTGAATACATTATTTGAGTGTGTTACATAGTTTAGGCTAATGTAGTATAACAATATAATTAAGCTCTAATATTGTAAATTCTACAATATTCCGTCTTTCATTGTTGTCACACTGTGCGATAAGATCCAGGAATTCTTTCATGGGGTGACATTGGCTCAGGCAGTAAGAGCAGTTGTCTGACAGTCAGAGGGTTGCTGGTTCAATCCCACCCTGGGTGTGTTGAAGTGTCCCTGAGCTAGACAACTAACCCCCAAAAATTGCTCCTGACGAGCTGGTTGTTGCCTTGCATGGCAGCCAATCACCTTTGGTGTGTGAATGTGTGAATGAGAAGTACAGCTCTTTGGATAAAGGCACTATATGAAAATGCCAACCATTTACCATAATAGCAGAGATTCCGTTTCCGCCTGGAAAAAGTAATTCTAAACATGGTTTCTTTTCTCGCTTTGCTTTTGCATATTAGCTACATTGTTACTGATGGGTGTCTAAACTCTGGCTATTTGTTCGGAATGCAAAATTGTTTTAGAGCAAAAGCAATACCATTTTAACGGTGCGCTTAATAGTACAACTCAGATCTGTTCTGATACCTGGATGGAGAGCTGGCTGATGTTAGCGTTAAGGCTGATCAATTGAATTTCCTATCTTTTGAGGCTTTCAGCAAATGCAAATATTTCACTTAAAACATATTTTTGTCGGATTAATTTTACTATTGAAGGTTACACTTGGAATAGTGACTGAATTAATGAATGTTAAAATAATATTTTTATTATGGTTAGAGTGCTACTATCGTTTACAGTATGTCATGTTTTGTATTACGATGCTCCTATTGGTTGTTTATTAGACATCTGTTGTCTGTGGTCGTAGCAGCTGTCACACTGCACAATTTTGGCCTGAAATAACTGACACTGCCAGTCCTTCGTTGGAGGCAAAACATCATAAATGGGCCGTCTGTTGGTATGTCACACTGAGAGATCCAAGACAGCCGATTTTGGATCACGACAAAATAATTAGTCTGCGATTCGCAAATTTTGTCTGCGACTGCAGAATCGTGGCGAAAATCGCACAGCTTAAGAAAGCAGCATTTTTGCCTTTTGAGATTTAGCCTTTGTCTGGGTCTGGGTTTTTTTAGGTTTTTTTTTTGGTTATTGGTTTCACTGCCTGTGTTTTCTGTTACAGTATGTGCATGTGGGGGCTCAGGATTATATTGTGTTAATATCACTAGGTTTACTTAGTACTGAAGAGTAGCTAGCAGCTCATTTCACCATCTACATTACTGGCCCAGGTCCCTAGATTTGAGTCATAAGGAGTAGTTTGGATGTCCCTGTCTCAGTTTTCTATCCGGGCAAGAATTACATTTATTACTAGTTAAAATTTATTTTCCCATCGAGACACGTGTTACATGAATTTATTAATATTTCAGTTGCAGGTTCAATTCCCAGCTAGGAAACTGCCCTCGAGCAAGGTACTTAACCTGAATTGCTTCAGAAAATATCCAGCTCTATAATGGTTATGCTGTGTAAAAATGCAAAAGATGTCACTCTGGATAAGAGCATCTCCTATAAATGCCTGTAATCACTGGCCTATATGATAATGCAAATTAACACAGAAATACAGGGACACAATCTAATGCTGAGGGATTAGAAATCGCAATTCAGTTGACAAACAGCAAAAGACGGCAATCCAGGTCACATACCAAAAGCACTTCTACCTGACGCAACAACCGGTCAGTTTTATGTATGTAGAAAAACTGTCACTCAAAGTTTCTGACACACTGGCTGTCACTTAAACTCATCTGCCTATTGGTTTTTGCCTGTGGTCAAAGATGGTAGTGGGACAAATTTATCAAATCAACAGGATACAATCAATGGAAGGGTGGGTATGACAAACTGACTGAGGGGAAATGGACATTATTTCCCTCCTTCTCTCTCCATAAGCCTTGGCACCATTTACCATCTATAATCTCATTACAAATTTAAACAAATCCCTTTCACAAATGCCTAAATGCGCGGCCTTGAATTAAACACTGCAGGATTAATATAATCTGACATTCAATTTCATTCTCTCCTACTTTTGTGTTCTGTTTAGCCAAATAATTTGTAGTAACTGTATCTTGGAGTTGAGGAAGTCTCGTTGTAGCAGGTAATGATCTAGACTGTGTATTACCATGCCAATGCACTGCAGACATGGTGGCTGAATGCTCTTAAAAACGACAGGGCTCATTGCTGAACTCTGGTACTGTAACAACATTAGCTTTATGGTACCACTACTATGGTGAAAATTCACAATGAAGGGCTGCCTACCCAACACAGTGCCTGTTCTTGTTCTTTGTTTCTTTTTTCCCTGTTATATAATTAATTTCCTGTGTTACTGTTTCTCTGTGGAAACAAACCCCATATATTATGAAATATAGGACAAATCCACCACTGATGAAGTTGTTTTATTTAACTGCTGCTTCCTAACTTCCTTCCCGACTCCTATCATTAAATGACGCAGTACCTCCGTCTTTCTGAAGTGCTCTCGCCGCCTCTCGCCGCCTCTCGTATCCGAAGCGGAAACATCGCAGGTGTGCAGCAGGGCACGTGTGTTTGCTGTCGTCACCTACCGAGCGTGTGACTGTCAAAGTGAAGCCTTCTGGCTCGAACCTTGATGTGGAAACATTGCGCTCGGCTTCTTCCCGCGAACGCGAGGCGCTAATCAGATGAGGAAGGTGGTGGCGGTGTCGCCTGCGAACCGTGACAGAGATGGCACCTCGGATTTGGGGATGGATCCTGTCAGAGTTCTGGCTGGCAGAGAACTTCAGGTCCTCTCACGGGGGAGACGGTGCTGATCACAGATTCACACGCTGCCTGTCAGAGCAGGGAAGAGTGGAAGTTCTGGGGTGTTGTGAATGGCGGTTTTGGGGCGTTGCGATTGCTGGTATTGGGACACTGTCAATTGTGCTATTGGGATGACTGGCAATATTGGGACATTTACTGCTTCATAATCAGCCTCGTAACTAAACAATAACTAAATTCACTCTTTTTGCGAGTTTGATAGTGCAAGTCGGTGTTCTCTGGTCACACTCTCAACAATAATTTGAAACTGACAGGCTTGCCAGTATTTGTGATTTATGTATTTTGTATTTATTGGGAGTCTGTATCTGGTTGTAGGCGACATCCAGCAGCATCACACTCATGGATTGCTGTTCTGATATTTTAATGGCATATTCCTTGCTGATCTCATTGATCACAGCCGCCAATGTTAATGTATGCACCATCAAAACGCAGTGTTCTTACAATGCCACGCTAACATTGTTCCAATTTCCAATCTGACACATGTAAATAGGCTGGAGAGGGGTGATTGGTTTCTGCCATGAAGAAATGCAGCGCACATGCCATGAATCAGGAGCTAAGAATGAAGGACGTGTTGTTAACACTTTCCGCCACCGACGGGCAGATGTGGAGGTAATCACTGGGGTTTGGCGGATATCCTGTGGGCCACAGATATTGGCTCACTGCAGCTTTCTGCATTAACCTGGAACCCTCTGGAGAAGAAATAAAATGCAAGCTGAAAATAGTCTACTGGTGGCATGTTAGAAGTCACCTGACCAACGTCAGAAAGCACTAAGAGCATTCCGGAAAATGTGAATAACAGCCCCCCCCACCACCCACCCCCCCTTCGGATTGGGAGGTTTTGTTTCACCTATGCCACTTGGCTTGCTTTCTTTTCAGAAAGCAGATGGTATTCAGGATGAAGACCTTTACAATATGGGTTTATTGGGAGCAGTGGGGTTGGGGGCGGGGGTTTCAGGGTCAGGGTGTTAATTGCAGTTTCATAAAGCTGCTGCTTGGATGAATTCCCTGCTGAGAAGTAAGAGGTTGGCTGTTGTGGAATGCTGATTTTCTTGAGCTGTCGGTTATTTTTTCAGACAGTTGGTCCTGCCATTTTGGCTCTTGTGTAGTACAGTTTTCTATTATTGTACTATTACTTGTTATAGTTTCAATGAAGGATTATGGTTTATAAACTGTTAATAATCTTTATCATTTAACCTTTTAAAAAGTGTGTAATAACAAAGGGTCCTAAAAGCTTCTTTTTGAAATGATGTGTTCAGAAACGGAAAATAAGTATTAATTACTGGTAAGTATTAATTACTGGTAAACAACAGCTAAGAACCTGACTTATTGGTCCACAGCAATGTAGATTTTTATTTATAAAATAAATTAGCTTTGTGAATGTTTAATATTCTTTCTTTTATTGGTCTGTCCTTTTTGTAGAACAATAAAAAGCTCATTTAAATGGGCTGTAGAAATATATAGTATATTTCAGGATATTTTAAATCTTTGTGGCTGCAGAGGGAACTAAGGAAACTGGCAATATCCTCTGGAAGATAATGATCCTTAACCACCCCAGTAAGTGGAATAGTGATGATGTCTTCTTTTATTAGTAGTGACAGCATTATACCACAGCTTAACTCCACAGGAGTACACACACACAAGTACCCCCACCAACCCACCCACACACACCCACACACATGCATGTCCTAGTAAAATAAGAGCTTCTGCAGAGACACAGGGTAATATTGGTACTTCAGAAAGTATGCAGACCACTTTTTACACACTTTTTGGATAAAATTGCTGAATGCTCTTCAAGGTGTGATTGTGTTCGACCATGGGCAGACAGACCTGGTGCCCAGAGTATACCCCTGAACTGCACCCTTGGACGACCAAAGACTTGAATATGGGAAAAACATAGAAAACAAGGAAAATATCCAGTGAGTGTGATCCCTGGTAGTAGGACAGGAATACCAACTTGCTTGTACGTCGACCAGATCACCCCCACAATCCAATAAGATTGCTTACCGGCTAAAAGAGGGTTACCTGGTAGCACTGCGTTATTGTAGACCTGACTGCTCCAGTCTGATCTGTTGACCAATGTACACATCAAGCACATTCACCAAGTATGGGCGGATCCCATGTTGACCCTTATTTGAAATCGATGGAATAGAATGGAATGCCCTGTTTACCCCAACATACAGTACATGGATGCAGTCTTCATAACTAACTATATAAAGTTGCCTTTATCCAGCCTGTTTTTGGGTTAACTCAAAATATTCTTTTCATGAAAAAAATGGAGAAGAGGTTACTGCTTAATGCCAAAATGAAAATGTAACCGAACTAGAGGTACAGGAGAAAGGTAGGTGTCTTAAACCACACCAAGGTGCAAAAAGAAGGCAGAAGGAATGTTTCTTTGCAAAAGGAAACAGCTGTGGTGTCTGGACCATTGTAGAAACCTGTGCCATCTTATACAGTCCTGATAGGGGGCATCTGTAGACGATGTTGAGCCAGAGAAGCCCCCCTCCCAAACCCAGGTGAGCAGTGCTTGCAGTACAACCACCAGTGTGGGGGCTTGGGGGCCTTTGAACAGGAAGCTGACTGGAAGCAAGCCACCAGGACTGCTTACAAAGCTGTGTGACAAAGGCTAGGGGCTGACCTGTCCGCCTACTGACGCAGATGGTGTACATGGCCTTAGGCAAGAGGATATAACCCTAGGGACAGCGCTCTGCTAGCTGCTACCAGACAGAATATGCCACCCTCTTACTCATTTTAAATCACTTTTTTAAGTGAATAAGCAAAACTCACCGCCTTATACAGGACACTGGTGGAATTGTCATTTTGCATTTTGGCATTTTGTGGAGATTTGTCGAAACCAATACGCTTGAGTAGCAAAAGGGAGAAAAATGTGTGTGCCGGTGCATTTTTTATTTTTTTTGAGTAATTATTACCTAGAAGAAATATCTTGTGTCAGAGGTGTTCAGGTATAGAGAATTCATCCACACAGAATTCTCACAGTATTCAGCATCATTAGAGAGCTGCAGTTACAGCACTTACCATTTCCCAAAATCTCACATTCAGGATTCAGGACTACATGGAATTAGACAAACTGTGTATTTTTGTTTGTTGTTGAGTATGAGGATACATCCTAAACAAAGGACCTTTGGGTGATATGAGAGGGGTGGGCACACACACAGGCTCCTGGCCTGTACTGAGTCAACAACACTTAATTTGTTATGACTGTTTGTGGCTGTCTTAGTATGAGAGATGGCCACATTTAAGAAATGTGGCTGTTCTTTCAGTAAATTCACTGAAACTTTATGAACTTAACTGAAGCACAATAGTAATGTACAAATAGTTTTTTCAGTGATTTTAGAACAGAAATGTCCACCTATTCTGTACTAGCCCTATAAAAGTGTCAATATCTCAAAAATGATTTACTGCACACGGTTGAAGACTTAAATTAAAGAACAGGCGTGTAACACTCATAAATTTGAGACAGAACAAATTTATGTTAGAGCATGTACATTCAGTGTGCACAAAATACACAAGTAAAGAATTACAAAATTTAATGAAATAATTCTAGAAGAATTAAATAATTAATTTAGCACTCAATATCTAAATTTCAAAGTCAAGGACCAACCCATATCTACTTTATATTTGTGTACAAACTGCAAGTAAACTTGTGTACAAAATATGGTTTTCCCAAAACTGCACCCAGATGTCCGCAAGTGTCCCCAAATCTCTCCAAATACAAAACATCTGCATATATTTTGGTCCAGACACATGAATGATCAGAAAAGCTTATTTTTATGTTAAAACAGATTTTTTTTGACGTAGTGAAATTGTATCAAGGAGCAAGGAATTGTTTTACCAGTTAAACTGGGTGTGAGAGCCACATTTTGGAATCTTGCCAGTATACCAGGCAACTTCACACCAGTATGCAATAAGTCGGAAAATCACCCCCTACTGGCCCTCCAACAACACTTCCAGCAACAACTGAGCTTTCTCTGGAGGTTTCCCATCCAAGTGCTACCTCAGCCAAAGCCTACTTAACTGCAGCCATTCTGCTATTCGGTAGGATCAGGGTAGAACAGACTGTTAGAATATAGTTATTCAGAATCATACAAAGAGCATGCAGCTCTGTTCCTTAAATCATGGTCCTCAAGGTCTGAGAACTGCTGGTTTTCTACCCTCCCTTTACCTGGGAGTCAGGAGTGATGACAGTCTGGCCAATCAGCAGCAGTAGTAGTTCAGTTAATTACCTGGGAAGAAAGAAAACCAGGGCCGCATTTGGATTTGGGGGCCAGATTTGAGGATCCCTGGCATAGAGTGAAGCACACAGTTTCTGCTGTAACACATGGCATAGAGTAACGCACAATAGCACACAAATGACACGTCATCCATTTGGCTGTTTGATGATACACTCAGAGTTTTAATTAAAGACACAACAGCTGGGCTGTGTGTGGAAAATTAAACTGGCAACCTAGTTACAAGCCCAGCTTAAGTCACTCTACCATGCTGCCACAACACTGTGCTGCCACCAGAACAGCTATGTTTGGTAGTATAAATACAGATTTAACAGGAAGAAACCATCTGAATTGTTATACAGTACATATCCAGAGATGCCATCTTTGTGCTTGTGACTGTACTTTGCAAAATATCAGCCCAAAAATTAGGCAGTATTTTTTACAATGAAAGTCAAATAGGTAATGCATCACTTTCGAAATACAGAGATGCTGCTAAGATATCGTTATAGAAATGATTTGTGCACCAATTATATTTTATACAGACAGGGACTGTGGGAAGATATGAAGAGAGTAATTTCCTGTTCAAAGTTTAATAAAAAAAAAAAAATTCCACAAAGACAGGCACGCATACACACTGATTGACACACACGGTAAGCAATTCTCATATTTGCCATATTTAAGGTTTGCAGCTGTGTCGATAAAATGCATTTCATAACGTCGTCTATGATTCTAGGAATTTTGCAACGGTTGGCTAGAATTCTCTGTGCTGTTTCAGAGTTCGGTCATTGCAAAACTGTGATCCATATGGATTATTTCTCACAGACTTTTGCTGTTCCCTTTACGGTCATTTCTGCACACACACAAACTTTCTGTGGACTTCACGAGAAGGTAGACGCTGCCTCTTTATTTGGATCTTAGAAAGAATGCTAATTGTCTTTTCTCACTGAAACCCGTTTCCTAAAGGGCAGCCTCTTATAGATTTTCTGAAATGTCATCTGATTTTCAGGTCCTATGCTGCAGCACAGGCCTCTTGGCAACCTGAAATGACTTGAGCCGGCTCAATTTAACATTAATTTTACCTCCAACACAAGAGAGACTTGAATGAATGAATTCTGTAATATCATATCTTAATCCTACTGTTAAAACTGTGAAAGCAGTTTCTCTCAACTGGGCTAATTTTCATAGGTATTAAGTGGCAGCAGTGGCAAGGCTCAGAGGATACCTGGGATCTCTGTAGGCTACTGCACAGCCTTTCTGCAGGAAGAAGGCACATTTCATGTAGCTGATGCAGGCAGGCTGCAGGTACCTTACTGACCAGAGGTGGTGCTATTGTGCAGTAATTGTGAAGTAAAATGCCCCTCCCTAAATGGCAGGCATTTATATAGCGCCTTTATCCAAAGCGCTGTACAATTGATGCTTCTCCATTCACCCATTCATACACACACACACACCAACAGCGATCGGCTACCATGTAAGGCACCGACCAGCTCATCAGGAGCATTTGGGGGTTAGGTGTCTTGCTCAGGGACACTTCGACACAGCCCGGGCGGGGGATCGAACCGGCAACCTTCCGACTGCCAGACGACTGCTCTTACTGCCTGAGCCATGTCGCCCCTCTGTGGGCAAACGCCATGGCTGACCACAGCTAACCCAGCTGGACTCCTGGCCATAGTCAGCATTCTCGCAATGCTGACTAGGAACTAGCGTGGGTCTGTTGGGATTGTGCATTACTGCACTGAATGCTTTAATGTCCTGGACATTTTGTTGTTATTTTGGCTTAATTTCCATGCCGAATAACTACATTTCTGAAGGTTCTGCTCACAATTTTTGTAGTAAAATATGAGCTCAAAATAAATGTTGTTATTCTGCTGCCAATCTTTATATACTTCACTAAAAAGAGACAGAGCAGGGTGGCTCATCCTTTCACGGTGCTGGTTGCACTTTCTGGGGTCCCTGCCAGTACAGGGTGCTACATGAGTGGGTGCCTGGGAGGGATCTCAATCAGCAGGTTGTCCTAATCTCGCCCTGCACCAGCCACAGTCAGAGATGCATCCACAGTCTGCTGGCACAAGCTGCACGTTTAAGTCCTCTGACTCAGTGGTCTGTGTGCTTAGCTGGTTAACTTCTGAGTGAAAAGCAGCAGAGGTTTGAAATATTTCCACAAAGTCTGTGTGCCTTTCTGAGCTCTTCCAAACTGACAGTGAAGGTTGCAGTGATGAAAGTGAACACATAAACTGGACCTTCTAACCTGACAAGAAAGACTGAAACATTTATGCATTTTTCCTGCATCATTTAAAAATTGTATTTTTGTGTTGCCAATATTTATATTCCTTAATTTTTGCCAAATGTATTTGGAAAATAAGTATTAATATTGAATTCATAATTGGACCATATGGAAATGTCAGCAGAATTTTTATTCATTTATTTTGTGCAGATGAGCTCATCCTTCGACACAGTATCCCCATCATCTCATTTGTGATGGATTCTTTTTTCATTTTTGCCCAGGCAAATTGTTATATCTTTACTGGGCTATGAAAGGCGGAATGTTCCATTTCTGAGACATTAAAAATCAATTTTAGTCTCTGAATAGGCGTGCTTATTTTTAATAATGTATTGCAGCAGTTTGTGTATTTGTGTATGAATCTCAGTAATAGCTAGGAAATTGCTCAGCACTCATTGTTATTATAAATATGACAGTATCATATCTTGTATGTAGTGATGTCTGAGCATGACTCCTGTTTATTTCTAGGATTAAATGGCATAACATTCCAGTCAAGCGTGATATGGAGCATACTTTTGTTAACTGACAGGGAGGACTGGAGCACTTGTCTTTGTGACGTTATCATTCCTATAATATATCTCAAAGCTCTCCAAAAAAATAAATGAAATCTCCTGAATTAATTTCTTTGTTTTTCACACTAAAACTACAGAACCTTCTAAAATATCAATTAGTTTGTGTTTATATTTATGTTACTGGGCCCAGATGATAACTAAAGACTATACAACTTCTCTATGTAGGCCTAGTTTCCCTGGCCCTGATTCTTGGAACTTGATTAGTGCTGTTCTGCATATAATGATATGCAACAATGCTGAACAATAGGTTATAGAAAAGGCAAAAAGAAAACAAGCAATACATTTTTTATTGATTCATAATGTTGTGATAAGAGGACGGCGAGAAATCGTATTTATGGGGCATACTTTAAAACAGGAACCATCTTAATGAAACTGGTACTGGAGCATTTCTATTTCTACTACCTTTTTCAGTCATTAAAATGCAAGGAGATAAAAGAAAATTACATTGGGATTTATTTTACATTATTCATTATTACGGTAGTCCTAATCCAAGGTGACTTCACATTGCCACATATGGCTGCTGCATATTCCTTTTCATATATACAAACCTTTTGACAATTTCAGGACAATTTCCAGTTGGAAATGAACCCATAGAATGTCATGAATGCACTGTGTGAAAGAGCAAGAGCAAGAGCGTATGACCTGTGCGACCTCACTCCACCCCAGAGAATGTACCTTTGAATTTGCGCCACGACTGGAACTCTTGGAATTTGCCATGATACCAATCGAATACCTCTGACAAGGCCAGCAAGTCAAATTGACAGAATTTATTCGAACATGAAATACACCCCAAGGAAACAGAAACATGAGTATGAAGAATTAATGATGCAATTATGTGCTTTTTTCTATCACTGCAGGCACATTAGTCTGCTCACGTATATGCAACAAATGGTCCTGTGATGCGCCATTATGTTATTACCAGTGATATCTCATTTTCTCTGTGGCTAGAGACGGGATAGTCTTATTCGTGTAGCCTACAGTAATCTTATGTCAGAACCGCAAATTTAACCTCCTAGCTATAAGGCTAGCCATTTTGCACAATGATTCCAGAAAACATAACGTCAAGTTCTTACAGATGTCACAGCAACACTATGAAAATGATATGCTTTTGCCGGTTAACAAGTTAATAAGATGCCATTGGGAACCAAGAGGCCTAAGTGTGAATTTCCAGGCAGTTGCAAGGCTGTTCTAAGACAGGAGGATGTAGTCATGGGTGAATTTTCCAGAATCTGGCTGTGATGGATGGAGAAACAGGTAATCGTGTAAAGACAGGAGCTGATCTCCCTGCGCCTTCGCCCGAATTGAAAGGCATCCGTGCTCCCACGAGAAGGAAAAGTTGCATTCTCAGAGTCTTATTAGACGGCTTCAGAGAGCTGACAAAGTGACAGAGAACTCTGAAACTTTGGCTGAAGGATATTCATCAGTTTTTTAAAGGGAAAAAAAAAACACACCTCTGAGACTGAGATACGCTGAGGCAGCGCCGCTTTCTCACTTGCAGGTAAAAATAATGCGATGGCAACCCTGTCGCTACGGTGATAAGCCATGTCCAAACCTATGTGGCTCAATTTTCTCAGTAGTCCTGAAATACATTATGTGTCCAGGAGAAGGACGTATTGGCTCTACCCTCAAGTCGGTCCACAGTGGCAGATGTTCCCAAACTTCCCAACTTCGAAACTTGTAACTTGCTGTGGTCTCGTAGCTATCAATGATATATAATTAACGAAAGCCTACATCTGGTTATTTTCCCTTCATGAGCAGGTCAAAGCAAGAACAGTGGAGGAACGCATGCATAAGATTCCAGGTACGATCACAGAGAATGGTATGCTTTTCCACCAATTGTGTTGCTTTCTTTAGTGCCCATTTATAAAAGTTGTAAAATCCATCATTCAAATATAGCAATTATAGCCCCTGAAAAAATATTACCACCTCATATTCACAATGATAGCTGAGAGGCATTCATTTAAACAAGGTGAAAGGGTAAGGGTTATTTTAGCATACTCAGCTCTGACGTTTCTAAATGAATGTTATTGCTGCAAGCACAAGTGAGTAGGTTATCTTTACTTAAATGTTATTGGTTATGTTTTCTAATTTTGGTATTTGTCAGGAACAGGAAGTCAGAAATGCTGAGAATGAAAGTAACGTTATAAGCATTAAAATTTCTAGTGCACTTAATATGTTCAAGTCTTGCCACCACCATAAAGTAATTGTTTATACTCAGATACAATATAAAACCTGACCAATACACAACAAATCATTCCAGGCAATACATATATAAAACAATGCATTTAGTTAAAGATTATTAAGCAATTTTAGCTTTCAGAACACCTGTAATTTTTGTAATTCATACAGAGGAACTGAACTAAATGGAGCCCTGCTACTCTCCTTATAGTAATTACCTCCTTTCATTTCCTGGGTTTGAATTCATGTGAAATTATGGCCTGCCTATGGCCGTCAGTCATTCTATTGTTACCTTGTCAACCACATTGAAGATGGACTATTTCCAAAGACAAATCACATCAAAGGAATTAAAATTAGGCCTGTGAATGATGAAATATTTTTTAGAAAAATATAGAATGGAATAAATAAAACATTCATCTTAAGGTATAATTTTGTAAAGATGGAAATTTTCTGTTCAATGGCAAGATAATTGATGCTCCGGCTTGCTCATCCAGTGGGGGTGGGGGGTGGGCACATTAATGCCTGTTTATTTAGTCCACATGCTCTGGAATGATAGGGATCGTTAGAGGCGGCATTTTTATGATGTTATTGCTAGTGGGCATCATGAGAATTCAAGACACTAAAAATAACGGCCTACAGTCCTGATTTTCCATCCACGTTCATACATTTCATCATATTTTTCACCACTACCTGTTTTTAATATATATGCATCACAGGATATTGATACTGCAGTGTTATGGTATGAAAACTACTAAGCTAGCTGTCTAAAGTGAAGGTATTTTATTGCCCAATACTGGTGAATGAGTGATGTCTGCACTTGTGAATTGAATTTGAATTTGTGCCTCAATTTCAGTCACACATATTTTAGACATACTGTTAATTTCTGTTTGCACAACCATCTCACTCCTATGTGGTGCTGTTGTTCTTATTGTTACTGTGGCAATGAGCAAGTTGGAGTTGATTTGGAGGCCAGTTAATTATGCCAGGACACTGGGAAAGTCCAATACCTGTGAAAAGTGCTGTATGATCACTGTAATGATTAGTTATACAGTTATACATACCATCATTGTCGTGCTGTGAGATCATGAGTTTGGTGGCATTTGATTGAACCTGAGCAGATAAGATGCATTTGTACACTTCAGAATTAATTCTGCTGTCATAGCAGTCATATTATCAAAGAAGGCCAGTGAGTGAGCACCTAAAGCAGCCATGCATACACAAACTGCTTTGGTTCTTGGGCAGTTCCTTTTAATCTCCACACTTGGCTCTTGCCATCACTCTGCTACAATTCAATTTTGGTCTCTTCTGTCAATAATACCTTTTTCCAGAACTCTGCAGGCACTTTTAGGTATAAACTGTAATCCGGCCATCCTGTTTTTGTGACTAGTTACTGAGCTCACCAGGGCTCCATGATGTTCCATACAGTTCATGTTGGTAAGCGTATTGTTTGGCCTCTGTGTCTGACAGTTATTTCTTATTTCTCAGCCTCATAATGGCTTCCTCGACTGTCATTGGCACAGTCTGTCAACAGTCTGAGGACTCTGGTCCTCATGTTGACAAATGCCATTAACAGACTCCAAAGGCGATTAATATAGAATTAAGACTAGATACTGATACTGACACACTTGAACCATTCTCTGCAAACTCTAGAGACTATTGTGCATGAAAACACAGGAGATCAGCAGTTTCTGAGATACTCAAACCACCCTGTTTGGCACCAACAATCATTCCACAGTCTAACTCACTTAGATCACATTTCTTCCTCATTCTGACATTTGGTCTGAAAAACAGCTGAACTTCTTGACCATGTCTGCATGGTTTTATGCATTTAGTTGCTGCCACATGATTGCCTGATTAAATATTTACATTAACAAGCTGGTGTACAGGTCTACCTAATAAATAGCCCACTGAATGTATATGCAAACAAAGTTTGAAATATGTCATAATTACATATTTTTCGTAAGTCCCGTAAATCTTAGGCCTTTACTGAAAGGCTTGATGGCATTGATAGTTTGCCACTGATTTTTGGTCTAAGATAACTAAAATTCTGAAACAGGGCACTGGTTGGTGACATACTGACAGCAATGAAATGTTGAGAGCTCATAAATACACTTAAATTCCTTGTGCAAATCTAAGAGTCTAACAATAGGCATCATATTCTCTGCAGAGTGCGCTACTTAAAGTATAAATGGAATATGCACATTTAAAAAACATCCTTTAAATTATAACAGCTGCACTGCAGGGGGGCCAAGATGAGAGTCACTTATTTTACAACCTTTCATTGGCTTCTTGGTTATAGGCATCTTTGCTCTTTAGATGCTGCACCATATGTTCATTGCTATTTAGAAAGTTCTTGAGTTCTATGTTTAGTGCTGCATCCTTAATTGGAGCTGATGAATCCATGAGTGTGACAATGCTCGCATGAGGAGGTGTGATCACACAGATCACACCTAGTATCTCACATGCCTGGTATGCTATTAACAGTGCATTCAAAAGATTGGTTTCCCAAGTTGCGGAACTAGCTTAAAACTAATTTTAGATGCTAGTCTGCCTTTTATGCTGTGAAGTTGCAAAGAAAAAAAATTGTAGAAGAAAATTTGCTGGAATATATAAGCACCTGAGGAGCAGTCTGATGCTTCAGTTACCCTGCGAGTGTTGAGTTACCAATATGCTTGCTCTTCAAATGATGGTTCAAGGCACCATTGGGGAATGTTGCTTTTACAGAATCCTGGGTAAGTTGATTGTGTGTCAATAAAGGCAGCTAAAAATAATTATACCAGTGGGAGGTGTTGAATAATTGAATTTTCCACTTGTGTAGGGTGACGACAATGCATATGATGATGGCCTTCTCTAATGTATCACGTTATGCTGACTTTGTATGTGAATCACAGCTAAAATGGTAGCCTTTTGCTTTGAGCTAAGAGACCTCTCCACTCTTCACTTTAGATATCTCCAACTGCACAGAGGAGAGATTCCAGACCTGAGGACTGCCTTATTATTCCTTTACTCCCCCCTGCTGATTTAGAAATAATTCCTCAGGTTTATCTCCACACATCGGATTTCAGGGCTAGTGCATCCCACAAGACAAGAATTTGTGCTTACTCTGCCTTATGGTACACCTATATGTGCTTCAATGGTTTAAAAAGTTAACACCATAATGTGTACTTATAAGTGCAACCAATTGGTCACAAATGAGTCATTGCTAGCCCCAATGTTTCAACACACACATACCTGAGAGATATTATCTTTCCAGTGCAGGTATACACGGCTGTGGGAATGTCTCCTTAAACTGCTATTTATTTCATATTTTAGATTAACTTTGTTTCAAAGTCCCACCGTTTCACAATAAACTGTTAAGGTCCTATTTTGAGGGTGCTAAACAATGGAGAGATGCAAAAAAAAAAAAAAAAAGCAGTTGTGCAATATCAGTATTTTTTAGTGCTGCAGATCGCAAAAAAAACACCATCACACCAAGGTTGCTGTTCTCAGCCTTGCTTTTCTTAGCACTTGCGCTAAGTGGGTGTGAGGAGGCTGGATCACTCATTTGAAGGGGGTGGGGGTAAATTGATGCACATGGTGTGGTAATGTTTCATAGTTTGAACTTGCTACACTGTACATTATTTATGTTCTTTTAATTGTATACACAGAGCCTCCCTTCGCCCCCAGAACAGACTGAATTCGTCATGGCATTCGACAAGGTGCTGGTAAATATTCCTTAGAGATTCTGGCCCATGTTGACATGATAGCAGTTGTTGCAGATTTGTCAGCTGTACATTCATGCTGCGAATATCCCGTTCCACCACATCCCAAAAGTGTTCTATTCGATTGAGATGTGGTGACTGTGGAGGCCACTGAATTCATTGTCATGTTCGTGGAACCAGCTTGAGATGATGTGTGCTTTTTGACATGGGCATTATCATATCAGCTTATCCTGCTGGAAATAGAAGATGGGTAGACTGTGGCCATAATGGGATGCACATGGTCAACAACATTACTCAGGTAGGCTGCGCCATTTAAACAATGCTCAATTTGTATTAAGGGTTCTAATGTGTGCCAAGAAAACATTCCCCACACCATTAAACCACCACAACCAGCCTTAACTGTTGATATAAGACTATGTCTATGTCGCCTTCTTGTCTGCTTGAACCATCCAAGCAGCCATTCTCTTCTGACCGCTCTCATTAACTGTGTTTTTGCTCACAGGACTGGATGTTTTTTGATTTTCGAGCCATTCTCTGTAAACACTACATACTGCTCCGTGTGAAAATCCCCGGATGTTCGGCAGTTTCTGCAATACTCAAACTACCCCATCTGGCATAACAATAATGTTATGGTCGAAGTTACTCACTTCACATTTCTTCCCCATTCTGATGTGTGGTCTGAAAAACAAGTGAACTTCTTAACCATGCATGCATACATTTATGGATTGAGTTTCTGCCACATGATTGGCTGATTAGATAATTTGCATCAACAAGCTGGTGTTCAGGTGGTGTTATGATGTTTGAAGAGATAGGTTGATCAAATTAGGAAATAGTTTTTCAACACTCACTGAATTTCTGAGTCTTCTAGCTGTGTGTGTGTGCTTTTAGTTGAAGTAGTTTAGTTTACATTATTGACGATTTTTTGTTTTGTTGCAGAGCTTGTTAGACATTCCTTGAAGATGGGATTTTCTGGCCAATATTTCTAATGGAAAGAAAACTGACCCGTAGGACCTTTGAGAATGCGAACATGGCCGATTCCAGACAGCGTAATAGGATTTTTATTTTTTTGTGACCTACAAAAAAGGTAAGTAGCAGTGTTCTTCTCAGTGAGCATTGTGCATTGTGACAGGATTGCGATGCCTGTTCAGCACATCTGTACCCAGCTTCGTAAAGGAGGTGGGGTCTGGCCCTTTCCATTCAGGTAATCAGCCAGTCCCTGACAGGGGGGATTATGGGGAAAGGCAGCCGTAATTGCAGGTGCAAAGACAATGAAGGAGGAGGGGGCGTCTTGGGTGACAGGCCCTGCACATTCCTGAAACTCGAGGAGGTGACGGGCACCCGCTGAAATTTGGCTTCTTTTTTTCAGTTTCATTTGACTGTGTGACTATCTCACAGCTGCTGTAGAAATACAGTATGTAAAGATGGTGAAAACATTGCTTTCTGATTGGGGGAATACACAACATATCAGCATGCCTGTAGGCTAGTGGTTTGACTTATTGAGCGTGAGGGTAAGTGCTTCCTGTGAATCAGTATGTAACTTATACAGTTATGTAAGTGTGATGCACGTAACTGTATGTAACTTACACACTTATGTGAGACACATTCATTTCCGGATCTGAAGTTTCACTATCCAGAGTCTGATCCTCACTGACAACCCACACTACAAGGACAATCTTTTTTATTTTCAAATATTCAATAACACTTCATGTTTTCTCTTCAACTGTCAGGAAGGAGCCACTCCAACAATAACAACCAAACTGTTATTTTTGTCCAAACATATTTAAATATTGCACTGTAAAATGAAGTGAGATTTGTCAGTCTAAAAATTGACCCAAAAGATTTAACACTTCTGTGTGCATGTTTCTGCTTTATTTACAATAATAAACAGAAACAACAACAGAAAGCAAAACAGCGACCAGACTTATATTTCCCTGTGTGTTTTAACCAAGCACCTCTTCAGTCAAAAAAGCCAAGATAAGTGATTACACTGTTCTGCATATCATATTGTATAATATTCATGTTGCATTTTACATACATGTAATGTCCAGTTCACTAGTACTCATGATGCCAGAGTACACTTGTCACCCCAGACAACAGGAGTGTCTCCATGCTGCCTGTTGGTTTGGCAGCGTAGCTCTTAGACCTTTGGCAGATTGCCTTGACAAAGGTCATCCTGCCAGTGTACCGGAGGCAATAGTATTGTCTCCCTTCTTTGAAAGAAGTTAGCATCAAACTGCATGTCACCCCATTCCCACTTTAAATGAGCAGAAATCGAAATCTTTCTTTCCACTATAATATTTATGGTTCCCCGTTATATAAACCTCAACAGTAACAAATTCACAGTCCCTGTGTAGTCACAGACTAAAGGTGGTTGGGTGAAAACAGCCTAGCCTACATGCTTTAAGGTTACTTGTCATTCTGTCTTGAGAAGTGACACCCGATGAGGAGGAGATGTTGATGGCATCCTTTTTCTCTTTTTTTAAAAGCTTTTTCTTCTCTTCTGCTTTTCTGCCGGAGTCTATGCGATCTGAGAATGCCGGAAGAACAGGAAGCACAATCCTGAACAGCGGTGTGTTACAATGAAGTGAATTAGTGAGGAAGAGAATAGCTGTGGTGAATACCCATCAGGCCACCTCCAGTGCTCCTAATAACAACGTGGCATGCTCAGAGAGTCTTCAGCAGTCTCCAGTTTTTTTAAGCAGCTCTTTCTCAACATTGGGGGTGTTTTATTATAGTCACACCATGAAAAACCTCTCCGCGGCTGCTCTGCACAGAATGAGAGAACAGGTTTTTGCCAAGCTGATAAACAAGATTTTTTTTTTTTCTGAATTAAGCTTGCAGCCAGGCAGGCATTTGTTCTTGCCAGGTTTCAATATTGCATGCTCCCTCCAACATAGGTATCCAGCCAGCTTTATCCTTTTAACTTTTTATGAAAGTGACATTGAAAAGTTGTCATTAAAATGTGGGGAAGTGGCACTACACTGGGGAGTAGGGGAGTTTAAAAAAATCTTTTGAGGTAGAGTGAAGTGGGGCGGCCGTTATCCCACTGTACATGTACATCCAAGTGCATCCATTGAGTGTCCTGGTACTAGTCATCTGATAGACATGGAATACTGCATCAAGCTTGGCGGTCTTAAGACAGCTAATTTCTAATCAGTCCAGAAATGTTTATTACTGTAAATATTACCTTATATAACATTGTATGCTCTTTTAATGTTAAAAAGGAAGTACTAATGAGGCCAGTTAGTTCTCTTCATCTCAGTCTCCCAGCAGTCTTCCTCCAGAGACTTGGCTGATACCTCATAGCCTACCTGATTCCCGCTAAATTGAATTATGGCAACTATTTTGTGTAATTATGTAATTAAAAAGAAATTACATAGCCTGGTACTGACGGGGAACAAGGACGAAAAAGACACCTGAGCTAGTTCCAATCAATATATACATACATTCAAAAAAATTTTTTTTTATCATTAGCCTCTGTATTTCCCTCGATTTTCGTTTCAATTAGTTTCCCTGTAGGTCCCAATACATCAATCCAGCATCCTCATGAATAGCTCCTGTTCCGGGATACTGACACTGGCTTCCATGGGGGAAAGGAGGAAAAGTTTTTTGCAAAAACATTATAAATTAAATTATTATTATTATTATTATTATGGTTGTTGTTAACGCAGGCGCATAAATTATCGTGTTTTTGCACAGCTGGAGTAAAAACT
Organism: Conger conger; assembly: GCF_963514075.1. Lineage (NCBI taxonomy): Eukaryota > Metazoa > Chordata > Actinopteri > Anguilliformes > Congridae > Conger > Conger conger. Next base: position 59,392,835 of record NC_083762.1, read on the forward strand.
GCTGGAAAAGGGCTAACAAAATTCCCAAAGATGTTGGTCCTTCTGTAGCCGTAAAACGTCAACAGCGGCTAGGTCGGTCACATGACTCTCCCAATTATAGAACGCCTGTGACAACCATGGGGGCGAAGATGGAAACTCTCTGCACCAATATAATAAATCAAAGACAGATATTTTGCGCTCAAGGTGAAAATCCGGCAGTATTTCTAGAAGTTAAAAAGTCAGGAATTACACGAAAGGGGTTAGAACGTGGGATATCGGTACATGACAACTCGAGACATCAATGCCCAGATTGAAATAATCAATCGTCACAATTCCTTTAAAGTTTATTTTTCCGTTAAAAGGGATCCGTTTAGAGATGACTGCTATCGTCGCACTTACTCTAGTAAACTTAATTCAACATTTGTTGTAGCCTAATGTATGATCGCAGTTTAACCGCGTGCAGGTAGCCTATGCGTGTGGTTTCCGCGTGTGAGCGACAAGCATGCTTTCATACTAAGAAATACTTCTACCAATATTGTACCAATAATTTAATCTCAGAACATCACCCAGCCAGATTTGCGTATGGCGTAGAATATATGTATTGTACTAGGATGTAAACAATTTCCAAGTAGGCTATTACAAGCTGCTATTAAATCCAATGGTACATGATCAATCATGTCGGGCGTTGAAATGGAAGAGAAAAAACTGTCAGTGGAAAGTGTGATAAAATGATAATTAGTGTTAATCTGATACTATTGCCTAGCAACGGGCGGAGGGCTATAATAATGAAGTAATGAAGTCTATATTTAGGCTCTCTCTGTCTCTGCGCTCCCGGGCGCCTGGATGGGGAACGTCGCCGGGAAGGTCGAACGGGATGCGCTTTTGGGGTGAGTTGGATGGTGTAGGGGAGGAGGGGTGAGTAGGTGTGGGAGCGATCATGGATCCTGTCAAAAGACTATGAAGTAGAGCCCTCCCCACGCTCTCAGTTCCTTATGATACTATTCTTAAGCTCCCACTGATAAATAAGGCGATGTTTCTGTCATAGCCTATTGGTTTCACCTGGAAATTATTTTATCAGGTGAAGAAAATAAGAATGCGATTTAACAGCTCTCGGACCTACACACCGTGTTTTAAGCTTTTTTGTACGTGTACCTGTATTCGTGGCTAGCTACGTGCGTCTGTGCAGGGGTCCAATTTAATGAACATTTCATTGAGGTTCAATTTTGAATTACACCGATCAATGAATGTAAAAAGCACACAGCAAGGAGTTTTGTTTGAATAAATGATGATCTCAGTAGTAACTGTAATGTGTTTTTAATTGAAACTGCAAACGTGGTATTTTGTAAATCACAGCTGCAAATATGAGCTACATTATAACTTAGTTACACGTTGTTATTTTTTTTTTATAATTCCAGCTGGAAAACGTATTTTTAAAAGCTAGCATAATACAAATATTTGCATAATCACTGTTGGTGCAGTTGAAATGAAGATCGCATGCACACATATACTACAGTATGTAACCCTCACACACAGTGATTTAATCATGTGCGTTTTGTTCAAGGACCATTACAATCCTCAATGGGACAAAACAGATTCGCTTTCATTTTACAAACCCACTTTCAGACTACATTCAGGGGAAAACAATGCAGGCGCACCAATTATGGTAATACCAAGTGTTCTGGGGTGAAAATATGTTTTCTTCAACTGCACACATTTCAGTAAATATGAATTTTAATACCAATACTCTGGTATATTTAATTTCCCCCGTTCCCCTTATTATCTAGCTTTGCTCTCATATAAAACGCACAGTTTATATAGGCTACTGTGGTTAATCCCCCAGGCTGCTAAATTATGCAATATCTGATCATCTTATTTAGATCACTGATCTTCTTACTAATCATGTTCGGTAATAACAACTTTCCATTGATTTGAAATTGAACAATAAACAAAACAACATAGTGTGTCGACGAGAAAATTTGGAGTCTCTTACATTTCTAAATGGCTCTACCTATGAGGAGACCGGGGCACAAACGAACACGGGGCATGTTGAAACATGGCGATTTTACATAGTTGCATTTGCGCAAGAATGATGGGTTTGTTTTCAGTAATGTATTGCAGCAATGCGCTTCTCATGTGTGAGCGGATGGACTATTTTAAAACTTCACCAAGAGTTAACGAATCTGTGTTTTAGCACCATGAAAGTAATGATCTTTCACCGAAGTATTTTTAGAATAACTGATGTGATGTGACCGCCACACACTCCAACTATACGTCATTTAAATCAGTCTTGTGGGTTATAATTCTGTATAGATTCGACTCATGTCACGAGCAAGCAGAAACTGATAATCTTGCTGCGCAGCTGAGGCACGTTGGAACGCTGTCTTCCAACATGCCCCGCCTGATATGAATGCATCAGCCACAATAACTTTTAATGTAACGTTGTATAATCCATGTAGACCGTGCATTTATTCAGTCCGATTTAGCACTCGCTCTTACCAATTTCTTCCGAGACATCAGTGTCATACAGGCCTAAATGGTGTCATATGCGGTTAACAGCCTATACAGACAACGTTATAGACCATTTCTACAATTCAATTTTCAGATGAAAAATGTGAACGGTAAGAGATGTTGCCAGCTTTTGACTTGTATTAAAATAAAGCCTTTTCCAGTTGGACGCTGTTTAAACTTTTCCCACAACTGTTTCCGGGGCACGTTGGATCAGTTTCACTCCCCTCCACAGTTTCATTAAAAATGTATTTCCTCTAATGTGTGTATATCTTTTTTAATGAGGCGAAACCCCAAAAGTGTTGGGTTGTTCCCCAGTCTCCCCTAGTCCTTTAAGTGTATTTGCTTATTTATTTAGCCTACTTACTTACTTTTACTTAGCCGACTTACTTACTTATGTAGCATGCTTATACTTGCACCAATGTGTTGTTTTGAGCAAACTCAAAACTGCATAAACTAAAGTTGCGACAGGTGTTTCTGTAGTTCGCCTAATGAACAGTAAGCATAACTTTGAAAGTCGTTACAATTAAATAGATTAATAATAATAATAATAATAATAATAATAATAATAATAATAATAATAATAATAATACAAAATAGATATTGGATATCGATTGACAGCCTGTAATAGCATATGTGACTACAAAATGTGTTCCATCTTTTTCTTTCTTTCTAGGTGGGAGCAGAAATATCTCGGTGCGCTTTTTAATCCAAAGAGGTTGATTTTCTGATGTCTGTGATGTACTTCTGGTGCTGCTGGTAACATTCAATATTTCCGATGTGCAGATTAGTTCACTTTCACCAAAATATGAATTTTGTTGCCTAAGACTTTATATCCAGATAGAATGGCCCGCCAAGGCGACGCGGCCCAAGTCAGTGACAACTGTTCATCTCAAATCCACCGATTTTCTGAGAAATAACTAGCTTACTAATAACTTAAACTCCTCAACAGGAACCTGACATGATTAGCATATATTTTGTTCTATTTTAGGTCCCTGACACCAAAGAACGTAATCTAATGTTCCTCTCTACTTGTACTCAACCTGGCGGTCAGGAGCAATAAATAGGCCTCTGCGGATTTTACGGCTGGGATACGTAGCTACGGAGGCGGAGCAAACTGGAATGGGCCGGCCCATTGACCAAAATAACAGGGTTGTTTTGTAAACGTCTTGTAGCGATATATAAACTATTGTTTCTATTCTCTTTTACGAAATATGGCACATGTTCTTTTATCCCTAATTGGAAATGAAACACTTTTAAATTCGTTAGTTTATTTGAATTATTATTTTGACAAACGAAATCTCCTGTAAATGCTAAATGTTTATAATGAAGCAATTTCCTTTCACAATTTTGAATTAATATGAAACAGTTGTGATTATTTTGGCGATGCCTGGCCCTGTATTGCAAGGTTTGTATAGGGCTTGATTTCTTTAGTATCATGTTTCACGCATAACCCACAATATATCGAACACCAGTAACTGGCGCTAAATGTTACCATGGTAGCGACGGAGTAAGTTAGCCTGGTACTGAAATTCTCAGGGATGAAGATTTCTGCAGGAGCAACAAGAAAACATAAAACGATGTGTTTCTTTCTTTAGGAGCACTAATAACCATTCCGTGCTAATTCTGGGCTCTTGGAAGACAGTAGGGCCCTCCTCAATATGTCTTAACTCACGTCTTCCCCTGATAAAGTAGTTTTGTCCGCACCTTTGCAAGGTATATTGGAGAATAATATATTATACTTTGTGCATTTGTCATAGATGGCCACAATGTAATTAATAATGTAAAACACAAGTATGTCATCACTTTGTCATTATAACAATACATTGGATGTGAGCAAAACCACGCACATATTAAAATAGACCATTAATGTTTTAATTTGACACAATGAGATACTTTTAGATACTGTAAGCATCTTCATTGAGACAGTAGGATGGGGAGGGGCAGGGCAAGGTTGTTTTTCAATGTTGGCGGGGACTTTTGTTTTATCCCAGTGGTGCCTCAAACCACAGTTTACTGAAGGAACAAAACAGTGCAGTTTGGCCCTGACTGCATAGGTCTCATAAAGCATTCACAGCTGTTGTCATTCTTCACATTTCTACCTGTTTGGTCCTTTAAAGACAAACAGCACAAAACAGAAGGGCCAGGGATAACATCAATATATCATGGGCCAGGGTGCCAACACTGACTTTGTTTTTATTATAAGGCAATAGGGGCTTATGGCTGTTGGTAATATGAAGGGACAGAGGTGGGGGTGAGGTGTGAAAAGCAAAGATCCTTTTTACTTTACTACCAGTTTGTTTGAAAATAAGGAAAATGTTGATGTTTTTTCCCTAACCACATCAGTCTGGCTTAAAGGCATAAGCATTCCCATTCCTTCTAGATATTCCCAGACAGCCATACATTCCGTCATTCCTAAAACTTGCTGTAGTAGTCAGCTTTATACAAACTGACACTTTTACAGCACTGTGGTGCCATTAGGTATCCTACTCCCAATGCATTTCTACAAAGCTTCTTCTCCCCAGACTGCAGTTGACTGAGTGCATATTTCAGAAAAACCAGTTCACACAGGGCTGTAATAACCGGAAAATGTGTTACATTCCTCCTCATTGCTGAAGTTCATTACGTATCACTTTCAACTATAATGTGAAACTTTGATACTTGATTCAAGTTAGTAGCCTACTATACAATCATTACAACATGTTAGTAGCGACATGAGAGCATTTACTTAATAACAAATGTGTTTTAACCAGGACGTGAGATGAGATTGTAGTTTTATGTTCCACTGTAGAAGAAAGCTTGATATTAGTGATGAAGACCTTCAGTTAATCTAAAATTGAGAGAAATCTTATAAAATTTATTAATAGTAGAAGCTACCAGCTGTCTAACTTGTTTACCGTTTTTACTGTTCTGTTGCATTTTTACTGAATAATATTACTTAGTTACACAAGAATTGTAAGGGAGGATTGCTGCATTTAAGCAGATATTGCTCCTTAGCCCTTACTGAGTCATTGAGAAGGAATGGATCTCAGCAGAGCAGCATTGTGTTCCAACATTTAAGCCATTCAAATGAATTCCCCATTTAAATGTGCAAAACTATCACTGTTTTTCTCTTCTTTTGCAACCTCAATGTCAGAGACCAAGGAGGCAATGCTGTCTCTTCCAAAACTCACACTGTCCGAAGTCCAATAGTTAAGAACATATCACAGATATTGAGTCAGAGGAGGGCACTTTATGTGCCATTTGTACAGACAGATTGCGCTTGCCAGCATGACTACAAGGGGTTACTGGTGTGCAGTTAGACACAGACAGCCCACTGTCTGAATGTCCTCCCTGCCAATCATGGCTGCTGTCAGCAGTGGCATGGTCCGAATTCAATATCAGACTCATCCACACACCAGAACTTTGCCCTGGGGCTCCCCTGTTTATCCTAATGGTTTCAGCCAAACACCTTATCAAAGGAGGTTGATGAAAACATGTTTATGTTTTTCTATAATTTGTCCTTAAAGACATACTATGCAGGATTTTCACCTTGGAAATATTATAAAACAAACCTGCTCAGTCATTATCATGATACACTGGCAACCTGTGTCTGTGCTCACCCTACCTTGCTCATTAAACTTGTATTTATTATTCTAAAAACTGCTCAGGCCTCTTCTGGGCATGGACCTGTTTTTATTTCTGTGTTGTATCTGAAAAGCATGTGTCCAATACACTGAACTCATAAGATCCATGATCCAATAGAAGGTTGGAGGGGGAGCAAGGAGGAGACAGTTGGCTACTACAATGGCAAGCTGGGTTTTGCGAGAGATTAGCCTTGGTGGCTGACCATAAATCAAGTGGCTGGACAGCTTTCAGTAACATTAATTAGCTGCCGCGTTATAAGCAAACTAAATTCAGTTTTGTACGTCCACTGGCTGGCTATGATAGCTGGGTTTCACTGCACAGTACTAACGTTACTACTTATACTTTTGGGAGATGCTACCAATATATTTAATCTCCTGGGCTGGGAGCTCATGCCTAAATCCAAAAGACTCCCGGATTTTCAGAAGACTTGAGATGTTGACAAGCGACAATGAATTGATGCGATTGTGAGTATGCATGCTTATGTTACAGAATTGTTCAGGCTGGCTAGAGCAGACTGAAATCCACTGGTGTTAGCAACAGTTGTTAGTGTCACCCCTTGCTAAGTTTAGCTAACTAATACAAACACGGTTACATAGCTAGGTAAATGGCCTGTGCGAAAAGCGACTACTTAAGCCGATGCTTTACGAATCCTCTTAGACTGCAGTTTATTGTTATCATGGCATGGCTATCGTTTACATGGAGAGGCGGGGTTGGCAATGGAGCACAGGCATATTTTGTATGTAAACACAGGAGCAGGAAATCCTGCATAGTATGCCTTTAAATGTATTTTAACACAAAGCAGGGATGGCTGGGTCTGGCTGCCATGTACTTTGTGTTTGAGCTCTTCAGTTTATAGGGTCAGTGACCAGTTGTTCACACTTTCATCAGTTAGTGTCCAAATGATTTTACCAGTCAGACAGCATAGCAATTGAATGATAGCCTCATTCTAATGGAATAATGTTCTATATACCACATTACAGAAAATGCAAGCATTAGTTGATCTGACTGATTAAAGGTTCTAGGATGAGAGTATGGGAAGATATTTATGTCTAAAAATCATCATCAAATGAAATATAAAATAGGCTTTGTAAAAGCTACAGTGGGAAATATGTATATTTTTAACATTCGAAAGCACATACACATACACATACGTATTCATGGGATTATCTAATCAGCCAAATGTGTGGCAACAGTGCAATGCATAAAATCATGCAGATATGGGTCAGGCGCTTCAGTTAATGTTCACATCAACCATCAGAATGGTATGCAGAAGAGCATCTCTGAACACAGGTTGGTGCCTTGCATGGCAGCCACTCGCTGTTGGTGTGTGTATATGAATGGGTGAATGAGAAGCATCAATTGTACAGCGCTTTGGATAAAGGCGCTATATAAATTCCAACCATTTACCATTTACCATTTTACAATGCATGAGAACTCTAAGTGGATAGGCTACAGCAGCAGAAGACTTAATAAGTAAAAAAAGAAAAAAAAAAAGAAAAGAAAACTGCAATAAATAAAGTGCTCACTGAGTATAATGGTAAACCTGACAGCAAGTATATATTTCAGTTTCCAGGGCCAGATAATGTCAAATATTGAATGAAAACATAGTTTTAATAAAATGAAAATATATTCCGTAAATACTATATAATTCTCTAAACCATGATAAGGTTAACTAAATGACAGAATGAAAGAGCACAGACAAAAGAGATTACTGAAGCCACAGCAAGCGCAAGGCAAAATGTCACCATTTTCCTATTCAATCTTTTTGGCTGCTTGTTAACATGAGACATTTGCTCTTGCAATACAAGCTCCCTATTTTTGAAGAAGAGGAGTTCGGCAAAGCAGGCTTCAGGCCACAGAGAAATCACCCTGTGATCCCTTAAAGTTGTCCCAGGATTTGGAGGGGGTGGGGGTGCTCTATCAATAACCATGGCAACAGGCTTTTGAGCGAATATCATAATCAATACAGAAATGAAGAGCAAAGTTTTACTGCAAAGCCCAAAGAATCTGTCCTCTAAGTGGGTGGTAAAAAAGTTTAAAACTATATCTAAAGCATGAACAACAAAAAAAAGGCTGAAGATCCCACAAAGGGAAGTCTGAATAATCTTAATTGGTTTCGGGCACTGTTCCCTGGAAACAAGTCATTTTTAAAGAGAACATTTTTAATATTCATAAGAGAAAAAAGTAAAAAACCATGAAACCAGATAATAGGAAGTGGAAAGAATTGAAGTTCATGCATGACTCCTTTCTTGTCTCTGTTACATTAAACAATTCATGTGTGATTTATACCAATCAGGGTACATTTTGTTAATAGGAAATGATTTGATCATGACCTAACATGTTCATGTTCACAAGGGCCAAGTGAGTGAAGCAAATTGGTGTTTAATGACTGATTAAATTTAATTAAGGACAACAAAAAGCCTGTCAAACAACAATGAATCACTCTTAATTATGACAGATTTTTTGTGGGCAACATATGGTTGTATCAGAAACCAAGCCAATAGAGTCATCTTTAGAAACACTGAGATATGTACATTTTTATCTGAAGGGACAGATGCCTTACTGATTAATCACAACACGAATCAGCAGCAGGTTGACTGCAAAATTAGAGGCTTGTTGATATAGGATAATTATCAATGACTGCTACCTACCAGCAAGCTCTTTCTGTAGGACTGTACTCATTTATATTCCATGGGGGCATAATGCCTGGATTGTTTGTTATTTGCTCAAGCCCTTGTTTGATTAAGTACATTTTATTTTGTTATTGCCTTATTAAGACATAGTGTATATGGATATGTTACTGAAAGCCATGTTGAGGGTATTTGTATCCCACAGACCTCATGGTATATTGATTCAAAAGCAGTAGATGGGAGTTCAGCACAAGCTGACAGGGCCCTTCAGGCTGGTTATTTGACTAGAACCACTGCAAGACTCTCGGACATTGTCGCGTCAAAAGGGTTGGGGAATTGAATCTTTTTGCCTCTTTTTCTTCTTGGTAAACATTTCCAATAACGGTCCATTACTAAATTATTTCCTGTTCTAAATTTGGTCTTCAAAGAACACTTAGCCACACTTCAGAGAAGCGACTGATGTCCTAATTAGCACGTCTTCTGCATTATGTTAATGATTACTGGTTTTACGTACCAATACTGCATGCATAAATTGCGCCACTTGCCCTGACTCTTAATCAAAAAGGTTCTTGATGCTTGCTTTGTAACTCCCGATGGTTAAAGCTTCTTAGATTGATATCAACATCAGAGCATCAGTCGTTCCCAAAATCCCTCTGCAAACAGCCGCGGTGGCCGGGCGGCATCATTCTTATTTGTTTTTCCTCTGTTTTTCCATCTTTCAAATGATATATCTGGCAGGGATCAGGGAATCAATGCTGACAGTTTTATTAGCTCACTTTGCCTGGGTTATAACCTTGCTCTTTTTCATTTTACCCCGACGGAAGCGATGCTTTATTTACATGGCCCCTACGTGCTTCTGTAGCAACTGCAACTACTGAGGTTGTGATGGAATGATGGCTCACAACACCTCCCCCACCCTAAAAAGAAGAGAAAAACAGCTCCCCTCCCTTCCTGGGCAAGTTTTCCCTCTCATTTGAAGGATGTGATTAATGTTCTCCTTGCCGGTGGTGTTTTTTTCCTCTTCTTTAATTGCCTCAAACTCGCTCTCCTGTTGCACCACAGACACAATGGGAGAGGCTCAGTCAGGTGCTTGTCGTCTCTCCGTTCATTAATCATTCCTCTTTATAAAACCCTGAGTTTCCGGCACCCTCCCAGCGGATGCACAGTCACCATTGCTCCACAGCCTTGCGCAGAACTTTTAAATGTTATCTTTGAAATGCACAAGGCCAAGTGTCGGGAAGTCTGCCATAGAGAACTCATCTGGAGATCCGCTTCCATTGAACTATGCAGGCTAATCTCTCTGCCCCTGAAAGGAGTAATCATAAAGGGGTCTTTGCTGTTCAGACTGTATAACATGGAGCATGTGTGTATGTGTGTGTGCGTGTGGGCTGGGTGGTTGATGGATCAATTGCTGAAGTGTCGTTCTGTGTAGTTCATTGATTTACTGTATGAATTACCCATATTTCTCTAGAAGCAAAATAATTCAACAGGAGTTCATGTATGTCCATATCCTATCTGTGGAGCTGTGTCTGAAGTAGGCCATGGTCCATGATCAGCTTCACAGGACAGTGGTGGCTGGTTATTGATTTAAAAATACACAACAAGGGAATCCAGTACAGTTCACTCCCTGGAGTCACTTTCAATTGCTCTGTGTTATAAGGAGCAGGCATGATTCAATAACAACCATCTACGTTTTTATCTAGCTTTCTGACTGTCTGTGTATGTCACAGTAAACCCGATTTCTTACAATGTGTTCTAATTATAGTAGGAATATGCCCTCTTGTTCAACTGACAAAAATCTATTGTCTCTTGTTAATCCATTTTATGAATTAAAACATCTCTCCAAATCCAACCGTAGTCGGCTTCTGCTACGTATAAATAGATTTAGTATGTTAATTCTTTCCTTTGTAACTTTGAATTTTACACCAGGAAACAATTTAATTGCTCTTCTTTGAATTTTTTCACACGCTTCTATGTCGTTCCTGTAGTGTGGTGCCCAGAACTGCACACATTACACTGTGGTCTGATAAAGGCATTGTATAACAGCCATATAACTTTGATTTATACTCGGTACTTTTATTGCATATTCCAACATCTTGTTGCCATTCTTTTTACTGCGAAAGCACAATGTGTAGATCCTTCCTATAAAATGTTGTAACAACTACCATTGCCAAATCCTTTTTTTCAAAATGAACACATTCTAATTCTGCTCCTCCTGCAATGTCTTTATTTCCCACATGCAGAACATTTAGCGATATGGACTGTCATTTCTCCTGGTCTTTGCCCAGATCTGGACTACCTTTATACGGTACAGACTCCATTTACGATATGTAACGTGCAGTGACTGCAATTGTTAGAGCATCAAAGCTGACACCAAATGTTATCGGTACATTTTTACTAAGGCTGTTTAGTAACAATGCTGTGAATAAAACTGTAGCAATGTAACTCCCCCAAAACCACAACATAATGAATATGTTGAGAATATCCACAGGAAAATATTTTAACGATATGTCTGCAACCCCACGAAATAGCAGGAAAGTACCATTTTTACCATGTTCCACAACCCAAAAAAAAGATTTTTGACCAGTAACGTACTTAATTACTTCAATGTTCAGGATGCTAATTTACATTCCAATAGCATTTTCCCTGCCAGGGGTACTTATTACTTGCTTGTAAGAAGCACCATAATTGCTGTTTAGTTTTTACACAGGTTGTCTCAGCAAATGTGTCATTGCATTTATAACACACTGCACCAAACTCCCCCCACACACACACATTCCAATAAGTGTTTGTTAGGTGCTAGTGCTGACTTATCTCCAGTTTTATAAGCCTTTTAATCAAGAATCATTGAATAGCATATTGGAATTAAATGGTCTCTGTTTCTGAGAGTTATGCAAATAGATGTGATAAGCCATTACATGGGAACGAGGGAATCGCATTTCTGGTACGCAAAGTATGAGAAGGACTGATGTACAGGGGGGAGTCTGCCTCCTGTAATGGCCTCTCCAGATGCACCCCGGGGGAGAGACTGTTGTGTTGCAGAGAAAATCAATGCCTCCAAAAGACAGCATGCATTTGTGTTCCTTTGAGGTTCTGTCACAGGGGTAAGGCTGCTGAAAATGTCACATCCAATCCCAGCCCCAGCTTCGTCAGTGCAGCCTGGCCTGTGCTTACAATAAATCACACCCCCTTGCCCTGAGATTGGAACCTAATGGACTGGGTGACGCAACACTCCTTTGGCCACACATGAACTAGGTCTGTGTGTGTGTGTGTGTGTGTATGTTTTGGGGACTACAAAAAATCACAAAGATAACAAAAGATACACTTTTTTGGTGGGCTTAAAGTGTTTTTGGGTCTTTTGGTTCAAAGGCAATGCATTCTGGGCAAAGCTTACGAGGAGGGGATAAACTTATCTACATATAAACTGTATATCTTCCTTTTTGTGAGTCCAAAAATGATATTCATTTTCATTATTACAATCAGGCATTCTGTGCAGTGTCAATTTGAAGGCAACTCTCACAGTGCACAGTTCTCTCCATTCGATACCATCAGTTATTTTTCTATAGGGATTATTATTACATTTTATTTTGTATTTACATAAGACCGTCATTCTAACCTCCCACACTTAGAGGGAGAAAGGCTAAAGAGAGCCAGCTTCCGCTATTTGAAGACGAGTGCCTACACATTTCAACAGCGCCAAACATAGCTCTTGGGCTTTGGGGACAGAAGCACCCTCGTGATTTCCGTAGGCTTCCCACGCAGTAGTTATATAAAAATAACAGGCTGTCAGATTGGCCATCTCCGTACAGGAGCGTGTGCGTCAGTAGAGAGCCCCTCAAAGGTGCAGATCTTTCTATCTGTGGACCACTGTGACCTATCTCATGCAACACTTCCTGTAGGTGCCGCTGACTCATCCCCTCAGCAAATGAGGCATTCTTGTGCTAATTTTCTGCCCATTAATAATAGGGCCAGCCACATGCTGTAGCTCTGAGAGTAGAGCACCACGGAGATGATAATTACTGGTGTCCACACCAGAAAATCCAATGCATTGACTGTGTGTGATTAACATATAATGCAATGACGGGGTCAGACAAGGTTGTCCAGGCCCTGAATGATCCAGGAGTTTATTCTATGTGGCTGTCTCTATCAAAGGTAAATATGAAGGATAGGTTCATGTGACCACAAGTGTTGGGCGTAAGCACAGACTCGTCAGGACTGATGGCGCATTGGCTGCTCTCCTGTTCGTTACTGACAGCGTAAGATCTCCAGTGCACTGGTTACACCCCAGCTGCTGCCTTTGCCACCAATCCCGCTTCGCTAGCTTCCTGTGTCCTTATTTGGATCATTTTCCATCACTGCCTTCTCCGACATCTTCTTTCTCTCACCCCTCCAAGGTTTAATCTAGTAAAGGGGTGTTCATTAAGTCAGGTATCCTCATACTGCCTCAACTCCAAATGACTGTCTGTTACCCTTACCCAAGAGACACTCCTGCCAAGATTGAGAAAAAGTTTTCTCGGCACCAAATCTGTGGTATATGCAGACTTCAGACATGTGGGCGAGGCAATCAACAAGACTTTCATAACAAATAGACAAAAGCTGCCCATTATGATAGGTTCCCACACACCTGGCATCAGATTTTTCAGGTGCTACCAATCCAGGGTGAGTAATGACCACCTACCTACCTTCTGTCTCTGAAAGGTGCTAATTCAATACCTTCTCTGGAAAGGCCATTGTCCTCAGAACAGTTTCTCCCTGCCATGGTTATGATTGTCCTCCTCTTTGCTTTCGTTCCAAATTTTCCTGTGGCCTTCAAAGAGATTCTAATTAAGTTCTTGTTTTTCGTCCATAATGATGGACTTTTTGCGGAAGATACAGAGTTTTTGTATGAAGAAGGCTAAAATACAGCCTTGACACATGGAAAAGCAAGATGAGCAGACAACTCATCATGATGGAAGTTGCCACCTTGGTTTATTCTGGCAGCTCCCAACTTCTCCCTGTCACTTAACAAGGACACTTAATAAACTCAGACACAAGCAGACTAGCCCCTCACTGGAGCGCAAAATTGTCACCACGTTAAAGCTGACAGAAATGGCCAGCACTGTGAATGCCTGTGCTTTCTCGGATGAGGGGCCTCGAGCAAACTGTAGAAATGTTTGGCTTTTCCTGACAATTTATTCAGAGGAAGGTTGCCCTGACTTACTCTAAGTGTTATCCTTATTAAGGAGGAATGGGTATGTTGAAGCTTGACATCTGTATTTGAATTTAGCTCTAAGATGACAGATCCCAATAAAGGTAAGTATAGGCCATGGTCAGACACCTTTGATTTGTTGTTGTGAAGATGATTCACCTGAACTATTCCAACTAATACCTACTGTTGATTCCAACAGTAGGTATGCTTGTGTGAAATGGCTGTGAGTTAATGACATTGGCAACATAAAAACTGTTCTGTAGTGTTGCTGAGTTATGCAAGTAATTGGCAAAATGATTCAAAACACACTAATTGCTCTTTAATTGCACAGCACAGCTGGCCACCTGTTTCTTCTATCTGTAGCCACATAGTCAAAACTCACCTCTTCCTTCACTCGCCTCTTACATTCACCTGACTCACTGAAGCACTATCGATAAAATTGCTTGGGTCTGGGCCTTAGTAATCATCTTTTTAAAAAGTAATAAAGAATAATCTAAAAGGGTTCCCAAACGTTTGCACAGGATCCTTTTCCTTTTGTATCATTTATGAACAGTAAAAAATAAAAATAAAAAGCAATCTCATGTTTAATTTAACACGTTTAACATGTTGTACTTGAACGACAGGTTTGCTTTTGTTCGAGTACAGATTCATTGGAACAGACATTTAAACCAGGGGTGCCCAAATTTTTGCCGCCCACTGTATGTTTAGCATCTTCCAACAGAACCTAAACATGCCTGTTTCAACTTGGTTCAACTGTTTCATATACGTCAACACATGTTATACAGTAGATATCTAAAGCATATGATATCACTCATCTTCAATTAATCTGGGTTATACAGGTAGTTAATTGCTACTGCATGTGCAGTAGTATGAGACATTGCTTTTATCGTTAATTATTTATAACCATGTTATATGGCATATGATAATATTCATAGAATCTATAGGCGGATGTTCTGTAGACAGTACATTTACAAGTGATAAAGTGCAAAACCTGTCTGGTCATAAGGAGTTTTTAAATATTTGACTCAAATTTAACACTTCTGTTCAACTCAACGCCTTTTACTGCAATTTACAACAAGACTTATCGAGCTTTGCAAGTTATAGTTTTTGCCAATTAAATACATACAAATACAATAATTCACAACAACCATCATATATTTAAGAAATTCAGTTTTACTGGTACAGACTGAATCTTAAATTCAGAATAGCCTACCATACTGCAATTTAGTTGTGTTCTACATCTATGCATATACAAACATACGATACACAACACACATCGAGCACACGAACACACTCGCACATATGAATAATTATAATATTTCACACACGAGCTTCTCCGGATCTTCAAAGTTATTTTCACAGCTCAAGTCCCACCTTTTCCATGTGGGCGGATGTTATTTAAATGAACAGTTGATTGGGATGGTGCATCGCTTTACAGTAGTTGCTGTAATTGGAGGAAGAAGCAGTCAATAGTGGTTCACGCTGTCTTAATAGCCAACCCTTGTGGGTCGTGTATTCACCGCCTACTCTCGGCATGCTGACTGAAAAAAAAACCCAATAAAGCCACATAAATATATAACAGGCAAATTTGTTTTTGAAATTAAACAACACTAACACCCATAGGCACCCGGTAAGGATATATGTATATATTTGGTTTGTTTGCTGATAATAATTCATTATAAATTGGTTAACGTTACTGAAGATGTATGAATGATGTGCTGTAACTTAGCTAGCTGGCTATGTACATTGTCCTACTTTGCTCTGCAGGTTCAATGCATTTTTTGGCCACCAAGGCCTTGCTAGTTATCTATCATTGGTAGATAATTATTAAGCTAACTAGCTAATAGCAGCGTTAAATATAATTTGCATTCGTCGGGTTAAGTTCTTTCAAAAGATGCGAAAGCTGACACGATTTTGTAGTTGTTTATCTAGTCTAATGGCTAATCTTATAAGCTACATAAAACTGCAGCTGTCATAACAGCAGCATTGTTGATAAGAGATCATGTAGATAACTTAAGGCTTGTTAAGGTGAAATTGTCTTCCGTATAGCTAGCGGTAGCTAGATAACGATAACAAACTCACACGTGAAGGCCGGGGCAATAGTCTCGCTTGGTGTTGTGATTTTGTGGACGTGTGGAATGATAAAAAGCTTGCTAACATATACGTCAGATTTTTTACTAGCTAGCTAATATGACAGCCCTTTCATATTCTCTGTGACAGTATTGCTTGTATTGATGTGATAACTTACCAGCTAACGATTTTTTGATTTTCTGCAAAAGTCGCTGGAGAACACAGCTAGGGAGCCCTTGGCTCTGGATGACTGGGCCCAGCTGACAGAGCAGCCGGCTAGCTAGCTACAGTAGTGGTTAACGCCGGTAGTTAGTTGACTAGCTAGACTAGTGCTAGATCGCTAACCGTTCTTAACAGGTGCTAAAACGTATGAGGAAGTCATTTTCAGGAAGCTCATTTCTAATACATAATCTCCTCAAAAGTTGTCAGACTTTTCAACGGAAAACATGTGAATAAATATGTATGTACATGGTTACCTTAGCCCTAACCTAGTCAACATTCGTTTGAGCTACTTCTTATCGTAGCTAGTTTGCGAGGAGGTGAAGACTTTAATCAAAGTTTTTATCAATAGCGAAACTTGTTATGGTTTAACGCCTTGTTAATCTTTGTGCAACATACTTTTTAATTGATTCACACACCCTGATTATGATCTGTTGTTCAGGATGTAGCTAGAGAGCTATATGTTCGATTACTATATGTGAAATTAGATTAAGATTGACTTGACGTTTAACGTTTGCACGTGCAATCGGAATAAAATAATGAATGTAGCTACTCAAATTTGTCAGCAAATGTAATGACTGAACGCAATACTCTGACCTTGCATTAATGTCTGCTTAATTGTTGAACTATTAAGATTCTCCATTCCGGATTCTAAAATGTCTCTTGGAGACTGGGACCCAAACATGGAAATGTTGTTCTCTGTGTAAAACCGTAGCGAGAAGTCTAAATATAGCAAGCTGTGTCAAACTAGAGATTTTGTACAGTCTTGTTTTCTGGGCTCTGTTAGTTAGGTTTAAACAATTTGCCTCCAGGATAATATTCTCTATACTTTGCTGCATTTGCCACACTGGCTGGTGTAGTCTGGTAGAATCCTACAACAGTTATGGCTGTGTGTTTTTATGGGGGATGATAATGAAGGAGGTATGGTAAAGGTAGGTACTGTATTCTTAACTAATATGGTCTGACACTAGGATCTAAGGCTCACCCAGAATGATGTCCGAGTTGATGGATGGCACGCAGTTAACCATATCTTATTGAATTCAGTCCCAGTCCCAAACAAGATGTGCTGGTTTTCACTCCAGCAAAAATCACAATTCTTCAAATATATTGAGCTGTCATTTTATTTTTAGTCTAGTTTTTTGAACGCAATATCTAGCCTACCTTTTTGAGACCACAACATGTTAGAAATGGATAATGGTCCTGTGAATTGTGAATGAGCAATATTAAGTTCAAGACTGACCAAGTGGATGGAGATTTTTGACTGCTAGTGCTTTTAGGTTATGTAATATCCTTATGACTGTTCACTTGAAAAGATGATTGCCTTTATTACTGGTTGATTGGTTGATAGATTCACAGTTTGAAAGTGTGGGCATCTGCCTACTGAAGTTAAAAACCTGTTCATTAACAAAGATTTTTACACTAAGCCAGACCAACATTTGTCAGAAATTTCTCAGAAAGACAAAAACATGAAATCACTCAAATGAATATGGCAGATATTCCTGGGTAAAAGAAAGTTTATGCTTGTTCGGTGCACAGTCATCCTATAACCAGAGGATAACAGTCAAATATGGAAGCTATCATCCGTCTTCCTGCCGGAGAGTCAAAACACTGAAGGCTGTGAATGTAGCCTACACTTTGCCTCATTTTGAGTTATTTTAGGTTGAGTTCTAGGCCTAACTGTATGAGCGTCACACAGTATCACTGCTGTTCTGTTTGTCCGTTCCCTGACTCCTGAGGCTTGGACTTGTTCAAGACACCAGTAAACTGAAGGTTCTGTCCAAAGCCTCCACCTTTTACTACGTGCCCAAGTGCCGATAGTCTCTGTAAATTTGTATGGAGCAATGTTCCACCGGCAGTTATGTTCTGTAATGTACGTTTTGGCTGTATCAGGGCGTCTAATCGCATTACCACTAATCTCACCGCTTTAATGTTTGCCAATAGTCTCATTTGCCTTGGCTGTGTCGACTGGGGGGAATATTAATAGGGCACAAGGTGATGCGGGGGGTGGGGCAGGGTTGGTGGTGGTGGCGTTGTCGAAATTCCATCTTCATCACAGGCAACTGGGACCCTCGTCTGAGAATACGGTTTTTCTAGCACAGCATTTCCCTCTTTCTCTGGGAACTGTGCAGGACCAGTATTGGCTGCCAGGTTACAAACAATAGTAACATGTGGGCATGGGGTGAAGGTAGTAATGGCAACCATGTTGTTGATCCTGGAGTATTTGTTCAAATATAATTCATCTGTCCCTAGGGAATGAGTTTACTTGAGCTCCTGTATCACCTGTAGGTTTTTTGGTCATGTGACAGAACATGCTTTTCTGTGATTTGCTGAAACTGAGTCCATACAAAACCAGGCCCTCATCCGATCAGGAAGTCCCCATGAAAAAAATCCTTGAGGAAACCTAGATGTGCCTGGAGCCTTTTCATCTTTATCTTATAATATACAAGTGAAGAAAACAGGATTTGAACAAGGCAAAAACCCAGTAGCTGACATGCGTAGAATGCACAGCATTAATGTGCAGGTGCACCCCTTCACTGTGTTAGTGTGCAGGTGCACGTCTCCACTGCATTAGTGAACAGGTGCACACCTCCACTGTGTTAGTGAACAGGTGCACACCTTCACTGTGTTAGTGTGCAGGTGCGCATCCTCACTGTGTTAGTGTGCAGGTGCACACCTTCACTGTATTAGTGAACAGGTGCACACCTTCACTGTATTAGTGAACAGGTGCACACCTTCACTGTATTAGTGAACATGTGCACACCTTCACTGCATTAGTGAACAGGTGCATATCTTCACTGTGTTAGTGTGCAGGTGCACATCTCCAATGCATTAGTGAACAGGTGCACACCTTCACTGTGTTAGTGTGCAGGTGCACATCTCCAATGCATTAGTGAACAGGTGCACACCTTCACTGTGTTAGTGTGCAGGTGCACGTCTTCACTGCATTAGTGAACAGGTGCACACCTTCACTGTGTTAGTGTGCAGGTGCACGTCTTCACTGCATTAGTGAACAGGCGCACGTCTTCACTGTGTTAGTGTGCCGGTGCATGTCTTCACTGAATTTGTGTGCAGGTGCACACCTTCACTGTATTAGTGAACAGGTGCACACATTCATTGTATTAGTGAACAGGTGCACACCTTCACTGTATTAGTGAACAGGTGCACACCTTCACTGCATTAGTGAACAGGTGCACATCTCCAATGCATTAGTGAACAGGTGCACACCTTCACTGTGTTAGTGTGCAGGTGCATGTCTTCACTGAATTTGTGTGCAGGTGCACACCTTCACTGTATTAGTGAACAGGTGCACACATTCACTGCGTTAGTGTGCAGGTGCACGTCTTCACTGCGTTAGTGTGCAGGTGCACATCTTCACTGCATTGCATTGCTCACGTGTGTAGTTCTAATACGTGCGCTCTCAAGTTGCTTCCCCAGCTGTACACTAAAGGGATTCTGTGATCGTTCTTTGAGTGCCCGCCTTTGCAGTACTGAGTCTCTTATTTTTGTTCTTTAATTTCCTCCGCTGTCTCTTAAAGGTCTTCTTGGTTTGCAGCCTCTCCCTTTTCACATAGCACACTGTCATGTACTCTCATCCCTCTTTCTCACTCGTGAAATATTAGTTTGGCTTTCATCTGACACGGCAGTTGGATTTACGCACAGCTGTAACGATGGGCGATGACGGAGAGGCGGCTTTCCCGCTCACGGACACGTAACATCGGCTGCTCCGCTAGCAAAAGGTGTTTGTGATGTCATTAATCAATGGGAAGAGCAGTGTGGTAAAGGAGTGGGTTTTCCTACACCAGCCCCTCTCCTTCCCATTCTGATGCAATGTGAACTCAGTGGTTTTTGTACACCTTTGGGGATAGTTGAACAGGGATTGTTTGATGCAGATTGGCAGATGCTCTCTCTTTGAAAAAGGGTGGGACGGACTATGTATGAACACTGCTGTAATGTCTATGTGGTGAAACCAAAATTGATAAAATCTGAGAGTGTGCACTTTAACCACATAATTGTGAGGCAAATCACGACATAATGGATCTTTGTCCCAAACGTTATGGAGGGCACTGTAGCTGTGATCAGAGAAAAAAAAAAAAAAAAAAAAAAAAGTCAACTGAAAATAGCCGAACTTGGCTTGTTTCTCTTCACTGACTTCAGGTGGGAGGGAGGGGGCGGCATTTATTTTTGCTCATGAGCCAGTTTTGAGAGAGGCTCATCCTCATGTTGACAAACTGCAATAAAATACATCAAAAGCCTAGAATGAAGACTAGTTCCTGAAAGCTTTCTTAAATCTGCACTAGGGAAGCGATTAATAACACCTGACTAATCGGTACTGGCTGACAAACCAACTGTCCAGTTACTTTTGTGCCCCCAAATTGGCTTTGTATAAAAATGCATTTCCTGATGACCTGATGTGGACTTAAATGCCCTCAAATTAAAGGGGACAGTCTGCACTTCCTCCTCATTCATTTATACACCAGTTTAATAATAGTTTAATTTGAAATCAAGTGCGCTGGACTACAGAAAAGGAATTGTACCACTCTCCAAATAAAATAACCTTAGCTCCTCACTGTATGTATTTGACCCAGGCCTGGTGGGGAATGCTGAGTTGTGTTGGGTTGCCTGTCACATTACACTAATAATAATAATAACAATAAAATTTTTTTTTTTAAAAATTAAAAAAATTAATAATAAATAATTACACTGTTAGGCAGGGGTGCCAAACTCCAGTCTGGAGCGTCGCAGTGCCTGGAGTTTTTGCTTTCCTTTCAACCGGCAGCCAATGCAGAACAATGTGTGTGGATTCTTTAGCCAGTCATTGACTTAAATGTGTATTGGTGGTTTTGAGCCCCTTCAAAAAGCCAGCAGACACTGTGGCCTGCCAGAACTGCAGTTTGACACCTGCTCTGTAAGCATTCTCCAGGGGTCTACTGGCGAGGCAGCGAGTCCACCAGGTTTCTCCAAAGTGAGGTAGAGGACAACATGGAAGAAGTAGGTGACCTAATTACAAACCGCTCTGACAGATCCCCTCTCCTTCTCCCTTCGGTGCTCCATTTCAGTCCGTTTTTACTGCATTTACAGGGCCCAGGTTCTTGAGAACTACGTTGAAGCTCACGGTTCGAAAGGCAGTGGCTTTCTTTATCATCTCTACAGAGCTTTTTGTTTGCAATCGCTTCCATTTTATCCATCATTTCCGTTCCTCAGAAACTCAATATCATTTCTCTGTGTAGATTTGAATATTCGAAGCCATCAAAGGGAGCGCACTGATCCCCGCAGGATATGAAATTGTTTGTCAAATATTATTGCCCTTTCACCGATATAAGTATAGACCTTGTACTCTTCGTATCTGCTTGGAAAGGTCAGTCGACGAGGGAGTTTTGCAGGTTGAATTACTTTTAGATTATGAAGGGAAAGTGATACGCATTACAGAGACTGTACTTAATATGAATCGAGCCAAGGTGTGCGCTGAATACATACATGGTTTTAATAACGGTGAGTGGTGACCTGTCTCCATGTATATTAAAAAAAAGTGTGTTTTGTTTATTAAGTCTAGGACACCATCTCAGCCATATATTCATTTTATGGGTCTGTTGCAGCAGCTTGGAAAAAGCTGTTGCTAAGAAACAAGTTTCCTATAACAAGCCCAGGGGAAAGACAAGCTCCTGTCACAGTTCTTTCATTAAGAGCGCTGCTCAAGTCAATTCGGGTCATTTGGTGGCAGCGGTGGGATGCACTGGGTCTGGCACAACGGGAAATGTGTCCTTGAGGTCATTAGTTTAGATTCCGGAAACTGGTACTGGGGTCGCCGACTCGGTGTCAAAGGTTACCAAAGGTGACTGTCTGCTATTCCTGCTTCTCATCGCTTCAGGGATCTCGCGGATCATCAGCGTAACCGTGATTGTTTTTCGACTGGCCAATTATTCATGTGTGAATGGATTAACTGGCCATTGAATTAGTTCCGTCTCGGTGTCTGATGAGGTTTGATTGATGGCCAGCCATGCCTGATGCCTCAATCTAGATTGGCTCGGGAGATTGACTGGACCGTAGGTGCCATTTGTGACTTTCCACTTGAGGAAAGCGTCAAACTGAGGGCATTGCGTAACCCCCCCCCCCCCCCCCCCCCCAGCAGCTGCACATGCGTGTCGTCTCTGCCCCGTGTGGCAGGTTCAGATGGCCAGTCTGTCTGCGCCCCAGGACCCCGGCGGCGGTTTAATGAGAATGCGGAGACGCCGTCGAGGACACGGCGGCCCTTTCATGTCCCGCTCGGTAGATCCGCGGCGGTAAATTCTCCTCTGCCCCCCCGAGGGGCCTCATTAGAATTGGGATTAGGTGCGCTATTATTTATTTATTTCTCACAAACCGCTTCCGATTGGTGGACAGCGGGGTGGCGAGTGGGGTGAGAGGGGGGCCGCTGTAAATAAACGTATTTGTCACTTTTTGCGAGCGCAAATTGCATCGCGAGGCTTAATTAGGAAGCGACGGCATTCCGCTTGCTTTATTATGCAAATGAGCGGGTCGAGCGTTTCTCTCTGAAATGTTGTGCCAGGTGTTGTTTTTCCAGCAAGAGAAGAGACTGGTGTGGTGATGAAATAACAGACTGCCGATGCTTTTTATTTTTTTTATTTATTTTTGACAGGTGGCTTGTGACAAGTGAGATGTAGCATTTGCAGTCCTCGGTTTGGATAGATATTACTGTTGGCATACTTCTTGGATTTGTTCTGGTAAGACGATGGACTGTGAAAAGGGGGCAATGGTTAAGCGATCGTTGTGCTTTTTTAACTGACAACAAGGCACTGCTGTTCGTCATCTGGTCTCTCTGCTGTCATTCTTGAGGGGGTCCCCATGGGAACAGGCTGAAAGTTCCACTTTTAAATCTGTGAGCGTTGCGTCACGTCCTGCGCACTTTGAACCCCGCGCAGCTCCAGCCCTGCGTAGTATCCCATGCGTCTAACCCTGCCGTCGAGCCCTGACTGCCTCTAGCCTTGCCTGTGTTGAGCCCTGCACACCTTGAGTACGTGTAGACCTGCCGTCGAGCCCTGCCCACGTCTAGCCCTGAGCGTGTCTAGCCATGGCTGTGTTCAAAAACCGCATACCAGCACAACTAGACTAAATTTCAGGCAGTTTTTCATTTAAATTTAGTGCGAGTAGTGTGCAAAGTATGCTGTTTCGAATGCAGCCCACACCTGCATCGAGCCTTAAACTTTAACTGCATTTTACCAGTAGGGAGAGTGTCAGCCTAGGTAAGCCTGTGTAGTTTATCTCATGGTTCCACCCGATAAGCAACCAGTCATATGATTGGAGAAAGGGGAAGCTGGTAAACAGCAGTGGTGCCCAATCATGTGCCATGGTGGGCAAAGAGTGGCTGTGTCTAAAATTGCAGACTTGTGGACTAGTTAGTGCGTAAATCAAGCAAGGAAGTCAACGGTCATGTGATGAAGTGTGTCCCAAACTCAAGTACAAAACTGGCAAGTACCTACACAACATTACTGGAAGTTCTCTTGCTTTATTTGGGAGGACTGAAAATTGAAGTCAGCTTCAGAGCACACATTCCATTCCCAGTGGTCATTGCGTTTTCAGAGCCCACGGCAAAGAAGAATTGGAATTTTAAATATGCAGACATATAAAGGGATGTAAGCTATGTAGCTAAAAATACAATGCAGCATCTAATGATGGCATAAAACTACATATGCTAGCTAAAGTCACTGACTAGAGATGACTAGCGTTAGCCGTGATTATCACATTTTCGCTCATCTCAACTTTAATATACATACTGCTAAGCATTTTACCATTTTTACCAACATATATTCACCACAGTTTCGTATAACAAATGTGTTTTTCTGCTGTAGCATATTGAGTCGGCTAGCTAACTCACTTCAGATGTCAGTCCCTGCTGCTAGTCGGATGCGTGTCAAATTACAGTCAGAAGAGTCATGTTATAGTACAACTGCGTCTCAAATTAACGGATTTTTAATGCTTTTGCAATTTCATGTGCACTTGTCAGGTAAACTTAACACAGGAGTGCACAAGTACACAAGTGTGCAATTTGAGACACAGCCCATATCAGCCCATTTTCATTCCAATCAGTACACCTGCTGATTTCACTAATTCGTTTCTTCCTCTCAGGATGAAGGTGTGTCAGTTAGTGAAATAAGCAGGTTGATCGGTTGGAATGAACCTGCATTCTCTCAGCCCTGCATGGCAAATGATTGGGCACCACTAGTGTACAGGGTACAGCAGTGCTCCCATTTTAGGAGCATTTGCTCCTGAAAAATTGATGTGCTCCTAATTTTTTCCCCCCAAATTCGCACACAATTAATTGGGATGCGTTAGTGTGCTCCTAAATTTTTCAACTTGGGGGCACTTGTGCTCCTTGGAAGAAATGGTGGCCTAGAGCCCTGGCAGAACTTTGGACCGATTGGGTCACAGGTGTCTAAATATTTGTTTAAATACTACCACATTGCACGGCGTGAAAGATTACTGAACGCATGCACAAACAGGCATCTAATGTTAGCATATATTACTCTGCAGCTGGTGCTCAGATTTGTGAAATTTGGCTTATTACCATTATACGTAATTGTCATGGCTGATCAAAATTGGCTCAGAGTCGCATATATTTGAAGAGCACCACCCCCCCCCCCCCCCACCGAGTCTTGATTAAACACAGTCTTTCAATGGTGTTGTGTCTTGTCATTAATTATTTTGATATATGGCTCTGCAACACAGTTGGTCTGGCCACCAGAGCGTCTGTAATTAGCCGCAGCAATGCCAGTCCTGATTTATGCTCCATATATAGTCATAATTTGTGAATACCGAATCGTCTGTGACAAACTGCACTTTCTAATTGAATAACAAAGGAAATATTTTTCCCAATTGGGTGATTAGATGCTGTGTTTCTCCCAGAGTCCCACTGGCTTTCATCAGTAAGGTATTGGGGAGTGTTTTGGTCCACCTAAAAACAAACAAGGTTTGCGATTTGTCGACCGCTTTCCTAGTTGTGGGATTTTGGTCCGTTGCTTTTTTCCATGCGATGTTTGCTGAATGAAGACTTTTGTTCGACGCTGTGTAATTCCATGTTAATCTGTTTCCCACTGAAGTGCTTCGATTTCCATTTATCGTTGAGGTTGAGTGCACCCGGTTGGATTCCACATATTGGATATCAGCTGTTAACAGGCTCTATGGCCTGAGGTCGCAAATTATGTGATTAGAATCTTCTTAACCGAACATTCTAATGCTGATGCAGCAATCACTACTGGTAATGGAATGCAATGGAGTTCTAGAACACTGACTTAGAATTTTGAAAAAAAATCTGTTCAAGCAAAATGTCAGCTTTTGACACTTGTTCTCAAATCCGTTTGCAGATTGACAGAAAAAGTGGTTGAAACGCCTTATCACTATGATTCTCTCACTCGCCTGATGTGATCAAAGGTTGAATAAAGTTCACAGGAATAAAAATATATAAATAATAAAAACATACATCGCTTACAATATACTGTATTAATCACTGTGGTCATGGGGCACTGATGAACATCTTCACATTAGTTGAACATCTCCAGGTTATTGCAAACCGTAACCATTAATTAATGTAGTGAGAGAACTGTTTTCTCGAAGCCCCAGAAAATGTGTTCGGTCGCATCTGTAAATAGCAGGTAGGTCGCAGGAGTTCTGCTGGTTCTGGTGCTGAACCGGAATCGGGTGGTCGACAGGCAGCCAGGCTACGTGACCAAAGCGAACACATGGGCAGAAGGGCAGCCTTCGGTTTGGGAGATTTGTCACTGACTTACTTTATAACGCTTAAAAACCTGAGTTAAACACCTGCAGCAGGCTTTGTAAGCGGGCTGAAATTGCGATGGGGGGCAGAAGGGGGGGGGGCAGCTTGTGCCCCTGCCCAATACTCAAATTATTGCAGCAGAAGGAGGGTGTCTGCCTGCTAATTTCAGCCTTTTAAAGAAGCTATCATCAAATATTAATGCCTGGAGAATTGCTCGGTGGGGGGGGGGGGGGTTAATCGAAAATGCAATACTTCCGCGGCTAATGCTAATGCAACGATAACATTTCTACATCAGCCCAGGTTCCTTTATTGCATTGTTTGGTTATTTAGCCAATATTTTCCTTCCGAAGGTATCCATGGAACTTTCTGGTCATTTTCCTCACCGCGTGTAGCTCAATGCAGTTGAACTACTGCGGCTGATTTTCAGGCAGAGGTGCGGTGATACGTTCCTAAACGTCGGAGTAAAAAAAAAGGGCTTTGCAGTCAAAGGCGGAAAAGAAAAGTCAGTATTTCTGCTTGTGTAGAAGGCCTCTGCAGACCCCTGTGGCGAAACGCTGTGCGTCTGTTAGACTTTGTGAAATGGCTGGAGCGCAGTGCAGGTGTTAGAGCCTGTCTTGTTTTGGGGAGGATTAGTGGTAGGGATGTGCAGTATAAAACCGTCTGGTGAATTGTTGCTCTATCGGTATGTCGGTCTCATCAGCTGTGTGCCCCTCGACTCTTTCGCTGCCGCTGTTCCCAGCCCCCCCCACCTCTCTGTGTGTGCGGCCCCCTTCCGGCTGGGGGTCCGCCCCCCTCCCACTCCCCTCTCTGAATCAGCTTGCGCACGGGCGGGCTGCCGGAGCGCTAATGAAGAGCTCAACTTAGCCGGCGCTGCGCCCGGTCCGAGCGCTCCGATTGGCTGAGGCCGCGCGTGACGTCGCGCAGCGCGGCTGTTGATTTGCCGTCGTCTCTGAGGCTGGGCCGAGCGCCTTTTGACGATGGACACCGGCAGGTAGAGCTCAGAAGTGTGTGTGCGCCACACAGAGAGAGAGCGAGAGAGAGAGAGAGAGAGAGAGAGAGAAAAGGAAAGAGAGAAAGGCTGCTTCAGGGAGCTGGCAGCTTGCAGCAAAGTCCATGGCCACTGCTGCTGCCGGTACTATGGAAACTAATCCTCTGACCAATGGAGATAACGAAGGCAGCTATGAGGCAGGTATTGTATGTCTTCCCCTTGCTTGTCTCACTGGTGCCTGTGTGTGTGTGTGTGTGTGCGTATGTATGCACACGTGTATGCGTTTGCTTTATGGTGAGGTAGGAAATTTGCCGGAATTTGAATGGAATTCCACCAGCGCACCAGAAGCAGACTTAGTTTGTTGTGTTGCTTCGCCCTGGTTTGAGAGAATGTGTCCTTGCCTTCTTTTTGGCCTTTCCCCGAGTCTGACTGCTAGCGAATGTGTTTGTGATCTGCGGTTCTCATATTTTTGAAGTGTGTTTTTGCCACGGGGTGACATATTGCCTTGTTAAAGCTTACTGGCACCACAATCGTGAAAAAAAGGGAATTGGAAACACACAGCCCCTTTGAACGGGGTTTACATGTCAGGGTGTTTTTTATATATGTGATATTTTTTATTTGAAGTTCCTTCCCCTTCCCTGCACAAGCGCCATTATGTTTTTGCCTTTGGGAGGAAAGGGAATGCACAGGGAGAGAGGGAAACGTCGTTCTCCTCTCCCTGCGGAGAGGGTGAGGGAATCTGCATGTCGCCAGTGCGTTCGGACCCGTTCAGTCGCCCTAAATAAAAACCCTTCCCCGTTGTGCGAGGGAGACAGAGACACCTCTTTACACGCGCTGTTGCGAAACGCCTGGACCCACCAGCCCGGCCCCTCCCTCTCGCACCTGCGGACGACCTCGGTCGTCTCCCGCCTCCAAACGGGTCGCGGACCCGCAGGTGAGACTTGCCGAAAAATCTCAGAGCCGTCACCGCCGTATGCCGAGCGCCGAGCCTCCCTACCTCTCTCTCTCTGTCTCTCTTTCTCCCCCTTTCTGTTTGGCTCTCTAATTAGCTCTGGGAAGCCATTAAGAAGCTGGCTGGGTTTAGCGTTTTTTTTCCTTTTCTTTTTTCTTTTTTTTCTCTCCCCTTATCCCCTCTGTCAGCAGTTTTATGTGGGTTATCCAGGTGTTTCAGTTGTGATTTTACAGCAGTTTTTTTCCCTCCCCTCCTTCCTGCTGACGTGCTGCTTTTAAAGAAATATATATCTTTTTTTTTTTTTTTTTTCAGCCCCTACCTGGCTGGAGCACAGCGCACGCTAGGCTTAATTTGCTAATAGTTTGGGCGTAATTGCTCTGATTCTTTTC
Source organism: Conger conger (assembly GCF_963514075.1). NCBI lineage: Eukaryota > Metazoa > Chordata > Actinopteri > Anguilliformes > Congridae > Conger > Conger conger. The sequence goes on from NC_083762.1 coordinate 59,421,148, forward strand.
TCTCGGCTCGCCTCGGGGGACCATTAGCCAATCGTTTTTGACGCTAAGTGTGCTTCGCAGGATAATCGGAGGTGAGCCGCCGCCTGCGTTCGGGCGGTGATGTTTCCCCGATGCGCTAACGTGGCTTCAGAAAATCAGGGCAGTCGAGCCCCTAAAAAGTGGGGCAAGGTTAAACCAGGAATGACTGCTGTTCATCCAACTGCTCAGTCGCACTGTACTTAGCTCGACAGCACTGATCTACTGTGTATATCCAGGCAAGCCTTACAGTGGGCTTCACATTGGCAATAATAATCGTATGTTTTTGAAATGCCTTTAATACCTTTTCATACCCTGATGTTGCTTGTGTGGGCTATTTTGACAATGTGCTTAAGCAAAATTGCTTTTTGTCCTCAAAATGTCAAATGCGTCTCTGTCCTGCCACACACACACATGTATGTATGAGGTGTGTGTCAGCACAGACACGGGCTATATATGAGTTATTAATATCGCTCTTAGCATCGCTGGTTATGTTGTATAAAAAATAAATGAATGTTGAAATATTACCTATTTTATATTCTGTCTTGTATGTCCTTTGTTAATCTGCTTTAATTGCAGTGAGGATGCTCCATCAAGTGAAAATCTGTAGTTATCTGGTACAGTGTATTCGTATTGGTTCGATTTAACGGCTCAGTACAGAGGGAACAGTTCTTCTGGAGGTTGACTGTACCTTTGTATCTTTCATCGGTGCTCATTTAGCGGTCATTACGCTAAAACAATTTCGCGGGAGCAAAATCTCTTACGTTTCTTTTTTATCTCCCATAATTCCCCACTTTCTCTTTCAGAGACTAATGTCAGGGGTCAAAGGTGCAGTATTATTGAAACACTGAAAGGCACTGAGAGCCGGGGCTGAACACAAAAGCGGGAGAACGAGATTTGGATGAATTAATCGCGTCTTTTATTCCGTTGTTCCAGAGCGCTGGAAACTCGGCACAAAACCATCGGGCTGGCACGCTCCAGACAGGCTGACCCCGTTTGCTCCTCGTGAGCGCGGCTAAAGCGGTTAGCTTCCCGCAACGCGCCCCGCCTCGCAGCTAACGGCGACGGCCTCGGATTCCTCCCGCCATTTGCATTCCTCTTCGAAAGGCTGTCAATCACCCGCAAACGCAATTACCTCTGAACTAACAATGTTTGGCCAAGTGCACACGGGGGTTATATTAATAATGAACTTCTTTATAGTCCGTTAATTTTGTTTGGGGGGGTTCTCTTAGCTCCCGTTGTATCTGATCCACAGATCAAAGGGATAATTAATGGAGGACAGTGGGGGTTTTTTCTGCATTGAAAAGAAAAATGTGATCTGATGGAAATTTAATTAATGCCTAATTTTTTTGTTGCTTCTTGAGTACAAGGGTGCTTTTTGTTAGATGTTAATTGGATGGTTCTACATGGAGGGTTTTTTTTTTTTTTTTTCACAAAAACATTTTTTGTCTTTTTTTTTCCTATAGTGAGAAAAACAATTAATTGTGACACCCTTGCTGTCTGAAACTGCAGGATATTTCTGTAGCTCTTGGTCGCAGATGCCCTCTGCTTCCTCCTGTGTGGTAACTCGGGTTGATTAAATTGATAAACGCCACGGAACAAATGGAGGGAGTATTAAATGCCTCCGGCTACCTTTCTCAACATAATCTTCAGCTGAGTATCTATTTGTGTTTTATTTGGAACAAATTTGTTTTCTGTGCGGCTGTGCCAGCCACGCGCTTGCGTCTCTAAATTGCCCTGGAACACGAAGGCGTCTGCCAAATTGGCAAATAATTACAGTGTCAAATCCGGGCAGGTGCTCCCGTCTCTCTGGTTAAATCATGCAACCAGTGCGGAGGGAGGTAGGGGGGTTTGGGCTGGGGAGGGGGGGGGGGGGGGTTGGCGGTGTCAGCTCTTCATTTTCAGACGCCAGGTAGAGCAAAAACAACTTATTTATCCTGGCTGCCACAACATCTCTGGGATGTGATTATTATTATTATTATTATTTTTTTTTTGATGAGAGGCGTGTATCGCGGAAGACTGGTGTGAATCTCGAAGGTTTTTCACGGAAAACCATGAAATCCAACTGGCGTCGTCAGGATTCATATTCTCGGCCTGCGGAAACGTTAAAACGCCTCTCCGTCGCCAGGCGCGGTGGTAATTCAGCAATGTTCTGCGTTTAGCTGCCGGGTGGGTGGTAGTGTACTGTGGAGAAATGGAGGCGCTCGGTGTGATCTTTAGACCCGCCTTGCGCTCGGTGTGATCTTTAGACCCGCCTTGCGCTCGGTGTGATCTTTAGACCCGCCTTGCGCTCGGTGTGATCTTTAGACCCGCCTTGCGCTCGGTGTGATCTTTAGACCCGCCTTGCGCTCGGTGTGATCTTTAGACCCGCCTTGCGCTCGGTGTGATCTTTAGACCCGGCGGTTCCCCGGCCGGCCTGGCCCGCGGCGCTCATTAACGCGGCTCACGTGGCGTGGGGTGCTCAGCCGTGCCGAACAGCTGTCCGCGGTGTAGCCATCGAGGCACCGCGTCCGGCCGAGGCAACAAAAGAATCCTGGAGCCGGGCCTAATGTCTGTTATCGCCGTCGTCCGGGGCGACTTGCCGCACGTGGCTTAGATTGGTATGCTTTTGCGCATTAGCGTAGCTGTGCTGAGGGCCTGAGGGAGACGAGCCCTTAATGGCGAAAGGCTAAGGCTCGTGGGCTCGGCTGTGTCTCCCAGCGCTACGCTAGCAGCAGTGAATCGAATTTCTGAAAAGAGTGCGAAAAGAGCTCGCTGGAGACGGACACGCGGTCGATGTCCAAGCGCCGTCTTCATGTTATCGTGTTTTTGCGTTACCGCAGCTTGGACACGCATGTTCCTGGTTTCAGAAGGACCCGTAGTCGTTAGTCAGCTGTGACAGGTCGCCATGGTAATTACACATGGAGTCGTTCACTGTGCTGCTGAGGTTGTGTCAGTTCTGTAACACAAGTGCGGTTGGTGCCAATTAAGAAAGCGAACCGAATTATTGCGCGAGTGAGATGCTCGTACCGAGCCGGTCAGAAGTGGTGTGGAAAGGGTTCAGGCTGTGCCTGGAAAGAGCAGAAACGCATTCCTCATGAAGCATTCCTTCAAGCGCAACTGAAGATGCACCACTTCAAGCTGCACCTCTCCCTGTCCCTCCCTACCTCCCTATAAACCTTGTTGTCTTTACTTCTGATATTTACTTGTGTATTAGGATGTTTTGTTTGGCTGGGTAAGTGGTTTCTTCATACATTTGCGTGTTGCGGTATTACGATTAAAAAAATAAGAAATTAAATAAAAATCCGATGATCAAATAGGCCCTGGTTCTTATCTTTGTTGTACAGGTAGCAGTTGAAATTGTACTTCCCTCTAGGGTCTTTCTGCGCACTTATCCCTGGTTATGGGTATGCGCTTTGCACTATGTTGTACGTCTGGATAAGAGCGTCTGCCAAATGCCATTAATGTAATGTAATGTAATGTTTAGCAGAGTTGGCATTCGAACTTGGCGTTCTCTAAACGTGCCGGTTATCCCTCTGAAATGTAACGGTCAGTCTCTTGACAGTGATGTCCTGCTGGCTGTCTTCGTGTATCACATCGAAATGGCGGTGCGTTTCCCTGGACGTAGGGCGTAGGGTCGTACCAATAACCCAGCTGTCTCTACTGGCTCATTGAAGTTGGACAAACGCTCTGTGTCGTCGAATTGTTGGGTCCAGTGGCTCTTGTGCCATTGGGTCAGATCAGGTGTTTATTTAGCTCCAGTAGTTCCCAATCCTGTTCCTAGAGATCTACCGCCCTGTAGGTTTTCATTTCGATCCTAATTTGGCAAACCGGATTCTACTAATTAGCAGCTCAACAAGATTTCTCCTGGTGAACGCGGTGGAGCTGGAGTGAAAACCTACGGGACGGTAGATCACTGGGAACTGGGTCGGGAGCCACCGAGTGAGCTGGACGTCAGCGGACAGCTTGGACTGCTTTCACACGCCGACTCTCTCGCGCCGTGAAAGCTCCATTTCGTTTTCCGCCAGTCCGCCATTTTATGAATTCTCGGAGCGTTTCACCAGCTTCAGAGTTCTCCTCCCCACACAGTCAAAGAGAAAGAGAAAGGCTGGATTCAGTTCTGACCGCAGTGATTTTCGATAGATTATATGCTGGAGTATGCCTGTCCTTCGGCCCCCAAAGGGGCACGGGGAAATGTCCAAGACTTCCCAAAAACACTGGCACGCCCCCGGGAGAGGGAGATAGAGACTGATGGTGCTGTCTGAGGGCTTGAAAGGAGCGTCTATTTGCTGTCTCTCCTGTGAAGGTCAACGCATCCTGGCAGTAAGACCTGAAAAGTAGGGAATTAAATTTGCTGTCCACCTGCACTTCTGCTCAATACCGAAATTAGTTTTGATGTATATTATTATTATATCGCATACTGTATATGTTATAGGGGTGTCGTCATTAGTTACCTGTGTAAGACATGCAGGACGCAAAGCTAGTAATGTCCGCACCCTCTTGTTAATGCTGCCGGGTGATATATTAAAGTCAACGTTTTGACCGGTTGTCTTGCTCACTTAAATAAAATGAACAGTGTGGAGCAATTACTTCTTAGGTTGCCACACTTATTTGCTAAAGAAGACCATTTCGCTATAGGTTGCCCAGAATGGTAAGAATAAGCTGACCAGATTGAATCTTGTACTGGGTTGCTGAATAGCTTCTGGCAGAGACGAGACACCTGCTATTTCGCCTTGGTCTTTGCCCCTACAAGAGGTTTTAAAAATCCACTAAAATGAATGAATGTTTAAAACTGATGATTTATTATCGAGGAGGCTATTTTAAATTGTTTAGTAAATATTTATAGTTAGAAGTAAAATTGCACAGGTTTCTTCGATGGTCTCGTGAACAGCAACACTTGCTATGTAGCTAATTGTGTTCCACTCTCAAAAACCTTGTTTTATTCGACCAGTACAAGAAATCACGGCTGTCTCATGAATACATGTATGCCCCCAGCACATGGCTGCTTATTACTTCTAACTTATAAGCAGTTATAATAAGCTGTGATATGTTATAATCATACTTCAGGGAAAAATGAATAATAATTACATAATTAAGTAAATCACTGTATAAATGTGAATATGAAAGTGCATATGTACAGTATAGGATGCAAGATACCCACCATCTCATGGCAGCGTTTTTTTTTTGTAACATGACATTGCTAGCAAATCTAAGATGAGCTTGGACGATTTCGCTGAAGAGCTTTTTCGGAGATGATACGGCTGAAGATCACTGCTGTAATGCAAAAAGTATGGCTGTAAAAAGGAGGGGATGAAATCATGCTTCAATCAGGTTTTCAAACGGTACAAATCTAACCGACCATGTGACACCGGGACCCGCTCTGACCCCTCCGTGTGTGTCACACCACAGGTCTCTGAGAGACATGACTGGCTGCTTGGAGGACTGCGGTCTTCTTCTGTGGACCTGGACCCAGTGCTGTTGACGGAGACATGGGAGTCTTCCCACCCAAGAGACGACCCGGCCTACCACTCTGAAGGGGACCCAGGCCTTGCCCTCCTGGCCAGCTGGACCCAGGTCCGGGCCCAGCACCGCAAAGCACTGTGGGTAAAAAAGAAAACGAGGCTGGGGGGGTCGATGCAGTTTCATTTCAGAGCATTCAAGTTCAGTTAATTCACTCAATGCCGCATTTGAGGCATTCGCCAGTTAATGAGATTAATTTCCTGAATTTCCTAAATTTACCTAGTTTAGCATGCAGCGCGTCCATCTAGGAAGAAAGTGGTAATCCCACAGGTCGCTTAACCGAGCTAAGATATCCCCCTCAGAAGAGCAGGTTTTTTAAATTTTTATTTTTATTTTTTTATAGAACGCCACTGCTCTCAGTTACCAATAGTGGTCCTTGCATCACCATTGGAGTGTTCAATTAAAACACCTTGGATCAAACTTTGTTGCTCGTGGTTCAGTCTTCCTGGTCATGACCCCGGCCCTGGTCAAACAGTGGATGGGGGAAAGCCTGACACACCCAGAAAAAGGTTTTGCAGCCTTAACCTGGGGATCTCACCACATTTCCACCACAAACTGGGGGGAAATTCAGGGCTCCGGGTTTTATTCGGTACTGCTTCGTGAAACACCCCCCAGGGCTGTCTGGCTCTGTGGCTGCTGGGGTGTTTTAAAGCGCTTTCCTCCCCATTGATTCTGCTGACCTAATTTGTTGAATTAATGAATCAACGGCGTACATATGCATTGGTCGCTATACACAGCGATATGTGCGTTTGCAGTTTTTTGGTACAAATCTGAAGATTCTATGCATCATTTACCAGATTGGAGCAATTGAGGCAATTTAGCGCTTGAGCTGAGGTTGGAGCGATAGCCAGTGTATCAGCCCCCCCCGGTGCGCGGGAGCTCTGAAAGGGAAGGGGAAGGCGATGTGTCCATCAGACCCGCCAACCCCCACCCCGCGCGCAGCCTCCCGCGCAAAGCTAATGCGCTAACGAGCCGTGTCCGACGTGCCCTTATCTCGTTATTTATTTTCATTTATTTACTTGGCAGACGCACTTACCCAGAGAGCGTCTCGCTCTGCCTTTCAGGCGAGATGGAGGGAGCTGATACCGCAGGAGCCCGGTGGAAAGGGCACAGGAGCGGAATATCAAGTGAGGGAAAACGGCCCGCGATAAAGCCAGAGGCTGCCTTCACGCGCCCGTCTGCGCGAGCGCACAGCGCTAACGGCGTTTAGCGCGTGGCGCTCGAAAACACGATAGTGCAAGCAAGCGTCGTCTTATCACGGCTTACCACATGTAGCCTCGCGCTAACCCGAAAGAGTGGCCGCGCTGTCATTTACAACATTGTCTTGTTTTGTGTGTGTTTTTGCTAGAGAGAGGATTTCGGGAGGATGGAATTATCACGGTGGGAGCTATAAACTGTAAACATTGTGTGGTCTTTAATACTGAAATATCACCTCCGGTAGACCAAAGTCCACGGAATACCCCTGGAATCCGTTGGACCCTGCTTCTTGGGTTATGTACGATTGTATTGCAAGTAACCATTGCATGAAGATCTAGCTTCCCGGCTTCCGGGTGTTCAGCCGTGTCGGAGATGCTTAACCAGCAGGTACAGAGGAGCTTTAATCTCTCTCTCGGTTGCCAGGCTTTTTGTAGCCTCCCCTAAGTAGGTTGTCTCGTCCTGTCACTGTACAGTATACGACTGACGCCATGAGGGGCCTGGAGGCCGAAGGGGTCAGCGGCACGCCGCCAAATGTACCGACCGAGGCAGAGAGCCGGGAACGCGTCGAGCCGGGGCCGGACGGAAGCCGCTGCGATGGTGGGAACGAGCCGCAGGTAAAAGCGAAATTCCGCCAGGGACCCCTCCTCTCCCGTCGTGCCAGAGAACCTGGCCCGCCCCCGCACCCTGTCCGCCGCTCAACCGACCGAATGCGACGGCCCCCTGACGGCTGCCATGGTAACGGGTGGACTTGCTTGTTTGCGTTTGCATGTGTTTGTTCTCGTAAGAGATTGCTCTGTGGGAGGGTTAACCTCGGACGGTGGCGCAGGTAAGAACATATTTTGCATTCCAGTGCAGTTCAGGTACGCTGGCCGACAGGGTATTCCTGGCACCGAAGAGCGCCGAACACCGGGTAACTGGAATTCTGAAAAGCATTAGCGACCGCTGAAGCCCTCAGCTCCCCTCAGCCGTGCGCGGTTGTGGAAGAGGACCTGTAAAGGTCAGGTTGCGTCTCTAATGGATGCGGCTGGAACAGGAAGTGGTGTGGCGCTGAATAACATTTCCTAAGATTGTCTTGGAGGGCAGTGACTCGTCGTGCTGCTCCGGGGGGTTCTGAGCCATGTCTGTGGAGATTGAGGGGAAAATTGCTTTTCTTCTGCCCCTGAGAAAAGGTGACTGTCAGGGTAATAAAAGAGGATAAGAGGAGCGGGAAGCAGGCCGGGCAGAGGAGCGCTGATAATCTGGAGCTCAAATCCCGGTTTATCCACAGACTTCCCCTGCGTCACCCTGGGGGGGCTTGTGTGCGTGTGTGTGTGCGTGTGCGTGTGTGTGAGGTGTGATGAGAGCTGTCAGTTGGTCTGCCTTAGTCTTTTTGTGTCAGAGTATGTCAATGAGTCTCTGTCATGCCAGAGTGCGAGTCATGTGGTGTCTGAGCCAATCATTCAGTCAGTCAGAGTCATGTGACGTCTTCAGTCAGTTGGCCAGTCTCAGTCAACCCGTTTCTGAATCAGTCAGTTATTCGGAGTCGGATATTTCCTGAGCTGTTTGGTGTCTGAGTCGCTCAGTCATGCCGTTGACTTAAAATGAGCGAAAATTGCAGCCGAACAGCAGAACGGCACATCGGGGGGGGGGGGTTTCAAACACCAGACAGACGCAAGCTTCATACATAGGAGCGTTAAAGAGGAGCGTGTTTACGCCGCGTTTTGAACGCCCCGAAAGTTTTTAGCTTCTCTGATGAAGTTTTACAACGAGCACAGGCGCCGGCAGCATCAACATGACACAGCACAGGAGAAGCGGGGCGGATGAGCCGGAGAAACGGATCAATGCCGTCTGTCTGTTAGCGTTATTGCTCTGTTCCACTCCTTCCCGCCTAATCATCGCCGTCTCCACAAAAGTCAGACTCGATACGCAGGGCGGCTCCCAGGAAAAAGCCCTGTCTGGCCGCTTGGCAGCTCCTCTAATCTTCATTAAAACAAACACTAACGTCACGGTTTCTTAGCGTACGTTTCGCTGTTACAAAGACCCGGTCCGTCCGAAAACTCTCACATCTTTGTTTTTTTTAAATCGAGATTCATGAAAGACCTGATCGGATGCCTGCTTTATATGGGAACGTCTGAAGTCAGACGGTATTACAGTGCTTGTCAGATTCGTCTTGTCTTCCAGATGATGGCACGTATTTCTGCATGAGCGCGCGCGTTTGTCTTCTCGCCGAGTGATTTAGTTTGTTGTGTGCGGAACTTGCCGGAAAACAGGCAGATTCAATCTCACATGGTCCCTTCTCATCTCTCCAGTTGCCCACCACACAGCACCAAACGCAAACACCTGGACAGACAGGGAAGAGATCAAAGGTATAGTAGAGCAGCATGATATAAAATGATGTTTGCATCCATGTTCGTTCGTCTCTTTTACCATAGTGAGGTTGAAGACATAAGCCACTTTTATTTGCATTGATTATTGGCAGGTTGTAATGGTATATGCCTGTTCCAATTTGTTTTTAGTTTAGCATAGAGGGGAATGTTTGCATAAATCTTTTCTTTTTTTTTCTCTTTTCTTTGACTTCTTTTGCGGTTGTGATTTTCGCATATTCAAGAGTTAACTGTTGCATGGGATGGTTTCATAATAAGAGTTGCTTGCCAGCATTCCAAATTGAAAGCCACAAAAAAAAATCTTGAATGCGCAGAACCCATCTTGAGCTCTGAAAATGGCCCCTCCCCAAGGGCACTTGCACGTGATTGTGGATAGTGGTTTGCTTTCAGTAGTTTGCCCGTGCACCCAGTTTGTGGTGAAACTCTACCTGCACTTTCACCATTGAAAATGATTGTTTTTAACCATGGATGCTCTCCCCCAGTCTAACGCTAAGTTAAAGTTAGTTCGGAGCCTGGCTGTTTGTGAAGAGTCTTCCCCTTCGACATTTACTGAACTGGCACGAGAACCCCAGGTAATCCTCATTACCACTGCAGCTCGTTCCGCTCATTTCAGGCTGCCATTTACTGTCAAAAAAACAAAGCAAGTCAACATTTCTTTCATTTAGTCAGGGAGTTTTCAAGCCTTTTAACTGGGGGACATTTTCAGCGCTCCCTTTTTCCTGCTGTCTCCGATTTCTTTACCCACTGATCACAAAAAACTCGTTACCCACTTCTTTCAGCAGTTTCTGTACTGAAATTTCATTTCAAAGATGTCGTAACTGAAAAACTTTCCCATTTTTCTTTGTTTTTGTTAATATAGTTGAGGCTGATATGCCCACGGCTGTTGCAGACTTCGACTGATAATACAGCGAAGCAGGATTCTAGAACATTCTGAGCGGCAGATTTTTCTCCTTCAGTCTGGTGTTAGCTTGTCGCTCGCATTTGTTCCATTTTAAAGAACCGATTCAGACTGTTTTGCCGTGGCTGGCTGCAGACACGCTGTTATGTCGACGCTGAATCAAACAGCGGTAAATACTGTAGCTCTCGCTCTCACAAAGGAAGCGCGCTGTACTCGCCTTGGCGGGGTGTGAATTGAAAGCCTCATTCGCACAGATCTGTGTCCTTGAATGCAGTGAATGAGGCTTCCTCTCAGGGGAATCGGCTTTATTCACGCCCTCCCCCCCCGCGCCCCGTAGCTCTTTTAAAACGGCGGCGAGGCGTCTGCCTGCGTCTGGAATTCGCCATTTCTAACGTAAACACTGCAGCCGCCATCCAGAACCCAAGGGCTCGGCGTCTCTGCGGTGCCTTTTAACCTCTGGCACTTTCTCCCGCTGTGGTTTTCTCCAGCTTCAGAGGGCAGCTTTCCTCATTGTTCCTGCGCAGATTTGGCAGTCGGGTGGGGGGGGGGGGGGGTGAAATGGGGGGGGTTGTCAGGTACACAAAAAGGCCGAACAGGAAAAGAATGGGCATATTGGTGCAATTGAGCAGAATCGAACCAGCCTCATGCCCAGGGCCCGCAATTATACGCTTTTTCGGGGTCACCTTCAACAGCCAGCCAGACAAAACACGTCAGGTCTGCGAAACCGCTGCGCTCCTCGGAGACGGGAGAGCGCGAGGCGAAAAGCTTTTATAAACTGCGCACGGCAAGGGCAAAATTGACTGGGGGCTGTGACCCCATCAGAAGGAAAGCTTTAAATTAATATTAATTTGCATAAAATGGGTTAATATCTGGGTCGCCGCCGGGTGCAGAGAAGTGGCGACAGCCGTGACGGACAGACGGTGGTCTCGGGGGTCTGGAGACCAGGCCGGCGTCCGGTCGGTGTGCGAGCCCCTTTGCTGGCCGTGTGGTAAACGAAAGCCGGTCCATTAGCAGTTACTCACGTCACATTGCAGCACATCTTCTCCGACTTTTGGTTGGTTGCCAGACTTTGTTATTATTCAGAAATGGATTCCGAGACCGAAATTCTGCATATAATGAATTTTATGAGTACTGTTTTCCCCCCTCAGAAACTGTCAGCGGCACCTCTACTGTCTTTTTGTAGAACATAACTGTGTGTAATTTTCAACTGTTATTGTGAAAATTAAAAAAGATTGTGTCAGTGTGGCTGTTCTGGGTCTTGGGGGATGGTGGTAATCACTCCGGCTTAATTGCAGAAATGTTTGTTTTCACAAACTTATCATTTTAATAGGGTTTAGCTAAAGCTGTGTTGGAAATTGGGACAATTTGAAAAGATAAATATTGCAGATTAAAATGAGGTCTGCCTGTTTTGCAATGCTAAGCACGTAAACCCTCAAACGCCTTTTATTGGCTTTGAACCTGAAGGAGGAAAATACACTCACTGAGCACTTTTAGTTAGACAGGTACAGCTTGTTAATGCAAATATTTAATCAGCCAATCATGTGGCAGCAACTAAATGCATAAAAGCATGCATGGGGTTCATCTGTTTTGGTCAAGGGGTTCATCTGTTTTGCAGACCAAATGTCAGAATGGGGAAGAAACGTGATCGAAGTGACTTTGACTGTGGAATGATTGTTGGTGCCAGACAGGGTTGTCAGACATCTCAGAAATTGCTGAGCTGGGATTTCCACACACAACAGTCTCTAGAGTTTGCAAAGAATGGAGCGAAAAACAAAAAACCTGCAGTGAGTAGCAGTTCTGCGGGCAAAAATGCCTTGATGAGAGAGGTCAGAGGAAAATGGTCAGACTGGTCAAAGCTGACGGGAAGGTGACAGTAACTGAAATAACCGCACATAACTACAGTGGTATGCAGAAGAGCATCTCTGAACACACAACGCACCAAACATCTTGAGCAGATAGGCTACAGCAGCAGAAGACCAATAAGTCTAAAAAATAAGTCTAATACATAGGTAATAAAGTGCTCACTGAGTGTATATCTATTAAAAAAAATAGATTAGTCTACCCAACATCTTGGGTAAATTCATCGGCCACCTCACTTATTTGGATATCTTTCTTTCCATGTGGTGGCACTGCATCGATGTCATCCATTTTCCTTCATGGGGAAAGATCCCGATTCAGCTGTCGCAACCAATCACCAAAGAAGAGCCGCCCATCGAGCATGAGGAAGAGAAAGGGAAGGCTGTGGACAAACCGGAGAAGTCCGAGAGGATTCCTCGGAAAATGCTGTCGAGAGGTGGGAGCTCCTCACCATTCCTGTGTCTGGGCTGCGGACAGGAAATCATTCCGTGATGAGCTGCAGTGTGCTGCTTCATTAATTAAGTGATCCTCCTAAACCAGTGGGTTGTGGGGCAGATTTGAATACTTTTCTGTGCTCGATTGATCTTACCTGGTGCAATTAAGCGGGCCAAGAGGACCAGAATGGGGGGTTTGCACTTCATAAGAGTATTTCTTGGGTTCCAATATAGCAGACAAGCTCAGCAAACAGTAGAAAAGTATTTGAATCCAGAGCAGTTACGGATTTGACCCAGGTCTGCTGTGGGCTGAGGCCTAGGGTCGGCTGCTTTGATGTGGTGATAACTGCACTGGATTTAGCCTTCAGTTACCCTCGGCGGAGCTGAGACTGCTCTTTTGTTTTCCAGATTCCAGTCAGGAATACACCGACTCTACAGGAATTGATCTCCATGAGTTCTTGGTAAACACACTGAAAAACAACCCCAGGTGTGCTTGTTTGCTTGTTTGCTTGTTTGTTTGTTGTCTTATTTGTTTGTTGTTTCTAACCTGTGACAGGCTCTGGCTCCTGTTGTTTTCACTGAACTATTGTGGGGGGGGGGGGGGGTAAAAAATAATTAATTGGTGAGCAGAGATTGAATTAAATTTTTAACCCTGTTTCTGACCATCTCTTCATACTGGTATGAATATGATGTAAAAAAAATGTACTTGCATACGTGCATATCTTCGGTTAATTATGAATCTGTAAGGTGTGTGTGTGTGTGTGTGTGTGTGTGTGTGTGTGTGTGTGTGTGTAATTCTGAATAGCCGTGTGTAACTCTGTTCCCCTTTCCAGGGACAGAATGATATTACTGAAGCTGGAACAGGATATTCTTGATTTTATCAGGAATAACGAGTAAGTTATCCATCCCCTTTTTTTTTTTGCTTATTCCATTTCATGTAGGGTACCACACTGGTCATTAGCCTGTACTGATTTGAGGGGATGGGGGGTGGTCTTGTGTTTTCAGTTGATCTTAATAAATGAATAACAAGTAAAGTGCAAATACTATGTAAATTCAGTTGGGAAAGGTTATCGGCTAAAGACCGAATCGTAGAATAATACACTCTATTGCCACTTTATCCAGTGCCCATGCTGTTCCTCTAAATGATGAATCATGTCCACTCAGTGAGCACTCCATTAGATATTTATTAGACTTATGCTTCTGCTGCTGTATCCTGTCCACTTAGAGGTTTGATGCATTGTGTGTTCTGCATTCCACTGTAATGCGTGGTTATTTGTGTTACTGTCCGCTTCGACCAGCCTGGCCCTTCCACCCTGTCCTCTCTCAGTAACAATGCATTTCTGCCCACAGAACTGCTGCTCACTGGATGTTTTTTTGCACCAGTCTCTGTAAACTGTAACCAACAATCATTCCATTCCATTCCAAAGTCTGTGCACGGGCCTGCTTTATGGCCAGAGTTTACCATTTTTCAAGTGAGCACTTCCAGTGTGGTAGTGCGCCATTTCTCAAAATAGTCAATTGACCTGCACCGTTCCCAGATACAACACAACACTTTTGGGAGGAGGTGCAACTGAGAGTTCTATAATGTTTCAGTAAAGCAGAGAAAACCGTATGATTGCCAATGGCAGTCTAATTTTAATTTCACAACCATATTTATTTTCAAAAGGTAAACTAATCATTATTAAAAGCCTGGACAAGTTTTCACAGGTTTTTTTCCAATAGAAAATAATACCCACATTTTAGCCAAAGGCAATGAACATAAAAAGGAGCATAAACCCAACCTTTATTCCACTATGAAAACAAGAAAAGAAAGAGTACATTCATTTCAATTACTGATTAAAGATTAGTTATTAAAATGACTTGGTTATTAATAATTAATGACTAGTTAAGTATTAAGATTAGTCAAAGTTTTACACTTTACATGTAGTATTTTACTGTAGAAAAATGAATAAAACATTGAGTTCTCTCTCGAAAGGCAAAGAACAACTTTTGTTAAATTTGTATTTTGAGTTCTTATAATGGACACACCAAGGTGTTGCCGATGTAAATGGGTCTTCATGTTCAGCGTGGTGCGATTAGCATGGGGCACACTTCCAAAGCAACGCTTGATGTGGTTTTATCAATTTTTCCCCCATTGCTATCATTGACACTAAATCCATAGGCTAATTGTCACGGTTCTATCTGTATAAACTATTTTACTATTTTACAGTAACAACGCTTCCTTGTTTTGTAACATGGGGTGGCAAAACAAGCGTGGAGGGACCTCACCTTTTAGTTTTTAATTCCAGAAATTTGTTAACTTAGAGAAGCAGCAATAGAATTTCTCCGGAGGAATTATCATTTTTGTCTGTTTTACTTTTGCATATATGTACAAAGATACTTGTACATATGAATGCACGACCAGCCCACTTATAAAGTTTTCTGACCAGTAGAGAACCAATACACAAAACAACTGGCTAAGGGGCATGGTATTAAAGTGACAACAAGGGCACAATTTAGATAATGATGTTTCCTATGGTGTTTAGTTGGTTAGGCTTGTTTAAAACAAAATGCATACTTTTGTCTGCATAAACAAACTGCAACCTTTTTACTGTGCGTGCTGAGCTGTTACACACCTGCAAGAACATTTCTTGATATTTCTAGTAATTTCTTGACATTACTTTATGCCTAAAAACTATCAATCTGTATATACACTCAGTGAACACTTTATTAGGTATTTATTAGACTTATTTTTTAGACTTCTACTGCTGTATCCTTTCCACTTAAGAGTTATGAGGTGTTGTGTGTTCGGAGATGCTCTTCTGCATATCACTGTTGTAATGTGCGGTTATTTGCGTTACTGTCACCTTCCTATCAGCTTTGACCAGTCTGGCCATTCTCCTCTGACGTCTCTCATTAACAAAGCGTTTCTGTCTGCACTGCTGCGCACTGGATTAAAAAAGTTTTTTGCACCATTCTTTGCAAACTCTAGAGACTAGTGTGCGTGAAAATCCAAGGAGATCAGCAGTTTCTGAGATACTCAAACCATCCTGTTTGCCACCGACAATCATTCCACTGTCAATGTCACTTAGATCACATTTTTGACCCATTCTGATGGTCGATTACAATGATTGACATTAACTGAAACTCCTGACCCCCCCTTATGATCTGCATGATTGTATGCATTGCACTGCTGTCACACAATTGGCTGATTAGATAATCACATGAATTAGTAGGTGTAATAAAGTAAAAAAGTTCCTAATAAAGTGCTCAGTGAGTGTCTATATCTCACTAGCCAGTTAGTGGTCTCTCTCACTAATTAGCTACTATTACCTAGACTAACTAGCTATCTATCTCTCTTAATTGCAAGCTGATAAAACGTGACAGTCATGCAAACAAAGCATTATTGAATTGAATAGATTGTTAGCAATAGCTGGCTCTCCAGTTCTGGTCGTAAAAGCTACATATTTGCCATAGTCTAGGCGGAACAATTATTCAGGAAATCAGATGAAATTGGCGAATAGGGAAGCGCAGAACTCCATGACTGGATGTTGATGGGTGATGCTGGCGAAAAGATAAGCCACTGGCAACTTTTTTGGGGCAATTTTCATCTTTCATTTGTCCAGTTGCTGGCCGTCACTCAGCTTCATAGGAAATGAATGGACTTACTGGTCAACCAAATTACTCACTGTGAGAACACTGATTAAGTCTAAATAGAAGGTTCTGCCCTTGGAGTGAAGAAATCACTCTAGTGAATATTTTTAAGGACAGTGACTCCACAGTAGAGGGCATTTTAAGTGACTTGACCTTGTTTTATATTGGTGAGCATCTAAATACCTTCTCAAAATGTTTTATTATTCAGTATGCTTATAAATAACGAGCAGGTCTGCTTTTGAATAATAACTGGCATGTGAAATGTTGGGATATGTTTGACTTGTTGACAGGGGTTGGATATTTGAGAAAAGCTACAACCAATCAACCTCAATCAATATATTAGTGTACTAATAACAGATATAGCAGAGAAAACCAGTAAATTGTAGTTATTTATTTACTGTTTTCTGGACCTGCTGTTGGCAGAGGGGAGAGCGAGGAGAGGGAGGTTGAGAGTTAGAGGTAGAGGTTGGGGGAGGGTGACAGGTAGGGGGGATGAACACTTTTCTCAGGAGCATTTCAGGACATTTCTTTCAGGATAATGTAGTATACAATGTATAGCATTGTACACCTCATGAGACCCATAGTATCATTTGGTTACTATGTGTCTTTTTGGAGTCTCCAAATGGCTGAGACATAGCTCAGAAAAAAGCTATGCAGAATGCTAATTTTTGGTGATTATTTCATCAAATTTGAAACAGGATCTGTCCAGCTGGCTGTGGCTCCATTGCGTTTGTCAGCCCACCAGGCATAGCCACAAGCATCTGTATCCACTCAAAAACACACAAAAACGTGTTGGTGAGGAATAAAATCCTCTTCCACTTCCACTGTGTTTGAACTTCTGTCACATTGTTTCAGTAATATTTCCAGTAATTCTGAGTTGCTTTTCAGAAGAGATGACGATTATTCCTGTAGTCAAAAGGGTTCAAGAATCATAACCATTTAATTTTGGGTATGTCACTTTCAAGCTTATGTTTAGAAAAGGGGGTGATACTTAAGGGGTTAGCTGATTGTTGTGTTCCTTATTTTCAGTGTCAAATAGAAAAGGTCAATAATTTTACATGGCAAACTTGTCAGTGCATAGTTTGAAAACATAGCTAGACATAGCTAGAGGTTTTTTGAGCCAAACCAAACCATGGATGGCAAAAAACAGTTAAGCCGTTACATCCTAGTGTTCGCAATAGAGCTGCGTTTACAGAATGCTGGAAAATGGGCCTTGTCGAAACTGTAGGTTACAGTGTTTTAATCCTTCATTTTTATTTTTTGTGTTTTATTTATTTTTTGCTGTTCTCAGAATCCAGAGGAGAAAGTTCCCTCCCATGACTTCTTACCACAGAATGCTGTTACACCGAGTGGCCGCGTACTTTGGGCTGGACCACAACGTGGACCAATCCGGCAAATATGTCATCATCAAGAGAACCAGCAGCACCAGGATGTGAGTGCTGTCATCTCCTTCCAGTTGTTACAGAATCTGTATTTTCTCTCATAGATGCAAAACTCATTTGGAGTAACTGGAAATACCCAGCAGGAGAGGGCAATGAGAGCCCTGTGCGTTTCTGAATTTTAATTATTTAAATGGCCCAATCATGTTTATGAGCTAACATTTTCGCTGCATTTATTGATAAGCTCATGAATGACGGGTGATACATGCTTCTATTTGCTGATATAGGCTATTTTACTGTAGCCTAGCCCTAAGCTACATGAACTAGTGTAGGCATTTAGAGTTAACTGAGCCAGGGGAAATGAAACCCTTCATACAAACCATTCCTCTAGGAACTGAATTGCCCACCCCTGCTATACACAACTACAGCAGCGGTTTTCAGGTGCCACAAGGTGAACTGACAGCTTCCCTTTCCTCTTCCCCCCGCCCCCCCTTCCGCAGACCAGACCAGAAGTTTTCGGAACACATCAAAGACGACAAAATGGCCGACTTCCAGAAGCGCTACATCCTGAAGAGGGACAACTCCAGCACGGACAAAGACGACAGTTTGGTAGGCTTTCACCTGGAAGTCCTTCAGTGCCGGGGCATCTCCGCAGGACCTGCGGTCTGCAGATATTCCTGTTCCCTCCTTCGGAGCTGGCGGTAGAGATGTGTCAGTGCGTGAATATTCATGCGGCAGGAACGGCTGGAGCGCGTTTGCGGCTCCGAATGATTGACTGTCGCTCCAAGGGTCCCTCGCACATCCGCAGTGATTAGAATTAGAACCAAGCAAGTAACCGCGGCCTTACCGCCGATAAATATGCATGAGCATCTGCTTTCCCCAGACTGGTTCGGGTTCAGCAGTGCAGGGACTGAACTTTCATGTGAAGTTGAGGGAGTTGGGCCACAGATATTATTGCAGACTAAGCAGATAATCGTTTTTCCCAGCGAGGGAAGGCTTTGGTGGTAACGTGGGTTTTTAGTGTTGCGTTAGATCAGGGACGTCAAACTAAATTCCCAAGGGGCCGCAGTGTCTGTTGGTTTTTGTGGTTTCCTTTCAGTCAGCTGGCAATTACGGCCTTGAGAACAAGGTGTGTGGATTCTTTAGCCAATCGATGACTTGAATGAACCACTGGTACCGACGACTATTAGTATATTATCATTGGTAAGAGCCCTCATATGAGCCCTCTAGGGTCCCTCTGTCTCTACCTGCACAATTACTTTTGACAACTAATTTCATTTGTTGATTTCAAAATTGTGAAAACATTTTTTTTTTTTTATGAATGTTTTGGGGGACGCAACATTGAAATGTAAGAATGTCGATTCCACCATCTGGTGGATCTATAGTAACGTCTGTTGAATGTTTTATTCCTACGGTCAGGATATCTGTGACGTCGCCGATGTGGGCACGTTTCGGCCGGTGTTGCAAATTCGGATGAGGCTGAAGGAAGATCGAAGAAGCAAGTCTATCGAGGAGCGGGAAGAGGAGTACCAGCGTGCCAGAGAGAGGATATTCGCTCAAGATGTGAGACCTGTCATCAGCTAGATTATAAATTATGTATTTTTAAATCGTCTAACGTGGCGGTGACAGTTTGAAAACGTTTGCTTGCTCAGACTGATTTCACGTTGGGTTCGGTGATTACTTCACAATTATATGCACTAAATTAACAGAATTCCCATTTGTCCCATGTGACGGTTATGTATTTTAAAATCATCTAAAGTGGCGGTGACAGTTGGAAAAGGATCGCTTGCCTATGCCGATTTCAAACTGGGTTCAGTGATTACTATTCAACTATTATATGCAGTAAATTAACTAAACCTCCCATGTGACAACTGTGTAATTATAAAATACACAGCCTTGTTGAAATTAGTTTTGTCATTTCTTATCATGGTTGTCTGAATTTAAATGTTCTGAATAACGTTCTTTATTCTTCACAGTGCCCGGAAAATTTCCCGTTGGATAAGAGGTATGATGTCGTCATGCTAGCTGCAAATGACACTCATTCCGGTGAAATTCTAGGGAGTGAAGGGTCAACACGTTGTTGTCCGTATTATAAATCCAATAGGATGTCTGTGTAATCGTTAAGGTATTAAGCTAGCAGGTACTGTAGAAAGCCCCCATGAACGGATGTAGAATATGCTGTTCATATGCTGCAGCTGAATGTGTTGAGACGTGGGCATGTGTTCTGTTCCATCATTCCTCTTATCTGTTATATGAAAGGGGGGACACTGTAACTGCTGTGTGAGCCAGATACAGATATCTCACAGGCCAGGAAGTTCCAACTCCTACAGGCCTCGAGCAGAGAACGCATCTCGTTGAAAATTAGGTAGTTGTTCATGACGCTATCGTGCACACTTTACACGGTCCCTCTTACAGGGCATAAAGAATTGCTGCATATATTTCTTTTCAGGGCGGTGTTTACTGTCAGCAGACGTGCTCTTTCTGCAGAAATAAAAACCCTTATAATTAGACTGACTTACTTTCTCTGCCTCTACATTCTGCAGGATCCAGGAAAATGGCACTTTTAACAGCACGCAAAGGCGAAGGCAGGTATTCAGGTACAGTACTCGGGTTCATTTATTGAAATATCATTTTAAAATCGTAAAGCCTTCGCGCCTTCAGCGTATCGTCGTGCGACCCGCAGGTTGAGGAATGGCTGGTCGGCGAACCAGAGCAGTTCGGAGAACGAGGCCGCGTGCTCTGAGCCCCGGCCCTGGAGCAGCACCGACTCGGACAGCTCCTACAGGAACCTCC
This sequence comes from Conger conger, assembly GCF_963514075.1. Taxonomy (NCBI): domain Eukaryota; kingdom Metazoa; phylum Chordata; class Actinopteri; order Anguilliformes; family Congridae; genus Conger; species Conger conger. The sequence goes on from NC_083762.1 coordinate 59,441,216, forward strand.
GGCCCGCCCTGACCAAGGCCAGCAGCTTCAGTGGCATCTCGCTCCTGGTGCGAGGAGACAGCTCCTGCAGCAGCAGGGGCATGGGCAGGCTGTCCAAGACAGGCGAGTAGGAGCGCACCTACCGCAGAGCTCCCACCTGACACACACGCAGACTTACACTCACCCACACACACACACGTGCGTATGCGTACACCCACATGCGCACACGTGAACAGACGCACAAAGGTGAATACACACACATACTGTGCACACACACACACACACACACACACACTTTATTTCCCTATGCTTAAAAAAAGCATTCGGTCTTTGCAGTTATGTCATTTACATGTAAATTGGTATCATTGAATGTCCTGAAAATGGACAATGTAAAATGGGTCGGTCCATTTTGGTTGTGCATTCCCAGATGAGAGAATCATGGTCCTTCCTTTTTCTGTCTGCATTGTTGGGGAAACCCCACTCTTTCCCTTTGAGCTCGTGTGATTTGTAAAGTGCTCACCTCTCCATAGATCATGCTCAGCCATTATTTTCAGTTGGTTATGATGATATCTGCTTGCTGAACCACAGAATCGTGGGTCGCCTGAATTAGAATCGGCATCTTCGTTTCTCTTCCCTGTTCTTGTGCCTGACATTAATAGAAGAATTTCACGTCATACAAATCTTAGTATCTTTGTGTGAGGACCTTCATTCAATCAGATTGTGCACTTTTACAGGTGCTTAGGTATAATGTCCCTGCAATATTCTCATTTCTGAAGGCCTGTGCTGTCTATTTCAGACTTTATTAATAAAACTCTTTTTATTGATTCCGCGCTGATGAAATTCAGTTCAAATTTATCACATCGTGTGTCCTCGTCTTTGGATCACATTACATAACTGGAGTGTCCTGTATGCATCCTTAAATTCAAATGTGCTGTAGAAGAACACCAAGCTTATGGGCTGCAGAAGAGAAAGAACAGCACAGCAGACCTGGCTCAATTCTGTAATTGTTTTGGATTCTGATACTTTTGTATGCTTTACTGAGCTTGTCTGGTGTATTGGAACCTAGGAATTATTCGTAAAAAAGTACAAAGCGCTCCTTCTGGTCCTCTTGCTTCGCTCAGTTGCACCAGACAAGATCAATCGGGCACAGAAAAATATTTGAATCCAAAACAATTATGTATTTGACCCCAGGTCTGCTTTAGACATCTGCAAGCTCTGCTGGCCGTTCTCTCTAAGCGAGTCTCCCACGCCTCTGCACTTACAATCAGATTTTTCTTGCAATTTTATCTGTCCTTCAATGTCAACAAAAAAATAAAGAATGACCCATTATCGGCTATTACTAAAGACTTGACCTGCGGTGCATTTCAGGCAGTTCTGCTCAAAAGTTGCCATCTCACTCATTGCAAGCCGTGAGTTCTGAATGATCGCCTTTCATTGAACGCACCTGCTTGAAGTACACCTACCATAATGCAGACATTTTAGAAGAGAAATTGGGTTGAACTTTGAGTCCTTCAGAACTCGGTTGAACCAAATAACTTTTCACACAGGTGTGAAAGGAATGTGGTTCATGTTTGAATCCAGTTTTATTCATTTTGCAGAGTCGCTCATGAAATCACCAGAGGAACAGTACCTCCATTATTAATAACTGGGAGAAATCATGAAAACTGAATAACACCAGCAGTGATTGGTGGATACTTTCTGGCTATAGTTGTGGGATTACTCATGGTACCTTGGAGGTATCCACCACTTACCTGCGGTGTTGCTCTTTGTAACATACGCCATGATTGGTGGAGAGCTCCTTTCCCATTTCTGTGGGAAAATGCCCATGTTTCACCCTCTGTCTTGCTTTCTTTGGTCCCAGAGAAGAACCCACCCCCCCGCCGCCTCTGTGACCTCTGACCCTTGGCATGCGCACATTGTGGCTGTGCCTGCAGTTAAAGACCTTCTTGTTGCTCCTTCCACAGGTTCTGAGTCATCTAGTAGTGTGGGGTCCTCCATGGGCTCCCTCCCTCGTTCCCAGCAGCCCCTCCCTGCCCTGACTGTAATGCAGCCTGGTCATGCTGCCCCGGCGGTGACCTGCCCAGTCATCCGCACTAGCTGCCCCGTGCCCTACGAGGGGGTGACGGGCAGTCCTGCAGCTTCCACGGCTAACGCTAGCTACTGCTTTCTTCCCCTGGAAGCTGTGGGGATACCCCCTGGCAGCATTCTGCTCAATCCTCAAACAGGTTGGTGTCTTCTGACCTTGGAGCCTGCATGTTCTGGCTGTGTGTGTTTGTGTGTGCCTGCCTGCCTGTGTGCGTGTGTGTGTGTCTGTCTGCGTGTGTGTCTCTGTCGGTCTCTGTCGGTCTCTGTCCGTGTCCGTTTGTCCGTTTGTTTGTGTGTCTCGGTTTGTGTGTCCGTGTGTCTCTGTTTATGTGCGTCTCTGTGTGTTCACATCTGTTTGTGTATGTCTTAACTCTGTCGGTGTGTGCGTGTGTTCACGTGTGCTAGTGAGTGTGCGTGGCTGTGGTGAGTATGTGTATTTGCTTTCCAGTCCGTTTTTGTGGAACTTTCAACTAACACAACTCGCGCAAAACGCTGCTCTCTGATGGGAAAAGTGCCGATGTAGTAAATAAATGGATGGGTGGGGGAAGTAGACTTTTTTTTAAGGGGTCAAAACCATGGTGTGAGCTCAGTCATCAATTAAATACTTGCCGTCATGCATTATGCATTAGATATTTGTGTCCGTATCGCTGAGTGTGGCTGCTGTGGAATATTGTTGTTGATAATTGGTAGAACTTGCTTTGCTTTGATTGGTCTATAAAAAGAAGAGATAAAATGTCTTTCGCGATGCTGGCATTTTCTAGAATTGATACGGAGGCCTAATGATGCAGCTTAAATGCAAATGAGGTATGTTTCTGACAGTACACAGTACTTGGGGTGGTGGGCGTTATGGGGAGGTGGTATTGTGCTGCTAAGATCAATAAATCCAGTGTTATTCAAAACAAACTCCCAAAAGTCTGCAGAGAAGGGAGTAATGAAGCCACACCGTACGTGTTATTGAATATGGAAAAATGCAGTCTAGCCTCTGATAATGTATTCGTTTTCACTCTGTGCCTTCTGCCATATTTTTAAGATATGCATGAGGCTGATAAGAGGTGTATATAGCTGGCACTAATGTATTCCCTGTATCAGCCAGGCCGTGTAATTGCTTATTGACCTTTCTTTAACGGAGCCGGCCGATTGGAATTTTTCCAACCCGTCTTGAGTTCGAGGAATTCGTTTAGGAAACCATTTCTGAAATTGGAATGGGATTTTTTTTGGCGGGGGAGGTAGGAGTGGGTGGTACAGTTGGAGGTCATGTGTTGGTGGAACATGAGGTAAAGGTGAGCTACTCGAATTCAAATAATGCAATTCAAGTGCTGTTTGTTTTTGGCACATAGCTTTGTGAATTTGTCCAAAAAGAGCCCTTAACTGAAGAGGGAGGTGTTGTCTACCATCATGTGTTTGAAGACTGTGTGTTTAATTCGGCAGGCCAACCCTTGGTGAACCCAGACGGTAGCACTATGGTCTACAACCCCACCGTGGCTCAACAGCAGGGCGGAACCCAACCACCTCTGCCTCCTTCTCCTCTTCCTCCTCCCCCTCCAGCCCCCCACCCGCTCCAGCCAGCCAATCACATCGTCTCTCAGGTCAGCCATTCTCCACTCTCCTCCCTTCGGCACAGCACTGACGATGACGGACAGGTGCATTTATCTGTGGTGCTCGGCCCATCCCGAGAGCTTCAGTAGTGCTGGGCTTGGCATTAAGTCTTCAGGTTCATATAAAGCGGCTAGAAATGCGAGTTGAAAACCAAAAGAAAACCGCTGATTAAGTTTTAGAGAAGGGCGAGTCCCTTTTAAATGGAGCCTTTGCAGTAGATGCCATTACCGTGTTTTAGAACAACACCCACGCCATCACTGTACTGGACTCCCCTCGCTCCTCCTCATCATTCCAAAGTCTTACATATTTAACCTTTTGACTACTGTCATTGACCTTTGACCTCTCTGTCCACCTGTTGCCTCTCCAGCCGGTTCGATCCTTGCAGCCCCCTGCACAGCCTGTCCAGTACTCAGCCATATCTTACCCGCCTCAGCTGCTACCTGTCTCGCCTAACCACCAGTACACTGTGGTACCTATGCGCTCGTCCTCCTCTACTTCTCCTGTTGCACGTGTCTTTATCTTCTCCTCTATCTCTTCATATCTGTTTCTGTTTGTGCATGTCTCTATCTTTATCTTTATCTCTTTCTCTGTCCTTTGCTACCAAGCCTATCCAGTTTTGTGTGTGTGTGGCTGTGCTATCCTGTTGCGTGTGTGGCTGTGCTATCCAGTCGTGTGTGTGTGTGTGTGTGTGTGTGTGTGGCTGTGCTATCCAGTTGTGTGTGTGTGTGTGTGTGTGTGTGTGTGTGTTTGTGGCTGTGCTATCCAGTTGTGTGTGTGGCTGTGCTATCCAGTCGTGTGTATGTGTTTGTGGCTGTGCTATCCAGTTGTGTGTGTAGCTGTGCTATCCAGTCGTGTGCGTGTGTGTGGCTGTGCTATCCGGTTGTGTGTGTGGCTGTGCTATCCAGTCCTCTATAGCTTTACTTTGACTTGTCTTGGTTTCATGCAGCCTCTTCCCTGAGCCCTAATTCTCAAATTCCCTTTTTTGTTTTTGTAAGTAAATGTAATGGCTTAAAACATTTCAGTTCATTAAGACTCAAGAATTTCCCCCTTATCCCTTAAATTTTCTGTTGGAACGTAATGGACAGTTAACTTTAACTGGGAGGGTTCTGCAGTCACTTAGCAACTGAACAATGGGTAACCAGCTCCCCTCAAGTGACAGCAATACCTTGGTTTGCCACTAGATGGCCTGCAAAAACCACTGGCAGCAATGCTGGACTGTGCTTTCTCAGTTCTGGTTGGTGACAGAAATAATGAGCAAAACAGAGATTTGCGGTTTTTCTTAGTTATTAGCCGTGTGGCTTCATTATGCTAAACTGCATTGTAAGTCTTCTTCCAATTTGCACATTTCAGCAACTTTGGATTTATAATGGATTTCTAATAGATGTAAAGTTATTCCTTTGTACAAGCTGAGGAAAGTAATGATAAATTTGTACGCTGTAGCCTGTTTTGTCAGCAGGCTATTTCTCCCTCCTGCTTCATTAATCAGTTAATAACTCAACTAGTTAGCTTTTTTCATGTTTTCTTAGAGCATTGAGTTATGTCTTGTTCTGCTAACCTGCTTTCTGACCTCTTTCTGCCGATAAACATCCTTTCATGACTAATTAAAGATTCATTTTTGAATAATTCATTTTGCAGCAGATGCGAAGTTCGTGTCTATAAATAAACATTACAGTTTTAGGCTGATTACTGGAAAAGTAGGGTCAGTTATATTGACGCTGTAAGTGGGGAGCCACGTTCAGACTCGATGCTTTGGCTCAAGCTTGTGACTGTGTGTGCTTCTGGTGTCCGGCCCTTCCTGTGTGTTTCTCACGGACGCGCCCATCGTCCGTGAGTGATCCTGGTCTTTCCGTGTGAACAGCAGGACAGCCTGGGCGCCCAGTTCAGTCACATGACCCTGGCCCAGCAGCCATCCTGCGATGGACCCAGCGGACACACTGCCGTGTACCCCCCCGCAGTGCTGCTCCACCCCCACCAGCACACCGCCTATGTGCTGGCCCCCCCGGGCCAGCCCCTCCCTCCCCCCGCCTACTCCACCTCGGCCCCGCCCGTCAGCCAGCCAGTCGCGCCGCAGCAGGGCTTGGTGCAGCAGCCAATCCAGCAGGTACCGCACACAGCTCCGCCCCCTCGTATACCTGTCACTTCCTGTCTCTGCGCTGCACTTCTCTGATTGCCTACTTTCCGAAATAACTATCCTAACTATCCATCCTAACATTAACAAAATATTTAGCTACTGTATGTAGAGAACATTGAAGTATATGTAGATGTAAGGTATGTAAGGGTACATAAGCATAGCCTCTTCGGTGTATCCAGGTTACTAAGCTTGCCATTGCTATATGATCCCGGAAACTGATTGAGTAGCTTCCATACTTACAGTATGGTGCTTTAGTGCTCCATACTTACAGTATGGTGCTTTGGTGCTCCATATTTACAGTATGGTGCTTTTGTGCTTCGCCTTCTAGATGCCTCCATGCTACTGCGCCTCCTATCAGTACCGTCCCGTCACCCCAGTGCACTACAGCGGCACCCAAAGCCAGCAGCCCATGTCCCACCCCACCCAGCAGTCAGGTAAGCCCAGCCCAGGTACCCTGGGAGAGGGGCAACTCTTCTTCCCAAACAGGGCCTTCACAGCTCCCATTCCAGGTTGGGGAAAAAGGGCGCTGGCCTCTCAGAAACGATACAGTTTGTGTGTGCGTGCAGTTGAATAAAGGAAGGCCGCGTCTTCCTCCCGCACCGCATGGATTTATTTTAATTCCTTTTTCACAGCGCTTCAGGGGAATAGGGTTTTTGGCTTAATGCTCCATTGTCTCGAATGCTCCTTTGTCTCCCGCTATCCGCCCTAATGTAGGATGACAATGGGGTCCCCTCAGTAAACTGCATAGAGGAAATTATAGAGGACTGGTGGAACGGAGTTAATCACTCACTGTACAGTGTGCTTATTTTATCAGGGACTAGAATGGTAAAACACTTTTACTGTCTGCGCAACAGTAACATTCCTCCAAACAAATTTTACTTTTTACTTTTTACTTTGTGATCATCCCTGCTTCTGATATTCAACACTGGAAGGGAAATTCTAAATTCATAAACAAATTTTAAACTGCCATCACAGCTTCCTGACAATAAAGGAATGCTCGCTTGCACCTCATCTTATCTCCATATATTACAAGCTATTTTAGGAAATCATTCAATGAAACACAATCGACACAATCGACTCAATGCGACTATCAGACTTTTAATATTAAGTGCATGCTAAATCTAAAAGTCTCACATCTTATACAGGACATTAACATAAATATTCAGTTCGATATAACTGTATGTAAGCTATCTAGCTAAAAATACAATACAGTAGCTATTGAGGGCATAAAAACTACATACGGTATGCTTGCTAATGTCATTGACTGGAGATGACTAATGAATTCATAATCAAATTCCTAATGTCAGACGGCACGGATGGTGCAGTGGGTAGCACTGCCGCCTCACAGCAAGGAGGTCCTGGGTTCGAATCCCTGTCGGCCGGGGCCTCTCTGTGCGGAGTTTGCATGTTCTCCCCGTGTCTGCATGGGTTTCCTCTGGGTAGTCCGGTTTCCTCCCACAGTCCAAAGACATGCAGGTTAGGCTGAATGGAGAGTCTAAATTGCCCATAGGTATGAGTGTGTGAGTGAATGGTGTGTGCGCCCTGTGATGGACTGGCGACCTGTCCAGGGTGTATTCCTGCCTTTCGCCCAATGTATGCTGGGATAGGCTCCAGTCCCCCTGCGACCCTGTTCAGGATAAGCGGGTGAAGATAATGGATGGATGGATGGATTCCTAATGTCCTCTCATCTGTGCCCTAGAAAAGAGGTTTGAGGGTAGGAAAGCCTGGGAAACTAGAGGGTGTGTCTGATATTTTCTGTGGACCTGCTTTGTATGCATTTGCGTGCGTTCATGCATACATCCGCATGGGTATCGTCAAGAGGGGTCATAGGTCATGACCTTGCAGGTGGAGGTGTGGATCTGGGTGGCAGGATGTGGGGCCGGGACACTGTCTGAGACGACTACCATTCTCACAGTGAACCGGTCTCTTTTCCCGCCACTGAATGCTCAACGGCGGCCATTTGGGGGAGGCCACCTCAGGACAGAAGCTCTAAAATGTCAAGTGTAGAATATGTAAAATACCGTATGACTTCTGTGATGTCCTGTATGACTTCCGTGGACTGCCTATGCGGTCCCTTTTTGTGCTCGGCTCTGATATAGAAATATTACTGGCAAATTGGATAAAAAGAGAAGGTAAGATGATCATATCTGATGGAAGACAAGGTTCCCCGACTCGGCAAAACTGCCTTTATCCTCTGAACTGAAAGGCCGGCTTCTGGAATGAAGAAAGCCGGTGAGCATCAGAAGCCCAACAAAGCCACAGAAAACAATGCCGTCGCGCACGTATTTCTCACAAGATGTCTGACTGTTTGCCTCCTGCTGGGAGCTGAGCGGTAACAAGTGCCTTTGAAAGCGGTCGGTGTCGGGTACATTGGCATGAGAAATGTCTCTCCGCCCAGGTTAATGTCGTATCCGCTTGCTGTACGGTTTGTAAGAGGCCAGAGTGCAGGACAGCCCTTTTTATAGCCGGCTGCTCTGGTCCCTGTGGGGAACCGCTGGCTGCCACTCACTCCGCCTGTCCCAGTTTCCCCCTCTCATCTGGGCCAAGTTGATTGCAGCCAGCCCCAGTAAAAAACTGGGGTGGAGAAAAAAAGAGTGCTTTAGGCAAGAGTTTTTCCACCAACATTGTGCCCGGTACGGTACGGTAACCTTGACGCTGATGCTCTTTTCCCACGGAAGACCTTCTTTTAAATGCCACTCTGGGTGTACTGTTTAGCTGTAGCATAGATGCTGCTGCAAGTCTTTCTATTCTTCTTATATCTTGTATTATATACGTACACTCACCGACCACTTTATTAGGATCTTTTTGACTTTATTACACCTAGGTATTCATGCGATTATCCAATCAGGCAATTGTGTGGCAGCAGGGCAATGCATATAATCATGTAGATACGGGTCAGGAGCTTCAGTTAATGTTCACACCAACCATCAGAATGGGGAAAAAATCTAAGGGACTTTGACTGTGAAATGATTGTTGGTGGCATTGAGGGTGATTTGAGTATATCAGTATGTTTTTCACACACACTAATCTCTAGAATTTGCAGAGAATGGTGGAAAAAAAATTAAAAAATCCAGTGAGCAGCAGTTCTGCAGACAGAAACGCCTTGTTAATGAGAGAGGTCAGAGGAGAATGGCCAGACTGGTCAAAGCTGACAGGAAGATGACAGTCACGGAAATATCCACACATTACAACAGTATGCAGAACAGCAACTCTAAACACACAACACATCATAACTCTTAAGTGGATAGGCTACAGCAATAGAAGTATAAAAAATAAGTTTAATAAATACCTAATATAGTGCCCGGTGAGTGTATATATAGGTCCTTTTTGGTAGCATTTCATAGGTTCCAATGCACCAGACAAGCTCAGTAGAAAAGTATTTGAATCCAAAACAATTGCATATTTGATATGTTCTGTCCTCTTTATTATTATTTTCCAGTGTCTGTACATTTGGTTTGTGTGTTCACCTTGGTGATATTTTCCTCTAGTTTATTTGCAGTGTTGCTTTATTTTTATTTAGTCTGGATATCTGTTCATTTGATGAAGTTATTGGGTCAGAAAGTACACTGGTTGCATCAGGCAAGTTGCATCATGCTTAAAGGGATATTGCACTTTCTGGGTTTTTCCTTAGTATTTCACTTTTTGTATGGCTTTGAGTAGCCATTGATAGTTGGAGAAGTTTCTGACAACCCACCTGACTGCTAGCTTTGCAGTGGCTGTTGTATAGTAAAAAAAATAAAAAAAATACACTTTAGGTATTTTCAAAAATGTGTACACTGACCTTGTGTGTCCAGAGGCTGTAAACAGGATCTCAATAATTTCCTAGCATTTATTCACAATTATGTCCCTTAAAATCCATTTCACTTCTTGAAAAAGTGAAATGGTTCTTGAAAACCACTTTTGGTTCCGATACTTTCAGAAATATATTGGGCTCTTTACTTGCCTCTGTTTTTAATTGTTGTTCATTCATCACACTTGCATGGAATGACATAAATGGATTTATTGTGCCCTCACAGCTGAAAGTTGTCATTGGGCACCCAGTGTCATTTGTGGGAGTAATGTAATTATTGATAAAATTGGAAATTTGTTGTCAATTATGGCTGATAATAATTTTGATAATAATTGATGTTGTAATTCAAAATATCGATTTTAAAGTTTGCATATTGGGTAATTTGTGCTCCTTTACTTCGGGATTCAGTTTCAGTGGAGCTCCATCCCCTGACGCTTTGGGTCTGGTCTTCTGCATTTTGGTGGCAGTGTGGCTTCATTCGCATTGGCTCATTGTTGTTTCAGGTTATCAGACTGTAATGCCAAACCAGCTGCAGACCTATCAAGGCATGGTTGGAGTACAGCCGGCCCCCACTCCGAACGTGATGGTCCAGTACCCCTCCGTGCCATCCTATCAGGTCCGTTTTTCCCCATCTCTGAAACGCCTGCATTTCCTTCTCCCTGGGTGGGGGTTAATGAAATGAAAGATTCACTACTAGCAACCGCTGTGCATTGAGTTTGGGGTTGTGTCAGGTGTCGTGTACATTTGCCCTGTGCCTATTTTAATGGAGAGTGTTCGGAATTTGTGGGTCAGTACTTTTGAGGAATTTTTGGTAAAGATAAAGACCTTCTCCCCTTCTGTATATACCTATGTGTTCATCCTGGCTGGTGCAGAGGTTTCCATTTTGGTGACTGTAACCATCTTGGCCTCAGCAGGTGCCCATGTCCCATGGGTCCCAGGGAGTGGCCCAACAGACGTCCCAGCAGCCAATAGTCTTCCCAAACCAGTGCAACCAGGGGTCTATATCCACCCCTGGCATGCAGGTGTGCTATGGTGTCATCCCAGCCGGTCAACAGAAGACCGTGAGGTGAGCTGACTACAGGTCCATGTCACTGCTGATGGCAGGGCAGAAAACTAGTGATGCTGGCTTTCTTCGGCCTTCTCGGATACAGGCTCCAGTAGCTTAATGTCGGTAATTAGCTGTGAGTGATTGCTCTGACCGGGTGAGGGGAGAAACAAACATGTAATGAATTTCCTTCCTTTTAGCCGACATTGTGCGCCAATTAAACTAAAACACATTTAAAACACACACCATAAAGCTGGACATGTTGGGGAGGGGGGGGTGGGGGCGGTAGGAGGAGAAGGGCCCTCTGTTTGCCGGCTGGAAAGAGAGCTCTGTTTTAGTAGGTCGCTCTCAAGATGATTTATAACAGGAGAGATCCAGCGGGTCTTAATATAACAGCGCTGGTCCCGTGTGGCGATATCTCTCTCCCCGCCATTCTTCATACGAGCAGCGTGGACGTGCTCTGCTCCCCGGAGCCTTCGCTGCCTCCCGCTGCTGTTCCGCTGGCACCGCAAGCCCTCCTGTCCTCCCCCCCTGCTGCTGCCGAAACAGGCCGCAGAATGGAGTGGTCAAACAGAAAAGAGTGCTGCCCTGTTCATTTTACAACACCTGAATGTGCTGGTTTTTTCCGCTTACTTCACGGTGTACCAATGACTCTGCAGTTTTCCACCTGGTTTTGACTATGCGAATATATAAACTTCTATGTGAATATAAACTTCTGGTTTGCAGGAATATATGAGTAGGTTTGGTGGCAGTAGGTTTTGTTTTTAAATTTGCTGTCCTTGTATCGAGCTGCAGAGTGTCAGGAATAGGCCCAGGCCCAGAGTCGCTGCTGTGTTTAAGATGGATTGTGTGTTACGTTGTTGCCTGTGTCTGTGATTCAGTGTAGGATTGCAGGTTTGAGGCAGCACTTGGGATGGTGTGGGATGGGTTGCGGGACTGTGCATGTGTGCGGGACCAGTCAGTAGATGCTCATGTGAGTGCTGTTCCGCAAATGACTGTATTCTTCCTGATTTATTTTCTGTGCCTGTGTGTGCCTGTGTGTGTGGATTTGGGTGGGTGCGTGCCTGCGTGTTTGTGTCGTGTGTGTGCGCATGTATGTGTGCGTGGCATGTGTGTGCGTGCCTGTCTGTTTGTGTCATGTGCGCGCATGCATGTGTGTGTGTGTTTGTGTTTGTGTGTGTATGTATGCTTGTGTCCACAGCTCCTCGGTAGGATTTTGGCCCTCCCCAGGGACGGAGCAGATGCCGTTCCCTCGGACCCCTCCCTCCCCCTGCAGCTCGCTGCAGTTTCCCGGGCAGCAGTGTGCAGGTACAGCCCCCTGCGCTGTCACGGCGACCGTGCTTCTCTCATGTGTGGTTGCTGTCACGGCGACCGTGGCACGCTCACTTGAGTGTTTTTATATCACTGTTGCTGAGAGAAGAGTCCATGGTGACCAGCTCACCTTAAACAGCTGCATGTCACCAAGAAACCTTCAGCTTATCGATTTTTATTTATTACAGTTATTGTAGTTTTTTTTAATCTCTCCTCCAAATCCCTTCTCAATTGTGTCTCCTCCCTCCCCGAGGTATCTCTGCACTTTTTTAAACCCTGAAATTAGACCGGCGCAACAAAAGAAGGTAGAGGGTGGCTTTAAAGAACCGAGTTCTTTTGTAATTCTTTCACAGATCAAACACTTGATTGAATTGATTCAAAGATGGCGGCGGTGGGGGGGCCCCACTGTATTACGCGACGCTGGCAAGGAAGAATAGGCTTGCCAATGCCTTTAGATCAACCGATTTAATAGGCTGTGCGGTTTAAGAAGCGATTTAGTCTGTGCAATTTAATTATTTAATAGATTGGGGTGGTAATTAAAAAAGCAATTCCTGCCTGCTTCATTCGCCATTATGGCTGTCATTAAATAGGCTTTCCCAGGGCCCTTGGAATGTAATTTGCCATTTTGTGTTTCTCCAGTTAATGTGCGTTTCCTCTATTGGAAAGGTCTTGTGAACCTTTTTTTTTTTTCTTTTTTCCCCCGTCGTCTTTTGGTTTTTTTTCCCCCCAACTCGTCACAAAAAACTGAAATGCCTTTCAAAGCTTCAAATTAGATTGCCGTTCAGATGTCGATGGCCAAGTTATGTAGTGATACGGGGATTACCCAGTGGAGACATTTTCTAGAGCTTTAGAAAATCCACAGTGTTGAGCGAACCTTTGAATGCGGTTTTGACTGCAGTGCTTTTTATCTTTCTTTTTTTAAATGGAAGACATGGCGGCAGATAAGACCTTAATGCTAGCCTTCATATTTGTATTTTCCCTTCAAGGTTGAATGGTGGAGTGCGTAGTGCTGTTAGCCGCAGATATGGCGGGGGGGGGGGGGGGGCTTGTTGTGTTGACTTGTTTTAAAATGCAGGTGGAAGCAGTAAGAAGCGTGAAAGACGAGACGCGCTTTTCAGCCTCGGCTGAAGACATGGGCTTTGTTGCCCTTGAAACGCCCCGCGCGCACCTTATCGGTGAAGCCGGATTAAGTATCATGTCATTTTATTATCCATAAAAATAATTATAATGGAGGGAAGACGTTTTCGAGAGTAGCAATAATGAGGTCAAGAGGAGGTCTGTGGGTGCGCTAACCTTCGTTGTTGGGCAAACATGTTTAATTGGATGTCTGGTGGATGGAATTTGTAATATGATTAAGTATTTAGGCTCAGCCGGCCTTGGGATGCATTCTTGGTGTCCGGCGGAAATGATTCATACGGAAGTCGACACGCCCTCTTTGTTCAAATACCAAATTTAATTAATTTCAAGGCATTACACTTAAGGCAGCTGTGTCTTTTCAACGTACATTATTAAATGGTCAAGAACTGTAAACAAAAGCAAACGATGACATTTCGTTTGTTTGATTGCTAGGGAGAAGAGAGGATATTAATGAAGAAACAACAAGAGGGAATAAACTAATCGAGGGAAAGACGCGCTAAATTAATTTCATATTCTTGGTGCGCCTCCGAGCGTTTGTCTGGCTGATGCCGTGTATGAATAAACATGCCGTTTTACCAATGTTTGTAGAATCGCATCCCTCCAGGTCCCGCTGTTTTCAAACCTGTTGACTCCCAGATATGCTAATGCGGCATGCTGGGATAGCGGGTGTGATTGGGAGTGGTCTCTGTGTCCACAGGCGGCCCCCCTCCCCCGGCCGGCGGGATGGTCATGATGCAGCTGACGTTACCTTCCAACCCTCAGACCCCGGCGCTCTCGCCCCCTCAGTGGAAACGGCATAAACACTACAGCCTGGACCATCAGAGGGGGGCCAAATTTACAGAGCCCCCTGTGCTCGACACATCACAGGTATGGGGGCAGCCGCAGGGCCGTACGTGCGATGGTGGTAAAATGGTTCCAGATCTGAGGGTCCTGGGTTTGATTGGTTATTTCTGCCATTGTCGATACTGCTCATCATTAATCTCCATCAATGTCTGTCACTCTGTCAATAGGCTTTATTGTACTTTGAAAATGAAAGTGACCGGCCAGGGGTCATTATTCAGTTCTGTTTAAAATCCACATGCATTGCAGTTAAATTTAGAATACCTGAACCCTGAAAAAACAAGTCCTACACCCCCAAATAAAACCGGAAAGTGAGGTTAAAAGTCCCCTGTAGGTACTTTAGAAGAAAATGGTCAGAGTTTGGCTGAGTTCAAAGAGAAGCATCAGGTTACCATTGGCAGTAATTAAAGTGAATACTGTACTGTGGTATACATTTATACAGTGGTCTACATTTTAGATTTTTTATTTTCATGGGAGTCTTTTCCTATAATTTGTCATAAGCGAACACATTTGGAGGGATTTCTGACCATTCCTCCATGCAGAACTTTTCAGAATCATAGATATTCTTGGGATACCCCCCTCTTCAGTTCAGACCACAGCTGTTAATATGCACTTGCATCTTCTTCCTGCTAAGTTTCCACCATATGTTTTACTCTTTTTTTATTTACTTACAGTGCTTTATGTGTTTTTTTTGTACCCATTACCCGACTTCTTTGGCTTTTCCCATGCAGATGGTTGACAATGGGATTTTGCATGCTTCTTACCTCATTTTTTGTACTCTAGTGAAACAGGACATGATGGAATGACACATAGTTCCTTTCGACTAAGATTAGTGTTAGTATTGCCAATTTCACTTTGTTTATTTATTCATCTACAATAATTGTCACGGGTGGCAATAAATTTGGCACCTGTTGTTTCCAGAAAAATGAGATTACTAAATAAGTAAACGTATTGAAATAAAAGTATATAGTTTTCCTGTAAGTTTGAACATAAAATATAGAACATTATTCATGTTTATTATATGCAACATATAATGCATTTTTTTTTTAAGGATGCCAATAATTCTGGAGCCCACTGTATTTGGTCTCAATAGAATTGTGGCTGCACTGAAAGGCTCTTTCCCCTCCCCTTGCAGAGCAGTTTGCAGCTGGGCACCCCTGTCATGTCCCCCACCCAGCTGCTCGCCCCGGCCCATCTGACCAACATGACGAACGTCCGTCCCGGCCTCACCCCCGTCTCCATCCTCCCGCAGTGCCCCAGAACCTTCGTCCCTGGACAAGGTGAGCAGAGGCACACGTGTCTGTCCAACCAACCCAATTGTCCAGCTAAGCAATCGCCCAACTGCAAAACTGTCCAACTGCCCAGCCATCCAACCACCAAACCGTCCGGCTATCCAACCATCCAACTCTCAAAACTATCCAACCACCTAACCATTCAACTGCCAAACTGTCCTACCACCCAACCACAAAACTGTCCAGCTATCGAACTGTCCAACCGACCAACCATCCGACCGCAAAACTATCCAGCCACCTAACCATTCAATTGCAAAACTGTCCTACCACCCAACCACAAAACTGTCCAGCTATCGAACTGTCCAACCGACCAACCATCCGACCGCAAAACTATCCAACCACCTAACCATTCAACTGCCAAATTGTCCTACCATCCAACTGCCTAACCATCCAACCACAAAACTATCCAACCACCCAACCCTTCAGCTGCAAAGCTATCCAAAATGTCCACCTAACCTTTCAAGAATTGTGCCACATTGTTGAAGCTTAATTGTGATTCATTCTGCTTATTCTAGCATGGAAGACCGGCCCATAAGAGATTTTCTAGTTTGTTACTTTCCCCACAGGCAAAGTGTGAAGTGACTCATGTTTAATGCATGCCCTGTTCAACCATGAATGTTTTGAGTGTGAGAAATTCTGTTCATTTGGAATAATGATTTGAAGGTTTAGCACAGTTGACTTGCACTGGTGCCTCAGTGATTCATATACACCCACATGTCTGCAAATCTTGTTAGTCTGGTCTGGCGCATTGTTTTTTAAATTTTTATTATTCAGGTGAAGTTTCCCTGGACAAGACTGTCTGCTAACTGAATAATGTTTATATTGTTTATTCCCTCCACATCCAGGAGAAACACTGTACCATTTGTTGGGGCAACCCCTTCAGTATACCCCTTCCATCCACCCCCAAGTATTCCACGGCCCCCACATTGTCCAAAATCACCGGGTGAGTCCCCAGGTCTGGATTGGTGTGCTCAAAATGAAGTAGCAAGGCTTTGCTGCAAAGGGTGACTCCAGAATATTCGGGTCAAGCTGTGATGTATTCAGCCAAAGTTGCGTAGTGATTTTGAACTGTAATGAGGCAAAGTACCCAGATTCCGTGCCAATATTCCGATTGGTTTTTATTGAAGCCATGGTATAATCTATCTAATATTATATACAGATACATGTCTGTTTATTGTTAATGGATTTATTTGAGCCTACAGTATTTTTGCTACTTGTGAGAGGGCTTGTAATTCTGTCACTTGTGAGAGATCATTTCTTGATTAGTGCTGCTTGGAAACAGTCAAATTGGACAGAGGTATTTGCGTATCTAAGATGTTAGGAGTATATTCGGTCACAGCAACAGTTCACACCTAAGAGATGATTGGGGTTCAGTCAGAATTGAGAGGGAGGGCCTGATATTTGCAGCGCCAGGACTGTATTACACCATGTATATCAAGAGATAACCAAAATGGCAGAAACATCAGCTCCAGACCTGGGTTAAAATATACTATTCAAATACAAAAAGCACGGCAAAATATTTGAATCCAAAACAATGACGTATTCTACCCAGGTCTGGTCAGCTCACTGAGTGGTTTAGCCCCCAGGTACAGTGCATGCAGTGTTACAATGTGCCCAATTGAAGTTGTGTTATGAAAGTGCGACTTTCTCTTTCCATTTAGATAACAGAGGAGTCCTGTAAGTGACTGATTTGCTGGTGGGGGGGTCAGCCGTATGGAGGCGGATGCTCTGCCTGGGGACTGTGCAAGCTTGGCAGCCGCAGTAAGCCACAGCTGCCCCACCTTGCCTGTTGGGGTCAGGGGCAATGGGGCCAACACCGGCTGCTCAAAGCCCCCGCCATACCCGGCCTCCTTTCCCCTCCTCAAACGCAGTGGCTCCCCCACCTCCATCGGACTCAGAGCTAGTAAGTTGCTACGATTTTCACAGGAGAGGGCCAGCTCCCAGTAGGGGGCACCACTGGGCAGCACGGGACCTGCAGCCTGGCCTTTGGCTAGCAGCGCCACGTCACCAAAACCACCACCGCTACCAGTACCGGTCACATTCACTCCCCACTTCCTCTTTCTCACTGGTTTTACTGATTTATTTAATGGGTTTTCACTTAAGTTGTAAAGACTTTGAGCTTGTGTTGTCTTGCTGATGTTCTAGCGATTTAAAAAATGAAAGTAGTAAAATTTTAAAACCCAAAAACAAATGCAAAGTTCCAATCAAAAACACCAGCATCCGAGTTCCCTGGAACATTACAGAAGGCCAATATAGTTTTTATTGTTCTGTTTTACATGTCAAAAATATTGCCAGACCCTAAACTTGGTTGTACAGCTGAACTGTTTTCCCCCCAATTTCTTGGTTTCTGGCTTGGAATGCACCAAATGAGATCCAAATTGCTGGTGTTGGGCATCCAGCCAGCCACTTAGAATTAATGTGGATGGCTCGGCGGTGGAACTGTTTCCAAAATCCCAAAGGACCGCCCAGGTGACCCCTGTAACAATGAGAATGCAAACCCTGCCACAAACACTTAACACATCAGCAAAATCATCAAATCGGCTCTCACTGTGAATGTAATGCTTGTAAAAGAAGGCGTCCTTAAGAATTTGTGTTTTTGATCCAATTTTCCTGATTTGAACTTTGAAAATCAGCATATCTCCTTGATAGTATTTTTAGCCAATCTCAGAAGTCTCCCTAACGTCCAGTTCTTTTTACAGCTTTCTTCTCAAGGCCCGTCATTCTAATTATTTTTTATTAATAAATAATTTTACAACCATACCCTGTTTAAAGGGAGCTAGACAAAGTCTGTTTGAATACTGAATACTGATTGTTTCTTGACCATCTCCCACAAGGCTGTACAATGTTTGCTGGCACAAGTATGTTTTACTTGCAAAACTAATAAATGTCTACACAAAATGATGTGCTTTGGCCATATTTGGAGGTTTATTCCCCCTCCGGGGAAAACACTTAAGATTGTCACCTGTTCTGCACATGTCTGACACCTATGGAAAACTGTTTGTGATGTCATACTGACAATTAAAATATTTTTTAAAGAAAACATGAAAATCTTGTGATGTCCGTGACATAAATCACATTTGAAAATTGTCAATTTTGTGATCGATATTTCACCTTATTTCTCCTATAGCCCGCCATTTTACAGAAAAAAAGACCATTGATGTATTGGTATCATCGAGGGGGTAACACGGATAAAGAACTTTTCAAACTAGAAGCCAGATGAATATTTGAATTGAATGGTCTGAATGAAGAATTGTTCCTGCATCCTTTTCGTTAGTGTTTTCTATTATGTTTTTCTTACATTTTTGACTTCATATGCATTTAAATGAACGATAGATACTATGCTTAAACCTCATTGTGTTTTTCTTTATATATATATATATATATATATATATATATATATATTCTTTTTTTATTTCAGTGAATGCAAGACAATTTGCGTGTTACATCTCCCTTAACAGATTGATGCGAGGCCAGCGTTGTATTTCATGATATGACCATTTTTCAAGACCCATGACCGTTCAAATGCAAATTGTGATTCCTAGGACTTTCTATGAGTTTTCTTAGTCCATAATGGGTTAAGATCAACATAATTGGTCATAAAAGGCAAGACCAACCTTTAATAGTCATCAGCTTGACAACATGTTCCTACATAGAGACACTGAAGGAAGCCTTATGCTGAAGTCTTTTCCTGTTTCTCCTAAATTAAAAGATACATCTTTTGTATTTGGCCGCACAGATGGTGCAGTGGGTAGCACTGCCGCCTCCCAGCAAGTAGGTCCTGGGTTTGAATCCCGGTCGGCCGGGGCCTTTCTGTTGTTCTCCCCGTGTTTGCGTGGGTTTCCTCCGGGTACTCTGGTTTCCTCCCACAGTCCAAAGACATGCAGGTTAGGCTGATTGGAGAGTCTAAATTGCCCGTGTGTGTGAGTGAATGGTGTGGGTGCCCTGCGATGGACTGATGACCTGTCCAGGGTGTATTCCTGCCTTTTGCCCAATTTATGCTGGGATAGGCTCCACCCCCCGACGACCCTGTTCAGGATAAGCAGGTTAAGATAATGAATGGATCTTTTGTATTTGAGGCATCTTTTGGTGTGCTTTCTTTTGAAACTTGCGTTGCAAAAAAAATAAAAATAAAATAACTTAAGACACTTAATCACTATTGGAACCGTTATTAAAACTCTAATTACCATCATTCACAAAAGTTTGCAGTATATTGAGCCTTATGGAATTTTTAATGATCCAAAACTATTTTAGATTTATGGTCCATTTCTGTAGGGCCTCATCCATAAAAACATATTTGTACACAGTACGTTAAACATCTCCATTCTAACCAGAGGATAATTAACACATAATTAATTCTGTCAGTGAACATGACCGTGAAATTGAGGTCTTGGAAGTGTTGAGAATCTGTCTTCCCTAATGGCATTCAGTCCCTGGGAATTGCATCTTTTCTGCTAATTTTGGATTTTATAACTCCTTCTCAAAGGTCTATGATTTCATCATAGCTGTTGACGTGGGTCTTGAATTTCTGAAGTGTGTGCACTACTTCTTTTTTTTTTTTTTAAGCATTATGGTACAGAATGATCAATTGAGCGTAATTTTTATAAGCTCTATCTCTTCAGGTTGGTGCCGTTTAATATACACTCACCAAGCACTTTATCAGGTGTTTATTAGACTTATTTTTTAGACTTCTACTGCTGTAGCCTATCCACCAAGAGTTATGATGCATTGTGTGTTCAGAGATGCTCATCGGAATACCACTGTTGTAATGTGTGATTATTTACATTATGGTCACCTTCCTGTCAGCTTTGACCAGTCTGGCCATTCTCCTCTGATGTCTCTCATGAACAAGGCGTTTCTGTCTGTAGAACTGCTGCTCATTGGATTTTTTATTTGGTTTTTGCACCATTCTTTGCAAACTCTAGAGACTAGTGTGCGTGAAACTCAGGAGATCAGCATTTTCTGAGATACTCAAACCACCCTGTCTGCTAGCAACAATCATTTCATGGTCAAAGTCACTTAGATTTTTTCCCCCCCATTCTGATGGTTGACGTGAACATTAACTGCAGCTCCTGACCTGTATCTACATGATTCACTCTATAAATATTCACCATAAGTAATTAAAAATAAATTTGCTGTTCAAAGCTAAGGATGAAGTGCCTTACTTCATTTAAAAAAAGAAAAGCAGACTATTTTACATTTTTGCAGATGGGGAAAGCAGAGAGGGTTGCAGGAATGCGGTAACAAAAGTGTACAGTATCTGGTTCTGGGCCTGTGTCTACTGTGTAGTATTCACATACAGGGGCCTGGATGGGTTATGCATAACATGCCCGTTACCATGGTAAAGGGTGTCATGGGCGATGTGCCATTTCAGCTGTACAGCAGGGAGCCACACTGGAGGTCCCTGTAAAAGTTCAGAAGCGTGAGTCAACCTGACGAGTTGCAGAGATGAAAAGAGCTTGGTTTGTACATGGATCAGTGGCAGAAGACCTCCTTGGAAAAATAAATTGCTGCAAATTGTGTTGGTGGACCAGGGGGAATCTGTAGACTGTAGATCAAGCAGAAAAGCCAATGTCCATTTACAGGGGCAAGGGACTGTTGCAGAGGTCTACTTTCAGATGAGAATTTAAACCTAGGTCCTACCCTCATTTGTCATTTAAGTGCCCAGTCCATTTGTCAAATTCTCAATCTGGCAAAGGAATCGTCCCCAACTCCTGTTTCATTGCAGGTGATGTGTGGTGGATAATATGGTGCAAAATGGATGCCATACACATTGGAGGTGGTAAGTCTGTCCTTTGCTTTAAAGTTTTATGATCAACAAAGGTGCTATATTACATGTACTGTAATCTATTATTGTTAGCAGCAGACTTGGCTGCTGTTATTTACTACCCTGCTACAAGGATTGTGTGTATACAATGACGCAAAATTGAAACCCCATCAGCAAATAGTTAAAACAACCAGCAATTCTGCTTTTTAAAAAAGAATAATATCTTCAGCTGGACCAGTCTGAGCAGAGGATAAAGAGACTGTTGCTTGGTGACTAGAGAGAACCTGGCATCCAGTGGGTTTACCTGAGAGATGGCAGAAGGTGAGGGTGACACACAAGCCCATATATATGTGTATATGAAATGGTACATTTGGATTAGCATGTATTATTCATTTTTCTCATTTAGCAGACCCTTTCAACCACAGTGACTTACAGAAGTACATTTTATGTGGTTATGTGCAATTGACAGCAAAAATGTGGAATATAAACAAAAATCCCCCAATACACATTACATTGCACAAACAGAAACATAAGAAAATGTAAATCTAAATGCATGTATTTCTCAAATGATTTGTACCAAAAACCCTCTCTGTTGTTTGTATCAGGATGATGTGAGCAAATGTCATTGTTTGCATTTGTTAATATATCCTTGACTTATTCTATTGTTAAATTGGACAGTAACTAAAGGACCAACATTATGGAGATATGGATGAACTGGTAAGAAAGGAAATTATAAAGGTTGCTAGGGCCATCTATTGGTCTCCTGCAGCAACTACTTACATTACAGAAGCAAGAATTTAATCTAATGCCCAGTCATGGCAGAAATGTTCTGCGTTGTCAAAGCTAAAATGCAATATGCATCTGAATAGCTTGTTGAGGCTATAACAAATTGTTTACTGTTAACATGCATACATATGCAAGTGCTCATAGCAATATATGAACAGCAAATATGAAGATTGATAAATTAATAATTGTAACTGATAGGAAAAATAATTACAGTAGTTAAAATTGTGGTATTTCATTAGCTGGATGTTTCCAAAGACAGATGCATTATACATGCATTATGACACCAAGAACATGCATGTATTTGTAATAAATTAGCAAAACATCAGCATTATACAGTGGACTCCATAATTATTGGCACTATTATAATTATTAAGAAACTCAAAATGCCAACATGAGAAACATGTAGTACTGTATTAAGGTTTCATAAATATTGCAACCCTGGTTTATTAATTGGTACATTTGGAAGGATTTTGGACTACTCCATGCAGGTTTTCAAATGGATTGAGGTCTGGTGCCTAAAATGGCTATTGCAGAACATAGGTTTCGTTGTCACCTAATAATTTATGTGTTGATTTTGAGGTATGATTTGGGTCATTGTCTTGCTGTAAAGTTCACCTACAACCAAGTCTCAGCCTTGTGGTTGAAGCAACCAGGATCTCAGCCAAAATGGTCTCATACTTGTTGGATGCCATTATACAATTCATCTTAACCAGTGCCTCTGGACCTCATTTCATGCTGATGCTGTTCTGACATTCAATCTGACCACAGCTGAATCATAATTTAAATGACCAAATGAGACCAAATTTAAAGTTTTAGTCGGATACAGAATTGTTTGGCATTGGAACAGAGATGCATAAAAGGCACTTGATACCTGGTTGTGGGTCACTGATGTTTTTGGGCTGTTTTAATTCCAGAGCTCCAGGGGCACTGGCTACTTAAGACCAACAGTATAATTAATTCCACCAAGTAGCTATTAGGCGATTTTGTCTGACAATCTGGATGCCTCTGCCACAAGGATGCTCTGCTATAGAATGCATGATTGCGTAGGATCTTTTATTTTGACAAGCCAGCTACCGGAAGTTATTGAGTTTTGTTTTCGTCACCTTCACTACGTGTGCTAATCTGTTGAGATTAAAGGTTCCATACAGACAACACCGATGCAGTTCGGCGTCCCAGCGCTGAATTGTGTCCCGATAATACTGTAAATCGTAAAATGATTTGGTTTGAGGGTACGATCCCCGCTGCCATCGCCTCTGCCAAACAGCAAAATGCTATATTCGTCGTCGTTATTACAGGTAATGAACAGCTCGCTTGACAGACTCTGTTGAACATGTATATGAATGTTGATAGGAAAATGACAGGTAGCTAGTTAACGTTAAATTATAGATGAGCTATTGTGGTTATCTGGTAAGAATTAGAACAGAACGAGTCCAACCGGACTGTTGTTGCTCACTTGCTAACTAACGCTAGCTAACATTATGTTACTCCTCGCCTGTGGAGTGATTGTGACTCAAACGTTTCGACGGCTAGCAAGCAAGCAAGCCAAATGTCATGTCATACTGGATTGAAAGCTAAAAGTGAGGTTGCGCTAGCTAAAGAAGGCAACATTAACAGGTGGCTTTAACTGAAAGATTTGTGTAAAGTTCAAAAACAATATTGCTAGCTAGTTCTATGGCCTGTTTCGCTGAACGAGGGAAGTTGGACCGCCAGTACCGTGATTAAGTAAGCGTGTACGGGAAGGACTGGGCCAAAACGGCTGTGAGAATAACCCCGTCATCCGGACGTTGTCGTTCACAGGGGACGATGCGCAGTCAGCACAGGTGCTGTCTTGCTGGGAAGGTGACAGAGTCGCCGAGGCCACCGAGAACTGCTGTGTTGCGATAAAAATAGACGCCAGTAGGTAGGTGTTGTTAAGTCGGGATATCCTAATTAACCGAAACGCATTTCCTTTTATTTAAAATAAATAAATAAATAACGTTACGACTTTTTTCCGATAAAAACGTTGCAATTATTGAAAATGTGTAATGTCTTTGCGCAAAGTTGCATTTTAAATTAATCTTTCGTGATGTTCTTTCTTTCAGTGAAACCTGTGTGCAGTTTTCTCAGATCTGTATCCTTTTACACTGATAACCTTAGTGTTGAGTACACAACTTTATTTTGAACTACATTTAGATTATTATGATTCCCATTAAGAAATCAATGGGGAGGTGGTGGTTGGTGGGGAGAGAGGGGTGGCTAATGTCTCAGTTTTCCACAATTACCCTTAATGTGTTTTTCTAAAGACCCTGTGGTGTGTATCCCAACAAGTTTCTTTATTGGAGAAAATGGAATTCCTCTTGAGGTGATTGCAGGCAGCATGTCTGCTGAGGAGCTGGTAAAGCGGATCACTAAGGTCAAACAGGTAAACTGCCGTTCTGTCCATTAGGGAGTCATAAGGTTTACTTGCCTACATAATCCCATATCCAGACTGGGAAATCTGACATTCAGAAATCTGTGTGCTGCCTTCCACATAAAGTAGATGCTGGCTGGAAGGAAAATGTAGCTAACCCCTTTCCCCCCATACAGAAACTACCAATTCACAATGCATTTTCTTGACATTTTCTTGATATATCCATTAACTTTCCCTGAGTATGTATTTGGGAATATGTAATTGAATGGCTAACAGTAAATGAGTAAGGTAACGCTAACATTGCACAGTGAAGGACAGCGAAAAAGACTGACCTAGAGCTTCTTTCCTGGACAGATGCACCAGCAACAGATGGGGGTTCCAGATGGGGGTCCAGCCAATGCTATGGCAGGGCCACAGACAGAGACCTCTTCCACACCATCAGGTGCCACAGAACTAGCCACCCAGCAGGTCTGTCCCCCTCAGAATGGCCCGCCCGGTTTCACACTACCACCCAGTGTGGCCAATTGGAGCGTTTCAGCATCAACTACTCCCAATGGTGCGTTGACAGACTGGTCTCTACTGCTGCTCTTCAATTTATTTTAATATTTTTACAGCCTGTAGCTTAGTGGTTAAGGTACATGACTGGGACCCGCAAGGTCGATGGTTCTATCCCTTGTGTAAACACGATAAGATCTGAACAGCTGCTGGGCCCTTGAGCAAGGCCCCTAACCCTGCATTGCTCCAGGTGGGATTGTCTCCTGCTTAGTCTAGTCAACTGTAAGTCGCTTTGGATAAAAGCATCAACCAAATAGCATGTAATGTAATGAGGTGTTTTGATCAGCAGCATCTTTCTACATGAAGGTGCGTGCCAGTTTACTTGAAGCATGATTGTCCTTGAAGTGAATTGTGAAATTTGTCATGGGAGGAAATGGAGGTTTGGAGCACAGGGTGCTTGGCTGATCTCAACCACCTCTCTGCTGCCTGTTTCCCAGAATCCCTGCCTGGGCCACTGGAGGAGGGTGGAGAGGAAGGTCATGTGACTCCGAAGGAGGATAGGCGTATGTCATCCGACGAAGCGATTCTGAACTCTGGAACGGGTGACAACCTCAGTGCCAAGGTGGAGAGGTGGGTCTTCCAAAGACACAAAGATGGAAATGTGAATATCTGAGAGGAAGCGTCCATGACTTCCTATTTATTTGCATTTTATCCTGAAACTATCCAGGTTGACAAAGAAACTTGAAGATAGACGGGAGCAAAAGAAAAAAGAAGAGGTGGAGGTATTTAAAAAGAGACTAAATGAATTGTCTGTACCGTTCACAGGCCTCCATACTAATTTAGAAGGTGGAGTTCTGTCTAGAACTTGGACAAATTATTATTTCTTTAGTTACAAATGGTGTATGAGAAAGACATTGGCTCATAATGAGACTGTAATGCATCAATTGTAGCTCAGTTTCTTCTTAACAGGATATTGTTTTTCCATCTTCGCTTGGAAGTATCAGGTGTTTGCAGGGATTTAATATTATAATTTGCAATGTACACCTTGATAATTCTTTTGGGAATGAATTCCATTTGAGAGAAATAATTGAATCTTTGCCGCGTCGTTTGAAACGGCACAGCTGTGTGAGATGAGCTTTGTGCTGTGACCGTGCAGAAGGACCTGCAGAAGGAGGTGGGACGCAGGAAGCTGGGTAATGAGATGCTGGACTTCAAGCGGAAGCAGGAGGAGGATAAGACCAAGCGGCTGCTGGAGGAGAGGAACCGGGAGAAGGCAGAGGAGAAGGCAGCCAAGGATCGCGTCAGACAGCAGATCGCCATGGTGAGCGCCCGCTCTCAAACCTGGGTCGGGCCTGGGTCAAGTACTGGATTCAAATACCTTTGTGTTTTACTAATCATTCAGATGTTTTCAGAATAGGTGTGCTGCATGTCAGACCGCATGCACCTATCCAGCCAGACGAGGTGCTACAGTACTGTAAGGCAGAGCATATTCTGCCACCTGATTCCTCGGGTAGGGTGTATGATAGTAAGGCATTTTTAGAAGTGCATTTTTTCCAATAGCCGTGGGTACTTGAAGACCTCCAGGGAACTTAAGTATTGTTTCTGTGTTTTTTGCGTGTGAGCAGTAGGTAATAAGGAAACCTTGTTAGTCTATCAGCAGTTGTAGATTTGTTGTCAAATTACTGCGTTAGTTAGACCAGGTGTGTTGCATTTTCTGTTATTAGTTAGCAAATCTCGTGTGTTTTTCACCAGCCGCCTGCAGTTTCGCTCGGTTCTGTTATTCTGATTAGGTGATCAGAATCAGTTAGATACTTTGGACGCTGCAATTGTTAGGATAATTTTTAGATCGCTAGTTTGCATTAGTAATTAGCAGTTTATATAGGCATGCTCAGAGCGACGCTATATAACAGTGGAATTGTTTGCAATTCGGCAGAGAAGTGCATTTTTTCCACTAGCCGTGTGTACTTGAAGACCCCCATGGAACTTAAGTATTGTTTCTGTGTTTTTTGCGTGTGAGCAGTAGGTAATAAGGAAACCTTGTTAGTCTATCAGCAGTTGTAGATTTGTTGTCAAATTACTGCGTTAGTTAGACCAGGTGTGTTGCATTTTCTGTTATTAGTTAGCAAATCTAGTGTGTTTTTCACCAGCCGCCTGCAGTTTCGCTCGGTTCTGTTATTCTGATTAGGTGATCAGAATCAGTTAGATACTTTGGACGCTGCAATTGTTAGGATCATTTTTAGATCGTTAGTTTGCATTAGTAATTAGCAGTTTATATAGGCGTGCTCAGAGTGACGCTCCCTCCCATTTTGGAATGGTATGGTGTGTCAGCACCCCATTACGGTCTGCTCTCTCCCCTTCAGAACGCGCTTCCAGCGACGTGGCCCTCCAAGGCGATGGAACCCCACCAACCTCTGCTACCCCTCACTGACCCCCTGTGACAACTTCACAGTTGCAGGGGGGGCTATGGAACTGCCAGTTTGCCACACGGAAGGCTGACTTCATTACTGGTTATTCCTCCCTCCTGTCCCTACAGTTCCTTGCCCTCACCGAGACCTGGATTACACCAGAGAACACTGCCACCCCCGCTGCCCTCTCATCCTCCTTCTCCTTCTCACACATCCCCCGGCCCTCTGGCCGTGGAGGTGGCACTGGCTTGCTGATCTCCCCTTCGTGGAAATTCTCTGCGTTTTTCCTTCACTGACCTATCCCTATCCACATTTGAATGCCACGCATTGCCATAGCCAATTCCTGGCCATTTTCCTGGACAGCTCGAATCAATCAGCATGCAGTGTTTCCTCAGCTCCTTTCATAGTGCGTTGTGTCGGCCATTTTAGAAGGCGACAATGTGGAACTCTCTCCCGCAGGACCGAGCTGACCGAGCGGCCCGCTACGCCCGGAACCAGGAGGAGGTGGAGGCGGCCCGTTTGGCGGCGCTGGAAGCCCGGCAGGCTGAGCAAGGAGCCAGAAAAGAGGCATCAAAGACGGAGAGAAGGTATGCAGCCTGTTCAAACCAAATCAAATCAATCAGAAACATCCACAATTCTGCACATTGTCAGGTTTTAATAAAGGGCATTTTTATACATTTTGGTTTCACCATGTAGAAATGCAGCAGTGTTTATACGTAGTCACCCCCATTTCAGGGCACCATAATGTTTGGGACACAGCAATGTTATGTCATTGAAAGTATTCATGTTTAGTATTTTGTTGCATATTGCATGGCATGACTTCCTGATGTCGGTGACCTATCAATATCATCAGTCTGGATATCTGGTTACTTCAACTGGACAGACATACACAATGTTGAACACAATCTTTGCATCAAAGGCTTTTCAGGAGCACATATGCTTAGTGTAATGTGATGTTTGTACGTGCAAGTTATTTTATTTATAACCTCCATTTTTGAGAGGAGTTCCAGCTGTGCTTGCCCTCTTTCAGATTGCGTAATGATTCCTGCTGTCCCTGAGAGGATGCTGCATCTTTATTGGGTTTACATTGGCTTTGTCAGCATTTAAGACTAGCTGGATGTCGGCTTTACTTGGAGAGATTTTGCCTTGACAATCCACATAAAGGTTTCAAGTTTTGATCTCTCTGTTTATTTTTAGTTAGTTAGACTCCTCGTAGGTATCTGCCAGGGTACCTTTTAGAAGGTTTTGATTTTCTTTCTTCTATTTTGTTTTGGTTGTTTTTGTCAAGTGGGCTTTTTTTTGTTAGTTCTTTGTGATTCTTTGTTTTAGTTTGGAGGAACATTAAAAGGACTACTTCATTATATCAAGAATGTGCGGAGAAGTCACAAGTGGTCTTCATGGAAGAATTGTGGCCAAAAAGCCATACCTCCGACATGGAAACAAGGCCAAGGGCCTCAACTATGCACGAAAACACAGAAAAATGGCAGCAGGTTCTCTGGACTGATGAGTCAAAATGTGAAATATTTGGCTGTAGCCGAAGGCAGTTTGTTCACCGAAGGGTTGAAGAGTGGTACAAGGTTCAGTGTCTGCAGGCAACAGTGAAGCATGGTGGAGGTTCCTTGCAAGTTTGGGGCTGCATTTCTGCAAATGGAGTTGGCGATTTGGTTGGAATTAATGGTCTCCTCAATGCTGAGAAGTACAGGAAAATATTTATCTATCATGCAATACCATCAGGGAGGCATCTCATTGGCCCCAAATTTATTCTGCAGCAGCACAATGACCCCAAACATACAGGCGATGTCATTAAGAACTATCTTCAGCTTAAAGAAGAACAAGGAGTCCTGGAATTGATGGGATGGCCCCCCCAAGCATTTGAGGCTGCTTAAATCCACAGAAGAACTGGCTAGTTCTCCAAGATGTTTGGAACAACCTACCTGCCGAGTTCCTTCAAAAACTGTGTGCAAGTATACCGAGATGAATTGATGCTGTTTTGAAGGCAAAGGGTGGTCACACCAAATATTGATTGGATTTAGATTTTTCATCTGTTCATTCACTTCTTCTGTTCATGCATTTTGTTAATTAATTGAAGATTTCTATTTTGGAAAGCATTCTTATGTTACAGCATTCTTTTCACACCTGAATAAAACTTCTGCACAGTACTTTATGTACTGGATATAGCTGGAAAAACCTTAAAAATAATATACAATATCTCTATGACCAAAATTGAAAAAAAATTTGCTTGGTCAAAATTTGCCCAAAATTGTTAGCCCATATCTCCCTTAAAAATGATCTGAGCTTTTGCTTCCAGGGCTGTCCTAGAAGACCAGAACAAGCATGCCAAATCTTATTACAATCTGACCCAACTGCTAATAATGTTTTATTGGAATGTGGTAAGGCTAGTATGTATATTTATGTTTGAATCTGTCTGAGCCATGTCTGTGATAAATTCTCTTTCAGCTCGACGGCGAGAATACTGTTCCGTCTCCCTGATGGCTCATCTTTCTCCAACCAGTTCACTTCCGATGCGAAGCTTCAGGAGGCTCAGCAGTTTGCAGCACAGGTTTGCCCAGTTACCCAAGTCTGTGCTGTTACCCGAGTCTGTCCCACTACGTGTGCCTGTCCCATTACGTGTATCTGTTCTTTACCTGTGTCTGTCCCATTACGTGTATCTGTTCCTTTACCTGTGTAAGAATGAAAAGATTAACTGAACTTTCAGTGTTGTCTTCCGCGGGCCAGTAGCGTAGTGGTTAAGGTGAATGACTGGGACACACAAGGTCGGTGGTTCTAATCCCGGTGTAGCCACAATAACATCTGCACTGCCGTTGGGCCCTTGAGCAAGGCCCTTAACCCTGCATTGCTCCAGGGGAGGATTGTCTCCTGCTTAGTCTAATCAACTGTACGTCGCTCTGGATAAGAGCGTCTGCCAAATGCCAATAATGTAATGGGTCAGTAATGGAATAGTAAAATTGGTTAGATGCACAAATGTTCTGTGAAATCTAAACAGTGTCAGCTTATGAAAGGATTGCCTATGGCATCCATCCATCCATCCATTATCTTAACCCACTTATCCTGAACTGGGTTGCAGGGGGGCTGGAGCCTATCCCAGCATACATTGGGCGAAAGGCAGGAATACACACTGGACAGGTCGCCAGTCCATCGCAGGGCACACACACCATTCACTCACACTCATAACTACGGGCAATTTAGACTCTCCAATCAGCCTAACCTGCATGTCTTTGGACTGTGAGAGGAAGGAAAGTACCCGGAGGAAACCCACGCAAACACGGGGAGAACATGCAAACACAGAGGGGCCCTGGCCGACCGGGATTCAAACCCAGGACCTCCTTGCTGTGAGGCGGCAGTGCTACCCACTGCACCATCCGTGCCGCCTTGCCTAGAGCAGTGGTTCCAAAACTCGGTCCTGGAGTACCCCTGTGCATGCTGTTTTTGTTACAACCACAATTGCCATCTAGGAAATTGAACAAGCTGTCAATCTTTTTTTTAATGAACAGCTTGGTTAATCCATTTAATCTTTCTTGGTTTGGTGCGTAACAGTGGTTCTCCAGGACCAATTTCTGGAACCACTGGAGTTCCCAGGACTTGAAACCAGTGGCGGGTTTTTTTTGAAGCTAACAAATTCATCCAGATGTTAAGTGGCATCAAAACAAAACAAAACAAAATGTTTCTTCTGTACAGGAAGTGGGGAACCGGTATGGCAACTTCCTGCTGGCCACAATGTTCCCTAGGAAGGAGTTCACAGGGGAGGACCTGGACAAGACCCTGCTGGAGTTGGGGCTCGTTCCCAGTGCTTCTGTAGTTCTGCTGCCTGTGAGTTTCCTCTGCCTTCTAGTCTCAGTACAGTCGTAAATTTGCTTTTCACTGCAACTTAATAGCCAACCAGAGGCAGTTCTGTGAGTGTGTGTTAATTTGTTGTTCAGTGCCTGGTCGAACACACAATAAGACAACCCCTCAGTGTGCCATTGCTCTTCAATATATAAACTTCCTCATGCTTCAACCCTGCAGGATACAGGACGTCCTACAAACACTGTGGTGCAGTCTTCTGGAGGAGGTGGCATCTGGGCACTACTGGGGACACTGTTCTGCCCCATACTGACCGTGTGGAGGTTGATCAGCAGTTTCATCTTCGGCAGTCCCCCGCCCCCCAGCACGTCTACCCGGGCCCCGCCCCATTCCCCCGGTCCTGCCTCATCCAGCGAACCAAAGAGGTAACCTCCCCCAAGTGGGCGGACAGGGGCTGAGTGATATATTAGATTGCCCCGTGGCCAAATGTCAGACAATTTTAATAAAGTACCTAACCATAACGACTTATTTCACTGTAAGACCAGCTGAAACAAGCTGTTTTTTCTTTCCATCCTCTGTTCTTCCAGTGAATCGATTCGCAGGCGAGTTGTGGAGAAACGACCAGAGGACTTTAAGAGAGATGGTAAGATCTACAGGCTAAGGAGACAGGACGACAGCGAGGATGACAACAACACCTGGAACGGCAATTCCACCCAGCAGATGTAGCTCACCGATGCCAGCTAACGCGCAATAACACTGGTTTTTCTTTGTCACACTTATTTTGAGCAATATTAAGTATCCATTTATTTTCTTTTATTTAAAATCTTCCTCTGGCTTGAACAACTTTTGTATCTTGTTATCTTTGATGTTAACAGATTATCCCTCCTTTGTAGGACATTGGCAGACACTAAAACACTTGTTTATTGCATAACAAGGGAGGTTTGGTTCAGTGTGTGCATTTCTCTTCAAACACAACGCGCCGTCATTGAGTCAAACTATGTTTATGTTGGAATCACAGGAGTGTGTGCGCTATATGCAGACGAAAGCAACACCTCCTTTTCTGTCCCAAGGATTTGGCCTCTGTACCTAAGGAAAGCACACCGTCTTTTTGTCTTTTCAGATGAAAATGTGATTGGTGTGGCATTTTATATTGAGCGTTGTGCCCACACATGCGTGTAGTCTGTACTTCTGTTTAACAATGAGAGTGCTTTAACAGCTCATTTAATAATCAGAATTTAAAAAAATAAAGGTTTGCAACTTTTTTTGTTTGCTTGGTCAGGGCTGCTTTTTTGTGCATGGGTATGAGACTTCGAAGGTTTCAGACTTTGGCTGGGAAACAAACTTTTATGAAGGATAAGTGCTTGTTGAATCAAAGTTAAGGAAAAATTGTGGTCTGAATACAGGCCAGTGTTCCTAAAAACCTGTTCGGTTTTCCGAGTGAAGGTTGTGGGTTTAGGGTTTCCAAACTTTGATTGGAAGTTATTTTTTCAAAAGTACTTGCAACAGTGCCAGGATACTGTATGATGAGGGTCAATTAACCTGCTTGTAAAGGTCAATATTGTGTATACAGTTTGTGTCATTTGTGAAGATAAACTCAATATTGTGTGTGCCATTCCAGCATGAACCGGCAACACCCACCACAGCCTTAGTGGCTGTGTCTTAAGATCTCACCAACCTCTCTTATAATCCTGGCTTTACCCCTTTTTGAGCTGTATTAGTCTCACATTGGGAGGTTTGTGATTTAACATTTCCTACATTTCCTACACATTTCCTATGTGTGATCTTAATCCAGTATGAATCTGCAACGTCTGTAGTCTTGAAGTGCAGAATGTAAAAATGCCAGAGCAAATGATCCTGTTTCACTCAACTCAGAGGTCCTACAGTAATAGCAGTCCCGTTCGAATGGACTCTGCAGTAATTTAATTTAATTGCAAGTGTTTGCCTTGGGGATTCAGATTCTGAGTCAGTAGCTGTAGTAGATCCCAGATCCCTTATGAATATTCCAATTACTGTTTGTACATCTGAACTGCAGACATCAAATCTTTAATAAAGATATTCCAATGTGGTCCATTTGAATAGTGCGCTCCATTCCTGATATTCAAGCTTTAATAATCAGTTTGAGACAGACAGCAGAAGGTGTAAGTTAATCTGAAGACATCTTTAAGACTTGTACGGACATTCAATCTCATTTAAAACTCACATTTTACAGAAATATATATGAAACTTTTGCTTTAAGATTTTATGTTTTTTTAAAGGACACTTGTTCTTACCCTGATACAAATAATCTGTCGTACTAGTGAAATTTCCATCTAAATCTATCCAGATCTATCTAAAATGCATATAAAAAGATTATATTTATATGTTATCAGAAAATGTAAAATGTCAATTAAGGCTGTTCAAAGCACAAAATGGATCATTAAAGGCCCACACGTTTTCATGTTTTTGAGCTTCTCGTATGATCTTGGACCTTTTTTGCTCATTTGTGTTCCATACTGATTCAAGTGAAAAAAAAAACTGGTTGAAGTATGCATATTTAAAATGCAATTTTTTGGAGCTGTTCATAGAACAATATCACATGACATGTTTTTGCATTATTTGATCATATTGCTAAATGTTAACACAGAGCTGACCCATGGGGTCTGGGGCGCTCTGAGGGCAGGGTTAGGGACTTCAAAAAGAAAGCTGATGCACGTGGGCCTTTAATGATTCTTAATTGGCCAAGTAGATGCCCCCCCACCCCATCACACTGTCTTGAATGTGATGAGGTATTCAGGGTAGGCGCCTGAGTCACAGAAAATGACAAAGATGAAGGGATTCTGGAGGTTGTCCACTGCACAGTCATGCAGGCCCGTCTGGAGATTGTTGGGGTCCACAGGAGACGGCGCCTTCATGCCCTGCAGTCCGAGGCAGGGCTTGCCAGTGAGGACGCGGGCTCTGTAGATGTACTTGTGACCGTTCCCATCGGGGTTGGAGTACTTGTCATGGCACGAGTAGTGCGCCTCTTTGGCAAAGTAAGTTCCACATCCATACATTGTAGCTGAAAACACCCAGAAGCATTTTTGAATGTTAAGTGTGCAATACAAATGAAAGCATCCATCTTCCTCACACACTTTGTCTGTAGTTTAAACTAGAGGTGTATATCAAGTCTGAGGGGCAGCTGCGTTGTCTAGTTTGCTCATTTTAAATAATTTTGAATTTGAATGCGGGAAAACCCCTGTGGCAGGGGACTTAACCCTGTTTCTGTTTCAGGTTTTCAGTCGAACCCTAACAAAGCACACTTCATTCAACAGCTTGAGATTTTGCTGAACTGAGTAGTAGAATCAGATGTATCAAAGTAGGGTTGAATTGAAAACTTACAAGGATGGTAGATCTCCATAAATGGGGTCAGGAACCACTGCCCTGTGTTAATGTCAAATCTATTGACTTGTTCCAAGTTTAAAGTGCTACACACCTGTTTCACTGAATAGTTACGTCTAGCCTGTACCTTCCTGGGTCTATTATTCATCAATTAACCATACTGTAGGTCACATAAGGCTAGTATATGAACTTCTATTATTAATTAAATGATTTGGGCCCGAATATATTAATTAAATGCATTTAGCACAGCAAGCAGATACGGGAGTTTTTGTGGTCGGTACCATTTCTGCCACAGAAGCTGCGGTTGAAACCGTTCTTGTTGATCTTCTGGCAGATGTCCTTGGTTGTTCCATGGTAGAGCAACTGCTCGTTATCACTTTTTGGATATTTTTTATCCAATGCCTGTTTGCTTACTGCATACTTCCTCCACTGCTCCTGGTGCTGGATTCTCTGGATCTGAAGGGGTTTTTACAAACATCAGTCTCAACTTTTAACCTTTCATCGGCTCACTTTCAGTTTTTGGGCATAGTTTTTGCGAGAGGTTGGAGCTTTTGGCTTTATTTTTCGGAAATTAGGTTAGGGAAATGGGCTTGTAATTTAAAGTGTTCAAAAATGTTCAATTTGCAACTGGAGTGCAGCAATTGTACTTCTGAGTAAATTGCTAAACCTGAATTGCATAAGTAAATATCCAGCCGTATGAATAGATTATATGTAAAAAGAATGTAAGGTGTCAGTTGCACAGAATTAGAGTGAATGATGAGATGTACCTGGACCACTTCGATCTTTTTACTGTTTTCCTGTGCAAAAACTTGACAGGATTGCACAAATCCTTCAGAAAGTTTCTGAAATTCATCAGAGTTTTCTAAGAGTAGAATGATGTCCAGATCTTTTCCATCCATCTTGGTCCATGTAGGTGGTGTTGTAATGATAGCTGCAAAATAATAATGAATGTATAATGATTAATATGTATTGTAATCAGGGAATTCTAGTATTCTGCTAACAAAGAACACTTAAAGGTGTAAAGTACTGTGATGGTAGCTGCAAAATAATCATTCATGTATAATAATTCATATGTATTGTCAAGGGGAAATTCTAGTAATCTGCTTACAAAGAACACTTACAGGCGTAAAGTGCAGGATTTCTCGCTCCTGTGTTTATATACAAAAACGTCTATGCCCCATTCTCAACCCTACTTCTCCGTTGCAGATGACAGTGTGTGATGGCAATCAGCTAAGAAACTGGTCTAATATGATTTCTAAAACATCTGCTTTAGTAGTCACTTTCCACACATTTAGATAGCTATTTAACTGACATTACTTCGTATTTAGTTTTAGCCACTGCTGCTAACATCTTTTTCAGTCTGCTCTCGCCTGCCTGCACACATCTCAAGACTTCTGAAAGTCTGGAAGTCTTTTGGATTTAGGCATGAGCTCCCAGCCCAGGAGAGGAAATATGCTGGGAGAATCTCCCTAAAATATAAGCGATAACATTAGTACCGTGTAGTGGGACCCAGCTATCACGGCCCAGCAGACATAAGAAACTGAATTTAGTTGGCTTATAATGGGAAGCTAATTAATCTTGCTGGAAGCTGACCAGCCACTTGATTATTAATGTTTAGCCACCAAGGCTAATCTCTCGCAAACCCAGCTCAACACTGTAGTAGCCAATCGTCTCCCTTTGACCCCGCCCCCTCCTCCTTCTATTGGATCATAGAGTGTATGAGTTAAGGGTACTGGACACATGCTTGTCAGATACAAGACAGAAATAAAAAAAGGGCACACAAGAGGCACATGATCTGTTCCACAAAGCCGGATGACTGAATTAGCCATTAAGTATATTGAGTATATCCTGGACTCCACCCAAATCCTGAATATGGACTGAAGTAAAAAGAGCTGTTCTAGCTTTTACTCAGTGCTGTTCACTCAGTAATCCTACTTTGTGGAACAGGCCCCTGAGTAGTTTTTATAATAACAAATACAAGCAAGGCATTGAGCAGAAGTGAACACAGATACAGGTTGCCAGTGTATCATAGTAATGACTGAGCATGTTTATTTTATAATATTTAAATGTGAGAATTCTGCATAGTATGCCTTTTAACACATTTTGTTCTGACCATTGATATCAAACATGGTTTAGTTCTATTTAGCAGTAGTTTTGGGGACATGCCATATTTTAGATGACTACTTGCTTCACTGGTCAGGCTGAAAACTTACTGACCTGTTTCAGAGTCAGAGAAAGGGGTCCTCTTGATTCTGCTAATCTGCCCTCTGCTGTCTGTTTGTTCCATCTTCTCGAAATCCACTGCGAACTTCCCCTTTTCGTTCTGGTAAGTGTAGAACTTGTCCTTTTTGTGGAAAGCCAGCTCCAGTTCACAGTTGATTTGTTTTTTCAGGCCTGTCCAGGCATCTGACCTGCCCAACTTCCAGCGGACAGTCTGCCATATCCTTCTCTCCTCCCGCTTCTGGCTCTCCCTTTCTTGGGTTCTTTGCAGGTAGTCTTTGATCTGCATGATGACAAAAAGGACATCCTCTCTCTTTCCTGACACCGTCAGCCTGTTTTTCAGCATGGAGATGTGGACCTGGTGCCTCTGGCTTGTTTCAACAATATCTTGCTTATCCTTTTCTGCAAGGAGGTGGAGGTGGTTGTCTACCACGTCTTGGCTGGTGCACTCCTCTGAAATCAGGTCATCGAGGCACTTCTTCACCTGGGCCAGGTTTGCCACAGAAGCTCCGTAAACCTCAGCCACCATCACAGGGAAGGTAATGTCTGCTGTCATGCTTTCCAGGCTCTGGCTGGGAATGTTGGAGTTTGTCTGGGAAAGGCTGGAGCTTGGGGGAGTGGGAAGTCTCCTATGTGCCGCTATTTCCCCTGTTGCCATAAAATTAAATTAATATAATTAGACCAATAACCTAATCCAGCGCAACCTTAAAAAATACAAATAATTACTACCCATACAGCTTATTTTTTAAGGGTTCCAGAAGTAAGGATTATGTTTTTGTTATAAATCCATGTTATGTAGCTGCCTAGTCCAGTCTCTCTGAAGAGATGGGTCTTTGGTCTGTGGAAATTAATCTATCACTCAATTTATTTGAAAAATCTAATTATTTTCATCATTAACACTGTTCTGTCTAGCTACTGCAGTAGATTCACTATGACAAAACGATACTGTATTTCAAACCTTCAGAAATTGCTGTTATTGATCAGGGCATGCTACCTGCTCCTTCAGGTATAAAATCAGTTGCCCATCCAGGTGATAGGTTTAAGAGAACAGAAGTAAAATACGCTGGTAACCAAACCAAATGGTATCCCACGTTCATTAACTGCTTAGGGACCACTGTGTATTAACAGCACTCCCAGCTCTATTCTACAGTGATAGATGTGCTGTTTGGATCATACCTGCCACCCCAGGCATGGGGGTGACCCCCTTGAACTTCTTCATGACTTGTCCAAAGTCAGAGATCATCTTTGGCTGGAATATGACGATGTTAACCGTGGTGATGGAAGATTTTGGCTTGTCCAATATAAAGTAGCTGATGGCATCAGTCATGGCATTGGCCACCTGAGACGCAGTCAAATTTCCAGCTCCTATAAAAAGGGAGAGAAGATGTGAGTCCAAAGAGGACACTACATTTCACTTGTGACATTCATGGACTGGCAGTGGCGTACCTGTCCCCAGTGCTGGGAAGGCGACGGTCTGGGCTTTGATGTGGTCGCAAGTTTCTAAAACTTTGCTCATGGAATTGGTGATGTCTCTCTCCTTAGTCTGCCCGACCATATGGACGATGTGCTTGCATTTCAGATTGCCAGGTTTGGTTATTACAACTCCATCTTTAGGTTGTGTCCCTGGGCAACAAAATAAAACCAACAGTTTCTACACTGAAAAGCAATACCATCAAACCAACTATTCCCAGAAAACCAGGAAGTCCCATCAGGCTCTCAGTAATGGAGTGACAGGTGGTGTCATACCTAGAGCTCTGCACTCATCCAGTACTGTCTGTCCAGCTGCTTTGAGAATGGCCCCAGACACACCTGTCAAAAGGAAGACAATGCACTGGTCAGCTAATCAAATGCCTATTTCATGATCCTGAGACCATAACAGAAATACGCTGGTAATGGCTGTTTCAGATGCAGTGGATAACAACTATATGAAGTTTCCAAGTGAGTGAGTTAACAAGTGAGGCTCAGGCTGGCTGTTGTCCAAGAGTAATCTCTATTTGTGTTTTAGTTTGTTGTAAGCCACACCTAAATTACTATATGGGTGCCATCTGATTGGATGTGAATTTAAAGCTCTGATGTACCATGTACTGAAGGAGCTATATGATCAGAAGAGGGCTTCAGGGCTGTAGCATATGCCAGAGAAGAAACAGTTACTCACCTGAGCTCAAATCAAGGCTGGTGTTGGTGCTGCTCACAATGACATCTGTCGTCTCCTGGGTGATGTCACCGCAGAGGGCTTTGACTTTTATTGGTCCCATGATTATCTCAATGCTTCCTTCTGTATAAATGAAAGGAAGGTGGTCATTAGATCTTTAAAAGATTTTATCAAAATGAAATTTCAGCTCTAAAATGCAGCTATGCCAGCTTTGTGTATGACCAGCTGTGTATGAGCTGGTCGACCAGCTAGTGCTGGTAGCTTGTCTGAGCTCTACCAGCTGTTTCAAAAAATATGTAGCTTGAGCTGGTAAAACCAGCTGGGAGCTGGTCTGAACTGGTCAACCAGCTAAACGACATCAAGCTGGGAGCTGGTCTGAACTTGTCAACCAGTTACCGGCTGTTTCAAAACCTAGTTTGAGCTGTTGTTTTCAGCAGGGATGACACATATAAAGGTTCCCTAATGCAGGAACTTTAATACCATTGTCATCTTCATCCATATCCTCATCCTCAGTGTCCAATTCAGATGTAGTACTCAACTCCATGTCATCTTCCTCTTCATCAGAAGTATCCTGAAATCAATGTAACAATGTTGAATCAATGTTTAATCACTGTTACCCTATATTAATATTCACAGTTTATTAGCTCTGGCTTAGCATGTCTGTGTGTTTCAGTTATAACAGCAGCAAAATGAGAAGGCCAAGTTAATTTTCCTCTCAAAGTTTTTCCATACCAGCTCAGGTATTGACCACTGCTTCAGCCCCTGCAGGAAGTTCTGGAGGATTTTGTCTTCATAGACAACAATGTACATCAGCTTGAGAACAGTGGAGATGTGCTGCGATAAATGATTGTGGAATCCTAGAAGCATGGCATCAATGACATCTGCAGCACTCAGCTTTCCCCCACCTGCAATATGACAGTACGGGATCAAACACATTAGACAACCATTGTCGCACAATGATGATGTGAAATATGTGGTGACAGTCATCAGACCATCTACCGTGACAGCATTTGTGAATTATTATTGAATGTGGGCATCTATGCTGGTAGTATAAATAAGCTGAATGGCCATCTGTGGTGGCAGCATTCCTAATGAAAGGCTACAGCCTTTATTATAAGGATATATACTTATAATATCTATGGTAGCATCAGTCATGGCTAACCACATGGCTAGTGGTTTTCCAAAGTCACCAGCCACTGAGCATTTTCACTTTTCATCAAAGTTGAATCAAGTGAATATTCTAAGTGTCAGTGTAGAAAAAATACATGTATCCATAATTTTAAATAATGTTGATAAAACGTGCACATTTTTGCAATGCTAAAATTATTTTACTGTATTACATCCTACTGGTGAGGAAAACTGGCTATATCTGATGGTATTGAGCACTATGTGAATGTAATGCGCTATTGTTCATTTAATAATGTGAAAGTGGAAGCCCTGATGCATTCTTATTTCATTTTTGAAACTTTTACTTTCATTCTGAAATTGCAATTACATACAACTCTTTATCTTTTATACATGGAATCAATCTGGTTGCCCTTCTCCGAACCTTTTCCAGCGCCTCTATATCTTTTTTAAAGTGCGGTCCCCAGAAGGGCACACAGTACTAATGTATGGATATCCAAGCAGGTGTAACAAAAGTATTGTATAAGGTGAGTATAACTTCCTTGAACTTAGAACTTAGAATACTCCTGGCTATGTATCCTCGCATCACTTTGACAGTTTTTACTGCTACCCCTACAGGCTTTTTCACCTTGAGCACTTTCCAATTTTGTACCTCCCATAAAGTAGTCCTGCCTTATATTTTTCTTTCCCACATGTAGAACTTTGCATTTAGTTGTATTGAATTTCAGGTTTCTGCCCACTTCTACATTCTGTTTAAATCTTCCTGGATTTTTTGGGTTATTTTATTAAGTGATTTATATAAGAAGTTATAATATAAGATACAATACTGTGCAGAAGTCTTAGGCACCCTAGACTTTATTATATATATGTTTATTTTTGTGTGTGTGTTAGTATAAAAAAAACCATTTGAGATTTCCTTAATATTTAAATTTACTACTATTTACATAAAAAACTTGATCAAGGCTGTCTGAGATCAGAAGCAAGGAGCCAACCAAAGTCTGCAGAATAACTGTGGCAAGTTCTCTAACATGCTTGGAACAACCTCCCTGCTGATTGTCTTATAGAACTGCAGGACAGTGTTGGCCATCTCAGAGAAGTGATGCAGTTTTAACGCCAAAGGGTGGTCACAAAAAATATTGATTTGATCAGTTTTTAACTATTCTGCCAAATTACAAAAATTTAATGTTAAATATACAGTACATTTATTTTCCTTTCATTACCTTTATTTACATTATTTTTGAAAGAATATTATCTACACAGAATGTTATACAGGTGCCTAAGACTTTTGGACAGTACTGTATTGTACTGTGTAAGTGCTCACCTGTGCCAATAGCAGGGAAGGAGACGGTGGTTATGTTGTTTTTCTCGCACTGTTCCAGAACCTTCTCCACCTGTGAGGTTGCAGCAGCTGAGGAGTGGGGTTCCACCATGTGAATGATAAAGTCACACTGTAGCGCCCCACCACTCGTCACCACCACGCCATCATCCTGCTGGGGCCCTTTAAGCCCAAACATGTGAACAAAA
This sequence comes from Conger conger, assembly GCF_963514075.1. Classification (NCBI taxonomy): domain Eukaryota; kingdom Metazoa; phylum Chordata; class Actinopteri; order Anguilliformes; family Congridae; genus Conger; species Conger conger. The sequence continues at coordinate 59,482,440 of NC_083762.1, forward strand.
TGAAACCCAATAGTTTGAGGTTATGCAAAACACAGAAACTTTTTTTTTTCAAGAAACTTGATTATCAGTCTTTTGTGCACCCAGTTATTGAAACCGATGTGCCTGAAACTTACCAAATGTTTTGCACTCCTCCTCAACCAAGCTTCCTGCTGCTCTGAATATAGCTCCTGAAACTCCTAAAGGCAACATCAGATTATGCAGATTCAGATCAATTCATGAAGATGATCATACATAAACCAAGGTACAAAATGTGGTATTTGTATTCATGACAGAGCAACAAGGAAAGCACCCTGGCTATGGCTGCAAACAGACTGAATTCACTTTTATGAACCAGATCAAAGAGGGACTTGCCTCCTTTCAGGTTCAGCTCATTGTTGGTTGTGTTGACGATCCCTCTGACAGTTTCTGTAGTGATGTCACCTTTCTTCACTTCTATTCTGATACCATGGATCTTAACTTGAGGGGGTTTATTATAGTAGTGAGAGCACACCAAATGCAAAAGGAAAAACACATCAATACACAATAAAGTGCATCTGGATTTAAGAGCTTTTTCTTACTGGGAGGCATCCGTTTACACTCTTTATTTTAAATGATTGAATTCAAGTGGAAGCATTTAAACTTTTATTTCTTCCCACATACTAATTACACAAAAATGCCAGGAAAGTGCCAACGTTACTGTAATGGTAGAAGACCCACAAACAGTCAAATTATGGCTATTATTGTGTCACCTTCACAATGATCACAATAACAATGGGAAGAGTTGCATTTAAAAAAAAATTATTTTGTGTTCTATAAATTCTGGCTAATATTATTGTGTGCATTGTTAAACTACTGCAGCTAGTTTAACAATGTTACTTTTTAGCTAAGTTCCCTAAATATGTTACACAACCATAGCTCAGTCAAAGGAGGCAGTCAATAAAAACATGGGCAAAATATAATTAACTTCTGTGGAGTTTTGCCTCATTAAAAAGTGATGACCATATGAATTAACTGGAATGGTGTACAGTCAGTTGTTGTTGTGTGCGACTGTGGTGATGATGCTTCTTTCAGGGCATGTTCAACAAACCTTGATTGGCTGGGAGCTGCATTGACCTGGACTGAATACTTGGCAAGTGGAACCCAGTGACTGCCTGGATAAAGACAGAACATTCCATCAAAACATAACTGTCGGTACTGTGACCCAATACACAGAAAGTGCCCAGAGAAGCTACTGTTTTGACGGAATTATACTGATATTAAAATATTATTGTTATTAAAATATTAACCTCCTTTCTCTGCAGAGACTGCTGGTTCCTCTCTTCAAAGTAATGGCAAAAGGAGTCAAAGACCTTCTGCTCAAGGGTGACTATGAATATGAATTTGATGGTTGTGGAAGTGGTCTGAGACAAATGGTTCTGCAGCCCCTTGAGAATGGCCTTGATGGACTCTTCGGGCTTAATGTTGCCTCTTCCTGTGACAGAAAGCAGCAGAAACCACTATCACATGTTGCCTTGTTGTTCATCTTTAAAAGTGCCCAGACAGACACCAGTCTTTTAATCTTATTTGTGAGTGGTTTATTGAAATTGACAAACTAAAGTACTAAAACCACAGAAATGGGGCGACATGGCTCAGGCCGTAAGAGCAGTTACATGGCATGGCTGCCTTGCATGGCAGCCAATTACCGTCGGTGTGTGAGTGTGTGTATGAATGGGTGAATGAGAAAGCATCAATTGTACAGCACTTTGGATAAAGGCGCTATATAAATGCCAACCATTTACCATTTACAGAAATGGACACTGAGGTCATAATCAATGACTGATCTATTGGGAAAGAAAATATGATTTGACAAAAACGCTGGACATTTTCATACTAGAATTTGTTCAAAGCACACTAATTGTAGTCTATCCTCTTTAGACATGGGCAGTGTTTCTGGTCTATGCAGTATGGAGGTTGATAGTGACTGTGGCCATGTTGTGTAGCTGTGGGCTGTGGTTGTGGCCTGTGCTGCATAGATATGGTCAGCGGTTGTGGTCAAAGAGTATGTTGTATCAAGGGGGTACGTAGGTGTGGTGTGCTCAAGACATAGGCAATGGTTGCATTCTGTGTTGTGTAGACAGGGCAATGATTGTGGCCTGTACTGTATATACATGTGCAGAGGTTATGGTCTGTGTTGTGTAGATGTGAGCAGTGGTTGTGGTCTAAGCTGTGTACATGTGGGCAGTGATTGTGGTCTGTACTGTGTAGATGTGGGCAGTGGACTGTGTTCTGTAGACAGGTCAGTGATTGTGGTCTGTACTGTATATACATATGCAGAGGTTGTGGTCTGTGTTGTGTAGATGTGGGCATTGGTTGTGGTCTGTACTGTGCAGATGTGGGCAGTGGTTGTGGTCTGTACTGTGTAGATTTGCTCAGTGGTTGTGGTCTGTACTGTGTAGATTTGCTCAGTAGTTGTGGTCTGTACTGTGTAGATGTGGGCCGTGGTTGTGGTCTGTGTTATGTAGATGTGGGCAGTGGTTGTGGTCTATGTTGTTTAGATGTGGGCGGTAGTTGTGCTCCGTGCCATGTGTAGACTTGGGTAGGGGTTGTGGTCTGTACTGTGTAGATGTGGGCAGTGGTTGTGGTCTGTGTTGTGTGGATGTGGTCTTACCCGTCCCGATGGCTGGAAAGGACACGGCTGTGGTGTTCTTGCTCTCACACAGCTGCAGGACCCTCTCCGTGGAGGTGGTGATGCCAGCTGTGGTGGTCGGCCCCACCATCTGAATGATGTGCTTACATTTCAAGTTCCCTCCTCCTGTGACAACCACTCCATCTTCTTTCTGGGTACCTGAGCCAATAGGGCACAGTCTGTGTCAGGATAGTGGTTAATATTTCATAAAATATTAATGTATGGTGCTTTATATCCCAGAAATAGTGTACTCACTGGAAAAACTTAATCAGGCAAAGTGTTTAAATATAAAGGCAAGCACAGGCTTGGTTACTGCAATGTTGACTAAGGTTTGGAAGCTTCCAATCCAGGTGATATACTGTAATAAATCCAGAGAACAACTGAGCACTACTGAATAGCCCAGAGCAAGTGAAAGCAAGAGAGATGTGTTGTTTCGCAAGGCAAACCCAATAGCTTTCTTAATTAGAATAATATGCATTTAATCGTACAGTATATTAATGAATTTGTGTTTTACCCAGTTTGGCACATTCATTGACAACAGACTCCCCGGCTGCTTTCAGAATGGCTCCAGAGACACCTGAGAAAAATAGATGGAAGAAAATTACTTCCCCCCATAATAAGATAAATGCATGGTGATTCATTAATAACTAACATTTGCAAATGATGGTTTACAGCACCAAGCAATTGGCTTCGCATTATGTTACTATATGGATGAACTAATTTAACAGAATAACAGGTGTCCCAAAATTAGAAAACGATGTTTTAATCATTATAATATACTTATCTTCTAATCACCCCCAGATGTTTATACAGAACCTTACCCGTGTCTAGATTCAGACTGGCACTGGTGGAATTGACAATGGCATCCACAGCCTCATTGGTAATGTCTCCTTTTTTCAGACTAACTGTAACGCCACCAATATCCACTGTAATTATTGACAAAGGAACATATAAAGGCAAGTGAGATCAAAGAAAAGGTTGTGTCCTGCATGATAGTTTCCCACACATTATACATTTAGCCTCATCCTTAAAAAATTGTAAGATGCCATATGAATAAACAGGAATTCTGTACAGTCAGTTGCTGCCGTGTGCAACTATGGATATGATTCTGTACGATCATGGCGTGTTCAACAAACCTTGATAGGCTGGAAGCTGCATTGACCTGGATGGAATACTTGGCAAGCAGAACCCAGTGACTGCCTGGATAAAGACCAAACATCTCATCAAAACAAAACTAGAAATAATGTGACCCAATACACAGGAAGTGCAAAGAGAAGCTACCATTTTGATGGAAAAGGCTCTTTTTAGAGAATTATGTGTAATAGCGATGACTCTTTAAGCTCAAACACTTACATTTAAACTCTCAGCCTAATTCTTTTTTTATTTTGCTTGATGAACAAACGTACAACGGCTAAATTTTCTCATTTTTGATGACAAATATAAGAATGTGTTTCATTAGGATAAACTAAGTTCATGTCAGATATGAAAAGAGCTGTCATTCGCTGGCCAACATTATGATTATTATGTTTTTCATTTGTGGGTACTTTTACCACCACTGGTATACTGGTATGGGATATTCAGTGATTAAGATCAGGTAAAATACATAAAACCATTGAGAGTGATGACTAGTTGAAAGGCTACATTTGGTTGCATTTACAATACCCTATTTTACTCCTAGCTCAGAGGCTGCCACTGGTGTGTTACACTGAACTGCATTTGTCTTCAATCGACCCAAATCCAGGGTTTATTGTGTGCATCAGCAACCTTGGATTTGTTGTCCAAATATGTGACAGAGCAGGATTCATTAGCAGACACAGTGCAAAATATATTGATATTAAAATACTAACTTCTTTACTCTGCTGAGACTGCTGGTTCCTCTCTGCAATGTAATGGCAGAAAGTGTCAAAAAGTGTCTGCTCAAAGGCCACTATGGATATGAATTTGATGGTTGTGGAAGTGGTCTTAGACAAATGGTTCTCCAGCCCCTTGAGAATGGCCTTGATGGACTCTTCTGGCTTAATGTTGCCTCTTCCTGTGACAGAAAGCAGCACAAATCACCATCACATGGTGCCTTATTGTTCATTTTTAAAAGCACCCAGACAGGCAGCAATCTTTCAACACTGAGCACAGTATTTGAACTGAAATACTACCAAAGAACGAAAAACCCAGAGATGGACGCTGTGGCCATGAGGACCATAAATGACCTATCGGGCAAGAAAATGTAATTTTACAGAAAAAACCCAACATTGTCAGAGTAGTATTTATAGTTCAAAGCACAATTGGATGTGGTCTAACAGTAGGTTGTCCAGAGGTGGGGAGTGGTTGTGGTCTGTACTGTGTAGATGTGGGCAGTGGTTGTGGTCTGTGTTGTGTGGAGGTGGGCACTGGTTGTGTTGTGGTCTTACCTGTCCCGATGGCTGGAAAGGACACGGCTGTGGTGTTCTTGCTCTCACAGAGCTGCAGGACCCTCTCCGTGGAGGTGGTGATGCCAGCTGTGGTGGTCGGCCCCACCATCTGAATGATGTGCTTACATTTCAAGTTCCCTCCTCCTGTGACAACCACCCCATCTTCGTTTTGGGTACCTGAATGGGACAGGCCTGTGGTTAATATTTTATAAAATAGTAATTCCAGGGTTATTTATGAAAAAGAGTGGTCGGGTAATCACTGGAAAATTAAACCAGGAAAGTGCTTGGATGTAACAAGCAAGCATAAACTCAATAATTATCGCAAGTTTGACTGTTTAAGGCTTGGAAGCTGCCACTTCAGGTGATATATTACATTCAGAGCAGAGTCAAAGACTTTCACAAGGAAAAGACAATATCTTTCTGATAAAGAATAATATACATTTAATTTAATGTTAATTTATTTGTGTGTTAAGAAAGTTACCCAGTTTGGCGCATTCATCTTGAACAGATTTTCCTGCTGCTTTCAGAATGGCTCCAGAGACACCTAAGTAGGGTCAAAATAGGGTAAAAATTCACTTCTGCATTTTAACTAGGAGCAGTGCAGTGCAGTGCCTGAGGACAAACTCCAGTTCTGAGGTCAGTGCCATGGTCAAGGGCAATAGCAGGAGTATACCTAATCTGACATGCATGTCTTTCGGTGTGGGAGGAAAGCAGAGTACCCACACCAAAGAGGGGAGAACATACCAACTCAAAATCCATGAAAAGAGGATCTGGCCAGCCAGAACCTGGCTAACCACTGCAACACTGTGCTGCCATACATATGACTATTCTACCAGAATAACACGTACCCCATAAAGGGCTTGCGTGTTCTATTTTAATAGAACAAAGGTCTAAATAGTAGCAAATGATCTTCCTGTCAAGATGATATTCTTATGTTCTAATGACTCCAAGATGCACATACAGAAACATACCAGTGTCTAGATTCAGACTTTTATTGTTGGAATTCACAATGGCATCCACAGCCTCTTTGGTAATGTCTCCTTTCTTCAGAATTACTTTAATGCCACCAATATCCACTGTAATTATTGACAACAAGAAAAACATATACAGCCAAGTGAGATCACAGACAATACATTGTCAACAGTATCTCTTAATATGTGCAATGGGTGATTAATGGGTGTTACCTAAATGGCCTGATCCAGGTTTAGGTAACCGAGGAGGTGGAGCAGTGGCTTGCTTTGATGTTTTTGCAGGACGAACAGATAACATTGTGTCTGTTGAATCTGTACTTTGATATCCCTGTTTAACAAATGGGATAAAATAGAATGTGAATAAAGATAAAAATGTGTTCTAGTCAATACATTATCCATCCATCCACAGGGTTGCAGGGGGGCTGGAGCCTATCCCAGCATACATTGGGCGTAAAGGCAAGAATACAGCTTGGACAGGTCGCCTATCCATCACACGGCACACACACCATTCACTCACACACTCACACACTCATACCCATGGGCAATTTAGACTCTCCAATCAGCCTAACCTGCATGTCTTTGGACTGTGGGAGGAAACCGGAGTACCCGGAGGAAACCCACACGAACACTGGGAGAACATGCAAACTCTACACAGAGACCGGGATTCGAACCCAGGACCTCCTGGGTGGCAGTGCTACCCACTGCACCATCCCTGCCACCTCAATACATTGTCTGTACAAGTGATGCCACATACCTTTTCCTTCAGGACGGTGTGAAATTCCTCTACAGACTTGGCATCAGAGTCAACAATGAATATTTCCCTCAGGTGTGGAGGGGTGGTCTGACTGGCTTGCTCAACAGTCAGATAAAGCTTACAGGCAAAGTCCTTGGCCTTGCCCTTGAGAGCATCTTGATGTTTCTCCAACACTTTTGACTCCCCAGCATTGGAGTATATGTGTTTCTCATGCACAATATTTGAAATTTGCCTCTTCACAGCTGCCACAGCCTCCTTGATGTTGTCACTGGCAGCGGTGACCTTCAGGCAAGGGGACGCCGGTGTCCTTGACGACATAATGGTGACATCCAGGGCTTTCATTTCAGGGGCCTCAGACAGCTTCATGCAAGCATCAATGTATTCAACCTGTCTCAGTGCGTTCAGCTGGATGTCTTCCGTCACTGGCATTTTGTTATTTAGATATCCTCTCAGTTTCCTAGCAACATCTGTAACCACATTTTGGAACCCACACACTGCAATCTGCACACCAGAATGTGAGATCTTGATGTTCCGTGTATTATTGCTGGATTCTACCTCTTGCATTATACCATGGTAGAAGACACTCCAGTGTTCTTCCTGTGTGACTTTTCTTTGATCAGGAGTGAGGTTGATGACATCTTCTGTTAGTATCTGCTTTATTTTATCTCTGGCTTTCTCACCATCTTGCTTCTCAGCAAGAATCTGGATGGAATCTCCAAAGGAGAAAACTGTAGCAGAAATGTGAGTAAAGTGATCGCGCTCAAATTGTTTAAGGTCCAGCGATTGCAAAAACATTGCTAGGTCGGGTGACAGATGCAAAGTTTGGATGGATAAATCATCTTTTGTGTTCTTGATGATTCCCTCTGCTGCATTCACCTTGTCTCTGAGGCCTTTGAGATTAAATGTCAAGTTTACTTCATCTTTCTGATGTTGAACCCCTCCCAGATTTGCTGACACCAAGTTCCACACAAAATCCAGTTCTTCCTTACTGTCTACAGGGATTTTCCTTTCCACAGTGTTTTTTTCAACATCCAGTTCTTCTTTCGCTTTGTTCAACAGGAGTTGGATTTCACCTTGAAGCTTCTTCACTTCGTTCTGTTGCCCCACCACCATAACAGAGTTTTTAGTGCTCTCAAATGTGACTCTGGACGTTTTGAGATTTAGACTGAGGCATTTGTCCTTCACTCTATCCCAGACCTCTTCAGTTGACATCAACATGACTATGCTATATTTCTCCAGCAATGCCTCAGCTGCTTGCTTCGTCTTTCTCTCCCATGTACGGGCCAGACGGTGTAGCAACAAGGACTCTCTGTCCACTGCCATCTCCAAAACCACCTGAGAGATCTCTGGGTCAGCCTTAAAGGAGATGCTGGTGTTGAGCTCTTTTAGTGTGCTCTCAAAGTCCTCTTTGCACACTTCTTCATTTTGGATGTATTCAAGGAACAAAGCATCCACAGGAATTGAGAATTCATGAGGGGAGGGTGGTGTAATGGGTTTCTCTCCTGTTAAGGCTTGCTGCAGGCTGGAGTAGTACAACAAAGCACACAGGCTGACTCCACAAATATTGTGTTTCTCTTCGGCCACGCTGTTTGCAACTGTCAAATTGGAAAAGGAGATATAATGTAACACATCTTGCTGCATACCCCACTGCACATGTTGTTCTCATTAAATACTCACAGTGATGGAATGTAGAGTGTTATTATCATAGGACAGAGAACATTAGTGTATAAAAGAAGATCATAACGTGAGGTGAATGCATGATCACATACCATGAAAATCGTCAAATTCTATAAGCACACTCTTTGGTTTATTGTCCAAATTCATGCATTTGACTTGCCCTCCTTTACTTCTGCTGGAGAAATATGCCCTGAGCACCTCTTCTGAGATGTTCTCCATATTTCCTTCCACCAGCACAGTGTCTGTGTACTCCAGACGACTGGCAGAGATATCGAAGTTCTGAAGTTTTTTTGAGGAGCATTTCTTCAAAAACAGCTGAACATCTAAACCATGGGATTGACATGTTGAACAAAACTTATTAGCAACTATCCAGCATATTAGTACAGTGTACTGTTCTAGACACAGGCATGTATTGATAGCCTTGATGTAAACTACAATAGCTTTATCTTGTGTATTGATAGTGCTGCCCTCCTGGTCAATAGATACTATGGCATCTGGATAAATGAAGGTTAAATAATAAAAATATAGGTGACTATCATGTTCTGGATTCAGACTGCGGTTCAGCCTGGTTTGCCAATGGCTAATGCTCTACGGGCTGCTCTCCCATGCTTTAGCTTTGGTATGCGGACCCACCTATATCCTGTTTGAAGGTAACTGCAATTCTCTCTCCGTCATTTAGGACCTCCCAGGAATGCTCAGCCCCTTTGCTGCAGCTCTTGATGAAGACGGAGAGGTGGCTGCACTTGCAATCCTCACTGAAGCCACTCAGGATGAACCTGCGGGGATCAAGCCTCTCCTCTGCCTTTTTCTCATCGTATAGCTGTACGGACATCAAGCAACCCTCCAGGTCATGATCCTTCTTGGCCAGGACATTCTCCAAATCTGAGGTGCAGTACATAAGTTCTGTTAACATTTAATGGGCCTCTAATTCAGCCACAAACAAAATTATACAAAAGTATCATTCATTAATAGCATAAGTGTGATACAAGATTTAAAGTTACAATCAATATTACAATACAATTTATTTGTGTTAAAACGTCACAAGATCAATATAAATCCCTTCCTATCATTGAAAAAGGCTCACTGACATGTTGACTCGCCACAATTTTGGTCTATGGCACTTAGACTTCTAATAAACCCCTTCTGCTGCTTTGGAAAATGGTAACGAGAAATGTGAACACATCATGAAAGCTGCTTGGCTCTTGGCACAGATCTCAGTTCTCTCTTAAGACCTTAGTTTACTCTTAAGACCTCAATCAAAAAATCACAAACATCTTACCTGACTGGCTGGTTAGCTTGAGAATCCATTGACTATTTCCACATCGACGAATATCAATGTCATCGGTAAATTGTTCAAAGTACAACCGAAGGATATCTTCTTTGATTGGACGGTCACTGCTCACAAGTAGTGATAGCACATTGTCACCACAAACTTGCTGCAAGCCTGGAAAAAATATAAATGCATTCATGCCTCTGCTGTTCTCAAACACTCCCAATAATTAGGAAGTTTTGTGCTTCCATGAGAAAGGAAACTCAGGTTAACCCCTTAAGTCTCAGGCCAGTGAGGGGTTTTTTGTATTCATTCCTTTTTTCAAGGCGTAATTTTCAATCACTATGGTAACAGGGTGTACCGTTTGAAAGTGTTACAATTCAGGGTTATATCTGTATAACCTATTTCAAGGTGCCATTGCTTTAGCGACAACAGTTCCTTATTTTGTAGGTGGGTGGGAGGACCTCACCTTCTCTGCATTTTGGAAAACCACATACAACAAAAAATACGGCAATGTCATTTTATTTTCACAACAAGTGTCCAGTGGACCGAATGCATAAGTGTTTCTCATTCTAAATGTGTTAACTTGGAGAAATATTGATAGAATCATTGTTTACTTAGAATTTCTCTGGAAGAATGATCATTATTGTCTTTTTCACCACTGTATTCTTCTGCAAAAGTACTTATACATAGAAATTCTATTATCTTCATTTTGCATCGGCTCTCTTGAACATGATGAGGCCAAATACAACCGGCTCTGACCAGTATTTGAATATTTGTAACGTAGTTGCAAAGAAAATATGTTTCCCCCATCCGTGTATAAGAAAAGCAAAATGCAGTATTTTACACATAATATAATTTAGTTTCCATGTGTCTTTTTGGAGTCTCCAAATGTCCTTTTCAGAAAACTGCCTTGACATGGATTAGAAAAACAATACTGAATGCTCATTTTTGGTGATATTGTCCTCATATTCGAAAGGTCCTATGCTGTGACTTGGCTCTATTGTTCTAAGCACACCCACCACAGCTACAATAATCTGTATCCAGTAAAAAACAGAAAATCTTTTCAGTGAGAAAAAAAGCTTCCACTTTCACTGTGTTTGAGCTTCTGTAACTTTGTTTTAATAATATTTGGAATAATTAAAACCCCAAAGGATTACCTTTCAGAGGAGATCAGGATTATTTCTGTAGTCAAAAGGTATCAAGAATAGTAACCATTTTATTTTGGCTATGTCTCTCTTAAGCTCATTTCAAGAGATACGTAAGGGGTTAATTGTTGGGTTGGACATACAAACATTTTAAAGAGCTTCTGCTCGTGTCTGTATATGGTACCTTACATCCCACAAAAAACTTTCACTGGGATTTAACATAAGTATCACCAACTTTCTCTAATTAGACCTAAGGTAAATGACTGGGACACACAAGGTCAAGGTCAGTGGCTCTAATCCCGGTGTAGCCACAATAATAGGATTGTCTCCCACTTAGTCTAATCAACTGTACGTCGCTCTGGATAAGAGCATCTGCCCAATGCCAATAACATAAAGACCATTTCTCAGAAATAGCCCAAGGTAGATTCCATCCTTATCACTGTTAAACAGTGCTGCAACATAAAGGAAACCAACACCATTCTCATTTAATCATGTGTAATTATTTTTTAATGGTTCAATAAATAACCTGTAAAACTAATCTGCTAATGACTTTTCAGATAGACCTTTGATATTATATTAAAATGATTAAAAGTAAACATGGTCATAAGAAAGACAGTAGACATCAAACTAGATAAAACCACCTGCAATACGCTCAATAAGCACAAGTCTAATAAAATCTGCATGGTACATGGCACCTATTCTTATTACCATTGGCATACATAAGATAATAAACATAACAGAAACAGAAGCAGAGGCATTTAACTTGCCTTCCTGGTGAAATGGTCCTGGCTCCTATAATTGATAGAAAAGAGAAAATACAATATACATTATTAATATTTGATGTAAGAAGATGCAATAAGTGCACCAGTGTTTGGCCATTTAACATTAAATCTGGCTCTCCTACACTACACCAAGATGGCCATAGCTATGGGGAAGAGTCACGCCGAATAAAGCAATATTAAGGCTAAATCACAAACTGCATTAATCTTTCTGCACTACTGTTCCGGGCCAGAATTCCTTTAGGTACTGTATCTTATCTTGTATCCATATCATGATCCAAATCATAAATATAATAAAACTGGTACCATATTTCAACATATTAGAGCCTACTTGTTGTTCTGACATTAAAAAAATAAAAATATAATAATAATAATAATAATAAGTATTATTATTATTAATATTATTATTATTATTATTATTATTATTATTATTGTTATTATTGTTTTCAAGAAAATGTGAAGGGCTTCTGTCTTCTAACGCTGTGTTTATTTCTGAGGGACAGCTTTGTGTTTCATACAGCAAAACCATCACATTTCTTGTCAACATTATCATAGCCATTTCCAAGATATTTACCGCTTCTCCTACGTTAGGTGCAGATTTTCCAAAGCCAGCCTCTTTCTCAAGGGGACGACGGGGCAACGGCACTGGTTTAATTATCTTCACATTTGCGACGCCGTCCTCTAGTTGTGGCTTCACTTGAAGTTCCACCACGCCCAAGGCCTTAAAATCAACCTTGTGCGGTCCTTTTTCCAACACAGTTTTTGCGGCTGAGAAAGACAATAGGCAGTTGTCAGTAGAGGGTAGCCGACGGATGCGAGCATGGAACCGAAAATTAATGGGGTCCAATGGGGCTAAAGCGTTTTGCCTTTTTGCATAATTGAATATTTGCATAAAATACAACTTAAAAACCTTTCTACAAAACCGGTCATCACAACAACAACGAAAACGACAACAACAAAAACAACAACAACAAAAACAACAACAACAACAACAACAACAACAACCATAATAATAATAATAATAATCAGAAGAAGAAGAAGAATACATCATAATAATAATAATAATCATAATATATGCATATTATTATTGTTATAGGTATTTGAAAACAAGTCGGCTAATATCATCTCATTATTAGAAGTTCGTATGCATCTGTTTGGTCCGCTTTTATTTAAGTTTTTATGGTATTAATTCTGTATCTGTTGTCGCCTGTTCTCAAGTGGTAAAACAATATATAGGCCGATCAAATTGTATCATGTTGTATCAAATATTATTTGATTCCTGTATCCTGAAGTACAACCTCATTTTAAATGGTTTTCATATTACGCATTCATTGATGTTATCTGTGGCGGTAGACAGTCAACTATAATGTTTTAGGTCTTCACAAGTTGGCTCCCTGTTTAGTTTCACTTTCTCTTCCTAAGCAACCAAATTCTTGCAGCTGTTCAAATGCGTAAACACAACAAATACACTCAGTTTAATTAAACATTACCTTCATCCTCTACATAAATGAGCAATGCCTTCCTCTTGTCATTGGGGTAATTTCTAATTTCCGAAATTTCTCCTCCAGATTTTCTTTTATTTCTAAAATACAATTCCAACTTTGATTTCACAGAAGCAAAATCACCGGGAAGACCGACTAAAATTAATGCCTTTTCTTCCATAAAGATAAGGGAGTAGTATAAATGCAAATAAATACTAGGCTGTCAGAAACAGTGCTAGTTTGAAATGAAAGTAAATGAAAGCAAAACAACTTAAGACAACTTGTTGCAGAAAGCCCCTTTCAAATCAGGAACTGTTGAGTACGTAGTTTGAATTAGCTTTCGCTTTTCACTTTCGCGATTTCTCGGCAGGAAAACAAAACCTAAAATCCGAAGTCTAAACTTCGGAGTAATAGGCTAGCTCACGATGATAATCGCCTGTTAATGACAACAGGTAGGGGTGTAATTCAAGCTTTTTGATTTTGAAATTTGGTGTACATTACTTCATAAAACGTTTGATGCATATTGCATGGATCTAAAACGATATAGGCAATATATAACTACACTACACATTTTGAAACATATAAATGGCCTATTGTAGTCTATACTGTACGCTTTAAACAAATACATTTTCCCATTGAAAATAAAATTAATCCAGGTTACATCTTAATCAGGCATATGATTTATCATCATATGCCTGAACTGTAAAATATGTATATATTTAAATCGTTCATGTTTTTAGATATGTCCCTTAATTTTATGTATATAAGGTTATATACATAATTGATTAATGGAAAGGAAAAGAGGCCGTAAGTAATTATGCCAATTTGAGATTTACTTTCCTATTATGTAAGATTTTATGACCACTTTTATGTTTGGGGTCTAATTGAGTCCATCAGTTGAAATAAACACAATAAAAACAAGATTTTTTGATATTTTTAAAAACATTTTGCTTGTCTCCTTATTGTTTCCAAAATGACTAGCCGTTTATGCATAAATATGAAAAATCTCATTTTAGAGCCTAACGTACAGTAAGTGAAAGTTTGGCACCTGTATGGGAAAGTGCCATCAGAATCATCCGCAAAGAAATCTGGGATAAAAATTTAAATTATTGTAGATTTTCTTACATTTTATACAAACTCCACACACCACATTTGTTAGCAAAGTTGGTACAGGACTTTATTGTATGGTTACTATTTAAATCCACCAAATTAGAAAATTAGAAAAATCATGCAGTCATTCATCAATATAATAAACAAGGTTAACAGGCCGAGAAAGAACTGCTCTTACTCCACGGCAACAGAAGAGGGAAGACAGCTCTTTGGAAGTCAAGAAAATACAGGTGGATTCACAGAATGCCCCTTAAAAATGATCAGAGACTAGTGTGATTTCGCTTCCAGGGCTTTCTTAGAAGACCAAACAAACCAAATCTCATTACAATCTGACAATGCAGTCCAAAAGTAAATGGTAAATGGTTGGCATTTATATAGCGCCTTTATCCAAAGCACTGTACAATTGGCTGCCATGCAAGGCACCAACCAGCTCGTCAGGAGAATTTGGGAGTTAAGTGTCTTGCTCAGGGACACTTCAACACAGCCTGGGCAGGGGATCGAACCGGCAACCCTCCGACTGCCAGACAACTGCTCTTACTGCCTGAGCCATGTCGCCCCAAGTGTGTTGAAATGACCCAGACTTTCCTGTGACCACAAAATAGTTTCTTGGTTTTAGGTCTGCCAAGGCCGGTCAGGGGTGGCCATGGATCAACTTTCAGACCCAACTACTGATAATGTTATTATTGAAACATGGTAAGGCTAGTATATTTAATGTATATTTAAGTTTAAATCTGTCTGAGCCATGTCTGTAATAAATTTGACGGCGAGAATACTGTTCCTTCACCAACCAGTTCAATTAAATGGTAAATGTCTGCATTTATATAGCGGCATTATCCAAAGCGCTGGGGAGTGCTAGATGCTTCTCATTCACCCATTTACCCATTCAGACACACATGCAATTGGCTGCCATGCAAGGCACCAACCAGCTCATTAGGAGCAATTGGGGGTTAGGTGTCTTGCTCAGGGACACTTCGACACACCAGTGTGGAACGAACCGTTTTTTCATTTTGTGAAATCAGCCCGTTACTATAGGTTTAATTACCCAGGTGTAAAAACTGGCCCACCAGGGTCTGGAGAGATAGGGGGTAGGACGTAGGTTTGATAAGGAGTTGCATAATGTAGTTATGAGCTTTCGGTCAGCTTTATAGGCATTGGGAGGTTTGTGATTTAACATTTAACATTTCCAACAGGATGTGTGATCTTAATCCAGTATGAATCTGCAACGTCTGTAGTCTTCAAGTACAGAATGTAAAAATGCCAAAGCAAATGATCCTGTTTCACCCAACTCAGAGATCCTACAGTAATAGCAGTCCCGTTTGAAAGGACTCCGCAGTAATTTAATTGCAAGTGTTTGCCTTGGGGATTCAGATTCTGAGTCAGTAGCTGTAGTAGATCCCAGACATTGCAAAATCTTATGAATATCTTGATTAGTGTTTGTACATCTGAACTGCAGACATCCATCCATCAATTATCTGAACCCGCTTATCCTGATCAGGGTTGCAGGGTCGCTGGAGCCTATCCCAGCATACATTGGGCAAAAGGCAGGAATACACACTGGACAGGTCGCAAGTCCATCGCAGGGCATACACACCATTCACTCACACACTCATACCTACGGGCAATTTAGACTCTCCAATCAGCCTAACCTGCATGTCTTTGGACTGTGGGAGGAAACTGGAGTATGAACTGCAGACATCAAATCTTTTATTAAGATAATCCAATGTGGTCCATTTGAATAATGCACTCCATTCCTGATATTCCAGCTGAAATAATCCATGTGAGACAGACAGCAGAAGGTGTAAATTAATCTGAAGACATCCTTAAGAATTTTATTAACATTCAAACTCATTTAAAGCTCACATTTCACAGGAATATATGTGAAACTGTTTTTTTTGTTTGTTTTTTTAACGTTTTTTTAAAGGACACTTCTTCTTACCCTGATACAAATAATCTGTCACACTAGTGAAATTTCCATCTATATCTATCCAGATCTATCTATAATTAATATAAAAAGATTATATTTACATGTTATCAGAAAATATAAAATGTTAATTAAGGCTGTTTAAAGCACAAAATGGCTCATTAAAGGCCCACACTTTTTGTAGTTGCCATGTTTTTGAGTTTCTCGTATCATCTTGGAGCTTTCCATTTGTGTTCCATACTGATTCAAGTTGGGGGAAAAAAACTTGGTTGAAGTATGCATATTTCAGAGTTAAAATGCATTTTTTTGGAGCTGTTCATAGAACAATGTGACATGACATGTTTTTGTATTATTTGATCATGTTGCTAAATGTTAACACAGAGAGCTGACCCATGGGGTCTGGGGCACTCTGAGGGCAGGGTTAGGGACTTAAAAAAGTGACTGCTCCTTGCGATACTAAAACCAGGAAAAGAAAGCTGATGCACGTGGGCCTTTAATGATTCTTAATTGGTGGCCAAGTAGATGCCCCCCCCCACCCCATCACACTGTCTTGAATGTGATGAGGTATTCAGGGTAGGCGCCTGAGTCACAGAAAATGACAAAGATGAAGGGGTTCTGGAGTTTGTCCACTGCACAGTCATGCAGGCCCGCCTGGAGATTGTTGGGGTCCACAGGAGACGGCGCCTTCATGCCCTGCAGTCCGAGGCAGGGCTTGCCAGTGAGGACGCGGGCTCTGTAGATGTACTTGTGACCGTTCCCATCGGGGGTGGAGTACTGGTCATGGCACGAGTAGTGCGCCTCTTTGGCAAAGTAAGTTCCACATCCATACGTTGTAGCTGAAAACACCCAGAAGCATTTTTTAATGTGTGTTAATGTCAAATCTGTATGGACTCGTTCCAAGTTTAAAGTGCTACGGACCTGTTTCACTGAATATTTACATTCAGCCTGTACTTTCCAGGGTCTATTATTCATCGAATAACCATACTGTAGATCACATGAGGCTAGTATATGAACTTCTATTATTAATTAAATGATTTGGGCCCAAATATATTAATTAAATGCATTTAGCACAGCAAGCAGATACGGGAGATTTTGTGGTCGGTACCATTTCTGCCACAGAAGCTGCGGTTGAAACCGTTCTTGTTGATCTTCTGGCAGATGTCCTTGGTTGTTCCATGGTAGAGGAACTGCTCATTATCACTTTTTGGATATTTTTTATCCAATGCCTGTTTGCTTACTGCATACTTCCTCCACTGCTCCTGGTGCTGGATTCTCTGGATCTGAGGGGGTTTTACAAACATCAGTCTCAACTTTTAACCTTTCAAGGGCTCACTTTCAGTTTTTGGGCATAGTATTTGCAAGAGGTTGGAGCTGTCGGTTTTATTCTTTGGAAATTAGGTTAGGGAAATGGGCTTGATATTTAAAGTGTTCAAAAATGTTCAATTTGCAACTGGAGTGCAGCAATTATACTTCTGACTAAAGTGCTAAACCTGAATTGCTTAAGTAAATATCCAGCCGTATGAATAGATTGTATGTAAAAAGAATGTAAGTGTCTGTCGCACAAAATTAGAGTGAATGATGAGATGTACCTGGACCACTTCAAGCTTTTTACTGTTGTTCTGTGCAAAAACCTGACAGGATTGCACAAATCCTTCAGAAATTTTCTGAAATTAGAGTTTTCTAAGAGTAGAATGATGTCCAGATCTTTTCCATCCATCTTGGTCCATGTAGGTGGTGTTGTAATGATAGCTGCAAAATAATAATGAATGTATAATGATTCAATTTATTGTAATTGGGGAATTCTAGTATTCTGCATACAAAGTGCGTGACATATTTAGCTAAATGTTAGCAAGTGGTGACGCTAGCCACTGCTGCTAATATCTGTGGATTTCAGTCTGCTCTCGCCTGCCTGCACACATCGCAAGTCTTCGTCTTTTGGATTTAGGCATGAGCTCCTAGCCCAGGAGATAAATATGCTGGTAGAATCTCCCTAAAATATAAGCGATAACATTAGTACTGTGTAGTGGGACCCAGCTATCACGGCCAACCAGCAGACATACAAAACTGAATTTAGTTGGCTTATAATGGGCAGCTAATTAATGTTACTGGAAACTGGTAAACCACTTGATTGTTAATGTTTAGCCACCAAGGCTAGTCTCTCGCAAACCCAGCTCAACACTGTAGTAGCCCATCGTCTCCTCTTGACCACGCCCCCTCCTCCTTCTATTGGATCCGAGTGTATGAGTTCAGTGTATTGGACGCATGCCATTGTGATACAAGACATAAATAAAAAAGGCCCATACACAGAAGAGGCCTATGATCTGTTCCACAAAGCAGGATGACTGAATTAGCCAGATAACTGCATTGAGTATGTCCTGGACCTGAATCTGGAACATGGACTGAATACAAGTAGACAAGCAAGGCATTGGGCAGAAGTGAACACAGATACAGGTTGCCAGTGTATCATAATAATGACTTGGCATGTTTGTTTTATAATATTTCAATGTGAAAATCCTGCATAGTATGCCTTTTAACACATTTTGTTCTGACCATTGATATCAAAAATGGTTTATTTCTATTCAGCAGTAGTTTTGGGGATATGCCACATTTTAGACAATGACTACTTGCTTCACTGGTCAGGCTGAAAACTTGTCAAGACAGGTACTGACCTGTTTCAGAGTCAGACAGAGGGGTCCTCTTAATTCTGCTAATCTGCCCTCCGCTGTCTGTTTGTTCCATCTTCTCGAAATCCACCGTGAACCTCCCCTTTTCGTTCTGGTAAGTGTAGAAGTGTACTTGTCCTTTCTGTGGAAAGCCAGCCCCAGTTCACAGTTGATTTGTTTTTCCAGGCCTGCCCAGGCATCTGACCTGCCCACCTCCCAGCGGACAGTCTGCCATATCCTTCTCTCCTCCCGCTTCTGGCTTTCCCTCTCTCTGGCTCTTTGCAGACTCTCTGAGTCTTTGATTTGCATGACGACAAAAAGGACGTCCTCTCTCTTTCCTGACACCGTCAGCCTGTTTTGCAGCATAGAGATGTGGACCTGGTGCCTCTGGCTTGTTTCAACAATATCTTGCTTATCCTTTTCTGCAAGGAGGTGGAGGTGGGTTGTCTACCACGTCTTGGCTGGTGCACTTCTTCACCTGGGCCAGGTTTGCCACAGAAGCTGTCATGTCTAGGAAACGACAGTCCAAATCTTCAATTTGTCGAAAAACATCTTCGCGAGGGAAAAGACGACACCACGGCAGCAAGTTCTTCAGGAAAATCAGACTTTATTAGCAGCAGCGCATAAAACCGGATCAGTTCTCCAGAACTGAACCCCGACTGTCATTTTTACACCCATTTTATACACAGTTACTCCACCTACAACTCCTCCTCAAACCTCATTCTGGCAAATCACCCACACTGTTCTTATCGTAACTCCTCCCAACGCTCCTCCCACAACGTCATTGTGGCAAATTGCCAACGGTCCTTATGCTCTGCCAACTCTGTACAAAGTTCAGGGCGTTCTGCCAACTATGAACAAAGTTCAGGACTCCCCCTGTCCTCACTTCACCCCGCCCCTGCTCTTGGCAAACTACCAGACCTCATAAAGTTCTGGATGCCCCCCCTCTAACACACACGTCATCCATACACGTCACTCTGTATCTTTCGCTTTTATAAGACAAACTAAGCAGCAGTAATCTTTGAAAATATACAGACATACTAAACATTTGATTTAATATTCACTTCTAATATTCTTTTCTAATATACAGACATACTAAACATTTGATTAATTATTCTCTTCTAAGGGAGTAAATGTACGTTGCATTCTTTTCTCTCATTTCAACAGTTTCACTGTGGTTTCTTGCGTTTTCATAAGCTTAGCTATAATTAATGTTCTAGGTCAAATAGATACACTTCTGGCATAAAACATTGAGAGTCCCGGAGAAATCAGCTGTAAAGTCATATCTCACTCTGCCTGTGTCCTTGACAGTTCGCCTCCCCCCAGCTGGCTGCTGTGTAATTCTAGCACAATTTAGCAGTTAATCAGTTTGAAACTATACAGGGTACGTATCATACTTTAATACGGATATATTGATACACTTTTAGCATACATCATAGAGCGCTTTGGAGGAACCAGCCTGCTCACTAAGGTGGAGTCTGATTTTGACTTGTGATTGTTTATCATGCTTTTTAGGAGGGAGATTTTTTTGTTCTGTGAATTTTCCCCTACAAAGCTCCGTAAACTTCAGCCACCATCACAGGGAAGGTAATGTCTGCTGTCATGCTTTCCAGGCTCTGGCTGGGAATGTTGGAGTTTTTCTGGGAAAAGCTGGAGCTTGTGGGAGTGGGAAGTTGTCTCCAATGTGCCGCTATTTCCGCTGTTTCCATGAAATTAAATGAATATAATTAGACCAAGAACCTAATCCAGCGCAACCTTAAAAATTTAAAATAATATACTATCCATCCAGCTTGTTTTTTAAGGGTTATGGAAGTAAGGATTATGTTTTTGTTATAAATCCCTGGTATGTAGCTGCCTAGTCCAGTCTCTCTGAAGGGATGGGTTTTCGGTCTGTGGCAATTGATCAATCATTACATTTTTTTTTATTTTTTTTTAATAATAATAAAAAAATTCATTAACACTGTTCTGTCTAGCTACTGCAGTAGATTCACTATGACAAAACGATACTATATTTCAAACCTTCATAAATTGCTGTTATTGATCAGGGCATGCTACCTGCTCCTTCAGGTATAAAATCAGTTGCCCACCCAGGCTTAAATAGATTTAAGAGAACAGAATTAAAATATGCTGGGAGCCAAACTGAACAGTATCCTATGTTTATTAACTACTTTATTCCAAATGGACCACTGTGTATTAACAACACTCCCAGCTCTATTCTACAGTGATAGATGTGCTGTTTGGATCATACCTGCCACCCCAGGCATGGGGGTGACCCTCTTGAACTTCTTCATGACTTGTCCAAAGTCAGAGATCATCTTTGGCTGGAATATGACGATGTTAACCGCGGTGATGGAAGATTTTGGCTTGTCCAATATAAAGTAGCTGATGGCATCAATCATGGCATTGGCCACCTGAGATGGAGTCAAATTTGCAGCTCCTATAAAAAGGGAGAGAAGATGTCAGGCCGAAGAGGACACTACATTTTTCACTTGTGACATTCATTGACTGGCGGTGGCGTACCTGTCCCCAGAGCTGGGAAGGCGACGGACTGGGCTTTGATGCGGTCGCAAATTTCTAAAACTTTGCACATGGAATTGGTGATGTCTCTCTCCTTAGTCTGCCCGACCATATGGATGATGTGCTTGCATTTCAGATTGCCAGGTTTGGTTATCACAACTTCATCTTTTGGCTGTGTCCCTGGTCAACAAAATAAAAGCAACAGTTTCTACACTGAAAAGCAATACCATCAAACCAACTACTCCCAGCTAACCAAGAAATCCCATCAGGCTCTCAGTAATGGAGTGACAGGTGGTGTCATACCTAGAGCTCTGCACTCATCCAGTACTGTCTGTCCAGCTGCTTTGAGAATGGCCCCAGACACACCTGTCAAAATGAAGACAATGCACAGGTCAACTAATCAAATGCCTATTTCTCGATCCTGAGACCAAAACACAAATACGCAGGTCAGGGGTGTTTCAGCTCCAGTAGATTATCATATTTTCAACAACCCTTCTGATTATGTGGTTTAAATTAGTTTATTTGGATTCATATTTTTAAGTTTAAGTTTAACTTTCCAAAGAACAAGTGACGTTCAGGCTGGCTGTTTTCCAAGATCAATCTCTATTTGTGTTTTAGTTTCTTCTAAGCCATACCTTAATTACTACCCGGGTGCCATCTGATTGGATGTGAACTGAAATCACCGGTGTATGGTATTATGTACTGAAGGAGCTATACGATCAGGAGAGGGCTTCAGGGCTGTAGCATATGCCAGAGAAGAAACAGGTACTCACCTGAGCTCAAATCAAGGCTGGTGTTGGTGCTGCTCACAATTACATTTGTTGTCTCCTGGGTGATGTCACCACAGAGGGCTTTGACTTTTATTGGTCCCATGATTATCTCAATGCTTCCTTCTGTATAAATGAAAGGAAGGCGGTCATAAAATCTTTAAAAGATTTTATCAACATGAAATTCCAGCTGTAAAATGCAGCTATGCCAGCTTGACCAGCTTGATATTCAAGCTTGATATTCAAGCTGTGTATGAGCTGGTCGACCAGCTAGTGCTGTTAGCTTGTCTGAGCTCTACCAGCTGTTTCAAAACATATGTAGCTTGAGCTGGTAAAACCAGCTGGGAACTGGTCTGAACTGATAAACCAGTTACTGGCTGTCTCAAAACCTAGTTTGAGCTGTTGTTTTCAGCAGGGATTACAAATACAAAGGTTCCCTAATGCAGGAACTTTAATACCATTGTCATCTTCATCCACATCCTCAGTATCCAATTCAGATGTAGTACTCAACTCCTTGTCATCCTCCACATCTTCATCATCTTTATCAGAACTATCCTGGAATCAATGTAACACATTTCTTAAATTACTAACATGAATGTTATTATGCTGGTAGATTATGATATGAATACATTGAGCAATATTTAATCACTATTACCCTATATTCTTATATGTTATCAGTTATAACAGCTGCTAAATGAGAAGGCCAAGCTCATTTTCCATACCAGTGTAAGGGTAATCTTCTTAATAGATTCTTAATTTACAATGTGTGTTAACATAAAGACAATCATGTGATTAAAAATAACCTTTTATTTTTAATGAATTTTGAATTGAGTGCTTACGAGGAGTCTTTCTCTGTCTCTCTCCCAGCAGACAGACAGCCTTTGACGATAATGTCTCAGCTTCTCCTAGAAGGGGGTAGCAAGCACATTCCGGTCTTACAGCAAGGTCAACAAGGGTGTAAGACAAAATACTGATAAATGTTAGTGGCCAGCTTCATGTCTTTTTGTTTTGGTAAAGCCCCCACTTCTGAGTCAGTCTCACTTTCTGTTATTTCTTTGCAAAAAAATATGAAATTAAACTCAAGTATAGCTATTGTTGTTTTAGAGTGGATCTGTTTCATCAGACGATTCTCACCTGTGAAATGTTAAAAGGGGCATTTTTCCCTAACACCAGCCAAGGTCTTGACCACTGCTTCAGTCCCTGCAGAAACTCCTGGAGGATTTTGTCTTCAAAGACAACAATGTACATCAGCTTGAGAACAGTGGAGATGTGCTGCGATAAATGATTGTGGAATCCTTGAAGCATGGCATCAATGACATCTGCAGCACTCAGCTTTCCCCCACCTGCAATATGACCGTATGGGATCAACCATGTTAGACATTCATTGTTGCACAATGATGATGTGAAATATATGGTGACAGTCATCAGACCGTGACAGCATTTGTAATGTGAATTGGTACATATTTATTGAATGTGGGCATCTATGCTGGTAGTATAAATAAGCTGAATGGCCATCTGTGGTGGCAGCATTCATAAAGAAAGGCTACAATAGCAGCCTTTATTATAGGGATATATACTTAGAACATCTATGGTGGCATCAGTCATGGCTAACCACATGGCTAATGGTTTTCCAAAGTCACCAGCCACTGAGCATTT
Source organism: Conger conger (assembly GCF_963514075.1). Lineage (NCBI taxonomy): Eukaryota > Metazoa > Chordata > Actinopteri > Anguilliformes > Congridae > Conger > Conger conger. Next base: position 59,506,203 of record NC_083762.1, read on the forward strand.
TCACTTTTCATCAAAGTTGAATCAAGTGAATATTCTAAGTGTCAGTGGAGAAAAAATACATGTATCCACAATTTTAAATAATGTTGATAAAACATGCACATTTGTGCAATGCAATAATTATTTTACTGTATTACATCCTACTGGTGGGGACAACTGGCTATATCTGATGGTATTGAGCACTATGAGAATGTAATGCGCGATTGTTCATTTAATAATGTGAACGTGGAAGCACTGCTGATGCATTCTTATTTCATTTTTGAAACTTTTACTTTAAATGGTAAATGGTTGGCATTTATATAGCGCCTTTATCCAAAGCGCTGTACAATTGATGCTTCTCATTCACCCATTCATACCCACACTCACACCGACGGCGATTGGCAGCCATGCAAGACACCGACCAGCTCATCAGGAGCATTTGGGGGGTTCGGTGTCTTGCTCAGGGACACTTCGACACAGTCTGGGCAGGGGATTGAACCGGCAACCCTCCGACTGCCAGACAACTGCTCTTACTGCCTGAGCCATGTCACCCCTACATAAATGCAAGGAGTTATTATTATTATTATTATTATTATTATTATTATTATTATTATTATTATTATTATTATTATTATTATTGACCCATTTATCTTCTGACCCCACTGGAGCCTAGAAAACCTTGGAAGCAAGCAATATCAATGTACTAATCAGCAGGTCCTGCAGCCATCCTCAAGCACAAAGAAGAGCACATTCCTAAAACTAATCCAGGCAAAAAACCAAACTCCCAGTGCTTCTGAAACACAAAGAAGATGTGATGATAACAACTTTAATTCTGAAATTGCAATTACATACAACTCTTATATTTTATACATGGAATCAATCTGGTTGCCCTTCTCTGAACCTTTTCCAGTGCCTCTATATCTTTCTTATAGTGTGGTCCCCAGAACTGCACACAGTACTCCAAGTGGGTGTAACAAGAGTATTGTATAAGGTGAGTAAGAACTTATACTCCATACTCCTGGCTATGTATCCTCTCATCATGTTGACAGAACCTGAAAGGCTTTAGTCAACTATTATCCCCAAGTCTTTTTCATCTTGAGCACTTTCCAATTTTGTACCTCCCATAAAGTAGTCCTGCCTTATATTTTTCTTTTCCTCAACATTTGGTTGTATTGAATGTCAGGTTTCTGCCCAATTCGAGATTCTGTTTAAGTGTTCCTGGATTTTTTGGAACACAGTTCTTATATTAAGTGATTTATATAAGAAGTTATAATATAAGATACAGTACTGTGCAGAAGTCTTAGGCACTATAGACTTTATTATATATATCTGTTTATTTTTGAAATATCGAAATATTCATTTTCCAAAAGATTTCATTTTACAGAGACAATTTTGTATTAAATTTTAAAAAAGTAACATTACTGTAAGCAATTTACTACTTTTTACGTGAAAACTTGATCAAGGCTGTCTGAGATCAGAAGCAAGGAGCCAACCAAAGTCTGCAGAAGAATTTCTGTTCTCCAGCATGCAAACGCCCTACTGATTGTCTTATAGAACTGCAGGACAGCGTTGGAAGTGATGCAGTTTTAACGCCAAAGGGTGTTCACAAAATTTTTGGATTTGATCAGTTTTTAACTATTCTGTCATCCATCCATCCATCCATCCATTATCTTAACCCACTTATCCTGAACAGGGTCGCAGGGGGGCTGGAGCCTATCCCAGCATTCATTGGGTAAAAGGCAGGAATACACCTTGGACAGGGACAGGTCGCCAGTCCATCGCAGGGCACACACACCATTCACTCACACACTCACACCTATGGGCAATTTAGACTCTCCAATCAGCCTAACCTGCATGTCTTTGGACTGTGGGAGGAAACCAGAAACTCCAAACAGAGAGGCCCCAGCCGACAGGGATTCAAACCCAGGACCTCCTTGCTGTGAGGTGGCAGTGCTACCCACTGCACCATCCGTGCCGCCACACTATTCTGTCAAATTACTAAAATTTAATGTAAAATATATAGATAGATAGATAGATACTTTATTCATCCCGAGGGAAATTCTAGATTTAAATTTTATTTAGAAATATAGTACATTTATTTACCTTTCATTAACTTTATTTACATTATTTTTTAAAGAATGTTATCTCCACAGAATGTTATACAGGTGCCTAAGACTTTTGGACAGTACTGTATTGTACTGTATAAGTGCTCACCTGTGCCAATAGCAGGGAAGGAGACGGTGGTTATGTTGTTTTTCTCGCACTGTTCCAGAACCTTCTCCACCTGTGAGGTTGCAGCAGCTGAGGAGCGGGGTCCCACCATGTGAATGATAAAGTCACACTGTAGCGCCCCACCACTCGTCACCACCACGCCATCATCCTGCTGGGGCCCTTTAAGCCCAAACATGTGAACAAAATGAAACCCAATAGTTTGAGGTTATGCAAAACACAGAAACTTCTTTTTTTTTCAAGAAACTTTATTATCAGTCTTTTGTGCACCCAGTTATTGAAACTGATGTGCCTGAAACTCACCAAATGTTTTGCACTCCTCCTCAACCAAGCTTCCTGCTGCTCTGAATATAGCTCCTGAAACTCCTAAAGGCAACATTACATTCCATTACATTATTGGCACTTGGCAGACGCTCTTATCCCGAGCGACGTAGAACAAAGTGCATACCCATAACCAGGGGTGAGTGCGCTGAAAGACCCTAGAGGGAAGTACAATTTCAATTGCTACCCGTACAACAAAGATAAGGACCAGGGCCTATTTTTATTATTTTTTTCAACAAATAAACAAACAACAAAGCAAAAGTGACAAAACTTAACTATCCAAATACTGCTTACCTAGCCATCAGATTATGCAGATTTAGATCAATTCATGAAGATGATCATACATAAACCAAGGTACAAAATGTGGTATTTGTATTCATGACATAGCAACAAGGAAAGCCTGAAAGGCTGCGGCTGTAAACAGGCTGAATTCACTTTTATGAACCAGATCAAAGAGGGACTCACCTCCTTTCAGGTTCAGCTCATTGTTGGTTGTGTTGACGATCCCTCTGACAGTTTCTGTGGTGATGTCACCTTTCTTCACTTCTATTCTGATACCATGGATCTTAACTTGAGGAGGTTTATTATAGTAGTGCACACCAAATGCAAAAGGAAGAAGAAAACACAATACACAATAAAGTGCACCTGGATTTAAGAGCTTTTTTTTTTTGCTGCTTACACTTTATTTTAAATTATTGAATTCAAGCGGAAGCATTTTAACTTTTATTTCTTCCCACATACTAATTACACAAAAATGCCAGGAAAGTGCCAATGTTACTGTAATGGTAGAAGACACAAACAGTCAAATTATGGCTATTTTTGTGTCACCCTCACAAGGATCACAATAACAATGGGAATGTATTTTTTCATTTTTTATTTTGTGTTCTGTAAATTTTGGCTAATGTTATTGTGTGCCACCTAAATACTGCAGCTAGTTGAACAATGTTACTTTTTAGCTAAGTACCCGAAATATGTTACACAAACCATCGCTTAGTCAAAGGAGGCAGTCAATAAAAACATGGGCAATATAAAATTAACTTCTGTGGAGTTTTGCCTCATTAAAAAGTGATGACCATATGAATTAACTGGAATGGTGTACAGTCAGTTGTTGTTGTGTGCGACTGTGGTGATGATGCTTCTTTCAGGGCGTGTTCAACAAACCTTGATTGGCTGGGAGCTGCATTGACCTGGACTGAATACTTGGCAAGTGGAACCCAGTGACTGCCTGGATAAAGACAAAACATTCCATCAAAATATAACTGTCGATACTGTGACACAATACACAGAAAGTGCCCAGAGAAGCTACTGTTTTGACGGAATTATACTGATATTAAAATATTATGTAATTTAAATATTAACCTCCTTTCTCTGCAGAGACTGCTGGTTCCTCTCTTCAAAGTAATGGCGAAAGGAGTCAAAGACCTTCCGCTTAAAGGTGACTATGAATATGAATTTGATGGTTGTGGAAGTGGTCTGAGACAAATAGTTCTGCAGCCCCTTGAGAATGGCCTTGATGGACTCTTCGGGCTTAATGTGGCCCCTTCCTGTGACAGAAAGCAGCAGAAACCACTATCACATGTTGCCTTGTTGTTTGTCTTTAAAAGTTCCCAGACAGACACCAGTCTTTCAATCTTATTTGTGAGTGGTTTATTGAAATTGACAAACTAAAGTACTAAAACCACAGAAATGGACACTGAGGTCATAATCAATGACCTAAAATATGATTCGACAAAAACGCTGAACATTTTAATACTAGTATTTGTTCAAAGAACAGTGGTTGTAGCTTGTAGCCAGGGGCGACATGGCTCAGGCAGTAAGAGCAGTCGTCTGGCAGCCGGAGGGTTGCCAGTTCGATCCCCTGCCCGGGCTGTGTCGAAGTGTCCCTGAGCAAGACACCTAACCCCCAAATGCTCCTGACGAGCTGGTCGGCGCCTTGCATGGCAGCCAATTGCCGTCGGTGTGTCGGTGTGTCGGTGTGTCGGTGTGTGAGTGTGTGTATGAATGGGTGGATGAGAAGCATCAATTGTACAGTGCTTTGGATAAATTCCAACCATTTTTTTTAGACATGGGCAGTGTTTGTGGTCTATGCAGTATAGAGGTTGATAGTGACTGTGGCCATGTTGTGTAGCTGTGGGCTGTGGTTGTGGCCTGTGCTGCATAGATATGGTCAGCGGTTGTGGTCAAAGAGTATGTTGTATCAAGGGGGTACATAGTTGTGGTGTGCTCAAGACATAGGCAATGGTTGCATTCTGTGTTGTGTAGACAGGGCAATGATTGTGGCCTGTACTGTATATACATGTGCAGAGGTTATGGTCTGTGTTGTGTAGATGTGAGCAGTGGTTGTGGTCTGAGCTGTGTACATATGGGCAGTGATTGTGGTCTGTACTGTGTAGATGTGGGCAGTGGACTGTGTTCTGTAGACAAGTCAGTGATTGTGGTCTGTACTGTATATACATGTGCAGAGGCTGTGATCTGTGTTGTGTAGATGTGGGCAGTGGTTGTGGTCTGAGGTCTGTAGATAGGGCAGTGATTGTGGTCTGTGCTGTGTAGATGTGGGCAGTGGTTGTGGTCTGTACAGTTTAGACATGGGTGGTGGTTGTGGTCAGTGTTGTGTGGATGTGGGCAGTGGTTGTGGTCAATGTTGTTTAGATGTGGGCAGTGCTTGTGGTCTGTGTTCTGTAGATGCGGACAGTACTTGTGGTCTGTGCTGTGTAGATGTGGGCAGTAGTTTGGTCTGTACTGTGTAGACTTGGGTAGTGGTTGTGGTCTGTACTGTGTAGAGGTGGGCAGTAGTTGTGGTCTGTGTTGTGTGGATGTGGGCACTGGTTGTGTTGTGGTCTTACCCGTCCCGATGGCTGGAAAGGACACGGCTGTGGTGTTCTTGCTCTCACAGAGCTGCAGGACCCTCTCCGTGGAGGTGGTGATGCCAGCTGTGGTGGTCGGCCCCACCATCTGAATGATGTGCTTACATTTCAAGTTCCCTCCTCCTGTGACAACCACCCCATCTTCGTTTTGGGTACCTGAATGAGACAGGCCTGTGGTTAATATTTTATAAAATAGTAATTCCAGATGGGTTATTTATGAAAAAGAGTGGTCGGGTAATCACTGGAAAATTAAACCAGGAAAGTGCTTGGATGTAACAAGCAAGCATAAACTCAATAAATATCGCAAGTTTGACAGCTTAAGGCTTGGAAGCTACCACCTCAGGTGATATATTACATTCAGAGCAGAGCCAGAGACTTTCACAAGGAAAAGAGAATATCTTTCTTCATAAGAATAATATACATTTCATTTTATTTTAATTTATATTGTGCAAAAGTTACTCAGTCTGGCGCATTCATCTTGAACAGATTTTCCTGCTTCTTTCAGAATGGCTCCAGAGACACCTAAGAAACAAAGTAGGGTAAAAATGTATTTCCCCCAACAATGAGACAAATACATGTGGATTAAATATGAACTCTCATTTGTATAGTGACTGTATAGTCCCAAACAAGCAGTTCAGCTAACTGTGAATATATATGATGAGATAAGATAAGTTATATTTTATTGTCCTCTGCATGTTAGCTAGGAGCACTGCAGTGCTGAGGACTAACTCCAGTTCCGATGCCAGTGACAAAGTCAAGGGCAATAGTAGGAGTATACCTACAGTACTGTGCAAAAGTTTTAGGCAGGTGTTAAAAAATGTTGTAAAGTAAGAATGCTTTCAAAAATAGTTCACAGTTAATTTTCACAAAATGCAAAGTGAGTGAACAGAAAAAAAATCTAAACCAAATCAATATTTGGTGTGACAGCATCAATTCTTCTAGCTACACTTGCACAAAGTCAGGGATTTTGTAGGCATATAGTCAGGTGTGTGATTAACCAATTATACCAAACAGGAGCGAATGAGCATCAATTGAAACACGTCCATCATGCAATACCATCAGGGAGGCATCTGATTGGCCCCAAATTTATTCTGCAGCAGGACAACGGCCCCAAGAGTCCTGGAAGTGATGGTATGGCCCCACAGAGCCCTGAGCTCAACAGGATCAAGTCTGTCTGGGATTACATGAAGAGTCAGAAGCATTTGAGGCTGTCTAAATCCACAGAAGAACTGTGGCTAGTTCTCCAACATGTGTGGAACAACCTACCTGCTGAGTTCCTTCAAAATTTGTATGCAGGTATACCTAGAAGAATTGATGCTGTTTTGAAGGCAAAGGGTGGTCACACCAAATATTGATTTGATTTAGATTTTTCTTCTGTTCATTCACTTCTTCTGTTCATGCATTTTGTTAATTGATAAAAAAATAACTTAACATTTCTACTTTTGAAAGCATTCTTATTTTACAGCATTTTATCACACCTGCCTAAAACATTTGCACAGTACTGCAATCTGACATGCATCTCTTTTGGTGTGGGAGGAAAGCAGAGTACCCACACCAAAGAGGGGAGAACATACCAACTCAAAATCCATGAAAAGAGGATCTGGCCGGTCAGAACCTGGCTAACCACTGCAACACTGTGCTGCCATACATATGGCTATTCTACCAGAATAACACGTATCTCATAAAGGGCTTGCATGTTCTATTTTAATAGAACAAAGGTCTAAATAGTAGCAAATGATCTTCCTGTCAAGATGATATTCGTATGTTCTAATGACTCCAAGATGCACATACAGAAACGTACCAGTGTCTAGATTCAGACTTTTATTGTTGGAATTCACAATGGCATCCACAGCCTCTTTGGTAATGTCTCCTTTCTTCAGAATTACTTTAATGCCACCAATATCCACTGTAATTATTGACAACAAAAAAAACATATACAGCCAAGTGAGATCACAGACAATGCATTGTCTACAGTATCTCTTTATATGTGCAATGGGTGATTAATTGTGAAATCATATGTTACCTATACGGTCTGATCCAGGTTTAGGTAATCGAGGAGGTGGAGCAGTGGCTTGCTTTGATGTTTTTGCAGGACGAACAGATAACATTGTGTCTGTTGAATCTGTACTTTTATAACCCTGTTTAACAAAAAGAAGACTATGTATGTAAATAAAGACAGCAAATTAGTTCTAGTCAATACATTATAATGCGGCTTGTTTTCTCTCATGAGTCTGTACAAGTGATGCCACATACCTTTTCCTTCAGGACAATGTGAAATTCCTCTACAGTCTTGGCATCAGAGTCAACAATGAATATTTCCCTCAGGTGTGGAGGGGTGTCACAATGACTGTTGCAGAACTCTGTCAGTTCCGTCTCAATGACTTCACAGCTTTCTCTGACAGTGAAGCCAAAAGTGCCACACCCCAGAGCCGGCATGACTATGGAGACACAGTGCTTGCTCTCTGCATTCTGGAGGCTCTTTTGGAAAGCTGATGCCAAGTACCATGTCTCCAATAACATGTTGAATCTGTTGGTATGCCATGTGGGTACTATAGCATAGATGAGGGCCTTGGCAGAAAGTTTTCCTGGGTTACCTGCAACTATGTCCCCAGCGACCAAAACATGGCGCTTCTTCAAGAGCTTATCAACAACATCTTTTACCTGAGACCCCCCAAACTGTACAATTTCCTTGGCAACCGGATTATCAAATGACATGTTTCCACTCAATGGGCAAATGACAGCCTCAGCTGATTGCTTGGATAGTTCACCCTGGGCTATGGTTAAAGTCAGGAAGTATCCTATTTTAAATGTCCACGACAAGTGAGAGCTTGTCTGACTGGCTTGCTCAACAGTCAGATAAAGCTTACAGGCAAGGACCTTGGCCTTGAGAGCATCTTGATGTTTCTCCAACACTTTTGACTCCCCAGTATTGGAGTGCACAATGTTTGAAATTTGCCTCTTCACAGCTGCCACAGCCTCCTTGATGTTGTCACTGGCAGCGGTGACCTTCAGGCAAGGGGACGCCTGTGTCCTTGACGACATAATGGTGACATCCAGGGCTTTCATTTCAGGGGCCTCAGACAGCTTCATGCAAGCATCAATGTATTCAACCTGTCTCAGTGCGTTCAGCTGGATGTCTTCTGTCACTGGCATTTTGTTATTTAGATATCCTCTCAGTTTCCTAGCAACATCTGTAACCACGTTTTGGAACCCACACACTGCAATCTGCACACCAGAATGTGAAATCTTGATGTTCCGTGTATTATTGCTGGATTCTACCTCTTGTATTATACCATGGTAGAAAACATACCAGTGTTCTTCCTGGGTGACTTTTCTTTGATCAGAAGTGAGGTTGATGACATCTTCTGTTAGTATCTGCTTTATTTTATCTCTGGCTTTCTCAACATCTTGCTTCTCAGAAAGAATCTGGATTGAATCTCCAAAGGAGAAGACTGTAGCAGAAATGTGAGTAAAGTGATCACGCTCAAATCTTTTCAGGTCCAGGGACTGCAAAAACATTGTCAGGTTGGGTGACAGATGCAAAGATTGGATGGATAAATTATCTTTTGTGTTCTTGATGATTCCCTCTGCTGCATTCACCTTGTCTCTGAGACCCTTGAGATGAAATGTCAAGTTTACTTCATCTTTCTGATGTTGAACCTCTCCTTGAAGTTTTACAGACACCAAGTTCCACACAAAATCCAGTTCTTCCTTACTGTCTACAGGGATTTTCCTTTCCACAGTGTTTTTTTCAACATCCAGTTCTTCTTTCGCTTTGTTCAACAGGAGTTGGATTTCACCTTGAAGCTTCTTCACTTTGTTCTGTTGCCCCACCACCACAACAGAGTTTTTAGTGCTCTCAAATGTGACTCTGGAAGTTTTGAGATTTAGACTGAGGCATTTGTCCTTCACTCTATCCCAGACCTCTTCAGTTGACATCAACATGACTGTGCTATATTTCTCCAGCAATGCCTCAGCTGCTTGCTTCGTCTTTCTCTCCCAGGTATGGGCCAGACGGTGTAGCAACAGGGACTCTCTGTCCACTGCCATCTCCAAAACTACCTGAGGGATCTCCGGGTCAGTCTTAAAGGAGATGCTGGTGTTGAACTCTTTTAGTGTGCTCTCAAAGTCTTCTTTGCACACCTCATCATTTTGGATGTATTCAAGGAACAAAGCATCCACAGGAATGCAGAATTCATGAGGGGAGGGTGGTGTAGAGGGTTTCTCTCCTGTTAAGGCTTGCTGCAGACTGGAGTAGTACAACAAAGCACACAGGTTGACTCCACAAATATTGTGTTTCTCTTCGGCCACTCTGTTTGCAACTGTCAAATTGGAAAAGGAGATATAATGTAACACATCCTGCTGCATACCCCACTGCACATGTTGTTCTCATTAAATACTCACAGTGATGGAATGTCGAATGTGATTAATCATAGGACAGAGAACATTAGTGTATAAAAGAAGATCATAACGTGAGGTGAATGCATGATCACATACCATGAAAATCGTCAAATTCTATAAGCACACTCTTTGGTTTATTGTCCAAATTCATGCATTTGACTTGCCCTCCTTTACTTCTGCTGGAAAAATATGCCCTGAGCACCTCTTCTGAGATGTTCTCCATATTTCCTTCCACCAGCACAGTGTCTGTGTACTCCAGACGACTGGCGGAGATATGCAAGTTCTGAAGTCTTTTTGAGGAGCATTTCTTCAAAAACGCCAAAACATCTAAACCATGGGATTGACATATTGAACAAAACTTATTAGCAACAAAACTATCCAGCATATTAGTACACTGTTCTGTTCTAGACACAGGCATGTATTGATAGCCTTGATGTAAACTACAATAGCTTTATCTTGTTCATTGTTAGTGCTGCCCTCCTGATGAATAGATACTATGGCATCTGGATAAATTAAGGTTAAATAATAAAAATATAGGTGACTATCATGTTCTGGATTCAGACTGCAGTTCAACCTGGTTTGCCAATGGCTAATGCTCTACGGGCTGCTCTCCCATGCTTTAGCTTTGGTATGCAGACCCACCTATATCCTGTTTGAAGGTAACTGCAATTCTCTCTCCGTCATTCAGGACCTCCCAGGAATGCTCAGCCCCTTTGCTGCAGCTCTTGATGAAGAGGGAGAGGTGGCTGCACTTGCAATCCTCACTGAAGCCACTCAGGATGAACCTGCGGGGATCAAGCCTCTCCTCTGCCTTTTTCTCATCGTATAGCTGTACGGACATCAAGCAACCCTCCAGGTCATGATCCTTCTTGGCCAGGACATTCTCCAAATCTGAGATGCAGTACATGAGTTCTGTTAACATTTAATGGGCCTGACTGATAATTCAGACACAAACAAAATTATACAAATATATCATTCATTTTTAGCATAAGTGTGATACAGGATTTAAAGTTACAATCGGTAATATTTCTGTGTTAAAACGTCACAAGATCAATATAAATGACGGGTGCGTGGGAGGTTGGACCCAAAATGCACGACTCAGAAACAGGGGTGTAATAAAGTCCCGTCAGGGCTTTATTCGGGGAATATCCAGAGAGCGTAGTCAAAAAACAAGCAATGTTCGTACACGTAAAATCCAACCAAAAACCAAAGTACAGTACCGAGGAAGAAGCCAGTCTCGTAATCGGTACACCATGCAAAAAGTCCGGTAGCCAGGAAAGCTGTCAGCGGGGCAGAAGTACAGGCGGACGGTAGGCAGGCTCAGGGTCGATGACGGCGCAAGAGTCAAGACCGAAGTCTGCTCCGCGGGGCAAAAGCACAAAGACAGCAGGCAAAGTCGTGGTACAGGCAGGCAATGGTCAACAAAACAGAAGTCAATAATCCTTTGGTCAATAAACAGGCTTGGATCATAACGGGTAGACAATGGCTTGACAAAAACGCTCAAAAGTGCACTGACAAACAGAAGGCAACAATTTTGCAGACATGACATGGAACTGAGCTTTATATGCAAGTGTAGACAGGTGTAGACAATTAGCTTGAGAGCAGCAAGAGAATGGAAATCAGGTGTGGAGGATTGACAAGTTAACAAGGTAATTAGTAATCATTAGTAATAAACCTATCCTGCCCTAGCGTTAGTAAATTAGTAAATGACATGCACAAGAAACGTAAGGTAACATGAACACATGGTTAGAATGTTAGTATTACCCAATCCTGATCTAGCGTTAGTAGATTAGTAAGAAGACAAGGGAAATTGAAACAATTAGGGTCTGAGTGACAGAAAGGGAGAGAGAGAAAGCAGGAATGCAAGATTTGCAGAAAGACACAAAAAAGTGTATGCTAATCAATGAACAGTACAACATAACATGAAACATAAATTGTGACATAACAAATTAGCAAAACTATGACAATAAACTATATTACATGACATGACAAGACTAACCTAATACGTGACATGACAATAACATAACCAAGACAATAACTAAACATAAGACATGACATGACAAGCATGAAACGTGACAATAAATCCCTTCCTATCATTGAAAAAGGCTCACTGACATGTTGACTCGCCACAATTTTGGTCTATGGCACTTGGACTTCTAATAAACCCTTTCTGCTGCTTTGGAAAATGGTAACGAGAAATGTGAACACATCATGAAAGCTGCTTGGCTCTTGGCACAGATCTCAGTTCTCTCTTAAGACCTTAGTTAAGACATCAACCAAAAAATCACAAACATCTTACCTGACTGGCTGGTTAGCTTGAGAATCCATTGACTATTTCCACATCTACAAATATCAATGTCATCGGTAAATTGTTCAAAGTACAACCGAAGGATGTCTTCTTTGATTGGATGGTCACTACTCACAAGTAGTGATACCACATTGTCACCACAAACTTGCTGCAAGCCTGGAAAAAAGATAAATGCATTCATGCCTCTGCTGTTCTCAAACACTCCCAATAATTAGGAAGTTTTGTGCTTCCATGAGAAAGGAAACTCAGGTTAACCCCTTAAGTCTCAGGCCAGTGAGGGGTTTTTTGTATTCATTCCTTTTTTTAAGGCGTAATTTTCAATCACTATGGTAACAGGGTATACCGTTTGAAAGTGTTACAATTCACGGTTATATCTGTATAACCTATTTCAAGGTGCCATTGCTTTAGCGCCAACAGTTCCTTATTTTGTAACATGTGGGTGGGAGGACCTCACCTTCTCTGCATTTTGGAAATCCAAATACAATGCATAAGTGTTTCTCATTCTAAAAATGTGTTAACTTGGAGAAATATTGATAGAATCCCCATTGTTTACTTAGAATTTCTCTGGAAGAATTATCATTGTTGTCTTTTTCACCCCTGTATTCTTCTGCAAAAGTACTTATACATCCATCCATTGTTTTACATTGGGCAAAAGGCAGGAATACACCTTGGACAGGTTGCCAGTCCATCGCAGGGCACACACACCATTCACTCACACCTACGGGCAATTTAGACTCTCCAATCAGCCTAACCTGCATGTCTTTGGACTGTGGGAGGAAACCGGAGTACCCGGAGGAAACCCACACAGACACGGGGAGAACATGGAAACTCCACACAGAGAGGCCCCGGCCAACGGGGATTTGAACCCAGGACCTCCTTGCTGTGAGGCGGCAGTGCTACCCACTGCACCGTCCGTGCCACCGTACTTATACATAGAAATTCAATTATCTTCATTTTGCATAGGCTCTCTTGAACACGATGAGGCCAAGTACAACCGTCTCTGACCAGTATTTGTAACGTAGTTGCAAAGAAAATGTGTTACCCCCATCCGTGTATAAGAAAATTAATTATAACTTCAGCTCATCAAATAACTGACTATGGGCATGTTATTGAAGTGACAACTAAAAGGAATTTTAGCAAATTACATTATGTATACGGCAGCATATAATCTGTTAGACTTGCATAAAAAAACTTTTATGATCTTCTAGACTTCTAGCTGTCTGACGATAGCTGCAAGGAGAGGGAGTTTCAGATAGAGAGGTGACAGGCACAGGGAAGTGCAAACACCTTTTTTCAGGATAAAAAGTGTTGAATAGTTTAGTAAGCAAAATGCAGTATTTTACACATAATATAATTTAGTTTCCATGTGTCTTTTTGGAGTCTCCAAATGTCATTTTCAGAAAACTGCCTAGACATGGATTAGAAAAACAATACTGAATGCTCATTTTTGGTGATATTGTCCTCATATTTGAAAGGTCCTATACTGTGACTTGGCTCTATTGTTCTAAGCACACCCACCACAGCTACAATAATCTGTATCCAGTAAAAAACAGAAAATCTTTTCAGTGAGAAAAAAAGCTTCCACTTTCACTGTGTTTGAGCTTCTGTAACTTTGTTTTAATAATATTTGGAGTAATTAAAACCCCAAAGGATTACCTTTCAGAGGAGATCAGGATTATGTCTGTAGTCAAAAAGTATCAAGAATAGTAACCATTTTATTTTGGCTATGTCTCTCTTAAGCTCATTTCAAGAAAAGGGGCGATACTATAGGGGTTAATTGTTGGGTTGGACATACAAACATTTTAAAGAGCTTCTGCTCGTGTCTGTATATGGTACCTTACATCCCACAAAAAAACTTTCACTGGGATTTAACATAAGTATCACCAACTTCCTCTAATTAGACCTAAGGTAAATGACTGGGACACACAAGGTCAAGGTCAGTGGTTCTAATCCCGGTGTAGCCACAATAATAGGATTGTCTCCCGCTTAGTCTAATCAACTATACGTCGCTCTGGATAAGAGCATCTGCCCAATGCCAATAAAATAAAGACCATTTCTCAGAAATAGCTCAAGATAGATTCCATCCTTATCACTGTTAAACAGTGCTGCAAGATAAAGGAAACCAACACCATTCTCATTTAATCATGTGTAATTATTTTTTAATGGTTCAATAAATAACCTGTAAAACTAATCTGCTTATGACTTTTCAGATAGACCTTTGATATTATATTAAAATGATTAAAAGTAAACATAGTCATAAAAAAAGACAGTATACATCAAACAAGATAAAACCACCCGCAATATGCTCAATAAGCACACGTCTAATAAAATCTGCATAGTACACGGCACCTATTCTTATTACCATTAGCATACATAAGATAATAAACAGAACAGAAACAGAAACAGAAACAGCATTTAACTTGCCTTCCTGGTGAAATGGTCCTGGCTCCTATAATTGATAGAAAAGAGAAAATACAATAAACATTATTAATATTTGATGTAAGAAGATGCAGTAAGTGCACCAGTGTTTGGCCATTTAACATTAAATCAGCATGGCCTCTGGCTCTGCTAACCACACCAAGATGTCCATAGCTATGGGGAAGAGTCACGCCGAATAAAGCAATATTAAGGCTAAATCACAAACTGCATTCATCTTTCTGCACTGCTGTTGTTGTATCCATGTCATGTTCAAATTAATTGCCGATTAGGCCTACAATGCCTTCTGTAATATTTAAAATGTTATTAAAAAGCCAAAACGTGAATGGCTAAGTACTCAACGTGAGAGCATCATAACAATTAACATTTGAAATTGATCATTTGAATATAATAAAACTGGTATCATATTTCAACATATTAGAGCCTACGTGTTGTTCTGACATAAAAATATATATATAAAAATTATTATTATTATTATTATTATTAATGTTTTCAAGAAAATGTGAAGGGCTTCTGGCTTCTAAAGCTGGGTTTATTTCAGAGGGACAGCTTTGTGTTTCATACAGCAAAACCATCACATTTCTTGTCAACATTATCATAGCCATTTCCAAGATATTTACCGCTTCTCCTACGTTAGGTGCAGATTTTGCAAAGCCAACCTCTTTGTCAAGGCGACGACGGGGCAACGGCACTGGTTTAATTATCTTCACATTTGCGACGCCGTCCTCTTGTAGTGGCTTCACTTGAAGTTCCACCACGCCCAAGGCCTTAAAATCAACCTTGTGCGGTCCTTTTTCCAACACACGTTTTGCGGCTGAGAAAGACAATAGGCGGTTGTCAGTAGACGGTAGCCGAGGGATGCGAGCATGGAACCTAAAATGAATGGGGTCCAAATGGGGCTAAAGCGTTTTTTTTTCTCTTTTTGCATAATTGGATATTTGCATAAAATAAAAAACCTTTCGACAAAACCAGTCATCATAACAACAACAACAACAACAACGACAACAACAACAATAATAATAATAATAATAATAATAATAATAAAATAAATAAATAATAAATATATAATAATAATAAGAAGAAGAAGAAGAAGAAGAAGAAGAAGAAGAAGAAGAAGAAGAAGAAGAAGAAGAAGAATCATCATCATCATCATAATAATAATCATAATATATGCATATTATCATTGTTATTTAAGTATTTGAAAACAAGTCGGGTAATATCATCTCATTATTAGAAGTTCGTATGCATCTGTTTGGTCCGCTTTTATTTACGTTTTTATGGTATTAATTCTGTATCTGTTGTCGCCTGCCCTCTAGCGGTAAAACAATATATAGGCCGATATATATATCCTATCTTCTGTATCCTGAAGTACAACCTCATTTTACAACAACGACAACAACAAATGTTTTAGGTCTTCACAAGTTGGCTACCTGTTTAGTTTCACTTTCACTTCCTAAGCATCCACATTCTTGCAGGTGTTCAAAGGCGTAAACACAAGAAATACACTCAGTTTAATTAATTAATTTTAAACATTACCTTCGTCCTCTACGTAAATGAGCAATGCCTTCCTCTTGTCATTGGGGTAATTTCTAATTTCCGAAATTTCTCCTCCAGATTTTCTTTTATTTCTGAAATACAATTCCAACTTTGATTTCACAGAAGCAAAATCACAGGGAAGACCGACTAAAATTAATGCCTTTTCTTCCATAAAGATAAGGGAGTAGTATGAATGCAAATAAATACAAGCCTGTCAGAAACAGTGCTATGTGCCGGATGTAGTTTGAAATGAAAGTAAATGAAAGCAAAACAACTTAAGACAACGTGTTGCAGAAAGCCCCTCTCAAATCAGGAAACTGTTGAGTACGTAGTTTGAATTAGCCTTCGCTTTTCACTTTCGCGATTTCTTTTCAGAAAAACAAAACATAAAATCCGAAGAAGGATTTGAAAAATAAAGTCTAAACTTCGTAAGTAATAGGCTAGCCCACGATGATAATCGCCTGTTAATGACAACAGGTAGGGGTGTAATTCAAGTTTAAGCATTTGAGATCGAATCGAATTTTTTATTTTGAAATGTGGTGTACATTACTTCATAAAACGTTTGATGCATATTGCATGGATATAAAACGATTATAAAAATATAGGCAATATATAACTACACTACACATTTTGAAACATATAAATGGCCTATTGTAGCCTATACTGTACGCTTTAAACAAATGAATGTTCCCATTGAAAATAAAATTAATCCAGGTTACATTTCTATTTATCATGATATGCCTGAACTGTAAAATATGTATATTTTTTAATCGTTCATGTTTTTAGATATGTCCCTTAATTTCCCCAGGTTATATAGATAATTGATTAATTGAGTCTAATTGAGTCCATCAGTTGAAATAAACACAATGAAAACACAATTTATTTATTTATTTTTTTTACATTTGTTGTAAGGTTGTAAGGTTGTAAGGTTGTCTCCTTATTGTTTCCAAAATGACTAGCCGTTTATGCATAAATATGAAAAATCTCATTTTAGAGCCTAACGTACAGTAAGTGAAAGTTTGGCACCTGTATGGGAAAGTGCCATCAGAATCATCCGCAAAGAAATCTGGGATAAAATGAAATGATTGTATATTTTCTTACATTTTATACAGTTACAGAGGGTTAAAAGAACCCCACACAACACATTTGTTAGCAAAGTTGGTACAGGACTTTATTGCATGGTTACCATTTAAATCCACCAAATTTGAAAATTTGAAAAATCTTGCAGTCATTTATCAATATGAAACAAGGTTAACTGATTCAGATTCTGAAGATGCCAAGAAACAGGCCAAGAAAGAACTGCTCTTACTCCACGGCAACAGAAGAGGGAACACCGCTCTTTGGAAGTCAAGAAAGTACAGGTGGATTCACAGAATGCCCCTTAGAAATGATCAGAGACTAGTGTGATTTCTAAGAAAACCAAACAAGCATGCCAAATCTCATTACAATCTGACAATGCAGTCCAAAAGTAAATGGGAAATGGTTGGCATTTATATAGCAAATCTCGTGTGTTTTTCACCAGCCGCCGGCAGTTTCGCTCGGTTCTGTTATTCTGATTAGGTGATCAGAATCAGTTAGATAATTTGGACGCTGCAATTGTTATGATAATTATTAGATCACTAGTTTGCATTAGTAATTAGCAGTTTATATAGGCGTGCTCAGAGCGACGCTCCCTCCCATTTTGGAATGGTATGGTGTGTCAGCACCCCATTACAGTCTGCTCTCTCCCCTTCAGAACGCACTTCCAGCGACGTGGCCCTCCAGGGCGACGGAACCCCACCAACCTCTGCTACCCCTCACTGACCCCCTGTGACAACTTCACAGTTGCAGGGGGGCTATGGAACTGCCAGTCTGCCACACGGAAGGCTGACTTCATTACTGGTTATGCCTCCCTCCTGTCCCTCCCTCCTGTCCTTGCCCTCACCGAGACCTGGATTACACCAGAGAACACCGCCACCCCCGCTGCCCACTCATCCTCCTTCTCCTTCTCACACACCCCCCGGCCCTCTGGCCGTGGAGGTGGCACTGGCTTGCTGATTCCCCTTTGTGGAAATTCTCTGCGATTTCCCTCACTGACCTATCCCTATCCACCTTTGAATGCCACGCTGTCTCAATTACTCACCCTGTTCAACTTTATATTGCCGGGTGCCCTGGGAAGTTTCCTTGATGAGCTTGACACTTGACACATACTCAGCTCATTCCCTGAGGATGGCACTCCACTTATCCTCCTGGGAGATTTCAACATCCACCTGGAAGCCTCCCAGTCTGTTGCCTTCTTACCACTACTTCACTTCTTTGACCTCTCTCTGCAGCACTCTCCCCCAATTTACAAGGCTGGAAACCTTCTCGACCTGATCTTTCTGAGGAACTGCTCCTCTTCTAACCCCACTGTTACCCCTTTACACAAGTCCGATCACCACTTCATTTCCTTCTCCATCCCCCTAGCCCCTCTGCCTCCCTCCCCTTCTCTCACCCCCACTGTTTCTGTCCGATGTAACCTCCTCTCTCTATCACCCTCCTCCCTTGCCCCCAGAGTCACCGCTTCCCTCCCTCCTCTTGAATCCTTCTCCAAACTACCCACTGATTCTGCATCTTCCGTGCTGCTTTCCTCTCTCTCCTCAGCCCATGGGTTTCTGACCTTCTACGTTCCTCCAGACCCAGCCTACGTGCAGCTGAGAGGAAGTGGAGGAAATCAAAAGACCCATCAGACCTGTCTTCCTACCAGTCTCTCCTGGCGGAATTCTCCTCCGCTATCACCACTGCCAAAAGAAATTACTTCCAAACAAAAATCCAGAATTCCACTTCTAACCCTCGTCAACTGTTCTCCATTTTCTCCTCTCTCCTCAGCACACCTCCCCCACCATCTCAGTCCTCGCTCACTGCTGATGATTTTGCGGTATTTTTTGACGAGAAGGTTGCAGATATCCGCAGCACCTTCGCAACCACCACCACTACTATGCCTGCCTCCATTTCTGTGTCTGCCCCCTGTTTCTCCTCTTTCTGTCCCCTTACAGATGCTGATGTGTCTCACCTCCTGCTCTCCCACCGCCCTACTACTTGTGCCCTGGACCCCATCCCCTCAAACCTCTTTCAGGCAATCACGCCTGACATCCTCCCATTTGTCACCTCCCTTGTTAACTCCTCTCTGTACTCTGGCTGCTTTCCCTCATCATTCAAGAGGACCTACATCACCCCGGTCCTAAAGAAACCCACTCTAGACCCCTCCTGCATTCAAAACTACCGTCTGGTATCTCTCCTTCCTTTTCTATCCAAATCCATTGAACGAGCTGCCTCCAACCAACTCTCTTCCTTCCTCTCACAGAACCAGTCGGGCTTCAGACCTGGCCACTCGACGGAGACTGCAGTCCTCTCTGTCAATGAGTCCCTTCAGGCTGCACAAGCAACCTCTCTCTCCTCTGTCCTGATCCTTCTTGACCTCTCTGCGGCGTTCGACATGGTCAACCACTCCATCCTCTTAGCCTCCCTGGCATTTACAGGGATCTGTGGCACAGCCTGAGAGTGGATCAAATCTTATCTCGCTGGCCGGTCCTCCCAGGTGTCCTGGGCTGGAGGAGTGTCAACCCCACGCCCCCTTGTTACAGGAGTCCCCCAGGGCTCAGTCCTCGGGTCCTTCCTCTTCTCCATCTACACGAGATCCCTTGGCCCCGCTATCTCTGCTCATGGCATCTCCTATCATTGTTATGCCGATGACACCCAACTCTTTCTCTCTTTCCCCCCATCAGGCACACAGGTCTCTACCCATATCTCCGCCTGCCTCAACCCAGGTAAGACGGAGGTAATCTTCATCCCTGCTTTAACCTCTCCCTTCTCTGATTTCTCCATCTCACTAGGGGATACCCCAGTGACCTCATCCCCTAGTGCAAGAAACCTTGGAGTGGTGTTGGACAACAGGCTATCCTTCTCCAAGAACATCGCTACGGTGACCCAGGCGTACAGGTTCTTCCTGTACAACATCCAGAGAATCTGACCCTTTCTCACCACCTACTCCACTCCTTGTTCAAGCAATGGTCCTGTTCCGCCTGGACTATTGCAATTCTCTGCTGGCTGGCCTTCCAGCATCTGCCATCAGATCCCTACAACTCATCCAGAATGCTGCAGCCCGTCTGGTATTCAATGTTCCCAGACATTCACATGTCACCCCCCTGCTTAGCAACCTCCACTGGCTGCCTGTTATGGCTTGCATCAAATTTAAAACTTTGGTGCTCGCATACCAGGCAGTTAAAAGATCAGCCCCTGTATATATTCAATCCCTTATCAAGACCTATACACCAACAAGACCCCTTCGTTCTGCCACTTCGTGACGTCTGGCGCCTCCCCCTCGCCACACCTGCACTTCACGCTCACGACTGCTGTCTGTCCTGGTCCCACGGTGGTGGAATGACCTCCCGGTGGATGTCAGAACGGCAGAGTCTCTGACCTCCTTCAAGCGCAGACTGAAGACCTATCTCTTCAGGCTACACCTTTCCCTCCCCAACTCATAATCACCATGATTAGCCTTAGACTGTAATGGCACTTATGTATACATATCGTTACTTGTATAGGTATTGTTGTTTTTATTGGCTGTTGTATTGTTGTATTCTAGCTGCCAACTGTGGTATGCTAGTTTGAAAGTTGATTGTACTCTTCAAGGGTTCTGAATTTCTGTATGTTTACACTAGGACTCAGAACTGTACTGTCCTCTCAGGTCCTCTTGGCACTTGTTCTTGTGTTTGATTTGCACTTTGTTGTACGTCGCTCTGGATAAGAGCATCTGCTAAATGCCACGCAATGTAATGTAATGCGCCTTTATCCAAAACGCTGTACAATTGATGTTTCTCATTCACCCATTCATACACACACTCACACACCAACGGCGATTGGCTGCCATGCAAGGCACCGACCAGCTCGTCAGGAGCATTTGGGAGTTAAGTGTCTTGCTCAGGGACACTTCGACACAGCCCGGGCGGGGGATCGAACCGGCAACCATCCGACTGCCAGACGACTGCTCTTACTGCCTGAGCCATGTCGCCCAAAGTGTGTTGAAATGACCCAGACTTTCCTGTGACCACAAAATAGTTTCTTGGTTTTAGGTCTGCCAAGGCCGCTCAGGGGTGGCTAGCCATGGATCAACTTTCAGACCCAACTACTGATAATGTTATTATTGAAACATGGTAAGGCTAGTATATTTAATGTATATTTAAGTTTAAAACTGTCTGAGCCATGTCTGTAATAAATTTGACGGCGAGAATACTGTTCCTTCACCAACCAGTTCACTTAAATGGTAAATGTCTGCATTTATATAGCGGCATTATGCAAAGTGCTGGGGAGTGCTAGATGCTTCTCATTCACCCATTTACCCATTCAGACACACATGTGATTGGCTGCCATGCAAGGCACTAACCAGCTCATCAGGAGAAATTGGAGGTTAGGTGTCTTGCTCAGGGACACTTCGACAAACCCAGAGTGGAACGAACCGTTTTTTCATTTTGTGAAATCAGCCCGTTACTATAGATGTAATTACCTAGGTGTAAAAACTGGCCCAGCAGGGTCTGGAGAGATAGGGGGCAGGACGTAGGTTTAGTAACGAGTTGCATAATGTAGTTATGAGCATTAGGTGGGAGGCGTAACGCTTGAAAGGCAGCTTTCTTAATTATTCATTTTAATATTTATTTATATAGCACCTTTATATAGCACATTTCATACATGCAATATAACTCAAAGTGCTTTCAATTCAGCACGAAGATCACTGCTTTCTGGTTTCTGCACCCATAATGACATATAATAATGATTAAATCGTAGGCTATGCTACATTCTCATTTATTGCATTTTTGTTATAGACTAATGGAGAGACATAGCCTACGCTATGTGGGGGTGCTGTGGGTTATTTGTCTAAGCATACGCATTTGAGCAATATTGCATTGTCAGCTTGACTGACTGTACAGCAGTACAACAAATGTGAAATCATCCCGTCATTTTAAGGTAATAGCCTGGATGTTCTGACAAAATGTGCTCCGATCACAATTAAATGTGATCACATTTTAATGTCCCCCAAGGGCCTGGTCCTGCCTCATCCAGTGAACCGAAGAGGTAACCTCCCCCTAGTGGCAGCAGGTCAATCCTCTCGCAGAATCTGTCTGAGCCAGCTAAATATCAGATAATACATACCCATACCACCTTATTTTTGTAATGTTCGGAGTCTGTTCTGTCTGTTAGTGTATCGTTGTTTATTATCGTTATGTTTGTATTTATTATCTTTCATATTCATGTCTGGTGTTCTGTTTATAGTCATTAGTCTTTGCATTCGTCTTCCCCTGTGATGTCTGAGTCTGAATGTTTACGAGCCTGAGTCACTCCCCTGTCTGTGTGTTCCACTATTCGGGTGTTTACGGTAGTTCCAGGGTTCAATCTTCCTTCCAGTCTTGCTTTCCTTTCTTCCTGTTCCTAATATACTAATCCCAACAAACATAGAATCTGTACAGTACTAATCATACTAACACACTAATATGTTTGTCAAACTAACAAACTAATATTCACTAGTTTTGGGTATTTGTAATTTAAATCACATAACTAACTTACTAACGCATCTCCAGTTTCAATTCTGTTCTGTAACTTCTGTAACAACAGCCTTAGTGGCTGTGTCTTAAGATCTCACCAACCTCTCTCATAATCCTGGCTTTACCCCTTTTTGAGCTGTATTAGTCTCACATTGGGAGATTTGTGATTTAACATTTCTAACAGGATGTGTGATCTTAATCCAGTATGAATCTGCAACGTCTGTAGTCTTCAAGTGCAGAATGTAAAAATGCCAAAGCAAATGATCCTGTTTCACCCAACTCAGAGGTCCTACAGTAATAGCAGTCCCGTTTGAAAGGACTCTGCAGTAATTTAATTTAATTGCAAGTGTTTGCTTTGGGGATTCAGATTCTGAGTCAGTAGCTGTAGTAGATCCCAGACTTTGCAAAACCTTATGAATATTCCAATTAGTGTTTGTACATCTGAACTCTTTAATAAAGATATTCCAATGTGGTGCATTTGAATAATGCACTCCATTCCTGACATTCCAGCTGAAATAATCAGTTTGAGACAGACAGCAGAAGGTGTAAATTAATCTGAAGACATCCTTAAGAATTGTATGAACATTTTTTTAAAACGTTTTTTTAAAGGACACTTGTTCTTACCCTGATACAAATAATCTCACTAGTGCAATTTCCATCAAAAATTCATATAAAAAGATTATATTTACATATAAAATGTTAATTACTTTAAACTACTTTTCGTAGTTGTCATGTTTTTGAGTTTCTCATATCATCTTGGAGCTTTCCATTTGTGTTCCATACTGATTCAAGTTGGGGAAAAAAAACTTGGTTGAAGTATGCATATTTCAGAGTTAAAATGCAATTTTTTGGAGCTGTTCATAGAACAATGTGACATGACATGTTTTTGTATTATTTGATCATGGGGTCAGGGGCGCTCTGAGGGCAGGGTTAGGGACTTCAAAAAAACCTAATGCAATACTAAAACCAGGAAAAGAAAGCTGATGCACGTGGGCCTTTAATGATTCTTAATTGGTGGCCAAGTAGATGCCCCCCCACCCCATCACACTGTCTTGAATGTGATGAGGTATTCAGGGTAGGCGCCCGAGTCACAGAAAATGACAAAGATGAAGGGGTTCTGGAGTTTGTCCACTGCACAGTCATGCAGGCCCGCCTGGAGATTGTTGGGGTCCACAGGAGACGGCTCCTTCATGCCCTGCAGTCCGAGGCAGGGCTTGCCAGTGAGGACGCGGGCTCTGTAGATGTACTTGTGACCGTTCCCATCAGGTTTGGAGAAATGGTCATGGCACGAGTAGTACGCCTCTTTGGCAAAGTAAGTTCCACATCCATATGTTGTAGCTGAAAACACCCAGAAGCATTTTTGAATGTTAAGTGTGCAATACGAATGAAAGCATCCATCTTCCTCAAACACTTTGTCTGTAGTTTAAACTAGAGCTGTATATCAAGTCTGAGGGGCAGCTGCATTGTCTAATTTGCTCACGGTAACATGGATGTATAAACGTAATGCAAATTATTTTAATTTTAAAAACATTTTGAAAATGAATGCAGGAAAACCCCGGTGGCAGGGGACCCTGTTCCTGTTTCAGGTTTTCAGTCCACTGAATTCTGTTGAATTCAGATGTACCAAAGTAGGGTTGAACTGAAAATTTACAGGACGGTAGATCTCCATAAATGGGGTCTGAAACCACTGCCCTGTGTTAATGTCAAATCTGTATTGACTCGTTCCAAGTTTAAAGTGCTACGGACCTGTTTCACTGAATATTTACATTCAGCCTGTACTTTCCAGGGTCTATTATTCATTGAATAACCATACTGTAGATCACATGAGGCTAGTATATGAACTTCTATTATTAATTAAATGATTTGGGCCCAAATATATTAATTAAATGCATTTAGCACAGCAAGCAGATACGGGAGTTTTTGTGGTCGGTACCATTTCTGCCACAGAAGCTGCGGTTGAAACCGTTCTTGTTGATCTTCTGGCAGATGTCCTTGGTTGTTCCATGGTAGAGGAACTGCTCATTATCACTTTTTGTATATTTTTTATCCAATGCCTGTTTGCTTACTGCATACTTCCTCCACTGCTCCTGGTGCTGGATTCTCTGGATCTGAAGGGGTTTTACAAACATCAATCTCAAGCTTTAACCTTACAAGGGCTCACTTTCAGTTTTTGGGTGTAGTATTTGCTAGAGGTTGGAGCTTTTGGTTTTATTCTTTGGAAATTAGGTTAGGGAAATGGGCTTGTAATTTAAAGTGTTCAAAAATGTTCAATTTGCAACTGGAGTGAAGCAATTGTACTTCTGAGCAAAGTGCTAAACCTGACTTGTTTTAGTAAATATCCAGCTGTATGAATAGATTGTATGTGAAAAGAATGTACGGTGTGAATGAATTGGAGTGAATGATGAGATGTACCTGGACCACTTCAATCTTTTTACTGTATTTCTGTGCAAAAACCTGACAGGATTGCACAAATCTTTCAGAAATGTTCTGAAATTCATTAGAGTTTTCTAAGAGTAGAATGATGTCCAGATCTTTTCCATCCATCTTGGTCCATGTAGGTGGTGTTGTAATGATAGCTGCAAAATAATAATTAATGTATAATGATTCAATTCATTGGAATTCTAGTATTCTGTATTATGTGACATATTTAGCTAAATGTTAGCTAGTGGTGACGCTAGCCACTGCTTCTAACATCTTTGGATTTCAGTCTGCTTTCGCTTGCCTGCACACATCTCAAGTCTTCTGAAAGTCCTGAAGTCTTTTGGATTTAGGCATGAGATCCTAGCCCAGGAGAGAAATATGCTGGTAGAATCTCCCTAAATAGCTAATTAATGTTACTGGAAACTGGTGAACCACTTGATTATTAATGTGTAGCCATCAAGGCTAATCTCTTGCAAACCCAGCTCAACACTGAAGTAGCTGTAAGCCAGTAATAAGTAACATTTGGTGTCATGCGCTGGTCAGCTTGCTGACTTCCCCCTCCCGGAGCATGCATTGTTAGCCCCCACCTTTTGGCACACATGCCTGTGGGGGAGAGCTAGAGAAGGATTCCTGGGGAGCCCCCCTTCTTTCATATTCCTTACAGGGTTAGAGCACAGGAATACTGGAGATGGCATAAAGATGTTTCATGATAATCCCAGGTAATAGTAATGTTTGGTGTTATTCTGATTGGTTCAGTGCGACTGGTGTAATGGTCTAGTTTTTGTAACAGTCTACCTTTGATATCATAACCATTCAGGAGCCGAGGGGAAACTGGGCAAAATCTGTCTCTGTAGAAGCCATTTGTTTTAGCTCACTGGTGGGAGTTTGCCTGTAAATTCCAGATGGGTTACCTGTTTTCAGGGTCAAGAACTAAGGCCTAGATTTTGGAGATAAGCTTTGGGGAGTTTCAGGCCATCAGCGCCAAAGGAGATAAGGGGAGTTTAAGGGGTCAATAAGTCATGGGAACCGTAACCCACCACCTGGGCCCCTCCTATGGGAAAGGCTCCGGACACTCCCACAGTGCCCTCATTTGGGCACTGCTGTCATTACACCGGTGACTGCTCTCCTAGATAAAATATTCAAAACTTCTATTGAGATAGTAAATAGACCCGGTAAAACCTTGAAAACATTGTCCATGTGATCCTTGTATTATTGCATTAAGTCTTATGTAATGGTAACAGGGAGTGCATGTATAATGGATGCTCAGGAGGGAGGTTTCATGATAACTGCAACATAATAAAACATAAGGGTAATCTGTTTGGTATGGATGTGATCCAGTAAAATCAAGGAATTGGATGAGATACATTTCATAGCAAATGGAGTTTAATAAACGATAGTTTCAGTAACTCAAGGGAAAACCTACACGTCCTCTCTGGGAATCATCTCATTTTCCCTACTTAACAACCTCCAAGGGTGGGGGTCTAAATTCCAGATTTGACCACCCCTCCAGGTTGATTTATGGCACTGCCGCCTGGTTTCAAACGTATGATTTGGCATAAAAGCAAGGGAGACAGACCAATCTGGGAAGATCGCATTAGACTTCCCACACAACATGTCGTGGGAAAGTATGTATCAGGAAAACCGTAATCGGCTTCCCACACTCTGCATGTTCTACTCTTTGTTTGTGTGTAGCCAACACAGGCGAGGTATGATGATTTACTCTATCTCTATTCTTAATTTGTGTAGACTGTAATTGACTATTGGAATTCTAAAGCTAATAACCTACCTGTCTGCGAATAAACTATTTTGTTTGTAACTTGCGTGATCTCCATGACTCTAATTCATCTTGCACCTTTTTCAGCCTAAATTACGACTGAATACTCAGGGGAATGATATTGACCAGAGACCGACTGATCAGTGGCTTTGTATTATTCGTGGTATTTCCAAGCTGAGAGGCCGCTAAGTTCGGCCCAAAGGATTGGTGGTGCATGGCTCTAGGTGGGAAGGGATCCCATGGGCGTTACGACGCTGGTTCCTGTCAAGTTAACTCTAAGGAGCCCATTTAATGCACGCCGACCTGGGCTCGCAACTATCATGTCAGTATAGTGCATGTATTGTGTTGGCTAGACCCTCAGCCTCTGAGTTCTCCGCCGAACTGAAATTTCAGCAATAAATGCAAATCCCGGGAGCATAGATTGAGTAATGGTGGCGCAGGTAAGAGTCAAGTGTAATCACTCCCGAGGTTCGCATATGTTTCAAACCCAAATTTCTAAATTATATCTTAAATGGAGTCAGATAAAGAAGGTAGATGTATTGACCCTACTGTGGAGATTCTTGGTCAGCCCAGACCAGTAAAGAGCGGAAGGCAGAGTGGTACTACTGTCTTTGTAACGTGGTTTATTCATTAGCTGATCTAGACTCTCCGCATAGCGGTCATTACTATTTAACCCTACTAATATTCTTCCAGCAACACCAGAAGGACAAGCGTGCAAACCCCATCGGCCCTTGCTAAATTCCATCATTGGGTTAGCGTGGGGTTTTACATAGCCAATCGTCTCCTCTTGACCATGCCTTCTATTGGATCAGAGTGTATGAGTTCAGTGTATTGGACACATGCCTTTGGGATACAAGACAGAAATAAAAAAGGCCCATACACGGAAGAGGCCTATGATCTGTTCCACAAAGCAGGATGACTGAATTAGCCAGATAACTGCACTGAGTATATCCTGGACCCCACCCAAATCTGGAACATGGACTGGAACATGGACAAGTAGACAAGCAAGGCATTGGGCAGAAGTGAACACAGCTACAGGTTGCCAGTGTATCATAGTAATGACTGAGCATGTTTGTTTTATAATATTTCAATGTGAAAATCCTGCATAGTATGCCTTTTAACACATTTTGTTCTGACCATTGATATCAAAAATGGTTTATTTCTATTCAGCAGTAGTTTTGGGGATATGCCACATTTTAGACAATGACTACTTGCTTCACTGGTCAGGCTGAAAACTTGTCAAGACAGGTACTGACCTGTTTCAGAGTCAGACAGAGGGGTCCTCTTAATTCTGCTAATCTGCCCTCCGCTGTCTGTTTGTTCCATCTTCTCGAAATCCACTGTGAACCTCCCCTTTTCGTTCTGGTAAGTGTAGAACTTGTCCTTTCTGTGGAAAGCCAGCTCCAGTTCACAGTTGATTTGTTTTTCCAGGCCTGTCCAGGCATCTGACCTGCCCAACGTCCAGCGGACAGTCTGCCATATCCTTCTCTCCTCCCGCTTCTGGCCCTCCCTCTCTCTGGCTCTTTGCAGGGAGTCTTTGATCTGCATGACGACAAAAAGGACATCCTCTCTCTTTCCCGACACCGTCAGCCTGTTTTGCCGCATAGAGATGTGGACCTGGTGCCTCTGGCTTGTTTCAACAATATCTTGCTTATACTTTTCTGCAAGGAGGTGGAGGTAGTTGTCTACCACTTCTTGGCTGGTGCACTCCTCTGAAATCAGGTCATCGAGGCACTTCTTCACCTGGGCCAGGTTTGCCACAGAAGCTCCGTAAACTTCAGCCACCATCACAGGGAAGGTAATGTCTGCTGTCATGCTTTCCAGGCTCTGGCTGGGAATGTTTGAGTTTTTCTGGGAAAGGCTGGAGCTTGTGGGAGTGGGAAGTTGTCTCCTATGTGTCGCTATTTCCGCTATTTCCATGAAATTAAAGGAATATAATTAGACCAATAACCTAATCCAGGGCAACCTTAAAAATTTTAAATAATATACTATCCATCCAGCTTGTTTTTTAAGGGTTACAGTAGTAAGGATTATGTTTTTGTTATAAATCCATGGTATGTAGCTGCCTAGTCCAGTCTCTCTGAAGGGATGGGTCTTCGGTCTGTGGCAATTGATCAATCATTCAATTTATTTGAAAAATCAAAAAAAAAACAACTATTGATTAACACTGTTCTGTCTAGCTACTGCAGTAGATTCACTATGACAAAATGATACTATATTTCAAAACCTCATAAATTGCTGTTATTGATCAGGGCATGCTGCCTGCTCCTTCAGGTATAAAATCAGTTGCCCATCCAGGCGATAGGTTTAAGAGAACAGAAGTAAAATACTCTGGTAACCAAACCAAACGGTATCCCACGTTCATTAACTGATTAGGGACCACTGTGTATTAACAACACTCCCAGCTCTATTCTACAGTGATAGATGTGCTGTTTGGATCATACCTGCCACCCCAGGCATGGGGGTGACCCCCTTGAACTTCTTCATGACTTGTCCAAAGTCAGATATCATCTTTGGCTGGAATATGACGATGTTAACCGTGGTGATGGAAGATTTTGGCTTGTCCAACAAAAAGTAGCAGATGGCATCAATCATGGCATTGGCCACCTGAGATGCAGTCAAATTTGCAGCTCCTATAAAAAGGGAGAGAAGATGTGAGGCCGAAGAGGACTCTACATTTTTTACTTGTGACATTCATGGACTGGCAGTGGCGTACCTGTCCCCAGTGCTGGGAAGGCCACGGTCTGGGCTTTGATGCGGTCGCAAGTTTCTAAAACTTTGCACATGGAATTGGTGATGTCTCTCTCCATAGTCTGCCCGACCATATGGATGATGTGCTTGCATTTCAGATTGCCAGGTTTTGTAATTACTACTCCATCTTTAGGTTGTGTCCCTGGTCAACAAAATAAAAGCAACAGTTTCTACACTGAAAAGCAATACCATCAAACCAACTACTCCCAGCTAACCAAGAAATCCCATCAGGCTCTCAGTAATGGAGTTACAGGTGGTGTCATACCTAGAGCTCTGCACTCATCCAGTACTGTCTGTCCAGCTGCTTTGAGAATGGCCCCAGACACCCCTGTCAAAATGAAGACAATGCACAGGTCAACTAATCAAATGCCTATTTCACGATCCTGAGACCAAAACACAAATACGCAGGTCATGGTTGATTAGTAGATTATCATATTTTTAACTACCCTTCTGATTATGTGGTTTAAATTTGGATTCATATTTTTTAAATTTAAGTTTAACTTTCCAAAGAACAAGTGAGGTTCAGGCTGGCTGTTTTCCAAGATCAATCTCTCTTTGTGTTTTAGTTTGTTCTCAGCCATACCTGTCATGGTGGAGGTAATGACTCTAGGTGGCCACCAGAGGGCTGGGGCTCATTGGTTGCACCTGGAGTTCATTAGCGCCAGAGGATTTCTCCTAAAAGAGTACTTAAGGCCACTGCTGGCAGTCCATTGACGCTTTTGTATTCAACCGTTCACCCTTGCACAAAGCCGGTAACGCACAAGGTAGACTCTGCTAAATTACGAGTCTGGTGTGTGATTCTCAACTCGTTCTTTAAAAGGTAAGGAAGGCGTTCAGCTGGTAGTGTTTCCTTCACTGACGCCTTCCTCGAGAGTCTTGGTTTTTCTTTTTTCTTTCGGGCTTGTGTGAGCCGGTGGTAGAGGGACGTTGTCCCCAGTAATGTATTTTGGTTTGCATTTTTTGTCCTGAGCTGCGCCTCAAGGTTTTTATTTTCTTGCCTAGTTTTTCCCGCTAGGTTGTACTTTATTTTCATACTCGGTCTGCGACCATCAGTGCTCAGTTATTAGCACTTATTTTGGTTGAGTGGTTCGCCCTGTTTTCAAAGAGTCGTTTTATTTTCTATTAGCCGTTTTGGGCTTCATTTCTGTTTGTTTAAAAAAAAAGACTTGTTCCTGTTATTTTCTTTTCCTGGCTGTGTATCCCTATTCCCCCTCCTCCCGGGATTTAGTGGCGAACACGTTCGCGTGTTCGCTTAGAAGGGTTTTACCCTTGGTCGCTTCTGGCTCTCCGCCCAGCCCCAACATTACAATACCTTAATTACTAGGTGCCATCTGATTGGATGTGAACTGAAATCACTGGTGTATGGTATTATGTACTGAAGGAGCTATACGATCAGGAGAGGGCTTCAGGGCTGTAGCATATGCCAGAGAAGAAACAGGTACTCACCTGAGCTCAAATCAAGGCTGGTGTTGGTGCTGCTCACAATGACATCTGTTGTCTCCTGGGTGATGTCACCACAGAGGGCTTTGACTTTTATTGGGCCCATGATTATCTCAATGCTTCCTTCTGTATAAATGAAAGGAAGGCGGTCATAAGATCTTTAAAAGATTTTATCAAAATAAAATTCCAGCTGTAAAATACAGCTATGCCAGCTTGACCAGCTTGTTATTCAAGCTTGATATTCAAGCTGTGTATGAGCTGGTCGACCAGCTAGTGCTGGTAGATTGTCTGAGCTCTACCAGCTGTTTCTAAACATATGTAGCTTGAGCTGGTAAAACCCGCTGGGAACTGGTCTGAACTGGTAAACCAGTTACTGGCTGTTTCAAAACCTAGTTTGAGCTGTTGTTTTCAGCAGGGATTACAAATACAATGCAGGAACTTTAATACCATTGTCATCTTCATCCACATCCTCAGTATCCAATTCAGATGTAGTACTCAACTCCTTGTCATCCTCCACATCATCTTTATAAGAACTATCCTGGAATCAATGTAACACATTTCTTAAATTACTAACATGAATGTTATTATGCTGGTAGATTATGATATGAATACATTGAGCAATATTTAATCACTATTACCCTATATTCTTATATGTTATCAGTTATAACAGCTGCTAAATGAGAAGGCCAAGTGAGTTTTCCATACCAGTGTAAGGGTAATCTTCTTGATAGATTCTTAATTTACAATGTGTGTTAACATAAAGACAATCATGTGATTAAAAATAACCTTTTATTTTTAATCCTTATTACTATTAGACCACTTTCTGAATTGAGTGCTTACTAGGAGTCTTTATCTGTCTCTCTCCCAGCAGACAGACAGCCTTTGACAATAATGTCTCAGCTTTTCCTAGAAGGGGGTAGCGAGCGCATTCCGGTCTTACAGCAAGGTCAACAAGGGTGTAAGACAAAATACTGATAAATGTTAGTGGCCAGCTTCATGTCTTTTTGTTTTGGTAAAGCCCCCACTTCTGAGTCAGTGTACTGAAAACTATGCTCTCTCACTTTCTGTTATTTCTTTGCAAAAAAATATGAAGTTAAACTCAAGTATAGCTATTGTTGTTTTAGAGTGGATCTGTTTCATCAGATGCTCACCTGTGAAATGTTAAAAGGGGCATTTTTCCCTAACACCAGCCAAGGTCTTGACCACTGCTTCAGCCCCTGCAGAAACTCCTGGAGGATTTTGTCTTCATAGACAACAATGTACATCAGCTTGAGAACAGTGGAGATATGCTGCGATAAATGATTGTGGAATCCTAGAAGCATGGCATCAATGACATCTGCACCACTCAGCTTTCCCCCACCTGCAATATGACGGTACAGGATCAAACACGTTAGACATTCATGGTTGCACAATGATGATGTGAAATATATGGTGACAGTCATCAGACCATCTACAGTGACAGCATTTGTAATGTGAATTGGTACATATTTATTGAATGTGGGCATCTATGCTGGTAGTATAAATAAGCTGAATGGCCATCTGTGGTGGCAGCATTCCTAATGAAAGGCTACAGCCTTATATACTTATAATATCTATGGTAGCATCAGTCATGGCTAACCACATGGCTAGTGGTTTTCCAAAGTCACCAGCCACTGAGCATTTTCACTTTTCATCAAAGTTGAATCAAGTGAATATTCTAAGTGTCAGTGGAGAAAAAATACATGTATCCACAATTTTAAATAATGTTGATAAAACATGCAAACGTGCAATGCAATAATTATTTTACTGTATTACATCCTACTGGTGGGGACAACTGGCTATATCTGATGGTATTGAGCACTATGAGAATGTAATGCGCTATTGTTCATTTAATAATGTGAACGTGGAAGCCCTGCTGATGCATTCTTATTTCATTTTTGAAACTTGCAATTGCAATTACATACAACTCTTATCTTTTATACATGGAATCAATCTGGTAGCCCTTCTCTGAACCTTTTCCAGTGCCCTATATCTTTCTTATAGTGCGGTCCCCAGAACTGCACACAGTACTCCAAGCGGGTGTAACAAGAGTATTGTATAAGGTGAGTAAGAACTTATACTCCATACTCCTGGCTATGTATCCTCTCATCATGTTGACAGAACCTGAAAGGCTTTGGTCAACTATTATCCCCAAGTCTTTTTCATCTTGAGCACTTCCCAATTTTGTACCTCCCATAAAGTAGTCCTGCCTTATATTTTTCTTTCCCACAAGTTGTAATAAACTTGTTTGTTTATTCTAAAAATGATGAGAGTTCTTGTGGTTTCAACACGTGTCTTTATTGACCATGTGCTCTCTTAACACCTCAGCGACAACACTGCAAGTCACTTTCTGCCTAATGCGACCGTAACTGTCGCAACACATATCTTAACATTACTGTAAGCAATTTACTACTTTTTACGTGAAAACTTGATTGAGGCTGTCTGAGATCAGAAGCAAGGAGCCAACCAAAGTCTGCAGAAGAATTGTTGCAAGTTCTCCAGCATGAAACCTTCCTGCTGATTGTCTTATAGAACTGCAGGACAGCGTTGGCCATCTCAGAGAAGTGATGCAGTTTTAACGCCAAAGGGTGTTCACAAAATGTTTTGATTTGATCAGTTTTTAACTATTCTGTCAAATTACTAAAATTTAATGTAAAATATATAGTACATTTATTTACCTTTATTTACATTATTTTTGAAAGAATGTTATCTACACAGAATGTTATACAGGTGCCTAAGACTTTTGGACAGTACTGTATTGTACTGTATAAGTGCTCACCTGTGCCAATAGCAGGGAAGGAGACGGTGGTTATGTTGTTTTTCTCGCACTGTTCCAGAACCTTCTCCACCTGTGAGGTTGCAGCAGCTGAGGAGCGGGGTCCCACCATGTGAATGATAAAGTCACACTGTAGCGCCCCACCACTTGTCACCACCACACCATCATCCTGCTGGGGCCCTTTAAGCCCAAACATGTGAACAAAATGAAACCCAATAGTTTGAGGTTATACAAAACACAGAAACTTTTTTTTCTTTTAAAGAAACTTGATTGTCAGTCTTTTGTGCACCCAGTTATTGAAACCGATGTGCCTGAAACTCACCAAATGTTTTGCACTCCTCCTCAACCAAGTTTCCTGCTGCTCTGAATATAGCTCCTGAAACTCCTAAAGGCAACATCAGATTAAGCAGATTCAGATCAATTCATGAAGATGATCATACATAGACCAAGGGATAAAATTTAGTATTTGTATTCATGACATAGCAACAAGGAAAGCACACTGGGTGCGACTGTAAACAGGCTGAATTCACTTTTATGAACCAGATAAAAGAGGGACTCACCTGCTTTCAGGTTCAGCTCATTGTTGGTTGTGTTGACGATCCCACTGACAGTTTCTGTGGTGATGTCACCTTTCTTCACTTCTATTCTGATACCATGGATCTTAACTTGAGGAGGTTTATTATAGTAGTGAGAGCACACCAAATGCAAAAGGAAGAAGAAAACACACATCAATACACAATAAAGTGTGTATTGTGGATTTAAGAGCTTTTTTTTACTAGGAGGCAAATTATTAAATTCAAGTGGAAGCATTTAAACTTGTCACTGTGATGGTAGAAAACAATATGGCTTTTTTTGAGTCACCCTCACAATGATCACAATAACAATGGTAAGAGTTGTATTTTTTATTATTTTTATTATGTGTTCTGTAAATACTGGCTAATGTTATTGTGTGCCACTTAACTACTGCAGCTAGTTTAACAATGTTACTTTTTAGCTAAGTACCCTAAATATGTTACACAACCATAGCTCAGTCAATGGAGGCAGTCAATAAAAACATGGGCAAAATATAATTAACTTCTGTGGAGTTTTGCCTCATTAAAAAGTGATGACCATATGAATTAACTGGAATGGTGTATAGTCAGTTCTTGTTGTGTGCTACTGTGGTGACGATGCTTCTTTCAGGGCGTGTTCAAGAGACCTTGATTGGCTGGGAGCTGCATTGACCTGGACTGAATACTTGGCAAGTGGAACCCAGTGACTGCCTGGATAAAGACAAAACATTCCATCAAAACATAACTGTCGATACTGTGACCCAGAGAAGCTACTGTTTTGACGGAATTATACTGATATTGAAATATTATGTTATTAAAACATTAACCTCCTTTCTCTGCAGAGACTGCTGGTTCCTCTCTTCAAAGTAATGGCAAAAGGAGTCAAAGACCTTCTGCTCAAAGGCTACTATGAATATGAATTTGATGGTTGTGGAAGTGGTCTGAGACAAATGGTTCTGCAGCCCCTTGAGAATGGCCTTGATGGACTCTTCGGGCTTAATGTTGCCTCTTCCTGTGACAGAAAGAAGCAGATTTGGTGCGGTCACATATTGCCTTGTTGTTCATCTTTAAAAGTGCCCAGAAGACAATCTTATTTGTGAGTGGTTTATTTAAACTGAAAAATACTAAAAACCCAGAAATGGACACTGAGGCCATAATCAATGACTGACCTATTGGGGAAAAAATATGGACAGTGGTTGTAGTCTGTCTTGTGTGTATCTGAGTAGTGGTTGTGGTCTGCACTGTGTAGACACGGGCAGTGGTTGTGTTCTTCACTGTATAGATGTGGGCAGTGGTTGTAGTCTGTGCTGTGTAGACAGGGTAGTGATTATTGTCTGTACTCTATAGACATAGGCAGTGGTTGTTGTCTGTGTTGTGTATATGTGGGTAGTGGTTGTGGTCTGTACTATATAGACATAGGCAATGGTTGTGGTCGTTGCTGTGTAGATGTGGGCAGTGGTTGTAGTCTGTGTTGTGTAGATGTGGGCAGTGGTTGCTGTCTTTGTTGGGTATATGGGGGTAGTGGTTGTGGTCTGTACTGTATCGACATGGGCAGTGGTTGTGGTCTGTACTGTATAGATGTGGGCAGCGGTTGTGGTCTGAGCTGTTTAGACATGGGTAGTGGTTGTTGTGTAGATGTGGGCAGTGGTTGTAGTCTGTGTTGTGTAGATGTGGGCAGTGGTTGCTGTCTTTGTTGGGTATATGGGGGTAGTGGTTGTGGTCTGTACTGTATCGACATGGGCAGTGGTCGTGGTCTGTACTGTATAGATGTGGGCAGTGGTTGTGGTCTTCACTGTATAGATGTGGGCAGTGGTTGTAGTCTGTGGTGTGTAGACAGTGCAGTGATTATTGTCTGTACTCTATAGACATGGGCAGTGGTTGTTGTCTGTTATGTATATGTGGGTAGTGGTTGTGGTCTGTACTGTATAGACATGGGCATTGGTTGTGGTCTGTACTGTATAGATGTGGGCAATGGTTGTGGCCTGTACTCTATAGATGTTGGCAGTGGTTGTGGTTTGTGCTGTTTAGACATGGGTTGTAGTTGTCGTGTTTGTTGTGTAGAAGTGGGTAGTCGTTGTGGTATGTACTGTGTAGATGTGGACAGTGGTTGTGGTCTGTACTGTATAAATATGGGCAGCGGTTGTAGTCTGTGGTGTGTAGACAGGGCAGTATTTATGGTCTGGACTCTATAGTGCTTGTGTTCTGTGTTGTGTATATGTGGGTAGTGGTTGTGGTCTGTACTGTGTGGATGTGGGCAGTGGTTGTGGTCAATGTTGATTAGATGTGGGCAGTGGTTGTGATCAATGTTGTTTAGATGTGGGCAGTGGTTGTGGTCTGTGTTCTGTAGATGTGGACAGTACTTGTGGTCTGTGCTGTGTAGATGTGGGCAGTGGTTTGGTCTGTACTGTGTAGACTTGGGTAGTGGTTGTGGTCTGTACTGCGTAGATGTGGGTAGTGGTTGTGGTCTGTACTGTGTAGAGGTGGGCAGTAGTTGTGGTCTGTGTTGTGTGGATGTGGGCACTGGTTGTGTTGTGGTCTTACCCGTCCCGATGGCTGGAAAGGACACGGCTGTGGTGTTCTTGCTCTCACAGAGCTGCAGGACCCTCTCCGTGGAGGTGGTGATGCCAGCTGTGGTAGTCGGCCCCACCATCTGAATGATGTGCTTACATTTCAAGTTCCCTCCTCCTGTGACAACCACCCCATCTTCGTTTTGGGCACCTGAATGGGGCAGGCCTGTGGTTAATATTTTATAAAATGGCTATTCCAGATCGGTTATATATGAAAAATAGTGGTACGGTAATCACTAGAAAATTCGACCAGGAGAGTGCTTGGATGTAACAAGCAAGCATAAACTCAATAATTATCGCAAGTTTGACTGTTTGGCTTGGAAGCTGCCACTTCAGGTGATATAATAAATTCAGAGCAGAGTGAGAGACAATATCCTTCTTCATAAGAATAATATACATTTCATTTTATATTAATTGATATTGTGCAAAAGTTACTCAGTTTGGCGCATTCATCTTGAACAGATTTTCCTGCTGCTTTCAGAATGGCTCCAGAGACACCTAAGAAACAAAGTAGGGTAAAAATGTATTTCCCCCAACAATGAGACAAATACTTGTGGATTAAATATGAACTCTCATTTGCAAATGACTGTATAGTACCAAACAAGCAGTTCAGCTAACTGAATATATATGATGAGATAAGATAAGTTATATTTTATTGTCCTCTGCATGTTAGCTAGGAGCACTGCAGTGCTGAGGACTAACTCCAGTTCTGATGCCAGTGACATAGTCAAGGGCAATAGTAGGAGTATACCTACAGTACTGTGCAAAAGTTTTAGGCAGGTGTTAAAAAATGCTGTAAAGTAAGAATGCTTTCAAAAATAGTTCATAGTTTATTTTCATCAATTAACAAAATGCAAATTGAGTGAACAGAAGAAAAATCTAAATCAAATCAATATTTGGTGTGACCACCCTTTGCCTTCAAGCCAGCATCAATTCTTCTAGGTACACTTACACAAAGTCAGGGATTTTGTAGGCATATAATCAGGTGTGTGATAAACCAATTATACCAAACAGGAGCTAATGAGCATCAATTGAAACACAATCTTCAACTTAAAAACTGGCATTCTTATTTTACAGCATTTTTTCACACCTGCCTAAAACTTTTGCACAGTACTGCAATCTGACATGCATCTCTTTCGGTGTGGGAGGAAAGCAGAGTATCCACACCAAAGAGGGGAGAACATACCAACTCAAAATCCATGAAAAGAGGATCTAGCCAGCCAGAACCTGGCTAACCACTGCAACACTGTGATGCCATACATATGGCTATTCTACCAGAATAACACGAATCCCATAAAGGGCTTGCATGTTCTATTTTAATAGAACAAAGGCGTTGATAGTAGCAAATAATCCTCCTGTCATGATGATATTCGTATGTTCTTATGACTCAAAGATGCACATACAGGAACGTACCAGTGTCTAGATTCAGACTGTTATTGTTGGAATTCACAATGGCATCCACAGCCTCTTTGGTAATGTCTCCTTTCTTCAGAATTACTGTAATGCCACCAATATCCACTGAAATTATTGACAACAAGAAAAACATATAAAGCCAAGTGAGAGACAATGCATTGTCTACAGTATCTCCTAATATGTGCAATGGGTGATTGTGAAATGAAATGTTACCTATACGGTCTGATCCAGGTTTAGCCAACTGAGGAGGTGGAGAAGTGGCTTGCTTTGTTGTATTTGCAGGAGGAGCAGGTAGCATTGTGTCTTTTGAATCTGTACTTGTATAACCCTATTTATCAAAAAGAAGACAACAGTATGTAAATAAAGACAGCAAATTAGTTCGAGTCAATACATTATACTGTGGCTTGTTTTCTCTCATGAGTCTGTACAAGTGATGCCACATACCTTTTCCTTCAGGACAATGTGAAATTCCTCTACAGTCTTGGCATCAGAGTCAACAATGACTATTTCCCTCAGGTGTGGAGGGGTGTTACAATGACTCTTGCAGAACTTTGCGATTTCCGTCTCAATGACTTCACAGCTTTCTCTGACAGTGAAGCCAAAAGTGCCACACCCCAGAGCCGGCATGACTATGGAGACACAGTGCTTGCTCTCTGCATTCTGGAGGCTCTTTTGGAAAGCTGATGCCAAGTACCATGTCTCCAATAACATGCTGAATCTGTTGGCATGCCATGTGGGTACTATAGCATAGATGAGGGCCTTGGCAGAAAGTTTTCCTGGGTTACCTGCAACTATGTCCCCAGCGACCAAATCATGGCGCTTCTTCAAGAGCTTATCAACAACATCTTTTACCTGAGGCCCCCCAAACTGTACAATTTCCTTGGCAACTGGATTATCAAATGACATGTTTCCACTCAATGGGCAAATGACAGCCTCAGCTGATTGCTTGGATAGTTCACCCTGGGCTATGGTTAAAGTCAGGAAGTATCCCATTTTAAATGTCCACGACAAGTGAGAGCTTGTCTGACTGGCTTGCTCAACAGTCAGATAAAGCTTACAGGCAAAGTCCTTGGCCTTGGCCTTGAGAGCATCTTGATGTTTCTCCAACACTTTTGACTCCCCAGCATTGGAGTATATGTGTTTCTCATGCACAATGTTTGAAATTTGCCTCTTCACAGCTGCCACAGCCTCCTTGATGTTGTCACTGGCAGCGGTGACCTTCAGGCAAGGGGACGCCTGTGTCCTTGACGACAGAATGGTGACATCCAGGGCTTTCATTTCAGGGGCCTCAGACAGCTTCATGCAAGCATCAATGTATTCAACCTGTCTCAGTGCATTCAGCTGGATGTCTTCTGTCACTGGCATTTTGTTATTTTGATATCCTCTCAGTTTCCTAGCAACATCTGTAACCACGTTTTGGAACCCACACACTGCAATCTGCACACCAGAATGTGAAATCTTGATGTTCCGTGTATTATTGCTGGATTCTACCTCTTGTATTATACCATGGTAGAAAACATTCCAGTGTTCTTCCTGGGTGACTTTTCTTTGATCAAAAGAGAGGTTGATGACATCTTCTGTTAGTATCTGCTTTATTTTATCTCTGGCTTTCTCAACATCTTGCTTCTCAGCAAGAATCTGGATTGAATCTCCAAAGGAGAAGACTGTAGCAGAAATGTGAGTAAAGTGATCACGCTCAAAACTTTTCAGGTCCAGGGACTGCAAAAACATTGTTAGGTTGGGTGACAGATGCAAAGATTGGATGGATAAATTATCTTTTGTGTTCTTTATGATTCCCTCTGCTGCATTCACCTTGTCTCTGAGGCCTTTGAGATTAAATGTCAAGTTTACTTCATCTTTCTGATGTTGAACCTCTCCTTGAAGTTTTACAGACACCAAGTTCCACACAAAATCCAGTTCTTCCTTACTGGCTACACGGACCTTCCTTACCACAGTGTTTTTTTCAACATCCACTTCTTCTTTCGCTTTGTTCAACAGGAGTTGGATTTTACCTTGAAGCTTCTTCACTTTGTTCTGTTGCCCCACCACCACAACAGAGTTTTTAGTGCTCTCAAATGTGACTCTGGAAGTTTTGAGATTTAGACTGAGGCATTTGTCCTTCACTCTATCCCAGACCTCTTCAGTTGATATCAATATGACTATGCTATATTTCTCCAGCAATGCCTCAGCTGCTTGCTTAGTCTTCCTCTCCCATGTACGGGGCAGACAGTGTAGCAACAGGGACTCTCTGTCCACTGCCATCTCCAAAACCACCTGAGAGATCTCCGGGTCAGCCTTAAAGGAGATGCTGGTGTTCAGCTCTTTTAGTGTGCTCTCAAAGTCCTCTTTGCACACCTCATCACTTTGGATGTATTCAAGGAACAAAGCATCCACAAGAATGGAGAATTTATGAGGGGAGGGTAGCGTAGTGTGTTTCTCTCCTCTTAAGGCTTGCTGCAGACTGGAATAGTACAAAAAAGCACAAAGGCTGACTCCACAAATATTGTGTTTCTCTTCGGCCACTCTGTTTGCAACTGTAAAATTGGAAAAGGAGATGAAGAATGTGATTAATCATAGGACAGAGAACATTAGTGTATAAAAGAAGATCATAACGTGAGGTGAATGCATGATCACATACCATGAAAATCGTCAAATTCTATAAGCACACTCTTTGGTTTATTGTCCAAATTCATGCATTTGACTTGCCCTCCTTTACTTCTGCTGGAAAAATATGCCCTGAGCACCTCTTCTGAGATGTTCTCCATATTTCCTTCCACCAGCACAGAGTCTGTGTACTCCAGACGACTGGCGAAGATATGCAAGTTCTGAAGTCTTTTTGAGGAGCATTTCTTCAAAAATGCCTGAACATCTAAACCATGGGATTGACATGTTGAACAAAACTTATTAGCAACAAAATTATCCAGCATATTAGTACACTGTACTGTTCTAGACACAGGCATGTATTGATAGCCTTGATGTAAACTACAATAGCTTTATCTTGTTTATTGATAGTGCTGCCCTCCTGATGAATAGATACTATGGCATCTGGATGAATAAAAAAAAATTACGTGACTATCATGTTCCAGATTCAGCCTTGTTTGCTAATGACTAATGCTGTATGGGCCGCTCTCCCATGCTTTAGCTTTGGTATGCGGACCCACCTATATCCTGTTTGAAGGTAACTGCAATTCTCTCTCCGTCATTCAGGACCTCCCAGGAATGCTCAGCCCCTTTGCTGCAGCTCTTGATGAAGATAGAGAGGTGGCTGCACTTGCAATCCTCACTGAAGCCACTCAGGATGAACCTGCAGGGATCAAGCCTCTCCTCTGCCTTTCTCTCATTGTATAACTGTACGGACATCAAGCAACCCTCCAGGTCATGATCCTTCTTGGCCAGGACATTCTCCAAATCTGAGGTGTAGTACATGAGTTCTGTTAACATTTAATGGGCCTCTAATTCAGCCACAAACAAAATTATACAAAAGTATCATTCATTTTTAGCATAAGTGTGATACAGGTCCAGATACAGGTACAATAGGTAATATTTTTCACAAGATCAATATAAATCCCTTCCTATCACTGAAGAAGGCTCACTGACATGTTGACTCACCCTCTGTCTGTGTTTATAGTCCTTAAATTTGGTTTTCGAAATATACAATTGACGGCCCAACACTCTGGACCAAAACATTGTACAGCTGTATAATAATTCAAGCTCATTGGTTGAAAATTGGTTCTAATTTCCACAGCCAATGGTGGGGTGGGTTTCAACCCAGAGGTTGAATAATGTATTTGGAAATGCACTGATACACAGATTTTTCAATAATTTTCATTACATATTTGGAAGATGAGATGTGCAGAAAATGTGCATAAGATTTAAAAAGCTGAACAGCAGTGTTACCATGTTCTATGTTTTCATTATAGACACATTATAAAAACTTGTTTAGCTTGATTCTTAGCTGTTCTGTCGACATATTGCACAGTATTGTCATATTCTTTGCACAGAGATCAGATTAGCTAAGTAAAATCAGGAAATCACATGTGGAGAAAAGGTTACAGTACTGTACGTACAGTAAAACCACAATTTTGGTCTATGGCATTTGGACCTCTAATAAACCCCTTCTGCTGCTTTGGAAAATAGTAACGAGAAACGTGAACATATAATGAAAGCTGCTTGGCTCTCAGCACAGATCTCAGTTCTCTCTTAAGACTTCAGTTCACCAACTGAAAATCAAAAACATCTTACCAGATTGTCTGGTTAGCTTGAGAATCCATTGACTATTTCCACATCTACAAATATCAATGTCATCGGTAAATTGTTCAAAGTACAACAAAAGGATGTCTTCTTTGATTGGATGATCACTGCTCACAAGTAGTGATAACACATTGTCACCACAAACTTGCTGCAAGCCTGGAAAAAAGATAAATGCATTTATGCCTGTGCTGTTCTCAAACACTCCCAATGCTTCCATGAGAAAGGAAACTCAGGTTAACCCCTTAAGTCTCAGGCCAGTGAGCGGTTTTTTGTATTCATTCCTTTTTTCAAGGCACAATTTTCACACTTGTAATACAAACGGCTCCGGACTAGGGAGTAGACAATTGCACAGAGTTAAGGAATGTAGAGATAATGGAGAGCAGGTGCGAATACTTTTTTAAAAATTCAGAAAACACCCGAATAGTGAATCACACAAACAGGAAAAAAACTTTCACTGGGATTTAACATATGTATCACACAGTTCCTCCTCTAATGTGAAATGAAAATGAAAAACTTGTAATTATAACGATATTATATAAACACCATTTTTCAGAGAGAGCCCAAGGTAGATTCCATCCTTATCCCTGTTAAACAGTGCCGCAAGATCAGGATCTTCAAGGATACCAACACCAATCTCATTTCATCATGTGTAATTCTTTTTTTAATGGTGCACGAAATGTAAAACTAACCTGCTAATGACTTTTCAGATAGACCTTTAACATTATAGTTAAAAGATATAAGTTATTAAAGCATACATGGTCATAAAAAAGACGGTATATATCAATCTAGATAGAGCACCTGCAAAATGATAAAAACACGTCTCATGAAAAATAAGTGTCAAATAATAATGAAATATTTGTATTGTACATGGCACCTATTCTTATTACCATTGTCATACATAAGATAATAAACAGAACAGAAACATAAACATTTAACTTGCCTTCCTGGTGAAATGGTCCTGGCTCCTATAATTGATAGAAAAGAGAAAATACAATATACATTAGTAATGTTTGTTGTAAGAAGATGCAGTAAGTGCACCAGTGTTTGGCCATTTAACATTAAATCAGCATGGCCTCTGGCTCTGCTAACCACACTAAGATGTCTATAGCTATGGGGAAGAGTCACGCCGAATAAAGCAATATTAAGGCTAAATCACAAACTGCATTAATCTTTCACTATTGTTCCTAGCCAGAATTCCTTTGGGTACTGTGTCTTATCTTGTATCCATGTCATGATCCAATTTATTGCCTTTTAGGCCTGCATTCCTTCTGTAATTTTCGAGCTGCAAATATTTTTAAAGGCCAAAACATGAATTGCTAATTGACACATGATTAAACTGGTAACACATTTCAACATATTAGAGCCTACTTGTTGTTCTGACATAAATTTTTTTGATTATTCATGTTTTCAAGAAAATGAGAAGGGTTTCTGGCTTCTAAAGCTGTGTTTATTTCAGAGGGACAGCTTTGTGTTTCATACAGCAAAACCATCACATTGCTTGTTAACATTATCATAGCCATTTCCAAGATATTTACCGCTTCTCCTACGTTAGGTGCAGTTTTTCCAAAGCCAACCTCTTTCTCAAGGGGACGACGGGGCAACGGTACTGGTTTAATTCTCTTCACATTTGCGACGCCGTCCTCTTGTAGTGGCTTCACTTGAAGTTCCACC
Source organism: Conger conger (assembly GCF_963514075.1). NCBI lineage: Eukaryota > Metazoa > Chordata > Actinopteri > Anguilliformes > Congridae > Conger > Conger conger. The sequence goes on from NC_083762.1 coordinate 59,550,461, forward strand.
ACGCCCAGGGCCTTAAAATCAACCTTGTGCGGTCCTTTTTCCAACACACTTTTTGCGGCTGAGAAAGACAATAGGCAGTTGTCAGTAGAGGGTAGCCGACGGATGCGAGCATGGAACCGAAAATGAATGGGGTCCAATGGGGCTAAAGCGTTTTGCCTTTTTGCATAATTGGATATTTGCATAAAATACAACTTAAAAAACCTTTTGACCAAACATCATAACAACAACAATGATAACAAAATAAATGAATAAATAATAATAATAATAATAATAATAATAATAATAATAATAATAATAATCGGCTGATATCATCTCATTATTAAAAGTTTTTATGCATCTGTTCAGTCCGCTTTTATTGAAGTTTGTATGGTATTAATTATGTATCTGTTGTCGCCTGCCCTCTAGTGGTAAGACAATATATAGGCCGATATATAATTTGTATCAAATATTATTTGATTCCTGTATCCTGAAGTACAACCTAATTTTTTACATTACATTATTGGCATTTGGAAGACGCTCTTATCAAGAGCGATGTACAGTTGATTAGACTAATACAAACGGCTCCGGACTAGGGAGTAGACAATTGCACAGAGTTAAGGAATGTAGAGATAATGGAGAGCAGGTGTGAATACTTTTTAAAAAATTCAGAAAACACCTGAATAGTGAATCACACAGACAGGGAATAAACTTTCACTGGGATTTAACATATGTATCACACAGTTCCTCCTCTAATGTGAAATGAAAATGAAAAACTTGTAATTATAACGATATTATATAAACACCATTTTTCAGAGAGAGCCCAAGGTAGATTCCATCCTCATCCCTGTTAAACAGTGCCGCAAGATCAGGATCTTCAAGGATACCAACACCAATCTCATTTCATCATGTGTAATTCTTTTTTTAATGGTGCACGAAATGTAAAACTAACCTGCTAATGACTTTTCAGATAGACCTTTAACATTATAGTTAAAAGATATAAGTTATTAAAGCATACATGGTCATAAAAAAGACGGTATATATCAATCTAGATAGAGCACCTGCAAAATGATAAAAACACGTCTCATGAAAAATAAGTGTCAAATAATAATGAAATATTTGTATTGTACATGGCACCTATTCTTATTACCATTGTCATACATAAGATAATAAACAGAACAGAAACATAAACATTTAACTTGCCTTCCTGGTGAAATGGTCCTGGCTCCTATAATTGATAGAAAAGAGAAAATACAATATACATTAGTAATGTTTGTTGTAAGAAGATGCAGTAAGTGCACCAGTGTTTGGCCATTTAACATTAAATCAGCATGGCCTCTGGCTCTGCTAACCACACTAAGATGTCTATAGCTATGGGGAAGAGTCACGCCGAATAAAGCAATATTAAGGCTAAATCACAAACTGCATTAATCTTTCACTATTGTTCCTAGCCAGAATTCCTTTGGGTACTGTGTCTTATCTTGTATCCATGTCATGATCCAATTTATTGCCTTTTAGGCCTGCATTCCTTCTGTAATTTTCGAGCTGCAAATATTTTTAAAGGCCAAAACATGAATTGCTAATTGACACATGATTAAACTGGTAACACATTTCAACATATTAGAGCCTACTTGTTGTTCTGACATAAATTTTTTTGATTATTCATGTTTTCAAGAAAATGAGAAGGGTTTCTGGCTTCTAAAGCTGTGTTTATTTCAGAGGGACAGCTTTGTGTTTCATACAGCAAAACCATCACATTGCTTGTTAACATTATCATAGCCATTTCCAAGATATTTACCGCTTCTCCTACGTTAGGTGCAGTTTTTCCAAAGCCAACCTCTTTCTCAAGGGGACGACGGGGCAACGGTACTGGTTTAATTCTCTTCACATTTGCGACGCCGTCCTCTTGTAGTGGCTTCACTTGAAGTTCCACCACGCCCAGGGCCTTAAAATCAACCTTGTGCGGTCCTTTTTCCAACACACTTTTTGCGGCTGAGAAAGACAATAGGCAGTTGTCAGTAGAGGGTAGCCGACGGATGCGAGCATGGAACCGAAAATGAATGGGGTCCAATGGGGCTAAAGCGTTTTGCCTTTTTGCATAATTGGATATTTGCATAAAATACAACTTAAAAAACCTTTTGACCAAACATCATAACAACAACAATGATAACAAAATAAATGAATAAATAATAATAATAATAATAATAATAATAATAATAATAATAATAATCGGCTGATATCATCTCATTATTAAAAGTTTTTATGCATCTGTTCAGTCCGCTTTTATTGAAGTTTGTATGGTATTAATTATGTATCTGTTGTCGCCTGCCCTCTAGTGGTAAGACAATATATAGGCCGATATATAATTTGTATCAAATATTATTTGATTCCTGTATCCTGAAGTACAACCTAATTTTTTACATTACATTATTGGCATTTGGAAGACGCTCTTATCAAGAGCGATGTACAGTTGATTAGACTAATACAAACGGCTCCGGACTAGGGAGTAGACAATTGCACAGAGTTAAGGAATGTAGAGATAATGGAGAGCAGGTGTGAATACTTTTTAAAAAATTCAGAAAACACCTGAATAGTGAATCACACAGACAGGGAATAAACTTTCACTGGGATTTAACATATGTATCACACAGTTCCTCCTCTAATGTGAAATGAAAATGAAAAACTTGTAATTATAACGATATTATATAAACACCATTTTTCAGAGAGAGCCCAAGGTAGATTCCATCCTCATCCCTGTTAAACAGTGCTGCAAGATCAGGATCTTCAAGGAGACCAACACCAATCTCATTTTATCATGTGTAATTATTTTTTTAATGGTGCACGAAATGTAAAACTAACCTGCTAATGACTTTTAGATAGACCTTTAACATTATATTTAAAAGATATAAGTTATTAAAGCATACATGGTCATAAAAAAGACATAGCATATATCAATCTAGATAGAGCACCTGCAAAATGATAAAAATACGTCTCATAAAAAATAAGTCTGTCAAATAATAATGAAATATTTGTATTGTACATGGCACCTATTCTTATTACCATTGTCATACATAAGATAATAAACAGAACAGAAACATAAACATTTAACTTGCCTTCCTGGTGAAATGGTCCTGGCTCCTATAATTGATAGAAAAGAGAAAATACAATATACATTCATAATATTTGTTGTAAGAAGATACAGTAAGTGCACCAGTGTTTGGCCATTTAACATTAAATCAGCATGGCCTCTGGCTCTGCTAACCACACCAAGATGTCTATAGCTATGGGGAAGAGTCACGCCGAATAAAGCAATATTAAGGCTAAATCACAAACTGCATTAATCTTTCATTATTGTTCCTAGCCAGAATTCCTTTGGGTACTGTGTTTCATCTTGTATCCATGTCATGATCCAATTTATTGCCTTTTAGGCCTGCATGCCTTCTGGAATTTTGGAGCTGCAAATATTTTTAAAGGCCAAAACGTGAATTGCTAAGTATTCAACGTAAGAGCATCATAACAATTGATAATCGAAATTGATAATTTACACATGATTAAACTGGTATCACATTTCAACATATTAGAGCCTACTTGTTGTTCTGACATACATTTTTTTTTGATTATTCATGTTTTCAAGAAAATGAGAAGGGTTTCTGGCTTCTAAAGCTGTGTTTATTTCAGAGGGACAGCTTTGTGTTTCATACAGCAAAACCATCACATTGCTTGTCAACATTATCATAGCCATTTCCAAGATATTTACCGCTTCTCCTATGTTAGGTGCAGTTTTTCCAAAGCCAACCTCTTTCTCAAGGGGACGACGGAGCAACGGCACTGGTTTAATTCTCTTCACATTTGCGACGCCGTCCTCTTGTAGTGGCTTCACTTGAAGTTCCACCACGCCCAGGGCCTTAAAATCAACCTTGTGCGGTCCTTTTTTCAACACACTTTTTGCGGCTGAGAAAGACAACAGGCAGTTGTCAGTAGAGGGTAGCCGACGGATGCGAGCATGGAACCGAAAATGAATGGGGTCCAATGGGGCTAAAACGTTTTGCCTTTTTGCATAATTGGATATTTGCATAAAATACAACTTAAAAAACCTGTTTGACCAAACATCATAACAACAACAACGATAACAAAATAAACAAATAAATAATAATAATAATAATAATAATAATAATAATAATAATAATAATAATAATCGGCTAATATCATCTCATTATTAAAAGTTTTTATGCATCTGTTTTTGTCCGCTTTTATTGAAGTTTGTATGGTATTAATTATGTATCTGTTGTCGCCTGCCCTCTAGTGGTAAGACAATATATAGGCCGATATATAATTTGTATCAAATATTATTTGATTCCTGTATCCTGAAGTACAACCTAATTTTTTACATTACATTATTGGCATTTGGAAGACGCTCTTATCAAGAGCGACGTACAGTTGATTAGACTAATACAAACGGCTCCGGACTAGGGAGTAGACAATTGCACAGAGTTAAGGAATGTAGAGATAATGGAGAGCAGGTGTGAATACTTTTTTAAAAATTCTGAAAACACCCGAATAGTGAACCACACAGACAGGGAATAAACTTTCACTGGGATTTAACATATGTATCACACAGTTCCTCCTCTAATGTGAAATGAAAATGAAAAACTTGTAATTATAACTATATTATATAAACACCATTTTTCAGAGAGAGCCCAAGGTAGATTCCATCCTCATCCCTGTTAAACAGTGCCGCAAGATCAGGATCTTCAAGGAGACCAACACCAATCTCATTTTATCATGTGTAATTATTTTTTTAATGGTGCAGGAAATGTAAAACTAACCTGCTAATGACTTTTCAGATAGACCTTTAACATTATATTTAAAAGATATAAGTTATTAAAGCATACATGCTCATAAAAAAGACATAGTATATATCAATCTAGATAGAGCACCTGCAAAATGATAAAAACACGTCTCATAAAAAATAAGTGTCAAATAATAATGAAATATTTGTATTGTACATGGCACCTATTCTTATTACCATTGTCATACATAAGATAATAAACAGAACAGAAACATAAACATTTAACTTGCCTTCCTGGTGAAATGGTCCTGGCTCCTATAATTGATAGAAAAGAGAAAATACAATATACATTAGTAATGTTTCTTGTAAGAAGATGCAGTAAGTGCACCAGTGTTTGGCCATTTAACATTAAATCAGCATGGCCTCTGGCTCTGCTAACCACACTAAGATGTCTATAGCTATGGGGAAGAGTCATGCCGAATAAAGCAATATTAAGGCTAAATCACAAACTGCATTCATCTTTCATTATTGTTCCTAGCCAGAATTCCTTTGGGTACTGTGTCTCATCTTGTATCCATGTCATGATCCAATTTATTGCCTTTTAGGCCTGCATGCCTTCTTTAATTTTGGAGCTGCAAATATTTTTAAAGGCCAAAACGTGAATTGCTAAGTATTCAACGTAAGAGCATCATAGCAATTGATAATCGAAATTGATAATTTACACATGATTAAACTGGTATCACATTTCAACATATTAGAGCCTACTTGTTGTTCTGACATAAAATTTTTTTTGATTATTCATGTTTTCAAGAAAATGAGAAGGGTTTCTGGCTTCTAAAGCTGTGTTTATTTCAGAGGGACAGCTTTGTGTTTCATACAGCAAAACCATCACATTGCTTGTCAACATTATCATAGCCATTTCCAAGATATTTACCGCTTCTCCTATGTTAGGTGCAGTTTTTCCAAAGCCAACCTCTTTCTCAAGGGGACGACGGAGCAACGGCACTGGTTTAATTCTCTTCACATTTGCGACGCCGTCCTCTTGTAGTGGCTTCACTTGAAGTTCCACCACGCCCAGGGCCTTAAAATCAACCTTGTGCGGTCCTTTTTCCAACACACTTTTTGCGGCTGAGAAAGACAATAGGCAGTTGTCAGTAGAGGGTAGCCGACGGATGCGAGCATGGAACCGAAAATGAATGGGGTCCAATGGGGCTAAAGCGTTTTGCCTTTTTGCATAATTGGATATTTGCATAAAATACAACTTAAAAAACCTGTTTGACCAAACATCATAACAACAACAACGATAACAAAATAAATAAATAAATAATAATAATAATAATAATAATAATAATAATAATAATCGGCTAATATCATCTCATTATTAAAAGTTTTTATGCATCTGTTTTTGTCCGCTTTTATTGAAGTTTGTATGGTATTAATTATGTATCTGTTGTCGCCTGCCCTCTAGTGGTAAGACAATATATAGGCCGATATATAATTTGTATCAAATATTATTTGATTCCTGTATCCTGAAGTACAACCTAATTTTTTACATTACATTATTGGCATTTGGAAGACGCTCTTATCAAGAGCGACGTACAGTTGATTAGACTAATACAAACGGCTCCGGACTAGGGAGTAGACAATTGCACAGAGTTAAGGAATGTAGAGATAATGGAGAGCAGGTGTGAATACTTTTTTAAAAATTCTGAAAACACCCGAATAGTGAACCACACAGACAGGGAATAAACTTTCACTGGGATTTAACATATGTATCACACAGTTCCTCCTCTAATGTGAAATGAAAATGAAAAACTTGTAATTATAACGATATTATATAAACACCATTTTTCAGAGAGAGCCCAAGGTAGATTCCATCCTTATCCCTGTTAAACAGTGCCGCAAGATCAGGATCTTCAAGGATACCAACACCAATCTCATTTCATCATGTGTAATTCTTTTTTTAATGGTGCACGAAATGTAAAACTAACCTGCTAATGACTTTTCAGATAGACCTTTAACATTATAGTTAAAAGATATAAGTTATTAAAGCATACATGGTCATAAAAAAGACGGTATATATCAATCTAGATAGAGCACCTGCAAAATGATAAAAACACGTCTCATGAAAAATAAGTGTCAAATAATAATGAAATATTTGTATTGTACATGGCACCTATTCTTATTACCATTGTCATACATAAGATAATAAACAGAACAGAAACATAAACATTTAACTTGCCTTCCTGGTGAAATGGTCCTGGCTCCTATAATTGATAGAAAAGAGAAAATACAATATACATTAGTAATGTTTGTTGTAAGAAGATGCAGTAAGTGCACCAGTGTTTGGCCATTTAACATTAAATCAGCATGGCCTCTGGCTCTGCTAACCACACTAAGATGTCTATAGCTATGGGGAAGAGTCACGCCGAATAAAGCAATATTAAGGCTAAATCACAAACTGCATTAATCTTTCACTATTGTTCCTAGCCAGAATTCCTTTGGGTACTGTGTCTTATCTTGTATCCATGTCATGATCCAATTTATTGCCTTTTAGGCCTGCATTCCTTCTGTAATTTTCGAGCTGCAAATATTTTTAAAGGCCAAAACATGAATTGCTAATTGACACATGATTAAACTGGTAACACATTTCAACATATTAGAGCCTACTTGTTGTTCTGACATAAATTTTTTTGATTATTCATGTTTTCAAGAAAATGAGAAGGGTTTCTGGCTTCTAAAGCTGTGTTTATTTCAGAGGGACAGCTTTGTGTTTCATACAGCAAAACCATCACATTGCTTGTTAACATTATCATAGCCATTTCCAAGATATTTACCGCTTCTCCTACGTTAGGTGCAGTTTTTCCAAAGCCAACCTCTTTCTCAAGGGGACGACGGGGCAACGGTACTGGTTTAATTCTCTTCACATTTGCGACGCCGTCCTCTTGTAGTGGCTTCACTTGAAGTTCCACCACGCCCAGGGCCTTAAAATCAACCTTGTGCGGTCCTTTTTCCAACACACTTTTTGCGGCTGAGAAAGACAATAGGCAGTTGTCAGTAGAGGGTAGCCGACGGATGCGAGCATGGAACCGAAAATGAATGGGGTCCAATGGGGCTAAAGCGTTTTGCCTTTTTGCATAATTGGATATTTGCATAAAATACAACTTAAAAAACCTTTTGACCAAACATCATAACAACAACAATGATAACAAAATAAATGAATAAATAATAATAATAATAATAATAATAATAATAATAATAATAATAATAATCGGCTGATATCATCTCATTATTAAAAGTTTTTATGCATCTGTTCAGTCCGCTTTTATTGAAGTTTGTATGGTATTAATTATGTATCTGTTGTCGCCTGCCCTCTAGTGGTAAGACAATATATAGGCCGATATATAATTTGTATCAAATATTATTTGATTCCTGTATCCTGAAGTACAACCTAATTTTTTACATTACATTATTGGCATTTGGAAGACGCTCTTATCAAGAGCGATGTACAGTTGATTAGACTAATACAAACGGCTCCGGACTAGGGAGTAGACAATTGCACAGAGTTAAGGAATGTAGAGATAATGGAGAGCAGGTGTGAATACTTTTTTAAAAATTCTGAAAACACCTGAATAGTGAATCACACAGACAGGGAATAAACTTTCACTGGGATTTAACATATGTATCACACAGTTCCTCCTCTAATGTGAAATGAAAATGAAAAACTTGTAATTATAACGATATTATATAAACACCATTTTTCAGAGAGAGCCCAAGGTAGATTCCATCCTCATCCCTGTTAAACAGTGCTGCAAGATCAGGATCTTCAAGGAGACCAACACCAATCTCATTTTATCATGTGTAATTATTTTTTTAATGGTGCACGAAATGTAAAACTAACCTGCTAATGACTTTTAGATAGACCTTTAACATTATATTTAAAAGATATAAGTTATTAAAGCATACATGGTCATAAAAAAGACATAGCATATATCAATCTAGATAGAGCACCTGCAAAATGATAAAAATACGTCTCATAAAAAATAAGTCTGTCAAATAATAATGAAATATTTGTATTGTACATGGCACCTATTCTTATTACCATTGTCATACATAAGATAATAAACAGAACAGAAACATAAACATTTAACTTGCCTTCCTGGTGAAATGGTCCTGGCTCCTATAATTGATAGAAAAGAGAAAATACAATATACATTCATAATATTTGTTGTAAGAAGATACAGTAAGTGCACCAGTGTTTGGCCATTTAACATTAAATCAGCATGGCCTCTGGCTCTGCTAACCACACCAAGATGTCCATAACTATGGCAAAGAGTCACGCCGAATAAAGCAATATTAAGGCTAAATCACAAACTGCATTAATCTTTCATTATTGTTCCTAGCCAGAATTCCTTTGGGTACTGTGTCTCATCTTGTATCCATGTCATGATCCAATTTATTGCCTTTTAGGCCTGCATGCCTTCTGGAATTTTGGAGCTGCAAATATTTTTAAAGGCCAAAACGTGAATTGCTAAGTATTCAACGTAAGAGCATCATAACAATTGATAATCGAAATTGATAATTTACACATGATTAAACTGGTATCACATTTCAACATATTAGAGCCTACTTGTTGTTCTGACATAATTTTTTTTTTGATTATTCATGTTTTCAAGAAAATGAGAAGGGTTTCTGGCTTCTAAAGCTGTGTTTATTTCAGAGGGACAGCTTTGTGTTTCATACAGCAAAACCATCACATTGCTTGTCAACATTATCATAGCCATTTCCAAGATATTTACCGCTTCTCCTATGTTAGGTGCAGTTTTTCCAAAGCCAACCTCTTTCTCAAGGGGACGACGGAGCAACGGCACTGGTTTAATTCTCTTCACATTTGCGACGCCGTCCTCTTGTAGTGGCTTCACTTGAAGTTCCACCACGCCCAGGGCCTTAAAATCAACCTTGTGCGGTCCTTTTTTCAACACACTTTTTGCGGCTGAGAAAGACAACAGGCAGTTGTCAGTAGAGGGTAGCCGACGGATGCGAGCATGGAACCGAAAATGAATGGGGTCCAATGGGGCTAAAACGTTTTGCCTTTTTGCATAATTGGATATTTGCATAAAATACAACTTAAAAAACCTGTTTGACCAAACATCATAACAACAACAACGATAACAAAATAAACAAATAAATAATAATAATAATAATAATAATAATAATAATAATAATAATAATAATCGGCTAATATCATCTCATTATTAAAAGTTTTTATGCATCTGTTTTTGTCCGCTTTTATTGAAGTTTGTATGGTATTAATTATGTATCTGTTGTCGCCTGCCCTCTAGTGGTAAGACAATATATAGGCCGATATATAATTTGTATCAAATATTATTTGATTCCTGTATCCTGAAGTACAACCTAATTTTTTACATTACATTATTGGCATTTGGAAGACGCTCTTATCAAGAGCGACGTACAGTTGATTAGACTAATACAAACGGCTCCGGACTAGGGAGTAGACAATTGCACAGAGTTAAGGAATGTAGAGATAATGGAGAGCAGGTGTGAATACTTTTTTAAAAATTCTGAAAACACCCGAATAGTGAACCACACAGACAGGGAATAAACTTTCACTGGGATTTAACATATGTATCACACAGTTCCTCCTCTAATGTGAAATGAAAATGAAAAACTTGTAATTATAACTATATTATATAAACACCATTTTCCAGAGAGAGCCCAAGGTAGATTCCATCCTCATCCCTGTTAAACAGTGCCGCAAGATCAGGATCTTCAAGGAGACCAACACCAATCTCATTTTATCATGTGTAATTATTTTTTTAATGGTGCAGGAAATGTAAAACTAACCTGCTAATGACTTTTCAGATAGACCTTTAACATTATATTTAAAAGATATAAGTTATTAAAGCATACATGCTCATAAAAAAGACATAGTATATATCAATCTAGATAGAGCACCTGCAAAATGATAAAAACACGTCTCATAAAAAATAAGTGTCAAATAATAATGAAATATTTGTATTGTACATGGCACCTATTCTTATTACCATTGTCATACATAAGATAATAAACAGAACAGAAACATAAACATTTAACTTGCCTTCCTGGTGAAATGGTCCTGGCTCCTATAATTGATAGAAAAGAGAAAATACAATATACATTAGTAATGTTTCTTGTAAGAAGATGCAGTAAGTGCACCAGTGTTTGGCCATTTAACATTAAATCAGCATGGCCTCTGGCTCTGCTAACCACACTAAGATGTCTATAGCTATGGGGAAGAGTCATGCCGAATAAAGCAATATTAAGGCTAAATCACAAACTGCATTCATCTTTCTGCACTATTGTTCCTAGCCAGAATTCCTTTGGGTACTGTGTCGTATCTTGTATCCATGTCATGATCCAATTTATTGCCTTTTAGGCCTGCATTCCTTCTGGAATTTTGGAGCTGCAAATATTTTTAAAGGCCAAAACATGAATTGCTAAGTATTCAACGTGAGAGCATCATAACAATTGACAATCGAAATTGATAATTGACACATGATTAAACTGGTATCACATTTCAACATATTAGAGCCTACTTGTTGTTCTGACATAAATTTTTTTTTGATTATTCATGTTTTCAAGAAAATGAGAAGGGTTTCTGGCTTCTAAAGCTGTGTTTATTTCAGAGGGACAGCTTTGTGTTTCATACAGCAAAACCATCACATTGCTTGTCAACATTATCATAGCCATTTCCAAGATATTTACCGCTTCTCCTATGTTAGGTGCAGTTTTTCCAAAGCCAACCTCTTTCTCAAGGGGACGACGGAGCAACGGCACTGGTTTAATTCTCTTCACATTTGCGACGCCGTCCTCTTGTAGTGGCTTCACTTGAAGTTCCACCACGCCCAGGGCCTTAAAATCAACCTTGTGCGGTCCTTTTTCCAACACACTTTTTGCGGCTGAGAAAGACAATAGGCAGTTGTCAGTAGAGGGTAGCCGACGGATGCGAGCATGGAACCGAAAATGAATGGGGTCCAATGGGGCTAAAGCGTTTTGCCTTTTTGCATAATTGGATATTTGCATAAAATACAACTTAAAAAACCTGTTTGACCAAACATCATAACAACAACAACGATAACAAAATAAATAAATAAATAATAATAATAATAATAATAATAATAATCGGCTAATATCATCTCATTATTAAAAGTTTTTATGCATCTGTTTTTGTCCGCTTTTATTGAAGTTTGTATGGTATTAATTATGTATCTGTTGTCGCCTGCCCTCTAGTGGTAAGACAATATATAGGCCGATATATAATTTGTATCAAATATTATTTGATTCCTGTATCCTGAAGTACAACCTAATTTTTTACATTACATTATTGGCATTTGGAAGACGCTCTTATCAAGAGCGACGTACAGTTGATTAGACTAATACAAACGGCTCCGGACTAGGGAGTAGACAATTGCACAGAGTTAAGGAATGTAGAGATAATGGAGAGCAGGTGTGAATACTTTTTTAAAAATTCTGAAAACACCCGAATAGTGAACCACACAGACAGGGAATAAACTTTCACTGGGATTTAACATATGTATCACACAGTTCCTCCTCTAATGTGAAATGAAAATGAAAAACTTGTAATTATAACTATATTATATAAACACCATTTTCCAGAGAGAGCCCAAGGTAGATTCCATCCTCATCCCTGTTAAACAGTGCCGCAAGATCAGGATCTTCAAGGAGACCAACACCAATCTCATTTTATCATGTGTAATTATTTTTTTAATGGTGCAGGAAATGTAAAACTAACCTGCTAATGACTTTTCAGATAGACCTTTAACATTATATTTAAAAGATATAAGTTATTAAAGCATACATGCTCCTAAAAAAGACATAGTATATATCAATCTAGATAGAGCACCTGCAAAATGATAAAAACACGTCTCATAAAAAATAAGTGTCAAATAATAATGAAATATTTGTATTGTACATGGCACCTATTCTTATTACCATTGTCATACATAAGATAATAAACAGAACAGAAACATAAACATTTAACTTGCCTTCCTGGTGAAATGGTCCTGGCTCCTATAATTGATAGAAAAGAGAAAATACAATATACATTAGTAATGTTTCTTGTAAGAAGATGCAGTAAGTGCACCAGTGTTTGGCCATTTAACATTAAATCAGCATGGCCTCTGGCTCTGCTAACCACACTAAGATGTCTATAGCTATGGGGAAGAGTCATGCCGAATAAAGCAATATTAAGGCTAAATCACAAACTGCATTCATCTTTCTGCACTATTGTTCCTAGCCAGAATTCCTTTGGGTACTGTGTCGTATCTTGTATCCATGTCATGATCCAATTTATTGCCTTTTAGGCCTGCATTCCTTCTGAAATTTTGGAGCTGCAAATATTTTTAAAGGCCAAAACATGAATTGCTAAGTATTCAACGTGAGAGCATCATAACAATTGACAATCGAAATTGATAATTGACACATGATTAAACTGGTATCACATTTCAACATATTAGAGCCTACTTGTTGTTCTGACATAATTTTTTTTTTGATTATTCATGTTTTCAAGAAAATGAGAAGGGTTTCTGGCTTCTAAAGCTGTGTTTATTTCAGAGGGACAGCTTTGTGTTTCATACAGCAAAACCATCACATTGCTTGTCAACATTATCATAGCCATTTCCAAGATATTTACCGCTTCTCCTATGTTAGGTGCAGTTTTTCCAAAGCCAACCTCTTTCTCAAGGGGACGACGGAGCAACGGCACTGGTTTAATTCTCTTCACATTTGCGACGCCGTCCTCTTGTAGTGGCTTCACTTGAAGTTCCACCACGCCCAGGGCCTTAAAATCAACCTTGTGCGGTCCTTTTTCCAACACACTTTTTGCGGCTGAGAAAGACAATAGGCAGTTGTCAGTAGAGGGTAGCCGACGGATGCGAGCATGGAACCGAAAATGAATGGGGTCCAATGGGGCTAAAGCGTTTTGCCTTTTTGCATAATTGGATATTTGCATAAAATACAACTTAAAAAACCTGTTTGACCAAACATCATAACAACAACAACGATAACAAAATAAATAAATAAATAATAATAATAATAATAATAATAATAATAATAATAATAATAATCGGCTAATATCATCTCATTATTAAAAGTTTTTATGCATCTGTTTTTGTCCGCTTTTATTGAAGTTTGTATGGTATTAATTATGTATCTGTTGTCGCCTGCCCTCTAGTGGTAAGACAATATATAGGCCGATATATAATTTGTATCAAATATTATTTGATTCCTGTATCCTGAAGTACAACCTAATTTTTTACATTACATTATTGGCATTTGGAAGACGCTCTTATCAAGAGCGACGTACAGTTGATTAGACTAATACAAACGGCTCCGGACTAGGGAGTAGACAATTGCACAGAGTTAAGGAATGTAGAGATAATGGAGAGCAGGTGTGAATACTTTTTTATAAATTCTGAAAACACCCGAATAGTGAACCACACAGACAGGGAATAAACTTTCACTGGGATTTAACATATGTATCACACAGTTCCTCCTCTAATGTGAAATGAAAATGAAAAACTTGTAATTATAACTATATTATATAAACACCATTTTTCAGAGAGAGCCCAAGGTAGATTCCATCCTCATCCCTGTTAAACAGTGCCGCAAGATCAGGATCTTCAAGGAGACCAACACCAATCTCATTTTATCATGTGTAATTATTTTTTTAATGGTGCACGAAATGTAAAACTAACCTGCTAATGACTTTTCAGATAGACCTTTAACATTATATTTAAAAGATATAAGTTATTAAAGCATACATGCTCATAAAAAAGACATAGTATATATCAATCTAGATAGAGCACCTGCAAAATGATAAAAACACGTCTCATAAAAAATAAGTGTCAAATAATAATGAAATATTTGTATTGTACATGGCACCTATTCTTATTACCATTGTCATACATAAGATAATAAACAGAACAGAAACATAAACATTTAACTTGCCTTCCTGGTGAAATGGTCCTGGCTCCTATAATTGATAGAAAAGAGAAAATACAATATACATTAGTAATGTTTCTTGTAAGAAGATGCAGTAAGTGCACCAGTGTTTGGCCATTTAACATTAAATCAGCATGGCCTCTGGCTCTGCTAACCACACTAAGATGTCTATAGCTATGGGGAAGAGTCATGCCGAATAAAGCAATATTAAGGCTAAATCACAAACTGCATTCATCTTTCATTATTGTTCCTAGCCAGAATTCCTTTGGGTACTGTGTCTCATCTTGTATCCATGTCATGATCCAATTTATTACCTTTTAGGCCTGCATGCCTTCTGTAATTTTGGAGCTGCAAATATTTTTAAAGGCCAAAACGTGAATTGCTAAGTATTCAACGTAAGAGCATCATAACAATTGATAATCGAAATTGATAATTTACACATGATTAAACTGGTATCACATTTCAACATATTAGAGCCTACTTGTTGTTCTGACATAATTTTTTTTTTGATTATTCATGTTTTCAAGAAAATGAAAAGGGTTTCTGGCTTCTAAAGCTGTGTTTATTTCAGAGGGACAGCTTTGTGTTTCATACAGCAAAACCATCACATTGCTTGTCAACATTATCATAGTCATTTCCAAGATATTTACCGCTTCTCCTATGTTAGGTGCAGTTTTTCCAAAGCCAACCTCTTTCTCAAGGGGACGACGGAGCAACGGCACTGGTTTAATTCTCTTCACATTTGCGACGCCGTCCTCTTGTAGTGGCTTCACTTGAAGTTCCACCACGCCCAGGGCCTTAAAATCAACCTTGTGCGGTCCTTTTTCCAACACACTTTTTGCGGCTGAGAAAGACAATAGGCAGTTGTCAGTAGAGGGTAGCCGACGGATGCGAGCATGGAACCGAAAATGAATGGGGTCCAATGGGGCTAAAGCGTTTTGCCTTTTTGCATAATTGGATATTTGCATAAAATACAACTTAAAAAACCTGTTTGACCAAACATCATAACAACAACAATGATAACAAAATAAATAAATAAATAATAATAATAATAATAATAATAATAATAATAATCGGCTAATATCATCTCATTATTAAAAGTTTTTATGCATCTGTTTTTGTCCGCTTTTATTGAAGTTTGTATGGTATTAATTATGTATCTGTTGTCGCCTGCCCTCTAGTGGTAAGACAATATATAGGCCGATATATAATTTGTATCAAATATTATTTGATTCCTGTATCCTGAAGTACAACCTAATTTTTTACATTACATTATTGGCATTTGGAAGACGCTCTTATCAAGAGCGACGTACAGTTGATTAGACTAATACAAACGGCTCCGGACTAGGGAGTAGACAATTGCACAGAGTTAAGGAATGTAGAGATAATGGAGAGCAGGTGTGAATACTTTTTTAAAAATTCTGAAAACACCCGAATAGTGAACCACACAGACAGGGAATAAACTTTCACTGGGATTTAACATATGTATCACACAGTTCCTCCTCTAATGTGAAATGAAAATGAAAAACTTGTAATTATAACTATATTATATAAACACCATTTTCCAGAGAGAGCCCAAGGTAGATTCCATCCTCATCCCTGTTAAACAGTGCCGCAAGATCAGGATCTTCAAGGAGACCAACACCAATCTCATTTTATCATGTGTAATTATTTTTTTAATGGTGCACGAAATGTAAAACTAACCTGCTAATGACTTTTCAGATAGACCTTTAACATTATATTTAAAAGATATAAGTTATTAAAGCATACATGCTCATAAAAAAGACATAGTATATATCAATCTAGATAGAGCACCTGCAAAATGATAAAAACACGTCTCATAAAAAATAAGTGTCAAATAATAATGAAATATTTGTATTGTACATGGCACCTATTCTTATTACCATTGTCATACATAAGATAATAAACAGAACAGAAACATAAACATTTAACTTGCCTTCCTGGTGAAATGGTCCTGGCTCCTATAATTGATAGAAAAGAGAAAATACAATATACATTAGTAATGTTTCTTGTAAGAAGATGCAGTAAGTGCACCAGTGTTTGGCCATTTAACATTAAATCAGCATGGCCTCTGGCTCTGCTAACCACACTAAGATGTCTATAGCTATGGGGAAGAGTCATGCCGAATAAAGCAATATTAAGGCTAAATCACAAACTGCATTCATCTTTCTGCACTATTGTTCCTAGCCAGAATTCCTTTGGGTACTGTGTCGTATCTTGTATCCATGTCATGATCCAATTTATTGCCTTTTAGGCCAGCATTCCTTCTGGAATTTTGGAGCTGCAAATATTTTTAAAGGCCAAAACATGAATTGCTAAGTATTCAACGTGAGAGCATCATAACAATTGACAATCGAAATTGATAATTGACACATGATTAAACTCGTATCACATTTCAACATATTAGAGCCTACTTGTTGTTCTGAAATAAAAATTTTTTGATTATTCATGTTTTCAAGAAAATGAGAAGGGTTTCTGGCTTCTAAAGCTGTGTTTATTTCAGAGGGACAGCTTTGTGTTTCATACAGCAAAACCATCACATTGCTTGTCAACATTATCATAGCCATTTCCAAGATATTTACCGCTTCTCCTATGTTAGGTGCAGTTTTTCCAAAGCCAACCTCTTTCTCAAGGGGACGACGGGGCAACGGCACTGGTTTAATTCTCTTCACATTTGCGACGCCGTCCTCTTGTAGTGGCTTCACTTGAAGTTCCACCACGCCCAGGGCTTTAAAATCAACCTTGTGCGGTCCTTTTTCCAACACACTTTTTGCGGCTGAGAAAGACAATAGGCAGTTGTCAGTAGAGGGTAGCCGACGGATGCGAGCATGGAACCGAAAATGAATGGGGTCCAATGGGACGAGAACTTTTTGCATAATTGGATATTTGCATAAAATAAAACTTCAAAAACCTTTTGACCATAACAACAACAACGATAACAAAATAAATAAAATAAATAAAATAAGTAAAATAAATAAAATAATATCATCTCATTATTAAAAGTTTTTATGCATCTGTTTAGTCTGTTTAGCTTTTATTGAAGTTTGTATGGTATTTATTCTGTATCTGTTGTCGCCTGCCCTCTAGTGGTAAAACAATATATAGGCCGATATATAATTTGTATCAAATATTATTTGATTCCTGTATCCTGAAGTACAACCGAATTTTTTACATTACATTATTGGCATTTGGCAGACGCTCTTATCAAGAGCGACGTACATTTGATTAGGCTAGGCAGGAGACGATCCTCCCCTGGAGCAATGCGGGGTTGAGGGCCTTGCTCAGTGGCCTGACGGCTGTGCGGATCTTATTGTGGCTACATCGGGATTAGAAACAGCGACTTTGCGTGTCCTAGTCATTTACCTTAACCACTACGCAACAGGCCACCCCCTGTAAATGGTTTCATTCATTGCTGTTATCTGTTATCACAGTCTACTATATCAGCGGTTTTAGGTTTTCACAAGTTGGCAACCTGCTTAGTTTCACTTTCACTTCCTAAGAAATCAGATTATTGAAGCTGTTCAAAGACACTCAGTTTAATTTTTTTATTTTACGTTCAACATTACCTTCATCCTCTACGTAAATGAGCAATGCATTCCTCTTGTCATTGGGGTCATTTCTAATTTCCGAAATTTCTCCTCCAGATTTTCTTTTATTTCTGAAATACAATTCCAACTTTGATTTCACAGAAGCAAAGTCACCGGGAAGACCGACTAAAATTAATGTATTTTCTTCCATAAAGACAAGGACAAGAGTTGCATAAGTGCAAAGAACTACTAGGCTGTCGGACGAAGTTTGAAAAGAAAGTAAATGAATGCAAAACAACTTAAGACAACTTGTTCCTGAGCAGGAACAAATGAAGTGGCGGTTAGTCATGCAGCCTACTTCCCAATTCCCGGGAAATATGTCATTAGATTTTGGAGACAAACGAAACATGAAAGCCAAAACCAAAACGAACAAACGACGTATAAGGTGCAGGCTACTTTGAAAGAGGGATTGGGAAAGTGCAATTTCTGAGTAATATGCTAGCCTACGATGATAATTGCCTGTTAATGACAACAGGTATGGGTGCAATTAAATTTGAAACATTTGAGATCGAATCGAATGTAGTAAATTGCAACCTGCGGCTGTTTTTGATTTAAAAATTTGGTGTACATTACTTCATAATACGTTTGATGCATATTGCATGGATAAAAAACGATATAAATAATTGGGCAATATATAATTACACTACACATTTTGAAACATATACATGTATAACTCTAAAGTATATATATATTTTAAATTGTTCATGTATTAGATATGTCCATAATTTCCCCAGGTTATATACGTAATTGATTCATGGAAAATAAAAGAGGCCGTGAGTCTAAAAGGCTGTAATTAATTATGCGAGTTTGAGTTTTACCTTCCCGTTACGTAAGATTTTATGACTGCTTTTATGTTTGGGGTCTATGCTACATCGTAGGCTATGCTACATTCTTATTTATTGCATTTTTGTTCTAGACTAATTAAGGGACCCGCAGGGGTGCTGTGGGTTATTTATCAAAGCATACGCATTTGAGCAATATTGCATTGTCAGCGTGACTGACTGTACATCATTCAGGCGCCTTCATGCCCTGCTGCCAATGAGGACGCGGGCTCTGTGACTGTGACCGTTCCCATCGCGGTTGGAGTACTGGTCATGGTACGAGTAGTACGCCTCTTTGGCAAAGTAAGTTCCACATCCATAGATTGTAGCTGAAAACACCCAGAAGCATTTTTGAATGTTAAGTGTGCAATACGAATGAAAGCATCCATCTTCCTCAAAAACTTTGTCTGTAGTTTAAACTAGAGGTGTATATCAAGTCTGAGGGGCAGCTGCGTTGTTTAAATTCCTCACGGTAACATGGATAAATGTAATGCTAATTATTTTCATTTTAAAAACATTTTGAAAATGAAGGCAGGAAAACCCCTGTGGCAGGGGACCCTGTTTCAGGTTTTCAGTAGTAGAGTCTGCTCGTTATCACTTTTTGGATATTTTTTATCCAATGCCTGTTTGCTTACTGCATACTTCCTCCACTGCTCCTGGTGCTGGATTCTCTGGATCTGAAGGGGTTTTACAAACATCAATCTCAACTTTTAACCTTTCAAGGGCTCACTTTCAGTTTTTGGGCGTAGTTTTTGAGGTTGGAGCTGTTGGCTTTATTCTTTGGAAATTAGGTTAGGGAAATGGGCCGTGAGTCTAAAAGGCTATAATTAATTATGCCAGTTTGAGTTTTACCTTCCTGTTATGTAAGATTTTATGACTGCTTTTATGTTTGGGGTCTATACTACATCGTAGGCTATGCTACATTCTCATTTATTGCATTTTTGTTATAGACTAATTAAGGGACATAGCCTACGCTATGTGGGGGTGCTGTGGGTTATTTGTCTAAGCATACGCATTAAAGCAATATTGCATTGTCAGCTTGACCGACTGTACAGCAGTACAACAAATGTGAAATCATCCCATCATTTAAAAGTAATAGCCTAGATGTTCTGACAAAATGAACTCCCAATTAAATCACACTTAAATATGATCACATTTTAATGTCCCCAAGGGCCTGGTCCTGCCTCATCCAGCGAACCGAAGAGGTAACCTCCCCCTAGTGGCAGCAGGCCAATCTTCTCACAGAATCTGTCTGAGCCATACACTATTTTGCCATCTGACTGGTTAACATCTCTTAGGGTAAAAACGGCTAAAATTTGAGTGATGCATTAAATTGCCCTGTGGCTAAATGTCAGATAATGCATACCCATAACAGCTTATTTTTGTAATGTTCAGAGTCTGTTCTGTTTGTTAGTTTATCGTTGTTTATTATCGTTATTTTTGTATTTATTATCTTTCATATTCATGTCTGGTGTTCTGTTTATAGTCATTAGTCTTTGCATTCGTCTTCCCCTGTGATGTCTGAGTCTGAATGTTTACGAGCCGGAGTCACTCCCCTGTCTGTGTGCTCCACTATTTGGGTGTTTTTTTCAGTCACGGACGAGTAAACATGTCTAAACACTTTTATTTTCAAAATAAAATTTCAACCACAAAAATGGGAAAAAAATGAAAAACAAGTTATTTTTCATAATCAGCATAAAAATACTATATTATATATAATTTTTAAAAAATCGTCTGAAAATGACAGGTTTTTTCCTAAATAATTGGCGGGGAAGGGGTTAAATCACATAACTAACTTACTAACGCATCTCCAGTTTCAATTCTGTTCTGTAACTTCTGTAACAACAGCCTTAGTGGCTGTGTCTTAAGATCTCACCAACCTCTCACATAATCCTGACTTTACCCCTTTTTGAGCTGTATTAGTCTCACATTGGGAGGTTTGTGATTTAACATTTAACAGGATGTGTGATCTTAATCCAGTATGAATCTGCAACGTCTGTAGTCTTCAAGTGCAGAATGTAAAAATGCCAAAGCAAATGATCCTGTTTCACCCAACTCAGAGGTCCTACAGTAATAGCAGTCCCGTTCGAATGGACTCTGCAGTAATTTAAAAGCACATTAAAAGGGTTTGCCTTGGGTCTTGGCAACAGTTTAGTTTTTCCCCCGCAGAAGTGCAGTTAGTGATGTATACAACCAGTCTATCTGGTCATTTCAGAAGAATTGCAGAAATGGATAAGCCCATACAAATAGACTGGACAATACACCTTGGAACCTTACTGCAGCACAGCCTACTGTACAACCCATCCAGCTCAAATTAGGCTTTTGTCTCTTGTTCAGATTCTGATTCTGATTCTGAGTCAGTAGGTGTAGTAGATCCCGGACTTTGCAAAACCTTATGAATATTCCAATAAGTGTTTGTACATCTGAACTGCAGACATCAAATCTTTAATATAGATACTACAATGTGGTCCATTTGAACAATGCACTCCATTCCTGACATTCTAGCTTAAATAATCAGTTTGAGACAGACAGCAGAAGGTGTAACTTAATATGAAGACATCCTTAAGAATTGTATGGACATTCAAACTCGTTTAAAGCTCACATTTATCAGAAATATAGATGAAACTGTTTTGCTTTAAGATTAAACTTTTTTTTTGAAAGGACACTTGTTCTTCCCGATACAAATAATCTGTCGCACAAGTGAAATTTCCATCTAAAACTATCCAGATCGATCTACAATGCATTAAAAAAGATTATATTTATATGTCATCAGAAAATATGAAATGTCAATTAAAGCTGTTTAAAGCACAAAGTGGATCATTAAAGGCCCACACGTTTTCATGTTTTTGAGCTTCTCGTATGATCTTGGACCATTTTTGCTCATTTGTGTTCCATACTGATTCAAGTGGGGGGAAAAAAGTTCAAATACAATTTTTTGGAGCTGTTCATAGAACAATGTGACATGTTTTTGCATTATTTGATCATGTTGCTAAATGTTAACACAGAGAGCTGACCCATGGGGTCAGGGGCGCTCTGAGGGCAGGGTTAGGGACCGAAGTCATTGCTCCTTGCAATACTAAAACCAGGAAAAGAAAGCTGATGCACGTGGGCCTTTAATGATTCTTAATTGGTGGCCAAGTAGATGCCCCCCCACCCCATCACACTGTCTTGAATGTGATGAGGTATTCAGGGTAGGCGCCCGAGTCATAGAAAATGACAAAGATGAAGGGGTTCTGGAGTTTGTCCACCGCACAGTCATGCAGGCCCGCTTGGAGATTGTTGGGGTCCACAGGAGACGGCGCCTTCATGCCCTGCAGTCCGAGGCAGGGCTTGCCAGTGAGGACGCGGGCTCTGTAGATGTACTTGTGACCGTTCCCATCGGGGGTGGAGTACTGGTCATGGCACGAGTAGTACGCCTCTTTGGCAAAGTAAGTTCCACTTCCATAGATTGTAGCTGAAAACACCCAGAAGCATTTTTGAATGTTAACTGTGCAATACGAATGAAAGCATCCATCTTCCTCACACACTTTGTCTGTAGTTTAAACTAGAGGTGTATATCAAGTCTGAGGGGCAGCTGCGTTGTTTAATTTGCCCACGGTAACATGGATGTATAAATGTAATGCAAATTATTTTAATTTTAAAAACATTTTGAAAATGAATGCAGGAAAACCCTTGTAGCAGGGGACCCTGTTCCTGTTTCAGGTTTTCAGTCCACTGAATTCTGTTGAATTCAGTAGTAGAGTCACATGTACGAAAGTAGGGTTGAATTGAAAATTTACAGGAATGTAGATCTCCATAAATGGGGTCTGAAACCACTGCCCTGTGTTAATGTCAAATCTGTATTGACTCGTTCCAAGTTTAAAGTGCTACAGACCTGTTTCACTGAATAGTTACGTTTAGCCTGTACTTTCCTGGGTCTATTATTCATCGAATAACCATACTGTAGGTCACATGAGGCTAGTATATGAACTTCTATTATAAATTAAATGATTTGGGCCCGGATATATTAATTAAATGCATTTAGCACAGCAAGCAGATACGGGAGATTTTGTGGTCGGTACCATTTCTGCCACAGAAGCTGCGATTGAAACCGTTCTTGTTGATCTTCTGGCTGATGTCCTTGGTTGTTCCATGGTAGAGCAACTGCTCGTTATCACTTTTTGGATATTTTTTATCCAATGCCTGTTTGCTTACTGCATACTTCCTCCACTGCTCCTGGTGCTGAATTCTCTGGATCTGAAGGGGTTTTACAAACATCAATCTCAACTTTTAACCTTTCAAGGGCTCACTTTCAGTTTTTGGGTGTAGTTTTTGCTAGAGGTTGGAGCTGTTGGCTTTATTCTTTGGAAATTAGGTTAGGGAAATGGGCTTGTAATTTAAAGCGTTCAAAAATGTTCAATTTGCAACTTAAGTAAATATCCAGCCATATGAATAGATTGTATGTGAAAAGAATGTAAGGTGTCAGTTGCACAGAATTAGAGTGAATGATGAGATGTACCTGGACCACTTCAATCTTTTTACTGTTGTTCTGTGCAAAAACTTGACAGGATTGCACAAATCCTTCAGAAATTTTCTGAAATTCATCAGAGTTTTCTAAGAGTAGAATGATGTCCAGATCTTTTCCAGCCATCTTGGTCCATGTAGGTGGTGTTGTAATGATAGCTGCAAAATAATAATTAATGTATAATGATTCAATTTATTGTAATCGGGGAATTCTAGTATTCTGCATACAAAGTACGTGACATATTTAGCTAAATGTTAGCTAGTGGTGACGCTAGCCACTGCTGCTAACATCTGTGGATTTCAGTCTGCTCTCGCCAGCCTGCACACATCTCAAGTCTTGTGAAAGTCCTGAAGTCTTTTGGATTTAGGTATGAGCTCCTAGTCCAGGAGATAAATGTGCTGGTAGAATCTCCCTAAAATATAAGCAATAACATTAGTATTGTGTAGTTGGACCCAGCTATCACGGCCAACCAGCAGACATACAAAACTGAATTTAGTTGGCTTATAAAGGGCAGCTAATTAATGTTACTGGAAACTGGTGGATTATTAATGTTTAGCCACCAAGGCTAGTCTCTCACAAGCCCAGCTCAACACTGTAGTAGCCAATCGTCTCCTCTTGACCACGCCCCCTCCTCCTTCTACTGGATCCGAGTGTATGAGTTCAGTGTATTGGACACATGCCTGATAAAAGACAGAAATAAAAAAAAGGCCCATACACAGAAGAGGCCTATGATCTGTTCCACAAAGCAGGATGACTGAATTAGCCAGATAACTGCACTGAGTATATCCTGGACCCCACCCAAATCTGGAACATGGACTGAATACAAGTAGACAAGCAAGGCATTGGGCAGAAGTGAACACAGATACAGGTTGCCAGTGTATCATAGTAATGACTGAGCATGTTTGTTTTATAATATTTCCAATGTGAAAATCCTGCATAGTATGCCTTTTAACACATTTTGTTCTGACCATTGATATTGTTGGGAGACAGACAAATTTGTGTATTGGACCACTTCACATATGATAATGACCGCTATCAGTTTCAAGTTTCCCCCTCTGGGGATTTTCCACTGGACTCCAGGGGGGAGCGGGGCAAGGCCTCACAACCATTAAGGATTTGAATGGCCCAATCCGAGGTGCTCGGGATAAGCGCAATTCCTTACCACCAATCAGAGGTTACACTTGGATTTGTAGACATATTTGAATATATGCAAATGTTATCCTTTAAAACATCCCAAACACCATTGCTCTTTGGAACATTTTCCTGATTATAATAAACTTTCCTGTTTTCTAATGACGAACATCGGATCTGCTTCTTCCTGTGACAACGGTCATCTTACTGGTTCCTGGTAAAACTTAGATTTACTAACAATATCAAACATGGTTTATTTCTATTCAGCAGTAGTTTTGGGGATATGCCACATGACTACACAATGACTACTTGCTTCACTGGTCAGGCTGAAAACTTGTCAAGACAGGTACTGACCTGTTTCAGAGTCAGACAGAGGGGTCCTCTTGATTCTGTTAATCTGCCCTCCGCTGTCTCTTTGTTCCATCTTCTCGAAATCCACGGTGAACCTCCCCTTTTCGTTCTGGTAAGTGTAGAACTTGACTTTTCTGTGGAAAGCCAGCTCCAGTTCATAGTTGATTTGTTTTTTCAGGCCCTTCCAGGCATTTGACCTGCCCACCTCCCAGCGGACAGTCTGCCATATCCTTCTCTCCTCCCGCTTCTGGCTTTCCCTCTCTCTGGCTCTTTGCAGGGAGTCTTTGATCTGCATGATGACAAAAAGGACATCCTCTCTCTTTCCCGACACCGTCAGCCTGTTTTGCAGCATGGAGATGTGGACCTGGTGCTTCTGGCTTGTTTCAACAATATCTTGCTTATCCTTTTCTGCAAGGAGGTGGAGGTAGTTGTCTACCACGTCTTGGCTGGTGCACTCCTCTGAAATCAAGTCATCGAGGCACTTCTTCACCTGGGCCAGGTTTGCCACAGAAGCTCCGTAAACTTCAGCCACCATCACAGGGAAGGTAATGTCTGCTATCATGCTTTCCAGGCTCTGGCTGGGAATGTTGGAGTTTTTCTGGGAAAGGCTGGAGCTTGGGGGATTTTGAGCCGCTATTTCCACTGTTTCCATGAAATTAAATGAATATAATTAGACCAAGAACCTAATCCAGCAACCTTAAAAATTTAAAATAATATACTATCCATCCAGCTCGTTTTTTAAGGGTTACGGAAGTAAGGATTATGTTTTTGTTATAAATCCATGGTATGTAGCTGCCTAGTCCAGTCTCTCTGAAGGGATGGGTCTTCCGTCTGTGGCAAGTAATCTATCATTCAATTTATTTAAAAAATCTAATTATTCTCTTCATTAACACTGTTCTGTCTAGCTACTGCAGTAGATTAACTATGACAAAACGATACTAAAATTCAAAAATTTCCCTCGGGATGAATAAAGTATCTATCTATCTATCTATCTATCTATCTATCTATCTATCTACTATATTTCAAACCTTCATAAATTGCTGTTATTGATCAGGGCATGCTACCTGGTGCTTCAGGTATCAAATCAGTTGCCCACCCAGGCTTAAATAGATTTAAGAGAACAGAATTAAAATATGCTGGGAGCCAAACTGAACAGTATCCTATGTTTATTAACTACTTCATTCCAAATGGACCACTGTGTATTAACAGCACTCCGAGCTCTATTCTACAGTGATAGATGTGCTGTTTGGATCATACCTGCCACCCCAGGCATGGGGCTGATCCTCTTGAACTTCTTCATGACTTGTCCAAAGTCAGATATCATCTTTGGCTGGAATATGACGATGTTAACCGCGGTGATGGAAGATTTTGGCTTGTCCAATATAAAGTAGCTGATGGCATCAGTCATGGCATTGGCCACCTGAGATGCAGTCAAATTTCCAGCTCCTATAAAAAGGGACAGAAGATGTGAGTCCAAAGAGGACACTACATTGTTCACTTGTGACATTCATGGACTGGCAGTGGCGTACCTGTCCCCAGTGCTGGGAAGGCGACGGTCTGGGCTTTGATGCGGTCGCAAGTTTCTAAAACTTTGCACATCGAATTGGTGATGTCTCTCTCCTTAGTCTGCCCGACCATATGGACGATGTGCTTGGATTTCAGATTGCCAGGTTTGGTTATTACTACTCCATCTTTAGGTTGTGTCCCTGGGCAACAAAATAAAACCAACAGTTTCTACACTGAAAAGCAATACCATCAAACCAACTACTCCCAGAAAACCAGGAAGTCCCATCAGGCTCTCAGTAATGGAGTGACAGGTGGTTTCATACCGAGAGCTCTGCACTCATCCAATACTGTTTGTCCAGCTGCGTTGAGAATGGCCCCAGACACACCTGTCAAAAGGAAGACAATGCACAGGTCAACTAATCAAATGCCTATTACATGATCCTGAGACCATAACAGAAATATGCTGGTAACGGCTGTTTCAGATGCAGTGGATAATCAACTATATTTTCAACTATCCATCCATCCATCCATTATCGGAACCCGCTTATCCTGAACAGGGTTGCAGGGGGGCTGGAGCCTATGCCAGCATACATTGGCCGAAAGGCAGGAATACACCCTGGACAGGTCGCCAGTCCATCACAGGGCACACACACCATTCACTCACACACTCATACCCACGGGCAATTTAGACTCCAATCAGCCTAACCTGCATGTCTTTGGAGAGTGGGAGGAAACCGGAGTACCCGGAGGAAACCCACGCAGACACGGGGAGAACATGCAAACTCCGCACAGAGAGGCCCCGGCTGACAGGGATTCGAACCCAGGACCTCCTTGCTGTGAGGCGGCAGTGCTACCCACTGCAATTTTCAACTATATGAAGTTTAAGTTTAAGTTTCCAAATAACAAGTGAGGCTCAGGCTGGCTGTTGTCCAAGAGTAATCTCTATTTGTGTTTTAGTTTGTTGTAAGCCACACCTTAATTACTATATGGGTGCCATCTGATTGGATGTGCATTTAAAGCTCTGATGTACTATATGATCAGAAGAGGGCTTCAGGGGTATAGCATATGCCAGAGAAGAAACAGGTACTCACCTGAGCTCAAATCAAGGCTGGTGTTGGTGCTGCTCACAATGACATCTGTCGTCTCCTGGGTGATGTCACCACAGAGGGCTTTGACTTTTATTGGTCCCATGATTATCTCAATGCTTCCTTCTGTATAAATTAAAGGAAGGTGGTCATAAGATCTAAAAAGATTTTATCAAAATGAAATTCCAGCTGTAAAATGCAGCTATGCCAGCTTGACCAGCTTGAATATCAAGCCGGTCGAGCTGTGTATGAGCTGGTCGACCAGCTAGTGCTGGTAGCTTGTCTGAGCTCTACCAGCTGTTTCAAAACATATGTAGCTTGAGCTGGTAAAACCAGGTGGGAGCTGGTCTGAACTGGTCAACCAGCTAAACCACATCAAGCTGGGAGCTGGTCTGAACTTGTCAACCAGTTACTAGCTGTTTCAAAACCTAGTTTGAGCTGTTGTTTTCAGCAGGGATGACACATATAAAGGTTCCCTAATGCAGGAACTTTAATACCATTGTCATCTTCATCCACATCCTCATCCTCAGTGTCCAATGCAGATGTAGCACTCAACTCCTTGTCATTGTCCACATCTTTCTCTTCATCAGAAGAATCCTGAAATCAATGTAACAATGTTGGATCAATGTTTAATCACTGTTACCCTATATTAATATTCACAGTTTATTAGTTCTGGCTTAGCATGTCTGTGTGTTATCAGTTATAACAGCAGCAAAATGAGAAGGCCAAGTTAATTTTCCTCTCAAAGTTTTTCCATACCAGCTCAGGTATTGACCACTGCTTCAGCCCCTGCAGAAAGTCCTGGAGGATTTTGTCTTCGTGGACAACAATGTACATTAGCTTGAGAACAGTGGAGATATGCTGCGATAAATGATTGTGGAATCCTAGAAGCATGGCATCAATGACATCTGCACCACTCAGCTTTCCCCCACCTGCAATATGAAAGTACGGGATCAAACACATCAGACATCCATTGTCGCACAATGATGATGTGAAATATATGGTGACAGTCATCAGACCATCTACCGTGACAGCATTTGTAATGTGAATTGGTACATATTTATTGAATGTGGGCATCTATGCTGGTAGTATAAATAAGCTGAATGGCCATCTGTGGTGGCAGCATTCATAATGAAAGGCTACAGTAGCAGCCTTTATTATGGGGATATATACTTATAATATCTATGGTGGCATCAGTCATGGCTAACCACATGGCTCGAGGTTTTCCAAAGTCACCAGCCACTGAGCATTTTCACTTTTCATCAAAGTTGAATCAAGTGAATATTCTAAGTGTCAGTGTAGAAAAAATACATGTATCCATAATTTTAAATAATGTTGATAAAACCTTCTCTGAACCTTTTCCAGCGCCTCTATATCTTTTTTATAGTGCGGTCCCCAGAAGTGCACACAGTACTAATGCATGGATGTCCAAGCAGGTGTAAAAAAAGTATTGTATAAGGTGAGTATAACTTCCTTGAACTTCTACTCAATACTCCTGGCTATGTATCCTCGCATCACATTGACAGTTTTTACTGCTACCACACATTGACAAGAACCTGAAAGGCTTTGGTCTACTATTATCCCCAAATCTTTTTCACCTTGAGCACTTTCCAATTTTGTACCTCCCATCAATTAGTCCTGCCTTATATTTTTCTTTGCCACATGTAGAACTTTACATTTAGAATTTCAGGTTTCTGCTTCTGGATTCTGTTTAAGTCTTCCTGGATTCTTTGGAACATAGTTCTTATATTAAGTGATTTATATAAGAAGCATAACATAAGATACAATACTGTGCAGAAGTCTTAGGCACCCTAGACTAGGTAAAAGGTAACATGTTACTGTAAGCAATTTACTACTTTTTACATAAAAAACTTGATCAAGGCTGTCTGAGATCAGAAACAAGGAGCCAACCAAAGTCTGCAGAAGAACTGTGTGTTGATTGTCTTATAGAACTGCAGGACAGTGTTGGCCATCTCAGAGAAGTGATGCCAAAGGGTGGTCACAAAAAATATTGATTTGATCAGTTTTTAACTATTCTGACAAATTAGTAAAATGTAATGTAAAATGTACATTTATTTAGGACCTTTCATTGAATTATTTTTGAAAGAATCTATACAGAATGTTATACATGTGCCTAAGACTTTTGGACAGTACTGTATTGTACTTTATAAGTGCTCACCTGTGCCAATAGCAGGGAAGGAGACGGTGGTTATGTTGTTTTTCTCGCACTGTTCCAGAACCTTCTCCACCTGTGAGGTTGCAGCAGCTGAGGAGCGGGGTCCCACCATGTGAATGATGAAGTCACACTGTAGCGCCCCGCCACTCGTCACCACCACGCCATCATCCTGCTGGGGCCCTTTACGCCCAAACATGTGAACAAAATGAAGCCCAATAGTTTGAGGTTATGCAAAACACAAAAAACTTTTTTTTTTTGAAGAAACTTGATTGTCAGTCTTTTGTGCACCCAGTTATTGAAACCGATGTGCCTGAAGCTCACCAAATTTTTTGCACTCCCACTCAACCAAGCTTCCTGCTGCTCTGAATATAGCTCCTGAAACTCCTAAAGGCAACAGATCATGCAGATTCAGATCAATTCATGAAGATGATAATACATAAACCAAGGGATAAAATTTGGTATTTGTATTCATGACATAACAACAAGGAAAGCACCCTGGCTGCAACTGTAAACCGGCTGAATTCACTTTTATGAACCAGATCAAAGAGGGACTCACCTGCTTTCAGGTTCAGCTCATTGTTGGTTGTGTTGACGATCCCTCTGACAGTTTCTGTGGTGATGTCACCTTTCTTCACTACTGTTCTGATACCATGGATCTTAACTTGAGGAGGTTTATTATAGTAGTGAGAGCACACCAATTGCAAAAGGAAGAAGAAAACACTCATCAATACACAATAAAGTGCATCTGGATTCAAGAGCTTTTTTTACTGGGAGTCATCCGCTTACACTCCAAAATGAAATGATTTAATTCAAGCTTTTATTTCTTCCCACATACTAATTACACAAAAATGCCAGGAAAGTGCCAATGTCACTGTGATGGTAGAAGACAACAAACAGTCAAATTATGAATATTTTTGTGTCACCTTCACAATGATCACAATAACAATGGGAGTTGTATTTTTACTTGTTTCATTTTGTGTTCTGTAAATACTGCCTAATGCTATTGTGCGCCACCTAACTACTGCAGCTAGTTTAACAATGTAACTTTCTGGTCAAGTACCCTAATAATGTTGCAGAAACCATAGATCAGTCATCAGAGGCAGTCAATAAAAATATTGGCAAAATAGAATTAACTTATGTGGAACAAGCGTTGTGCAAGAATCAACGTTGCTTGCTCTTCATAATAAGTTTTGCCTCATCCTTAAAAAGTGATAAGATACCATATGAATTAACTGGAATTCTGTACAGTCAGTTGCTGCCGTGTGCAACTATGGATATGATTCTGGACGGTCATGGCGTGTTCAACAAACCTTGATTGGCTGGGAGCTGCGTTGACCTGGATGGAATACTTGGCAAGTGGAACCCAGTGACTGCCTGGATAAAGACAGCACATTCCATCAAAACATAACTGTAGATAATGATACCCAATACACAGAAAGTGCCCAGAGAAGCTACTGTTTTGACGGAATTATTCTGATATTAAAATATTATGATATTAAAATATTAACCTCCTTTCTCTGCAGAGACTGCTGGTTCCTCTCTTCAAGGTAATGGCAAAATGAGTCAAAAACCTTCTGCTCAAAGGCTACTATGAAAATGAATTTGATGGTTGTGGAAGTGGTCTGAGACAAATGGTTCTGCAGCCCCTTGACAATGGCCTTGATGGACTCTTCGGGCTTAATGTTGCCTTTTCCTGTGACAGAAAGCAGCAGAAATCACTATCACATGTTGCCCTGTTGTTAATCTTTAAAAGCGCCCAGACAGACACCAGTCTTTCAATCTTATTTGTGAGTCGGTTATTTATATTGAAAAACCGAAGTACTAAAATCCCAGAAATGGACCCTGATAATTACTATGACTGACCGATTGGGAAAGAAAATATAATTTGACCAAAACGCTGAACATTTTCATCATAGTATTTGTTCAAAGCACAGTGGTTGTAGTCTATCGTCTTTAGACACGGGCAGTGTCTATGCTGTATAAACGTTGACAGTGGTTGTGGTCCATGTTGTGTAGATGTGGGCTGTGGTTGTGGCCTGTGCTGTATAGATATGGTCAGCAGTTGTGGTCTAAGGGTATGTTGTATCAAGGGGGTACGTAATTGTGGTGTGCTCTATAGACATGGGCAATGGTTGGGGTCTGTGTTGTGTAGACAGGGCAATGGTTGTGGTCTCGCCCTGTACATGTGGGCAGTGGTTGTGGTCTGTACTATATAGACATGGGCAGTGGTTGTGGTCTGACTGTGTAGACATGGGCAGTGATTGTGATCTCAGAGGTTGTGGTCTGTGTGTGTAGATGTAGGCAGTGGTTGCGGTCTGTACAGTTTAGACATGGGCAGTGGTTGTGGTCTGTGCTGTGTAGATGTTGCAAGTGGTTGTGGTCTGTGCTGTGTAGATGTGGGCAGTGGTTGTGGTCTGTGCAGTGTAGACATGGGCAGTGGTTGTGGTCTGTGCTGTGTAGATGTTGGAAGTGGTTGTGGTCTGTACTGTGTAGACTTGGGTAGTGGTTGTGGTCTGTACTGTGTAGACGTGGGCGGTGGCCGTGGTCTGTGCTGTGTAGATGTGGGCAGTGGTTGTGGTCTGTGCTGTGTAGATGTGGGCAGTGGTTGTGGTCTATGTTGTGTGGATGTGGGCACTGGTTGTGTTGTGGTCTTACCCGTCCCAATGGCTGGAAAGGACACGGCTGTGGTGTTCTTGCTCTCACACAGCTGCAGGACCCTCTCCGTGGAGGTGGTGATACCAGCTGTGGTGGTCGGCCCCACCATCTGAATGATGTGCTTACATTTCAAGTTCCCTCCTCCTGTGACAACCACCCCATCTTCGTTTTGGGTACCTGAATGGGGCAGGTCTGTGGTTAATATTTTATAAAATAGTAATTCCAGATGGGTTATTTATGAAAAAGAGTGGTTGGGTAATCACTGGAAAATTAAACCAGGAAAGTGCTTGGATGTAACAAGCAAGCATAAACTCAATAATTATCGCAAGTTTGACTGTTTAAGGCTTGGAAGCTGCCACTTCATGTGATATATTACATTCAGAGCAGAGTCAGAGACTTTCACAAGGAAAATACAATATTGTTCTTCATAAGAATAATATACATTTAATTTTATGTTAATTTATTTGTGTTTTAAGAAGGTTACCCAGTTTGGTGCATTCATCTTGAACAGATTGTCCTGCTGCTTTCAGAATGGCCCCAGAGACACCTAGGCAGGGTGAAAATAGGGTAAAAATTCACTTCTGCATTTTAGCTAGGGGGAGTGCAGTGCAGTGCCTGAGGACCAACTCCAGTTCAGCAGTATACCTAATCTGACATGCATGTCTTTCGGTGTGGGAGGAGTACTCATGCAAAAGAGGGGAGAAAATGAAATCCATGAAAAGAGGATCTGGCCAGCCAGAACCCGGCTAACCAGTGCAACACTGTGCTGCCATACATATGGCTATTCTACCATTAAGGCTTTGCATGAGACCGTAACGTGTAATCTATGACAGTAATGCTCAAGAATTGCTTTGACGTACAAGAGGCAGACAATTTCGCAACAAACAGTAGCGCGACTGGGCTATGAATGCAGGTGTAGACAGGTGTAGACGATGAGACGATGAGGGAGGGAACAGCGATCTCAGCTTCCTGGTCCGGAAACAGTGGAGGTTGGTAGCCAAGAGAGATCTCGAAGGGAGATTTTCCGGTGGCGGTGCAGGGTAGGGTGTTGTGCGCATACTCAACCCAGGTGAGCATCTTGCTCCATGAAGCCGGATTCTGGTTAGAGAGACAACGAAGTGCGGCTCCCAAATCCTGGTTGGCCCTCTCGGTCTGCCCATTGGACTGGGGGTGATAGCCGGATGAGAGGCTGGCCGTGGCACCGAGGGCCAGGCAGAAAGCTTTCCACACTTGAGAAATGAATTGTGGGCCCCGGTCGGATACAATGTCAGCGGGGATGCCGTGGATGCGGAACACTTCTCTTATTAATACTTCCGCGGCCTCTTGGGAGGTGGGTAATCCAGGTAGGGGGATGAAGTGGGCTGCTTTACTAAAGCGATCCACCACGTTGAGGATGGTGGTGTTACCTTCGGAAGGTGGAAGTCCGGTGACAAAGTCCACCCCAATGTGGCTCCAGGGTCTGCTGGGCACGGGCAGAGGTTGGAGCAGACCAGCAGGGGCTTGGTGGGAGGCCTTGCTTCTGGCGCAGGTAGTGCATGCCTTGATGAAGCGCCTGGTGTCCGGGATCATGGAGCTCCATCAAAACTTTCGTTTAAGCACCGCCAAGGTGCGGGTAAAGCCGGAATGGCAAGACAAGAGGGACGAGTGAGCCCATTGAATGTCCGGGCAGCAGATGGGACGTAGAGACGTGTTCCTGGGTTGGACCTGGGATCGGGTTCCTCCCGTAGAGCCCTCTGGATCATCGCCTCAATCTTCCAGGTTCCGGAACCAACGATGCAGGAACCCGGGAGGATGTTCTCAGGCGCCTCACGCTCAGGACAGGTGTCGAATTGTCGGGACAGGGCATTTGGCTTGACATTCTTAGACCCTAGGCAATACGTGAGTGTGAAGTTGAACCTTCCGAAGAACAGCGCCCATCTAGCTTGGCGTGAATTTAGTCTTTTGGCCGTCTGGAGGTATGCCAAGTTCTTATGGTCGGTCCAGACGATGAAAGGCTTCTCGGATCCCTCCAGCCAGTGCCTCCACTCCACAACGGAATGGCATGGCAGTAGACGTCAGCTTGGTGAGGGGGGAGACCACTTGGCTGTAGGATCTAATAAATCTGCGGTAAAAGTTGGCGAATCCCTAGTAGCGTTGAAGTTGTTTCCGAATTGAAGGCGTAGGCCAGTCAGTGACCGCCTGAATCTTCTTGGGATCCGCCCTAATCTGTCCTTTCTCCAGAATGAAGCCCAGGAACACAACCGTGTCTGTGTGGAAGACACATTTCTCCGCCTTGATGAACAGTTTGTTCTCCAACAGTCTCTGGAGAACTTTCCTGATGTGAGTCTCCTTGGCATTGGTGGAGTAAATAAGAATGTCGTCCAGGTACGTATCGGCCCAGTAAGTCCCGAAGAACATCATTCACTAAAGCCTGGAACACGGCAGATGCATTGGTGAGGCCGAATGGCATGACCAGGTACTCAAAGTGTCCGAGGGAGGTATTGAAGGCGGTCTTCCACTCATCACCCTCTCGGATACGAACCAGGTGGTAGGCATTGCATAGGTCCAACTTGGTGAAGATGGTGGCATCATGTAGGGGGTGAAAGGCCAAGTCCATCAAAGGCAGAGGGTATTTGTTCTTTACTCTAATGTTGTTTAGCTCTCTGTAGTCAATGCAGGGACGCAAAGAGCCATCCTTTTTCTGTACGAAGAAGAATCCGGCGCCCACAGGTGAGGAGGATGGATGAATCAGTCCATCCTCCTCACCTGTGGGCGCCGGATTCTTCTTCGTACAGAAGAAGGATGGCGCCCACAGGTGAGGAGGATGGACGAATCAGTCCATTGGCTAAGCAGTCCCAGATGTATTTCTCCATGGACTCCCTTTCAGGTCTGGAGACAATGTATAGACGGCTTGCGGGGAGTGTGGAACCGGGAGCTCGATGGCGCAGTCGTAGGGTCGATGAGGGGGAAGCATCTGTGCCTGTGTGTTGGAGAAGACCGTGCCTAGGTCATGGTAAGGGGTGGGCACCTTCTCCAGGGAGGGCTTGGGGATTTGTGGTGGGTTGGGTGCACCCTCTGCTGGTGCAGGAGCAGATCGTAGGCAGGATTGGTGACACTCATGACTCCAGGCTTGAATCTGGCATGAACTCCAGTCAATGGTGGGGTTGTGTATCTGGAGCCAGGGTAATCCCAAAATGAGTTGATCATTAGGGGACCGGATGACACGGAACTGAATCATCTCATGATGGTTCCCAGAAATGATCAGTTGGATGGGTTTGGTGATGTGCGTCATGCGGCAAAAGGTCTTTCCATCCAATGACCGAGCATTCTCGGGATGGGGTAGTGGGAGGGTGGGGATGTCCAGTTCCATGACCATTATTTCGTAGATGAGGTTGGCGTCAGCTCCGGAATCCACCAACGCATTAACCTGGATAGTTTTGTCGGGAAGAACCAACATAGCAGTAAGTGTGGGACCATGGTCGTTCCTGGCAGAACCTTCATGTCTGTGGAGCGCTCTCACCTCGACAGATCTCTTGGACCGGAAGGTGCATTGAACTTGGGTGTGGCCCAGCCTCCCACAATAGAAACAGGAACCGGTAGCTCTCCGACGTGCCCGTTCCTCAGTAGAAATCTTCATACCGGCACGGGACAGGTCCATGGGTTCGAGTCCTTCGGTTTGATTCTCCTCTGGTCGGGAACTAGAAACTCGCATGGGGTATGGCTGGCCAGGTGGGACCAGTCTCTCAGTCCGGCGTTGTCTGGAGCTGTTGTCCAAACGGATGGTGGCACGGACGAGTGGGTCAAACTGAGTAATAGGTTAGAGTCGCGCCAACTCGTCCTGGACAGTCTCACTCCGGCTGGTCAGGAACAGGTTAGCCAAAGCTGCATCATTCCAGTTTGTGGCTGCCGCAAGAGTGCGGAACTCGATAGGATGGTCTGCCGCAGTCTTCCTGCCTTGGCGAAGGGCGATCAGATGTTGGGATGGCTCTTGGTCACTGGATGCATGCTGGAAGACCTTGCGGATCTCCTCGGCGAACTCCGGGTACCGGGGAGGGAATGAACCCCCGGACCACACAGCTGTCGCCCAGTCCAAGGCTCTCCCCTTTAGTAATCCCATCACGTAGCCGATCTGGCGGTCATCGCTGTTGTAGGTCTGAGGTTGCTGCCGGAACACAAAGTCGCACCGGAGCAGGAAAGCCTTGCATCTCTCCGGTTCTCCGTCGAACCTCTCCGGGGGGGGGGGTTGTTGTGGCTCCCGGAATTGCCAGGTTCCCATGGGGTTGGAAGGTGGAGGTGCAGGCGGGTTGGCAGGTTCTTCCACGGTGTGGCTGAACCGCGATGGCGAGTCTCCTCATCTCCGCACAAAGCTCCCGAATCTCCAGACGAAGTTTGGAGATTCCTTGGGAGTATTGCTGGACAATGGTGCCTTGTTCCTGGAGTGCGTAGAACATGGCGGTTGAGTCAGCAGGGTCCATCTTGGCGAAATTGTTCTGAGACGGGTGCGTGGGGGTTGGACCCAAAATGCACAACTCAGAAACAATAATCGGATAAAGTCCCGTCAGGGCTTTATTCGGGACGAATCCCAGGAGCGTAGTCAAAACAAGCAAAGTCCGTACACGTAGATCCAGCCAGACAAACAATAAACAAACAAAAAGCACGGTGCCAAGGGAAGAGGCAAACTCGTAGTCGGTAGACGTGCAGGGAGGTCCGGTAGCAGGAGAGCTGTCAGCGGGGCAGAAGTACAGGCGGACGGCAGGCAGGGTCGTAGTCGAGGGCGAAGCAGAAGTCGAAACCATAAAACAAACAGCGAGGCAAAGGTACAAAATCGGTAGGCGAGGACGAGGTCAAAAACAAGCGATGGTCAACAAAACAGAAATCAATAATCGATGGTCGGTAAACAGGCTTGGATCGTAACGTGTAATCTATAACAGTAATGCTCAAGAGTTGCTTTGACGTACAAGAGGCAGACAATTTCGCAACAAACAGTAGCGCGACTGGGCTAAATGCAGGTGTAGACAGGTGTAGACAATTAGTTAGAGCGCAGCAAGTAAATGGAAAACAGGTGCGATGGATGACAAGTTTAACAAGGTAATTAGTAATCGTTAGTAATAAACCTATTCTGCCCTAGCATTAGTAAATTAGTAAATGACATGCACGAGAAACGTAAGGTAACATGAACACATGATTAGTTTGTTAGTTCTACCCAATCCTGATCTAGCGTTAGTAGTTTTAGTAAATAGACAAATAGAAACAATTAGGGTGTGAATGACAGAAAGAGAGAGAGAAAGGCGGTTTGCGGAAAGACATGTAAAAGTGTATGTTTAAACAGTGACCAGTCTGCGTAACAATAAACATAAATCAAAACATAACACTTAAATGAACTAAGACGCTAACCACTCAACATAACAAGGTAAAATAATCGTAACTAAACATAACTAGACATGACAAGAAAATAAATCGTAACAAGAAACAAACTAAACAACATGACAAACCTAGACTAACATAATACATGATAAGACAATACGTGACTAAGACAAAATGAATAAACATAAAACATGGCAAGACAGACCTGAAACGTGACATTGCATGTTCTATACTAATAGAACAAAGGTCTAAATAGTAGCAAATGATTTTCCTGTCAAAATGATATTCTTATGTTCTTATGACTCAAAGATGCACATACAGAAACGTACCAGTGTCTAGATTCAGACTTTTATTGTTGGAATTCACAATGGCATCCACAGCTTCTTTGGTAATGTCTCCTTTCTTCAGAATTACTGTAATGCCACCAATATCCACTGTAATTATTGACAACAAGAAAAACATATAAAGCCAAATGAGATCACAGACAATACATTGTCTACAGTATCTCCTAATATGTGCAATGGGTGATTAATCGTGAAATTATATGTTACCTATACGGTCTGATCCAGGTTTAGGTAACCGAGGAGGTGGAGCAGTGGCTTGTTTTGATGTTTTTGCAGGACGAGTACATAACATTGTGTCTGTTGAATCTGTACTTTGATATCCCTGTTTAACAAATGGGATACAATAGAATGTAAATAAAGATAGAAAATTAGTTCTAGTCAATACATTATCCATCCATCCATTATCTGAACCCTCTTATCCTGAACAGGGTTGCAGGGGAGCTGGAGCCTATCCCAGCATACATTGGGCGAAAGGCAAGAATACACCCTGGACAGGTCACCAATCCATCACAGGGCACACACATCATTCACTCACACACTCATACCCATGGGCAATTTGGACTCTCCAATCAGGATAACCTGCATGTCTTTGGACTATGGGAGGAAACCAGAGTACCCGGAGGAAACCCACACAAACACAGGGAGAACATGCAAACTCCACACAGAGAGGCCCCAGCCGACCAGGATTCAAACCCAGGACCTCCTTGCTGCGAGGCGGCAGTGCTACCCACTGCACCATCTGTGCCACCTCAATACATTATAATGTGGCTTGTTTTCTCTCATGAGTCTGTACAAGTGATGCCACATACCTTTTCCTTCAGGACAGTGTGAAATTCCTCTACAGTCTTGGCATCAGAGTCAACAATGAATATTTCCCTCAGGTGTGGAGGGGTCTCACATTGACTGTTACAGAACTCTGCAATTTCCGTCTCAATGACTTCACAGCTTCCTCTGACGGGGAAGCCAAAAGCACCACACCCCAGAGCCGGCATTACCATGGAGACACAGTGCTTGCTCTCTGCATTCTGGAGGCTCTTTTGGACAGCTGATGCCAAGTACCTTGTCTCCAATAATCCGTTGAACTCAGTTTTGAGTTTTTTCCATGTGGGTACTATAGCATAGATGAGGGCCTTGGCAGAAAGTTTTCCTGGGTTACCTGCAACTATGTCCCCAGCAACCAAAACATGGGTCTCTGTCAAGAGCTTGTCAACAACATCTTTTACCTGAGGCCCCCCAACCTGTACAATTTTCTTCGCGACCGGATTATCAAATGACATGTTTTCACTCAATGGGCAAATGATAGCCTCAGCTGATTGCTGGGATAGTTCACCCTGGGTTATGGTTAAAGTCAGGCAGTTTCCCATTTTAAACATGCATGACAGGTGAGGGCTGGTCTGACTGGCTTGCTCAACAGTCAGATAAAGCTTACAGGCAAAGTCCTTGGCCTTGGCCTTGAGAGCATCTTGATGTTTCTCCAACACTTTTGACTCCCCAGCATTGGAGTATATGTGTTTCTCATGCACAATGTTTGAAATTTGCCTCTTCACAGCTGCCACAGCCTCCTTGATGTTGTCACTGGCAGCGGTGACCTTCAGGTAAGGGGACGCCTGTGTCCTTGACGACAGAATGGTGACATCCAGGGCTTTCAATTCAGGGGCCTCAGACAGTTTCATGCAAGCATCAATGTATTCAACCTGTCTCAGTGTGTTCAGCTGGATGTCTTCCGTCACTGGCATTTTGTTATTTAGATTTCCTCTCAGTTTCCTAGCAACATCTGTAACCACGTTTTGGAACCCACACACTGAAATCTGCACACCAGAATGTGAGATCTTGATGTTCCGTGTATTATTGCTGGATTCTACCTCTTGCATTATACCATGGTAGAAGACACTCCAGTGTTCTTCCTGGGTGACTTTTCTTTGATCAGGAGTGAGGTTGATGACATCTTCTGTTAGTATCTGCTTTATTTTATCTCTGGCTTTCTCACCATCTTGCTTCTCTGCAAGAATCTGGATGGAATCTCCAAAGGAGAAAACTGTAGCAGAAATGTGAGTAAAGTGATCGCGCTCAAATTGTTTAAGGTCCAGCGATTGCAAAAACATTGCTAGGTCGGGTGACAGATGCAAAGTTTGGATGGATAAATTATCTTTTGTGTTCTTGATGATTCCCTCTGCTTCATTCACCTTGTCTCTGAGGCCTTTGAGATTAAATGTCAAGTTTACTCCGTCTTTCTGATGTTGAACTCCTCCCAGATTTGCTGACACCAAGTTCCACACAAAATCCAGTTCTTCCTTACTGTCTACAGGGATTTTCCTTTCCACAGTGTTTTTTTCAATATCCAGTTCTTCTTTCGCTTTGTTCAACAGGAGTTGGATTTCACCTTGAAGCTTCTTCACTTCGTTCTGTTGCCCCACCACCACAATAGAGTTTTTAGTGCTCTCAAATGTGACTCTGGAAGTTTTGAGATTTAGACTGAGGCATTTGTCCTTCACTCTATCCCAGACCTCTTCAGTTGACATCAACATGACTATGCTATATTTCTCCAGCAATGCCTCAGCTGCTTGCTTAGTCTTCCTCTCCCATGTATGGGCCAGTCGGTGTAGCAACAAGGAGGGTGGTGTAATGGGTTTCTCTCCTCTTAAGGCTTGCTGCAGACTGGAATAGTACAACAAAGCACACAGGCTGACTCCACAAATATTGTGTTTCTCTTCGGCCACTCTGTTTGCAACTGTAAAATTGGAAAAGGAGATATAATGTAACACATCCTGCTGCATACCCCACTGCACATGTAGTTCTCATTAAATACTCACAGTGATGGAATGTACATTGTAATCATTGGACAGAGAACATTAGTGTATAAAAGAAGATCATAACGTGAGGTGAATGCATGATAACATACCATGAAAATCATCAAACTCTATTAGCACACTCTTTGGTTTATTGTCCAAATTCATGCATTTGACTTGCCCTCCTTTACTTCTGCTGGAAAAATATGCCCTGAGCACCTCATCTGAGATGTTCTCCATATTTCCTTCCACCAGCACAGTGTCTGTGTACTCCAGACGACTGGCGGAGATATCCAAGTTCTGAAGTCTTTTTGAGGAGCATTTCTTCAAAAATGCCTGAACATCTAAACCATGGGATTGACATGTTGAACAAAACTTATTAGCAACAAAACTATCCAGCTGTACACTGTACTGTTCTAGACACAGGCATGTATTGATAGCCTCGATGTGAACTACAATAGATTTATCTTGTTTATTGATAGTGCTGCCCTCCTGCTCAATAGATACTATGGCATCTGGATAAATTAAGGTTAAATCATAAAAATATCAGTGACTATCATGTTCCAGATTCAGATTGCATTTCAGCCTTGTTTGCTAATGACTAATGCTGTATGGGCCGCTCTCCCATGCTTTAGCTTTGGTATGCGGACCCACCTATATCCTGTTTGAAGGTAACTGCAATTCTCTCTCCGTCATTCAGGGCCTCCCAGGAATGCTCAGCCCCTTTGCTGCAGCTCTTGATGAAGACGGAGAGGTGGCTGCACTTGCAATCCTCACTGAAGCCACTCAGGATGAACCTGCGGGGATCAAGGCTCTCCTCTGCCTTTCTCTCATTGTATAGCTGTATGGACATCAAGCAACCCTCCAGGTCATGATCCTTCTTGGCCAGGACATTCTTCAAATCTGAGATGCAGTACATGAGTTCTGTTAACATTTAATGGGCCCGACTGATAATTCAGCCACAAACAAAATTATACAAATGTATCATTCATTATTCGCATTAAGTGTGATACAGGATGTAAAGGCACAATAGGTAATATTTTTGTGTTAAAACGTCACAAGACGAATGGAAATGGAAAAAGGCTCACTGACATATTGACTCACCCTCTGCCTTTGTTTATAGTCCTTAAATAATTCTGTACCAAAACATTGTACAGCTGTACAATAATTCAAGCTCATTGGTTGAAAATTGGTTGTAATTGCCACAGGCAATGGCGGGGTTGGTTTCAACCTCGCGTTCACAGAAAAGGGGGAGGGATAAACAGTGTTGTGGTTTGAGGGTGTTTGTTGCTGTAATTACTCACTTGACCATTAGAAGTCCAAAATTACCTATTGTACCTTTAAAAAGGACACAGAGTATAACTCTGGGATCCAGTTGAACCAAGGGCTAGCAACTTCCAGATATGTTGATATTCATGATATAGATAAATTCCATATTGCTCTTATAAAGCATGTACACATCCACAGATACCCTTGAGGTTTCAGATAAGTAAGACGAGGCCATCTTAATAGAAAAGTAGAAAAGGCTATTATTTCAGAGCTTAGCTACAAGGGGTATATCCCAACCAAAATAACGTATTTGGAAATTCACTGATACACAGAAGATTTTTCAATAATTTTCATTACATATTTGGAAGACGAGATGTGCAGAAAATGTGCATAAGATTGAAAAAGCTGAACAGCAGTGTTACCATGTTCCATGTTGCCATGTTTTTCATTATAATCACATCATAAAAACTTGTTTAGCTTGATTCTTAGCTGTTCTGTCGACATATTGCACAGTATTGTCATATTCTTTCCACAGAGATCAGATTAGCTAAGTAAAAGTCAAGCAATCACATGGGGAGGAAAGGTTACAGTACTCTACATACAGCAAAACCACAATTTATGTCTATGTGGACTTAAAATAAACCCCTTCTGCTGCTTTGGAAAATGGTAACGAGAAATGTGAACACATAATGAAAGCTGCTTGGCTCTCAGGACAGATCTCAGTTCTCTCTTAAGACCTTAGTTTCCTCTTAAGACCTCAATCAAAAAATCTAAAACATCTTACCTGACTGGCTGGTTAGCTTGAGAATCCATTGACTATTTCCATATCTACAAATATCAATGTCATCGGTAAATTGCTCAAAGTACAACCGAAGGATGTCCTCTTTGATTGGACGGTCACTGCTCACAAGTAGTGATAACACATTGTCACCACAAACTTGCTGCAAGCCTGGAAAAAAGATAAATGCATTTGCCTAGAGTTATGCCTTAACTTAAGTTATGCTGCTTTCAAATACTCCCAATAATTAATACGTTTTGTGCTTCCATGAGAAAGGAAACCCAGGTTAACCCCTTAAGTCTCAGGCTGGTGAGGGTTTTTTGTATTCATTGCTTTTTTCAATGCTCAATTTTCAATCACTATGGTAACAGGGTATACTGTTTGAAAGCGTTAAAACCTACAGATCTATCTGTATAACCTATTTTAAGATTCCATTGCTTTAGCGACAACAGTTCCTTATTTTGTAACATACAGTTATGTCAATGTCCTTTTCACAAGTGTCCAGCGGACCGAAT
This sequence comes from Conger conger, assembly GCF_963514075.1. Taxonomy (NCBI): domain Eukaryota; kingdom Metazoa; phylum Chordata; class Actinopteri; order Anguilliformes; family Congridae; genus Conger; species Conger conger. The sequence continues at coordinate 59,594,121 of NC_083762.1, forward strand.
GCATAATACTTTACATGGAGAAACGTTGATAGAATGCCCATTCTTTACTTAAAATTTCTCTGGAGGAATTATCATTGTCCGTTTCACCATTGTAAATTTCTACAAAAGTACTTGTCCAAAGAAATGCTGTTATCAACATTTTGTATAGGCTCTCTCGGACATGAACATCCATCTCTGGCCAGTACTTGTAACTTCAGCTCATCAAAGAACTAATTGTGAGCATGTTATTGAACTGAAGACTAAAAAGCATTTTAGCTCATGACATTACGTTTCCAGCGGCATATCATTTGTTAGGCTTGAATAAAACAACACAGCATTTTTTCATCTGCCCAATGAAACTAGAGCATTTTCAATATGCACATCTATTGCGCTATGACAAAAACAATTCTTGTGATTTTATGCCAAAAATTGACGTTTTACAACAACAAAAAATATTTTATCTAAATATACGACTACCTTTGAAGGAGTGAATATTTCTAAGGAAGACAGTGAAAACACAGTTGACAACACAATAGAGGGCATTTTCAATGACATTACCCCATTTTATATTGGTAAGCATCTAAATACATTCTCAAAATATTTTATGATTATTCAGTATGCTTATAAATAAGGAGCCACACTGCTTTTGAATGATAAATAGCATATGACATTATGGAATGTGTTTGACTTATTGATGGGGTTGAGCATTTGACAAAAAATGTAATCAGTGGACCTCAGTTAATATATTAGGTTACAAGATGGTATTATTGTGATTCATGATCTTCTCGACATGTTGCTGTCTGAGGATAGCTGCCACGAGAGGGAGTTTCCGACAGAGAGGTGACAGGCAGGGGAAAGTGCAAACTCTTTTTCTCCAGATGAAGTTTAGGAAAATGCAGTATTTTACACTTCATATGACCCATAATGTCATTTAGTTTCCATGTGTCCTTTTGGAGTCTCCAAATGTCCTTTTTGGAAAACTGCCTAGACATTGATTAGAAAAAGCAATGCAGAATGCTCATTTTTGGTGATACTGTAGGGGTTTGTTTGTCCAGTGTCGTGACTTGACTCCATTGTGTTTCTAAGCACACCAGCCACAGCTACAATAATCTGTTTCCAGTCAAAAACTGAAAATCTTTTCAGTGAGAAAAAAAGCTTCACTGTGTGTTTGGGCTTCTGAAATTTGTTTTAGTAATATTAGGAGTAATTCTGACTCTTGGAAAACAAAACCCCAAAAGGTTACATTTCAGAAGACACCAGGATTATGCCTGTAGTCAAAAGGGTTCCTTTGATTTTGTGTATAATAATGTTTAAGCTTATTTCAAGAAAAGGGGCGATACTTAAGGGGTTAATTGTTGGGTTGGACATACAAGCATTTTAAAGAGTTTATGCTCATGTCTGTATTTGGTACCTTACATCCCACACAAGACTTTCACTGGGATTTAACATAAGTATCACAAACTTCCTCTAATTAGACCTACATGTGAAATGAAAATGAAGAACTTAATGAAAACTATATTACAAAAAGACCATTTTTCAGAAATAGCCCAAGGTAGATTCCATCCTTATCACTGTTAAACAGAGCTGCAAGATAAAGGAAACCAACACCAGTCTCATCTCATGCTTATGACTTTTCAGATAGACCTTTGATATTATATAAAAATGATTAAAAGTAAACATGGTCAAGAAAAAGACAGTATACATCAAACTACATAAAACCACCCGCAATACGCTCAATAAAACATGTCCAATAAAATCTGCATGGTACATGGCACCTATTCTTTTAACTTGCCTTTCTGGTGAAATGGTCCTGGCTCCTATAATTGATAGAAAAGAGAAAATACAATAAACACTAGTAACATTAGAAGAACATTAGAATAAGAAGATGCAGTAAGTGCACCAGTGTTTGGCCATTTAACATTAAATCAGCATGGCCTCTGGCTCTGCTAACCACACTAAGATGTCCATAGCTACGAGGAAGAGTCATGCCAAATAAAGCAATATTAAGGCTAAATCACAAACTGCATTCATCTTTCTGCACTATTGTTCCTAGCCAGAATTCCATTGGGTACTGTGTCTTATCTTGTATCCATGTCATGATCCAATTTATTGCCTTTTAGGCCTGCATGCCTTCTGTAATTTTGGAGCTGCAAGTATTTTTAAAGGCCAAAACATGAATTGCAAAGTATTCAACGTGAGAGCATCATAACAATTGATAATTGAAATTAATAATTGACATATGATAAAACTGTTATCACATTTCAACATATTAGTGCCTACATTGTTGTTCTGACATAAAAAAATTATTTGATTATCACTGTTTTTAAGAATGTGAACGATTCCTGGCTTCTAAAGCTGTGTTTATTTCAGAGGGACAGCTTCGTGATTTATACGGCAAAATAATCACAATCATCACATGTCAACATTATCATAGCCATTTCCAAGATATTTACCGCTTCTCCTATGTTAGGTGCAGATTTTCCAAAGCCAACCTCTTTGTCAAGGCGACGACGGGGCAACGGCACTGGTTTAATTCTCTTCTCATTTGCGACTCCGTACTCTTGTAGTGGCTTCACTTGAAGTTCCACAACGCCCAAGGCCTTAAAATCAACCTTGTGCGGTCCTTTTTCCAACACACTTTTTGCGGCTGATAAATAGATAGTAGATGGCGTAAATCTTTCTCCATCGCGGTTTTAAGACTCAATGCAAGAATCAATGCATTATAGTTGTCAGTACAGGGCAGCCGACGGATGCGAGCATGGAAGCGACATTACATTACATTACAGGCATTTAGCAGAAAAACAATAGTGGTAAAACAATATATAGGCCTATATATAATTATTATCAGGTACACTCAGTTTAATTAATTTACTTTAAACATTACCTTCATCCTCTACGTAAATGAGCAATGCCTTCCTCTTGTCATTGGGGTCATTTCTAATTTCCGAAATTTCACCTCCAGATTTTCTTTTATTTCTGAAATATAATTCCAACTTCGATTTCACAGAAGCAAAGTCACCGGGAAGACCGACTAAAATTAATGTATTTTCTTCCATAAAGACAAGGCACTTGCATAAGTGCGAAGAAATACTAGGCTGTCAGAAACGGTGCCATATGTCGGATGCAGTCTGGAAAGAAAGTAAATGAATGCAAAACAACTTAAGACTACTTCAACAAATCAACTAGTGGCTGGTCCCATAGGCAAAAAGTCCCTTTCATACCAGGAACTCCTTTCGCGATTTCTCGACAGGAAAACAAAAATTAATTAGAAGACTAAAGTCTAAACTTCCTGCTAGCCTACGATGATAATCGCCTGTTGGTACGGGTGTAATTCAACCTTAAACATTTTAGATCGCATAGAATGTAAATTGCAGGCTGTTTTTGATTTTTGATTTTTGATTTGGTTTATGCATATTGCATGGATATAAAACGATATATATATATATATATATATATATATATATATATATATATATATATATATATATATATATATATATATTAATCGTTCATGTTTTTATATGTCCCTTAATTTTCCCAGGTTAAATACATAATGGATTCATGGAAAATGAAACAAAGTATCGATTGTTCTCTATGGCTCACACTTTTTTTCTGAATTAAGCAGCATCACAATGATTGCTCCTCCTCTGACGAACGTTTTTATTGTTCTTCTCAAAAAGTTAATTTGGAAGAAAGTACAAGAGGTGGATGCACAAAATGCCCATACCCCTCTCAGTCAAAATAACAAATTATTTAAAACCCATTTGCTACAGAACCACAATAATATAATAATAAACAACACAAAATTACGCCTAGCAAACAGGTAATTAAAAGGTACATCACTGGGCAGATCTCCCCAGCACCCAGTCAGGCAACATTCCATACGCAATATGTAATGCAAAACGTAGATGTTTAATAACTACGGTACTTTCCTTACATTCTACTATCACACTTTGTTTTTAGGCTTATTTCTTGGTCCACTGAAAATGTTATTTTCCACTTATCGGTGTGTTTCAGAACAATATTCTGGATTTGGCTGAAGAAATGTGAAACAATCCTGAAGAATAAAAGGGCGGAGTGTGCCAATGTCTTGCAGAAGCTCAAGGTATGAGGTCAGCTATGGGGAAGTCTGTGAAAAATGCCTGAAGAATCCAGGTATGGTGTCTTACAGTATAGACATGCTATGTCACGCATTCCCCCAGATTAATGCAGAAATCCCAGAGAAGAAGGTGGTGTTTACTGGGGTGGAAAAGGGAGGCAAACTACGACAACACTATGTCACCAGGGGGGTCACCATGGTTTGAATACACTTAGGGCTGAGCCAAAGTTGATCTGGGAAGGGCCATTCCATGCATTTTACCTTTACACTTACAGGTTAAATTGCCGTAATGTTTATCAGTCTGTATGTATAAGTATAATAAACAATGAGCCAGATGACAACAGTAGAATGGATTGAAAGACTTATTTATATAACCATTTAAGCAGTAAGTATTTTGTTCATCTCACTTTTCTCTAAATTATGTTACCAACTCCAAATGTATCATATATGTATGAAATCTATGCATACATTAAATATTAACATAAATATTCCTTAAATTCTTACAAAACAACACCATTTATAAGATTGTTTTGTGAATATGAGAAACGTGTAAAAGGAACTTCCAGATGAAGGTTTTAAGGAGGGGAAATACTTAGGGAAGTCTGCATAATGCAAAAGGTGCATACACAGCCACCTAGTGGGTGGACAAAAACCTATTTACCTATTTACATTTTTACCATATTGGTTTTCTTAACCAAATATTTTAACAACCATACAATTCTCATAGATGGCCCATCAAACTAATTTAGACATATCTACTTAATGTACTCGGTCAATTGATATTGCTATTTAGTACTTCCACAATCCACAGCAGTGGTTCACAAGGGTCACCATTTTTCATGGTCAGTCATGTTTTTTTGTTTACGTTGGCGTCGTACACCTGGAACGCTTACAGGACAGGAGTTGGCAATTCTGACCTCCGATGGTAGATGGAACGCACCGTAACATCCAGAATTGAGTCTGCTTTAATCATTGAACAGTTCAGTGGTTTCAATCGTGGAGAAACCAGGAGAAACATTACAAGGCTGGAGTAGTCTCAGACAGCTCACCCACAGTTACACTCTCATTGGCTGTTCACAATGTCAATCACAGGAGTGTGGATGAAATCAATGCTTATGTTTGTATGTCAGTTGAGAAGTCAGCAAACAATTCTGCACACAGCGAGACACTCTAAAAGACTTGGGGCTAGTCAAAAAAGATTCCTGGCTGAATATATAGGTATGTATATTTGTATACATTTTTTTTTTATTGGTTTATTTGACAGGGACAGTGCAGAGCACATTATAACAGGTTCCAACACCATGAAACACATGTGTTGCATTTAGGGTTTCTAGCCAAGGCTAATTTGCGACCCCTGTCCCTGGTTAGGCTTTTCTAAAAATAAAAGGCTCAATACAAATACAGCAATTACACAATCAACAGTTACATCATCCAATAATTACATCACATTAACAATTATATCACACATATGTGTGTTCACTGATTCATGGCGATATACTATGTGTATGTATGTATGTATGTATGTGTGTTTATAAATGTGTATGGTTCGTGTGCATGTGTGCTTGTAATCTTTATGAGTATGTTCATCAGTTTATTTATTTTCCTCTTTGATCAGTGATTGCATGTTTGGTTTTGTTTCAGGCAGTGTTTCACCTTTCCATTAAACATTTTCAGCTCAGTTTGTGTTTTTATTTCAGTTGGTAGGACACTCCAAAGATGTATCCCTTTTAATGTTTAAGCTTATTTCAAGAAAAGGGGCGATACTTAAGGGGTTAATTGTTGGGTTGGACATACAAGCATTTTAAAGAGTTTATGCTCATGTCTGTATATGGTACCTTACATCCCACACAAGACTTTCACTGGGATTTAACATAAGTATCACAAACTTCCTCTAATTAGACCTACATGTGAAATGAAAATGAAGAACTTAATGAAAACTATATTACAAAAAGACCATTTTTCAGAAATAGCCCAAGGTAGATTCCATCCTTATCACTGTTAAACAGAGCTGCAAGATAAAGGAAACCAACACCAGTCTCATCTCATGCTTATGACTTTTCAGATAGACCTTTGATATTATATAAAAATGATTAAAAGTAAACATGGTCAAGAAAAAGACAGTATACATCAAACTACATAAAACCACCCGCAATACGCTCAATAAAACATGTCCAATAAAATCTGCATGGTACATGGCACCTATTCTTTTAACTTGCCTTTCTGGTGAAATGGTCCTGGCTCCTATAATTGATAGAAAAGAGAAAATACAATAAACACTAGTAACATTAGAAGAACATTAGAATAAGAAGATGCAGTAAGTGCACCAGTGTTTGGCCATTTAACATTAAATCAGCATGGCCTCTGGCTCTGCTAACCACACTAAGATGTCCATAGCTATGGGGAAGAGTCACGCCAAATAAAGCAATATTAAGGCTAAATCACAAACTGCATTCATCTTTCTGCACTATTGTCCCTAGCCAGAATTCCTTTGGGTACTGTGTCTCATCTTGTATCCATGTCATTATCCAATTTATTGCCTTTTAGGCCTGCATGCCTTCTGTAATTTTGGAGCTGCAAATATTTTTAAAGGCCAATTCCTGAATAGTTGAATATGATAATTGACTGGTATCATATTCCAACATATTGGAGCCTACTTGTTGTTCTGACAAAAAATAAAAAATAAAACTATTTGATTATTCATGTTTTCAAGAAAATGTGAAGGGTTTCTGGCTTCAAAGCTGTGTTTATTTCAGAGGGACAGCTTTCTGCTTTATACAGCAAAACCACATTTCTTGTCAACATTATCATAGCCATTTCCAAGATATTTACCACTTCTCCTATGTTAGGTGCAGATTTTCCAAAGCCAACCTCTTTCTCAAGGCGACGACCGGGCAACGGCACTGGTTTAATTCTCTTCACATTTGGACGCCGTCCTCTTGTAGTGGCTTCACTTGAAAAACCTTTCGACCATAACAACAACAACGATAACAAAATAAATAAAATAAATAAAATAAATAAAATAAATAAAATAAATAATATCTCATTATTAAAAGTTTTTATGCATCTGTTTAGTCCGCTTTTATTGAAGTTTGTATGGTATTAATTCTGTATCTGTTGTCGCCTGCCCTCTAGTGGTAAAACAATATATAGGCCGATATATAATTTGTATCAAATATTATTTGATTCCTGTATCCTGAAGTACAACCGAATTTTTTACATTACATTATTGGGATTTGGCAGATGTTCTTATCAAGAGCGACGTACAGTTGATTAGGCTAGTCAGGAGACGATCCTCCCCTGGAGCAATGCGGTGTTCAGGGCCTTGCTCAGGGGCCTGACGGCTGTGCGGATCTTATTGTGACTACACCGGGATTAGAAACACCGACCTTGCGTGTCCTAGTCATTTACCTTAACCACTACGCTACAGGCCACCCCCTGTAGTTGGCAACCTGCTTAGTTTCACTTTCACTTCCTAAGAAATCAGATTATTGAAGCTGTTCAAAGACACTCAGTTTAATTTTTTTATTTTACGTTCAACATTACCTTCATCCTCTACGTAAATGAGCAATGCCTTTCTCTTGTCATTGGGGTCATTTCTAATTTCCGAAATTTCTCCTCCAGATTTTCTTTTATTTCTGAAATACAATTCCAACTTTGATTTCACAGAAGCAAAGTCACCGGGAAGCCCGACTAAAATTAATGTATTTTCTTCCATAAAGACAAGGGAGTTGCATAAGTGCAAAGAAATACTAGGCTGTCGGACGCAAAAGAAAGTAAATGAATGCAAAACAACTTAAGACAACTTGTTCCTGAGCAGGAACAAATGAAGTGGCGGTTAGTCATGCAGCCTACTTCCCAATTCCCAGGAAATATGTCATTAGATTTTGGAGACAAACGAAACATGAAAGCCAAAACCAAAACGAACAAACGCCGTATAAGGTGCAGGCTACTTTGAAAGAAGGATTGGGAAAATGCAATTTCTGAGTAATATTCTAGCCTACGATGATAATTGCCTGTTAATGACAACAGGTATGGGTGCAATTCAATTTGAAACATTTGAGATCGAATCGAATGTAGTAAATTGCAACCTGCGGCTGTTTTTGATTTAAAAATTTGGTGTACATTACTTCATAATACGTTTGATGCATATTGCATGGATAAAAAACGATATAAATAATTGGGCAATATATAATTACACTACACATTTTGAAACATATACATGTATAACTCTAAAGTATATATATATATATATATATATATATATATATATATATATATATATATTTTTTTTTTAAATTGTTCATGTATTAGATATGTCCATAATTTCCCCAGGTTATACATAATTGATTCATGGAAAATAAAAGAGGCCGTGAGTCTAAAAGGCTGTAATTAATTATGCAAGTTTGAGTTTTACCTTCCCGTTACGTAAGATTTTATGACTGCTTTTATGTTTGGGGTCTATGCTACATCGTAGGCTATGCTACATTCTCATTTATTGCATTTTTGTTATAGACTAATTAAGGCACATAGCCTACGCTATGTGGGGTTGCTGTGGGTTATTTATCTAAGCATACGCATTTGAGCAATATTGCATTGTCAGCTTGACTGACTGTACATCATGCAGGCCCGCCTGGAGATTGTTGGGGTCGACAGGAGACGGCGCCTTCATGCCCTGCTGCCAGTGAGGACGCGGGCTCTGTAGATGTACTTGTGACCGTTCCCATCGGGTGTGGAGTACTGGTCATGGTACGAGTAGTACGCCTCTTTGGCAAAGTAAGTTCCACATCCATACATTGTAGCTGAAAACACCCGGAAGCATTTTTGAATGTTAAGTGTGCAATACGAATGAAAGCATCCATCTTCCTCAAACACTTTGTCTGTAGTTTAAACTAGAGGTGTATATCAAGTCTGAGGGGCAGCTGCGTTGTTTAATTTGCTCACGGTAACATTTTTTTTGAAAATGAATGCAGGAAAACCCCTGTGGCAGGGGACCCTGTTCCTCTTTCAGGTTTTCAGTCTACTGAATTCTGTTTAATTCAGTAGTAGAGTCACATGTACCAAAGTAGGGTTGAATTGAAAATTTACAGGATGGTAGGTCTCCATGAATGGGGTCAGGAACCACTGCCCTGTGTTAATGTCAAATCTGTATTGACTCGTTCCAAGTTTAAAGTGCTACAGACCTGTTTCACAGAATAGTTTTGTTTAGCCTGTACTTTCCTGGGTCTATTATTCATCGAATAACCATACTGTAGGTCACATGAGGCTCGTATATGAACTTCTATTATTAATTAAATGATTTGGGCCGGAATATATTAATTAAATGCATTTAGCACAGCAAGCATATAAGGGTGATTTCTGCCACAGAAGCTGCGGTTGAAACCGTTCTTGTTGATCTTCTGGCAGATGTCCTTGGTTCTTCCGTGGTAGAGGAACTGCTCGTTACTTTTTGTATATTTTTTATCCAATGCCTGTTTGCTTACTGCATACTTCCTCCACTGCTCCTGGTGCTGGATTCTCTGGATCTGAAGGGGTTTTACAAACATCACTCAACTTTTAACCTTTCAAGGGCTCACTTTCAGTTTTTTGGCATAGTTTTTGGGGTTGGAGCTGTTGGCTTTATTCTTTGGAAATTAGGTTAGGGAAATGGGCCGTGAGTCTAAAAGGCTATAATTAATTATGCCAGTTTGAGTTTTACCCTTATAGACTAATTAAGGGACATAGCCTACGCTATGTGGGGGTGCTGTGGGTTATTTGTCTTAGCATATGCATTAAAGCAATATTGCATTGTCAGCATCACTGACTGTACAGCAGTACAACAAATGTGAAATCATCCCATCATTTAAAAGTAATAGCCTAGATGTTCTGACAAAATGAACTCCGATCACAATTAAATGTGATCACATTTGAATGTCCCCCAAGGGCCTGGTCCTGCCTCATCCAGCGAACCGAAGAGGTATCCTCCCCCTAGTGGCAGCAGGCCAATCCTCTCACAGAATCTGTCTGAGCCATACACTATTTTGCCATCTGACTGGTTAACAACATCTCTTACTTGATAATGGTAAAAACGGCTAAAATTTGAGTGATGCATTAAATTGCCCTGTGGCTAAATGTCAGATAATACATACCCATAACAGCTTATTTTTTTAATGTTCAGAGTCTGTTCTGTTAGTTTATCGTTGTATTTATTATCTTTCATATTCATGTCTGGTGTTCTGTTTATAGTCATTAGTCTTTGCATTCGTCTTCCCCTGTGATGTCTGAGTCTGAATGTTTACGAGCCCGAGTCATTCCCCTGTCTGTGTGCCCAACTATTCGGGTGTTTACGGTAGTTCCGGGGTTCAACCTTCCTTCCAATCTTGCTTTCCTTTCTTCCTGTTTTGTTTTCTCTCTATTTCATGTATGTAGATAACACTAATATACTAATCCCAACAAACATAGAATTTGTACAGTACTAATCATACTAACACACTAATATGTTTGTCAAACTAACAAACTAACATTCACTAGTTTTGGGTATTTGTAATTTAACCCCTTCCCTGGCGGAGACGAGTATATACGTTTTTACCGAATGTGTTTTTTTCAGTCACGGACGAGTAAACATGTCTAAACACTTTTATTTTCAAAATAAAATTTCAACCACAAAAATGGGAAAAAAATGAAAAACAAGTTATTTTTCATAATCAGCATAAAGAATACTATATTACATATAATTTGAAACAAATCGTCTGAAAATGACAGGTTTTTTCCTAAATAATTGGCGGGGAAGGGGTTAAATCACATAACTAACTTATTAACGCATCTCCAGTTTCAATTCTGTTCTGTAACTTCTGTAACAACAGCCTTAGTGGCTGCGTCTTAAAATCTCACCAACCTCTCTCATAATCCTGACTTTACCCCTTTTTGAGCTGTATTAATCTCACATTGGGAAGTTTGTGATGTGTGATCTTAATCCAGTATGAATCTGCAACGTCTGTAGTCTTCAAGTGCAGAATGTAAAAATGCCAAAGCAAATGATCCTGTTTCACCCAACTCAGAGGTCCTACAGTAATAGCAGTCCCGTTCGAATGGACTCTGCAGTAATTTAATAGCACATTAAAAGGGTTTGCCTTGTGTCTTGGCAACAGTTTAGTTTTTCCCCCGCAGAAGTGCAGCTAGTGATGTATACAACCAGTCTATCTGGTCATTTCAGAAGAATTGCAGAAATGGATAAGCCCATACAAATAGACTGGACAATACACCTTGGAACCTTACTGCAGCACAGCCTACTGTACAACCCATCCAGCTCAAATGAGGCTTTTGTCTCTTGTTCAGATTCAGATTCAGATTCTGAGTCAGTAGCTGTAGTAGATCCCGGACTTTGCAAAACATTATGAATATTCCAATAAGTGTTTGTACATCTGAACTGCAGACATCAAATCTTTAATAAAGAAACTACAATGTGGTCCATTGGAGCAATGCACTCCATTCCTGACATTCCAGCTAAAATAATCAGTTTGAGACAGAGAGCAGAAGGTGTAACTTAACATGAAGACATGCTTAAGAATTGTTTGGACATTCAAACTTGTTTAAAGCTCACATTTATCAGAAATATAGATGAAACTGTTTTGCTTTAAGATTTTATTTTCTTTTTTAAAGGACACTTGTTCTTCCCGATACAAATAATCTGACGCACTAGTGAAATTTCCATCTAAAACTATCCAGATCTATCTAAAATGCATTAAAAAAGATTATATTTATATGTCATCAGAAAATATAAAATGTCAATTAAAGCTGTTTAAAGCACAAAATGGATCATTAAAGGCCCAAACGTTTTCATGTTTTTGAGCTTCTCGTATGATCTTGGACCTTTTTTGCTCATTTGTGTTCCATACTGATTCAAGTGGGGGAAAAAAAGTTCAAATACAATTTTTTGGAGCTGTTCATAGAAGAATGTTTTTGCATTATTTGATCATGTTGCTAAATGTTAACACAGAGAGCTGACCCATGGGGTCTGGGGCACTCTGAGGGCAGGGTTAGGGACTTAAAAAGAAAGCTGATGCACGTGGGCCTTTAATGATTCTTAATTGGTGGCCAAGTAGATGCCCCCCCCACCCCATCACACTGTCTTGAATGTGATGAGGTATTCAGGGTAGGCGCCCGAGTCATAGAAAATGACAAAGATGAAGGGGTTCTGGAGTTTGTCCACTGCACAGTCATGCAGGCCCGTCTGGAGATTGTTGGGGTCCACAGGAGACGGCGCCTTCATGCCCTGCAGTCCGAGGCAGGGCTTGCCAGTGAGGACGCGGGCTCTGTAGATGTACTTGTGACCGTTCCCATCGGGGGTGGAGTACTGGTCATGGCACGAGTAGTACGCCTCTTTGGCAAAGTAAGTTCCACTTCCATAGATTGTAGCTGAAAACACCCAGAAGCATTTTTGAATGTTAAGTGTGCAATACGAATGAAAGCATCCATCTTTCTCACACACTTTGTCTGTAGTTTAAACTAGAGGTGTATATCAAGTCTGAGGGGCAGCTGCGTTGTTTAATTTGCTCACGGTAACATGGATGTATAAATGTAATGCAAATTATTTTAATTTTAAAAACATTTTGAAAATGAATGCAGGAAAACCCCTGTGGCAGGGGACCCTGTTCCTGTTTCAGGTTTTCAGTCCACTGAATTCTGTTGAATTCAGTAGTAGAGTCACATGTACCAAAGTAGGGTTGAATTGAAAATTTACAGGACGGTAGGGCTCCATAAATGGGGTCAGAAACCACTGCCCTGTGTTAATGTCAAATCTGTATTGACTACAGACCTCTTTCACTGAATAGTTATGTTTAGCCTGTACTTTCCTGGGTCTATTATTCATCGAATAACCATACTGTAGGTCACATGAGGCTAGTATATGAACTTCTATTATTAATTAAATGATTTGGGCCCGAATATATTAATTAAATGCATTTAGCACAGCAAGCAGATACGGGAGTTTTTGTGGTCGGTACCATTTCTGCCACAGAAGCTGCGGTTGAAACCGTTCTTGTTGATCTTCTGGCAGATGTCCTTGGTTGTTCCATGGTAGAGCAACTGCTCGTTATCACTTTTTTGATATTTTTTATCCAATGCCTGTTTGCTTACTGCATACTTCCTCCACTGCTCCTGGTGCTGGATTCTCTGGATCTGAAGGGGTTTTACAAACATCACTCTCAACTTTAAACCTTTCAAGGGCTCAATTTCAGTTCGTAGTTTTTGCTAGAGGTTGGAGCTGTTGGCTTTATTCTTTGGAAATTAGGTTAGGGAAATGGGCTTGTAATTTAAAGCGTTCAAAAATGTTCAATTTGCAACTTAAGTAAATATCCAGCTGTATGAATAGATTGTATGTAAAAAGAAGGTGTCAGTTGCACAGAATTAGAGTGAATGATGAGATGTACCTGGACCACTTCAATCTTTTTACTGTTGTTCTGTGCAAAAACTTGACAGGATTGCACAAATCCTTCAGAAATCTTCTGAAATTCATCAGAGTTTTCTAAGAGTAGAATGATGTCCAGATCTTTTCCATCCATCTTGGTCCATGTAGCTGGCGTTGTAATGATAGCTGCAAAATAATAATGAATGTATAATGATTCAATTTATTGTAATCGGGGAATTCTAGTACTATGCATACAAAGTACGTGACATATTTAGCTAAATGTTAGCTCGTGGTGACGCTAGCCACTGCTGCTAATATCTGTGGATTTCAGTCTGCTCTCGCCTGCCTGCACACATCACAAGTCCTGAAGCCTTTTGGATTTAGGCATGAGCTCCTAGCCCAGGAGAGAAATATGCTGGTAAAATCTCCCTAAAATATAAGCAATAACGTTAGTATTGTGTAGTTGGACCCAGCTATCACGCCCAACCAGCAGACATACAAAACTGAATGTAGTTGGCTTTTAATGGGCAGCTAATTAATGTTACTGGAAACTGGTGAGCCACTTGATTATTAATGTTTAGCCACCAAGGCTAATCTCTCGCAAGCCCGGTTCAACACTGTAGTAGCCAATCGTCTCCTCTTGACCACGCCCCCTCCTCCTTCTACTGGATCCGAGTGTATGAGTTCAGTGTATTGGACACATGCCTTCGGGATACAAGACAGAAATGAAAAAGGCCCATACACAGAAGAGGCCTATGATCTGTTCCACAAAGCAGGATGACTGAATTAGCCAGATAACTGCACTGAGTATATCCTGGACCCCACCCAAATCTGGAACATGGGCTGAATACAAGTAGAGAAGCAAGGCATTGGGCAGAAGTGAACACAGACACAGGTTGCCCGTGTATCATAGTAATGACTGAGCATGTTTGTTTTATAATATTTCTAATGTGAAAATCCTGCATAGTATGCCTTTTAACACATTTTCTTCTGACCATTATATCAAACATGGTTTATTTCTATTCAGCAGTAGCTTTGGGGATATGCCACATGACTACACAATGACTACTTGCTTCACTGGTCAGGCTGAAAACTTGTCAAGAAATGTACTGACCTGTTTCAGAGTCAGACAGAGGGGTCCTCTTGATTCTGCTAATCTGCCCTCCGCTGTCTCTTTGTTCCATCTTCTCGAAATCCACCATGAACCTCCCCTTTTCGTTCTGGTAAGTGTAGAACTTGTCCTTTCTGTGGAAAGCCAGCTCCAGTTCACAGTTGATTTGTTTTTTCAGGCCCTTCCAGGTATCTGACCTGCCCAACATCCAGCGGACAGTCTGCCATATCCTTCTCTCCTCCCGCTTCTGGCTTTCCCTCTCTCTGGCTCTTTGCAGAGAATCTTTGATCTGCATGACGACAAAAAGGACATCCTCTCTCTTTCCCGACACCGTCAGCCTGTTTTGCAGCATAGAGATGTGGACCTGGTGCCTCTGGCTTGTTTCAACAATATCTTGCTTATCCTTTTCTGCAAGGAGGTGGAGGTAGTTGTCTACCACGTCTTGGCTGGTGCACTCCTCTGAAATCAGGTCATCGAGGCACTTCTTCACCTGGGCCAGGTTTGCCACAGAAGCTCCGTAAACTTCAGCCACCATCACAGGGAAGGTAATGTCTGCTGTCATGCTTTCCAGACTCTGGTTGGAGTTTTTCCGGGAAGGGCTGGAGTTTGGGGGATTTTGAGCTGCTATTTCCGCTGTTTCCATGAAATTAAATTACATTACATTACATTATTGGCATTTGGCAGACGCTCTTATCCAGAGCGACGTACAACAAAGTGCATACCCATAACCAGGGATAAGTTCGCTGAAAGACCCTAGAGGTAAGTACAATTTCAACTGCTACCTGTACAACAAAGATAAGGACTATAAATGAATATAATTAGACCAAGAACCTGATCCAGTGCAACCTTAAAATTTTTTTATAATATACTATCCATCCAGCTTGTTTTTTAAGGGTTACGGAAGTAAGGATTATGTTTTTGTTATAAATCCATGGTATGTAGCTGCCTAGTCCAGTCTATTTGAAGGGATGGGTCTTCGGTCTGTGGCAAGTAATCGATCATTCAATTTATTTTAAAAATTCTGTCTAGCTACTGCAGTAGATTCACTGTGACAAAACGATACTAAAATTCTAAAATTTCCCTCGGGATGAATAAAGTATCTATCTATCTATCTATCTATCTATCTATCTACTATATTTCAAACCTTCATAAATTGCTGTTATTGATCAGGGCATGCTACCTGGTGCTTCAGGTATAAAAGCAGTTGCCCACCCGGGCTTAAATAGGTTTAAGAGAACAGAATTAAAATATGCTGGGAGCCAAACAGTATCCTATGTTTATTAACTACTTAATTCCAAATGGACCACTGTGTATTAACAGCACTCCGAGCTCTATTCTACAGTGATAGATGTGCTGTTTGGATCATACCTGCCACCCCAGGCATGGGGGTGACTCTCTTGAACTTCTTCATGACTTGTCCAAAGTCAGATATTATCTTTGGCTGGAATATGACGATGTTAACCGCGGTGATGGATGATTTTGGCTTGTCCAATATAAAGTAACTGATGGCATCAGTCATGGCATTGGCCACCTGAGACGCAGTCAAATTTCCAGCTCCTATAAAAAGGGAGAGAAGATGTGAGTCCAAAGAGGACACTACATTTTTCACTTGTGACATTCATGGACTGGCAGTGGCGTACCTGTCCCCAGTGCTGGGAAGGCGACGGTCTGGGCTTTGATGTGGTCGCAAGTTTCTAAAACTTTGCACATGGAATTGGTGATGTCTCTCTCCTTAGTCTGCCCGACCATATGGATGATGTGCTTGGATTTCAGATTGCCAGGTTTGGTTATTACTACTCCATCTTTAGGTTGTGTCCCTGGGCAACAAAATAAAACCTGTTTCTACACTGAAAAGCAATACCATCAAACCAACTACTCCCAGAAAACCAGGAAGTCCCATCAGGCTCTCAGTAATGGAGTGACAGGTGGTGTCATACCTAGAGCTCTGCACTCATCCAGTACTGTCTGTCCAGCTGCTTTGAGAATGGCCCCAGACACACCTGTCAAAAGGAAGACAATGCACTGGTCAACTAATCAAATGCCTATTTCTGATCCTGAGACCATAACAGAAATATGCTGGTAATGGCTGTTTCAGATGCAGTGGATAATCGTATTTTCAACTATATGAAGTTTAAGTTTAAGTTTCCAAATAACAAGTGAGGCTCAGGCTGGTTGTTGTCCAAGAGTAATCTCTATTTGTGTTTTAGTTTGTTGTAAGCCACACCTTAATTACTATATGGGTGCCATCTGATTGGATGCCATCTGATTGGATGTGAATTTAAAGCTCTGATGTACTATGTACTGAAGGAGCTATATGATCAGAAGAGGGCTTCAGGGCTGTAGCATATGCCAGAGAAGAAACAGGTACTCACCTGAGCTCAAATCAAGGCTGGTGTTGGTGCTGCTCACAATGACATCTGTCGTCTCCTGGGTGATGTCACCGCAGAGGGCTTTGACTTTTATTGGTCCCATGATTATTTCAATGCTTCCTTCTGTATAAATGAAAGGAAGGCAGTCATAAGATCTTTAAAAGATTTTATCAAAATTAAATTTCAGCTGTAATATGCAGCTATGCCAGCTTTGTGTATGACCAGCTGTGTATGAGCTGGTTGACCAGCTAGTGCTGGTAGCTTGTCTGAACTCTACCAGCTGTTTCAAAACATATGTAGCTTGAGCTGGTAAAACCAGGTGGGAGCTGGTCTGAACTGGTCAACCAGCTAAACGACATCAAGCTGGGAGCTGGTCTGAACTTGTCAACCAGTTACCGGCTATTTTAAAACCTAGTTTGAGCTGTTGTTTTCAGCAGGGATGACACATATAAAGATTCCCTAATGCAGGAACTTTAATACCATTGTCATCTTCATCCATATCCTCATCCTTAGTGTCCAATTCAGATGTAGTACTCAACTCCATGTCATCTTCCTCTTCACCAGAAGTATCCTGAAATCAATGTAACAATGTTGAATCAATGTTTAATCACTGTTACCCTATATTAATATTCACAGTTTATTAGCTCTGGCTTAGCATGTCTGTGTGTTTCAGTTATGACAGCAGCAAAATGAGAAGGCCAAGTTAATTTTCCTCTCAAAGGTTTTCCATACCAGCTTAGGTATTGACCACTGCTTCAGCCCCTGCAGAAAGTCCTGGAGGATTTTGTCTTCATAGACAACAATGTACATCAGCTTGAGAACAGTGGAGTTATGCTGCGATAAATGATTGTGGAATCCTAGAAGCATGGCATCAATGACATCTACAGCACTCAGCTTTCCCCCACCTGCAATATGACAGTACGGGATCAAACACATTAGACATCCATTGTCTCACAATGATGATGTGAAATATATGGTGACAGTCATCAGACCATCTGCTGTGACAGCATTTGTAATGTAAATAGTGAATGGTAAATGGTTGGCATTCATATAGTGCCTTCATCCAAAGCGCTGTACATGTGATGCTTCTCATTCACCCATTCAAACACACACACACACCAACAGCGATTGGCTGCCATGTAAGGCACCAACCAGCTGTGAATTGGTACATATTTATTGAATGCTGGTAGTATAAATAAGCTGAATGGCCATTTGTGGTGGCAGCATTCATAATGAAAGGCTACAGTCGAAGCCTTTGTCATAGGGATATATACTTATAATAATAATAATAGATTTTATTTGTGGGCGCCTTTCAGAGCACTCAAGGACACCTTACAAGACACAGTAAAAACATCATACAAAAACTAATCAATCAATCAGTAGCACCGACATGTTATATACAACAAGACATATAAATTATCAACATAAAACATAAAACTCATCAATCAGGGTCAGGTTAAATATGCCAGTGTGAAAAGGTGTGTCTTGAGTCTAGATTTAAAAGTGAGGAGAGTGTCAATGTTGCGAATGTCTTGTGGCAGAGAGTTCCAGAGGCGGGGGGCAGAACGACTAAAGGCTCTAGATCCCATGGTGGTCAGGCGGGGGGCAGATGGTGTGGCAAGTAAGGAGGCAGAGGAGGATCTGAGAGTACGTGAGGGAATGTGGCTATGGAGGAGTTCAGAGAGATATGAAGGTGCCATGTTATGAAGGGCTTTGAATGTGAGCAGCAAGATCTTAAAATCAATACGGGATTTAACTGGGAGCCAATGAAGTTGCTGGAGAACTGGAGTGATGTGATCAATGGAAGGAGTTCTGGTGATAATACGGGCAGCTGAGTTCTGGACCAGTTGAACTTCATGGAGACACTTGCGTGAAAGACCAAAGAGGATGGAGTTGCAATAATCAATACGGGATGTAACCAGGGCGTGGACAAGAATGGCAGTGCTGGTAGGTGTAAGTGATGGGCGAAGACGATTAATATTGCGTAAGTGGAAGTATGCAGACCGAGTAACATTATTGATGTGTTTTTCAAAGGATAATGTGCTGTCAAGGATGACACCCAGACTCTTAACCTGAGGGGAAGGGGAGACTGTGGAGTTGTCAATGGTGAGGGAGAAACTGTCAGATTTAGCCAAAATGGATTTGGTGCCAACGAGGAGAACCTCTGTTTTTTCACTGTTGAGCTTTAGAAAGTTGATTGAGAACCAGGATTTGATTTCCAGCAAGCAATCGGAGAGGGAAGTGGGCGGAAGAGCGGAGGTGGGCTCAGTGGACAGATAGAGCTGGGTGTCATCCGCGTAGCAATGAAACTGAATCCCATATTTCCTGAAAATATTGCCAAGGGGTAGGAGATAAATAATAAATAGGAGGGGGCCCAAAACAGAACCCTGTGGAACACCGGTGGTTACTGGAGTGGGCTGTGATTTCAGGTTTTTGAGTTGGACAAACTGAGTGCGGCCAGAGAGGTATGATGTAAACCAGACAAGATAAGTGCCAGTGATTCCAAGTGATGCTAGTCTCTCAAGGAGGATGTTATGTGAGATGGTATCAAAGGCTGCAGACAGATCGAGAAGGACAAGTATGGTTAAAAGCCCAGAATCAGCTGCCATTAATAGATCATTTGTGATTTTCACCAGGGCTGTCTCCGTACTGTGGAAGGAGCGAAAACCAGATTGGAATTGCTCAAACAGATTATTGTTGGTCATGTGGGCTTGTACCTGGGCTGCAACTATTTTTTCAAGTATCTTGGTAAGAAATGGTAAATTTGAAATGGGGCGAAAATTACTCAAATTGTATATCTCAAATATATGTTGATAATACATGCACATCCTACTGGTGAGGAGAACTGGCTATATCTGATGGTATTGAGCACTATGTGAATGTAATGCGCTATTGTTCATTTAATAATGTGAACGTCGAAGCCCTGCTGATGCATTTTTATTTCATTTTTTAAACTCTTACTTTAATTCTGAAATTGCAATTACATACAACTCTTATCTTTTATAAATGGAATCAATCTGGTTGCCCTTCTCTGAACCTTTTCCAGTGCCTCTATATCTTTCTTATAGTGCGGTCCCCAGAAGTGCACACAGTACTAATGGATGTCTGTAGGGAAGAATACATTTCCAGCTTCATTGTTCTTGGATGGTCACCTAACACCTCAATCATACTGAATGATCAAGGGGGATTAGGAAGCCCATACTGAATGATCAAAGGGGGTTCACTGCCTGCTTTGTTGACACTGACCATTTGGTTTCCTGTCACCCAATCAGGGACAACTACCTGTACTTTACATCAGGCGGTTTGGGGCATAAAAGCTCATTCCTTTCTAACATGAGTTTGTAATTGAACTGCCTTGCTTTTACCCGGTATGCTTCATACTGTAATTAAAGACTATTTTTGTTGTTTAATAAATTGTTGTTTACCTGAATATCAGACTTCAAGTTTTACTTCACAAAGGACCAAATTCCTACAATGTCCAAGCAGGTGTAACAAGAGTATTGTATAAGGTGAGTATAACTTCCTTGAACTTATACTCCATACTCCTGGCTATGTATCCTCGCATCATGTTGACAGTTTTTACTGCTACCACACATTGACAAGAACCTGAAAGGCTTTGGTCAACTATTATCCCCAAATCTTTTTCGCCTTGAGCATTTTCCAATTTTGTACCTCCCATAAAGTAGTCCTGCCTTATATTTTTCTTTCCCACATGTAGAACTTTACATTTAGTTGCATTGAATTTCAGGTTTCTGCCCACTTCTGGATTCTGTTTAAGTCTTCCTGGATTTTTTGGAACATAGTTCTTATATTAAGTGATTTATAAGAAGCATAACATAAGAAGTACTGTGCAGTCTTAGGCACCCTAGACTTTAAAATATATGTGTTTTTATATTTGAGATTTCCATAATATTTCATTTTACAGAGACATTTTCATATTTAATTTTAAAAAGTAACATGGTTGGCATTTATATAGCGCCTTTATCCAAAGCGCTGTACAATTGATGCTGCTCATTCACCCATTCATACACACACTCACACACCGACCAGTTTGTCAGGAGCATTTCAGGGTTGGGTGTCTTGCTCAGGGATGCTTCGACACAGCCCAGGCGGGGGATCAAACCGGCAACCTTCCGACTGCCAGACGACTGCTCTTACAGCCTGAGCCATGTCACCCCCCATGTTACTGTAAGCAATTTACTACTTTTTACATAAAAAACTTGATCAAGGCTGTCTGAGATCAGAAGCAAGGAGCCAACCAAAGTCTACAGAAGAACTGTGGCAAGTTCTCCAACATAAATGGTAAATGGCAGGCATTTATATAGCGCCCTTATCCAAAGTGCTGTACAGTTCATGCTTCTCCATTCACCCATTTATACACACACTCACACCGACGGCGATTGGCTGCCATGCAAGGCCCCGACCAGCTTGTCAGGAGCATTTGGGGATTATGTGTCTTGCTCAGGGACACTTCAACACAGCCCGGGCGGGGGATCGAACCGGCAACCCTCCGACTGCCAGACGACTGCTCTTACTGCCTGAGCCATGTTGCCCCATATGGAAAGAAAAACATGCTTGGAACAACCTCCCTGCTGATTGTCTTATAGAACTACAGGACCGTGTTGGCCATCTCAGAGAAGTGATGCCAAAGGGTGGTCACAAAAAATATTGATTTGATCAGTTTTTAACTATTCTACCAAATTACTAAAATGTAATGTAAAATGTATAGTACATTTATTTATGACCTTTCATTGAATTATTTTTGAAAGAATCCTGTCTATACAGAATGTTAACAGGTGCCTAAGACTTTTGGACAGTACTGTATTGTACTGTGTAAGTGCTCACCTGTGCCAATAGCAGGGAAGGAGACGGTGGTTATGTTGTTTTTCTCGCACTGTTCCAGAACCTTCTCCACCTGTGAGGTTGCAGCAGCTGAGGAGCGGGGTCCCACCATGTGAATGATGAAGTCACACTGTAGCGACCCACCACTCGTCACCACCACGCCATCATCCTGCTGGGGCCCTTTAAGCCCAAACATGTGAACAAAATGAAACCCAATAGTTTGAGGTTATGCAAAACACAGAAACTTTTTTTGGAAGAAACTTGATTGTCAGTCTTTTGCCTGAAGCTCACCAAATTTTTTGCATTCCTTCTTAACCAAGCGTCCTGCTGCTCTGAATATAGCTCCTGAAACTCCTAAAGGCAACATCAGATTATGCAGATTCAGATCAATTCATGAAGATGATAATACATAAACCAAGGGACAAAATTTGGGATTTGTATTCATCACATAGCAACAAGGAAGGCACCCTGGCTGCGACTGTAAACAGGCTGAATTCACTTTTATGAACCAGATCAAAGAGGGACTCACCTGCTTTCAGGTTCAGCTCATTGTTGGTTGTGTTGACGATCCCTCTGACAGTTTCTTTGGTGATGTCACCTTTCTTCACTTCTATTCTGATACCATGGATCTCAACTTGAGAGGGTTTATTATAGTAGTGAGAGCACACC
Organism: Conger conger; assembly: GCF_963514075.1. Lineage (NCBI taxonomy): Eukaryota > Metazoa > Chordata > Actinopteri > Anguilliformes > Congridae > Conger > Conger conger. The sequence goes on from NC_083762.1 coordinate 59,616,572, forward strand.
AAATGCAAAAGGAAGAAGAAAACACACATCAATACACAATAAAGTGCATCTGGATTTAAGAGCTTTTTTTTACTGGAAGGCATCCGCTTACACTTTCCCACATACTAATTACACAAAAATGCCAATGTCACTGTGATGGTAGAAGACACACAAACAGTCGAATTGTGGCTATTTTTGTGTCACCTTCACAATGATCACAATAACAATGGGAGTTGTATTTTTACTTGTTTTATTTTGTGTTCTGTAAATACTGCCTAATGCTATTGTGTTCCACCTAACTACTGCAGCTAGTTTAACAATGTAACTTTCTGGTCAAGTACCCTAATAATGTTGCAGAAACCATAGATCAGTCATCAGAGGCAGTCAATAAAAATATTGGCAAAATAGAATTAACTTATGTGGAACAAGCGTTGTGCAAGAATCAACATTGCTTGCTCTTCATAATAAGTTTTGCCTCATCCTTAAAAAGTGATGAGATACCATATGAATTAACTGGAATTCTTTACAGTCAGTTGCTGCCGTGTGCAACTATGGATATGATTCTGTACGGTCATGGCATCCTAAAATTTCCATCGGGATGAATAAAGTATCTATCTTTCTGTTCAACAAACCTTGATTGGCTGGGAGCTGCATTGACCTGGACTGAATACTTGGCAAGTGGAACCCAGTGACTGCCTGGATAAAGACAGAACATTCCATGAAAACATAACTGTCGATAATGATACCCAATACATAGAAAGTGCCCAGAGAAGCTACTGTTTTGACGGAATTATTCTGATATTAAAATATTATGATATCAAAATATTAACCTCCTTTCTCTGCAGAGACTGCTGGTTCCTCTCTTCAAGGTAATGGCAAAAGGAGTCAAAAACCTTCTGCTCAAAGGCTACTATGAAAATGAATTTGATGGTTGTGGAAGTGGTCTGAGACAAATGGTTCTGCAGCCCCTTGAGAATGGCCTTGATGGACTGTTCTGGCTGAATGTTGCCTCTTCCTGTGACAGAAAGCAGCAGAAACCACTATCACATGTTGCCTTGTTGTTAATCTTTAAAAGTGCCCAGACAGACACCAGTCTTTCAATCTTATTTGTGAGTGGGTTATTTATATTGAAAAATTGAAGTACTAAAATCCCTGATAATAACTATGACTGACCGATTGGGAAAGAAAATATAATTTGACCAAAATGCTGAACATTTTCATCATAGTATTTGTTCAAAGCACAGTGGTTGTAGTCTATCCTCTTTAGACATTGGCAGTGTTTGTGGTCTATGCAGTATAGAGGTTGATAGTGACTGTGGCCATGTTGTGTAGATGTGGGCTGTGGTTGTGGCCTGTGCTGTATAGATATGGTCTGCAGTTGTGGTCTGAGAGTATGTTGTATCAAGGGGTACATAGTTGTGGTGTGCTCTATAGACATGGGCAGTGGTTGTGGTTTGTTGGGTAGATGTGGGCAGTGGTTGTGGTCTGTGCTGTATAGATATGGTCAGCGTTTGTGGTTTAAGAGTATATTGTATCAAGAGGGTACGTAGCTGTGGTGTGCTCTATAGACACGGGCAGTGGTTGGGGTCTGTGTTGTTTAGATGTGGGCAGTGGTTGTGGTCTGTTCTGTGTAGATGTGGGCAGTGGTTGTGGTCTGTGTTGTGTAGACAGGGCAATGGTTGTGGTCTCACCCTGTATATGTGGGCAGTGGTTGTGGTCTGTACTATATAGACATGAGCAGTGGTTGTGTTCTGTGTTGTTTAGATGTGGGCAGTGGTTGTAGTTTTTGTTATATAGAAGTGGGCAGTGGTTGTGGTCTGAATGTGTAGATTTGGGCAGTGGTTGTGATCTGTCTTGTGTAGATGTGGGCAGTGGTTGTGGTCTGTGCAGTGTAGACATGGGCAGTGGTTCTGGTCTGTGTGTGTAGATGTGGGCAATGGTTGTGCTCTTTGTTGTGTAGATTTGGGCAATGGTTGTGGTCTGTGTTCTGTAGATGTGGACAGTGGTTGTGGTCTGTGCAGTGTAGACATGGGCAGTGGTTGTGGTCTGTGTTCTGTAGATGTGGACAGTACTTGTGGTCTGTGCTGTGTAGATGTGGGCAGTGGTTTGGTCTGTACTGTTGTCGAGGACCCGGCCCTAGGCCCCCCTGATGAGAGATTGACGGGGGATGGGTTAGAAAGGAATGCATTGTTAACCCCTCGCACACGCCATCGAGGTGGTAGTAAGAACGCCCGTAAGAAGAAAAATATGTGGTTCAGAGAATGAGCAGCCATGCTTGTCAGTAGAGGAGTCTGAAGTCGGGAGACTTAGATTTAGGGTTTTAAGGAGCAAGGTTAAAGTTCTGACTGAGAATACCCCAACCCTACAGGGGAGGGGCACAATGCCTGGCTAAAGAAAAACAAAAATAAGGAAAACGGAAGGGATGTCAATACCGAAAGAAAATTAATGATTAATGGCGGATGATTTACACTCAGCTATTAGCTGGATGTCCTTTGTAGATCCCTTAAGGCGCCACAAAAAGGGGCACCTAAAGAGGGTGTTGGGATGGTGGCAGGCTTTAACGTCTGGCTTACATGAAATCAAAGTTTGGAGGAAGTCAAGGAAAGATTATGAAACTGACACAGACACCAGTGATGAATAGGTTCATTAAAAACAACATAAGGGCTAGTGTTTTTCCACTCATATATTAAAATGGGGGAAATTCCCAAACCAGAGGGGCCCATGAAATAAAATATTGGGGACAGTTCTTTTGAGGTATGAGAAAATGACAATTGGAAAAACAGAAATAATTAATATGGTCATTGAAAAACAGGTTATATAAAAGATAAATGTCTTCCCGCTTGACATAATGGGGGCATTTCTTATCAAAAAAGGTACACTTTTGTATGCAAAAAAGATATATAAGGGATAAGTTTTTAGACCTTAGAGCAGGATCCCAGAATTTGGCTTCAGAAGATATCTACGAGCTGTTGAAGAGAGAGCAACGCAAGACAGTCAAGCTGGAGTGGCGCGCTCCCTCTGCGCGCCACTCCAGGATATGGAGAGAGGAGAGACGTACGCGGTGCGGACTCAGGTGAAGAAAGAGCCACGCAGAACAATTATAAAGCTGGAGTGGTAATTATAATCTATATTACTTGTAGAAGTAGGAAAAGTAACATATTATAAGTTTACTTTTATATATCTTTTATTTCTTATTAGGATACTATATAAAGTATAAAAATGTAGAGAAATTATCATATTTAGATAAATATAATATTATAGGAATAGTTTCTTTTTAAACGTCAAGAAGGGGGAGCTATAGGATAAGGCTAAGGCCAAAGAGGATGGATATAGGAAGGGTGTACCTTGATTTTTAAACATCGTGGTGGAACGGTAATTTAGAAAGAGCTAAGAGGGGTATATGTAACTTGCATGTGATTAGCAAACTGCAAAAGATGATATGTACACTGTAATCTGTACAACTCTATTCTTTTGATTGATTATAATAAAATATATCTTACTATAATCATATGTGACAAAGAGTCTTTAGAGGAAATACATTGAATACAGGACATTGATTACCAGATTTGCATCACACCCTTTACTTCGAGACTGGGCTGGAAGTTCAGTAGAACTTACCAGGGCTCCAGGACGTTCGGAGTACTTGAGTTCGTCCCCGAGACACCTCATTGTGAGGTACTGCTCGTGGGAACGTGAGGTCTGAGCTCGGCAAGGGGTCCGTGGCTCACGACACTGTGTAGATGTGGGCAGTGGTTGTGGTCTGTGTTGTGTGGATGTGGGCACTGGTTGTGTTGTGGTCTTACCCGTCCCGATGGCTGGAAAGGACACGGCTGTGGTGTTCTTGCTCTCACAGAGCTGCAGGACCCTCTCCGTGGAGGTGGTGATGCCAGCTGTGGTGGTCGGCCCCACCATCTGAATGATGTGCTTACATTTCAAATTCCCTCCTCCTGTGACAACCACCCCATCTTCGTTTTGGGTACCTGAACAATTGGGGCAGGCCTGTGGTTAATATTTTATAAAATAGTCATTCCAGATCGGTTATATATGAAAAACAGTGGTAGGGTAGTCACTGGAAAATGAAACCAGGAAAGTGATTGGATGTAACAAGCAAGCATAAACTCAATAATTTTCGCAAGTTTGACTGTTTAAGGCTTGGACGCTGCCACTGCAGGTGATATAATAAATACAGAGCAGAGTGAGAAACTTTCACAAGGAAAATACAATAGCTTTCTTAATAAGAATAATATACATTTAATTTAATGTTAATTTATTTGTGTTTTAAGAAGGTTACCCAGTTTGGCGCATTCATCTTGAACAGATTTTCCTGCTGCTTTCAGAATGGCTCCAGAGACACCTAAGAAACAAAGTAGGGTAAAAATGTATTTCCCCCAACAATGAGACAAATACATGTGGATTAAATATGAACTCTCATTTGTATAGTGACTGAATAGTTCCAAGCAAGTGGCTCAGCTTCCTGTGACTATATAAGAAGTTATATTTTATTGCCCTCTGCATTTTAGCTAGGAGCAGTGCAGTGCCTGAGGATCAACTCCAGTTCTGAGGCCAGTGCCATGGTCAAGGGCAATAGCAGGAGTATACCTAATCTGACATGCATGTCTTTTGGTGTGGGAGGAAGTAGAGTACCCACACCAAAGAGGGGAGAAAATGCAAACTCAAAATCCATGAAAAGAGAATCTGGCCAGCCAGAACCCGGCTAACCACTACAACACTGTGCTGCCATACATATGGCCATTCTCCATTCTACAGAATAACATGTATCCCATAGGGCTTGACTGTTCTATATTAATAGAACAAAGGCCTAGATAGTAGCAAATGATCTTCCTGTCATGATGATATTCTTATGTTCTTATGACTCAAAGTTGGACATACAGAAACGTACCAGTGTCTAGATTCAGACTGTTATTGCTGGAATTCACAATGGCATCCACAACCTCTTTGGTAATGTCTCCTTTCTTCAGAATTATTGTAATGCCACCACTATCCACTGTAATTATTGACAACAAGAAAAACAGGAAAAGGCAAGTGAGCTCACAGACAATCCATTGTCTACACTATCTCCTAATATGTGCAATGGGTTATTAATTATGAAAGTAAATGTTACCGATACAGTCTGATCCAGGTTTAGGTAACCGAGGAGGTGGAGGAGTGGCTTGCTTTGTTGTATTTGCAGGAGGAACAGATAACTGTGTTTCTGTTGAATCTGTACTTTGATATCCCTGTTTAACAAATGGGCGACAACAGAATGTAAATAAAGACAGAAAATTTGTTGTCATCAATACATTTGGAATGTGGCTTTTCTCTCATGAGTCTGTACAAGTGATGCCACAAACCTTTTCCTTCAGGACAGTGTGAAATTCCTCTACAGTTTTGGCATCAGAGTCAACAATGAATATTTCCCTCAGGTGTGGAGGGGTGTCACAATGACTGTTGCAGAACTCTGCGATTTCCTTGTCAATGACTTCACAGCTTATTCTGATGGGGAAACCGAAAGCACCACACCCCAGAGCCGGCATTACCATGGAGACACAGTGCTTGCTCTCTGCATTCTGGAGGCTCTTTTTGACAGCTGATGCCAAGAACCTTGTATCACAAAATCTGCTGAACTCAGTTTTGTTGGTGTTATGCCATGTGGGTATCCCAGCATAGATGAGGGCCTTGGCAGACAGTTTTCCTGGGTTACCTTCAACTATGTCCCCAGCGAAAGGAAGTCTCTTCAAAAGAATCTGAGGCCCCCCAAACTGTACAATTTCCTTGCCAACCGGATTATCAAATGACATATTTCCACTCAATGGGCAAATGACAGCCTCAGCTGATTGCTTGGATAGTTCACCCTGGGCTATGGTTAAAGTCAGGAAGTATCCTATTTTAAATGTGCACGACAGGTGAGAGCTTGTCTGACTGGCTTGCTCAACAGTCAGGTAAAGCTTACAGGCAAAGTCCTTGGCCTTGGCCTTGAGAGCATCTTGATGTTTCTCCAACACTTTTGACTCCCCAGCATTGGAGTATATGTGTTTCCGGTGGCAATCCAGTTCTTCCTTAGTATCTACAGAAATCTTCCTTACCACAGTGTTTTTTTCAACATCCAGTTCTTCTTTTGCTTTGTTCAACAGGAGTTGGATTTCACCTTGAAGCTTCTTCACTTCGTTCTGTTGCCCCACCACCACAACAGAGTTTTTAGTGCTCTCAAATGTGACTCTGGAAGTTTTGAGATTTAGACTGATGCATTTGTCCTTCACTCTATCCCAGACCTCTTCAGTTGACATCAACATGACTGTGCTATATTTCTCCAGCAGTGCCTCAGCTGCTTGCTTAGTCTTCCTCTCCCATGTATGGGCCAGTCGGTGTAGCAACAAGGAGGGTGGTGTAATGGGTTTCTCTCCTCTTAAGGCTTGCTGCAGGCTGGAGTAGTACAACAAAGCACACAGGCTGACTCCACAAATATTGTGTTTCTCTTCGGCCACTCTGTTTGCAACTGTAAAATTGGAAAAGGAGATATAATGTAACACATCCTGCTGCACACCCCACTGCACATGTAGTTCTCATTAAATACTCACAGTGATGGAATGTACATTGTGATCATTGGACAGAGAACATTAGTGTATAAAAGAAGATCATAACGTGAGGTGAATGCATGATAACATACCATGAAAATCTTCAAACTCTATAAGCACACTCTTTGGTTTATTGTCCAAATTCACGCATTTGACTTGCCCTCCTTTACTTCTGCTGGAAAAATATGCCCTGAGCACCTCATCTGAGATGTTCTCCATATTTCCTTCCACCAGCACAGTGTCTGTGTACTCCAGACGACTGGCAGAGATATCCAAGTTCTGAAGTCTTTTTGAGGAGCATTTCTTCAAAAATGCCTGAACATCTAAACCATGGGATTGACATGTTGAACAAAACTTATTAGTAACAAAACTATCCAGCATATTAGTACACTGTACTGTTCTAGACACAGGCATGTATTGACAGCCTCGATGTGAATTACAATAGCTTTATCTTGTTTATTGATAGTGCTGCCCTCCTGCTCAATAGATACTATGGCATCTGGATAAATTAAGGTTAAATAATAAAAATATAGGTGATTATCATGTTCTAGATTCAGACTGCATTTCAGCCTTGTTTGCCGCTCTCATTATTACATTACATTATTGGCATTTGGCAGACACTCTTATCCAGAGCGACGTACAGTTGATTAGACTAAGCAGGAGACAATCCTCCCCTGGAGCAATGCAGGGTTAAGGGCCTTATTGTGGCTACATCAGGATTAGAACCCCTGACCTTGCGTGTCCCAGTCCTTTACCTTAACCACTACGCTACAGGCCGCTCTCCCATGAACATGGCTCAGGCAGTAAGAGCAGTCGGAGGGTTGCCGGTTCGATCCCCCGCCCAGGCTGTGTCGAAGTGTCCCTAAGCAAGACACCTAACCCCCAAATGCTCCTGACAAGCTGGTCGCTCCTGACAGCACTTTGGATAAAGGCGCTATATAAATGCCTGCCTTTACCATTTATGCTTTAGCTTTGGTATGCGGACCCACCTATATCCTGTTTGAAGGTAACTGCAATTCTCTCTCCGTCATTCAGGATCTCCCAGGAATGCTCAGCCCCTTTGCTGCAGCTCTTGATGAAGACGGAGAGGTGGCTGCACTTGCAATCCTCACTGAAGCCACTCAGGATGAACCTACGGGGATCAAGCCTTTCCTCTGCCTTTCTCTCATCGTATAGCTGTACGGACATCAAGCAACCCTCCGGGTCATGATCCTTCTTGGCCAGGACATTCTTCAAATCTGAGATGCAGTACATGAGTTCTGTTAACATTTAATGGGCCCGATTGATAATTCAGCCACAAACAAAATTATACAAATGTATCATTCATTATTCGCATTAAGTGTGATACAGGATTTAAAGGTACAATAGGTAATATTTTTGTGTTAAAACGTCACAAGACCAATGGAAATGGAAAAAGGCTCACTGACATATTGACTCACCCTCTGCCTTTGTTTATAGTCCTTAAATTCTGTACCAAAACATTGTACAGCTGTACAATAATTCAAGCTCATTGGTTGTAATTGCCACAGCCAATGGCGGGTGGGTTTAAACCTCACGTTCACAGAAAAGGGGGAGGGATAAACAGTTTTGTGGTTTGAGGGTGTTTGTTGCTGTAATTCCTCACTTGACCATTAGAAGTCCAAAATTACCTTTTGTACCATTAAAAAGGACACAGAGTATAACTCTGGGATCCAGTTGAACCAAGGGCTAGCATCTTCCAGATATGCTGATATTCATGATATCGATAAATTCCATATTGGTCTTATAAAGCAGGTACACATCCACAGATACCCTTGAGGTTTCAGATAAGTAAGCCATCTTAATAGAAAAGTAGAAAAGGCTATCACTTCAGAGCTTAGCTACTAGGGGTGTATCCCAACCAAAATAACGTATTTGGAAATTCACTGATACACAGAAGATTTTTCAATAATTTTCATTGCATATTGGTGAGGGTTTTTTGCATTCATTGCTTTTTTCTGGGCGCAATTTTCAATCACTATGGTAACAGGGTCTATCTGTATAACCTATTTTAAGATGCTATTGCTTTAGCGACAACAGTTCCTTATTTTGTAACATATGGGTGGTAAAACAAGGGTGGACAATTGTGAAAGGACATTCTCTGCATTTTGGAAATCCACATACAACAAAAAATACAGTAATGTCAATGTCCAGTGTCCAGCGGACTGAATGCATAATAGTTCACACGGAGAAACGTTGATAGAATGCCCATTGTGTACTTAAAATTTCTCTGGAGGAATTATCAATGTCCATTTCACCATTGTATATTTCTACAAAAGTACTTAGTACTATAGAAATACTATTATCAACATTTTGTATAGGCTTTCTCGAACATTATGAGCCGATGTACATCCATTTCTGGCCAGTATTTGTAACTTCAGCTCATCAAAGAACTGACGGTGAGCATGTTATTGAACTGAAGACTAAAAAGCATTTTAGCTCATGACATTACGTTTCCAGCGGCATATAATTTGTTAGGCTTGAAAAAAACAACCCAGCATTTTTTCACCTGCCCAACAAAACTAGAGCATTTTCAATATGCACATCTATTGCGCTATGACAAAAATAGTTCTTCTGATTTTATGCCAAAAATTTACGTTTTACAACAACAAAAAATATTTTATCTGAATATATGACTACCTTTGGAGGAGTGAATGTTTCTGAGGAAGACAGTGAAAACACAGTTGATAACACAATAGAGGGCATTAGAAAAAGCAATGCAGAATGCTCATTTTTGGTGATACTATAGGGGTTTGTTTGTCCAGTGTCGTGACTTGGCTCCATTGTGTTTCTAAGCGCACCAGCCACAACCACAATAATCTGCTTCCAGTCAAAAACAGAAAATATTTTCAGTGAGAAAAAAAACTTCACTGTATGTTTGGGCTTCTGAAAGTTTTAGTAATATTAGGAGTAATTCTGACTCTTGGAAAACAAAACCCCAAAGGGTTACACTTCAGAAGACACCAGGATTATGCCTGTAGTCAAAAGGGTTCCTTTGATTTTGTGTATAATAATGTTTAAGCTTATTTCAAGAAAAGGGGCGATACTTAAGGGGTTAATTGTTGGGTTGGACATACAAGCATTTTAAAGAGTTTCTGCTCGTGTCTGTATATGGTACCTTACATCCCACACAAGACTTTCACTGGGATTTAACATAAGTATCACAAACTTCCTCTAATTAGACCTACATGTGAAATGAAAATGAAGAACTTAATGAAAACTATATTACAAAAAGACAATTTTTCAGAAATAGCCCAAGGTAGATTCCATCCTTATCACTGTTAAACAGAGCTGCAAGATAAAGGAAACCAACACCAGTCTCATCTCATGCTTATGACTTCAGATAGACCTTTGACATTATATAAAAATGATTAAAACTAAAAATGGTCAGTATACATCAAACTACATAAAACCACCCGCAATATGCTCAATAAAACATGTCCAATAAAATCTGCATGGTACATGGCACCTATTCTTATTACCATTGGCATACATAAGATAATAAACAGAACATGAACAGAAACAGAAGCATTTAGCTTGCCTTCCTGGTGAAATGGTCCTGGCTCCTATAATTGATAGAAAAGAGAAAATACAATAAAGATTATTAATATTTGATGTAAGAAGATGCAGTAAGTGCACCAGTGTTTGGCCATTTAACATTAAATCAGCATGGCCTCTGGCTCTGCTACACCACACCAAGATGTCCAGAGATTTGGGGAAGAGTCATATTTCAACATGAGCCTACATTGTTGTTCTGACATAAAAAAAACAATTTGATTATCACTGTTTTCAAGAATGTGAAGGATTCCTGGCTTCTAAAGCTGTGTTTATTTCAGAGGGACAGCTTCGTGATTTATACAGCAAAATCATCACAATCATCACGTGTCAACATTATCGTAGCTATTTAAAGATATTTACCGCTTCTCCTATGTTAGGTGCAGTTTTTCCAAAGCCAACCTCTTTCTCAAGGGGACGACGGGGCAACGGCACTGGTTTAATTCTCTTCACATTTGCGACGCCGTCCTCTTGTAGTGGCTTCACTTGAAGTTCCACCACGCCCAAGGCCTCAAAATCAACCTTGTGCGGTCCTTTTTCCAACACACTTTTTGCGGCTGATAAATAGATAATAGATGCCGTAAATCTTTCTCTACCACGGTTTTAAGACTGGTCCCACAATTAATCCCATTCGGCTTTGTTTTACTTGCAATCAATGCATTATAGTTGTCAGTAGAGGGCAGCCGACGGATGCGAGCATGGAACCGACATTACATTACATCACAGGCATTTAGCAGACGCTCTTATCCAGAGCGACGTACAAAGAAATCGAATGGGGTCCAATTGGTCGGGAGCTTTTTGCTTAACTTGAAGCTTTTCTACCAAATCGGTCATCATAACAACAAAAACAACAACAACAACAATAATAATAACAATTACATACATACATACATACATACAATCATGATAATAATAATAATAATAATAATAATAATAATAATAATAATAATAATAATAATAATGATAATATGTGCATATTATTATTGTTATTAAAGTATTTGAAACTAGTCCGTTTTTATTATTTATATCTAGTGGTAAAACAATATATATAATTATTATCAGGTACACTCAGTTTAATTAAGTTATTTTAAACATTACCTTCATCCTCTACGTAAATGAGCAATGCCTTCCTCTTGTCATTGGGGTCATTTCTAATTTCCGAAATTTCACCTCCAGATTTTCTTTTATTTCTGAAATATAATTCCAACTTCGATTTCACAGAAGCAAAATCACCGGGAAGACCGACTAAAATTAATGTATTTTCTTCCATAAAGACAAGGCACTTGTATAAGTGCGAAGAAATACTAGGCTGTCAGAAACGGTGCCATATGCCGGATGCAGTCTGGAAAGAAAGTAAATGAATGCAAAACAACTTAAGACTACTTCAACAAATCAACTAGTGGCTGGTCCCATAGGCAAAAAGTCCCTTTCATACCAGGAACTCCTTTCGCGATTTCTCGACAGGAAAACAAAAATTAATTAGAAGACTAAAGTCTAAACTTCCTGCTAGCCTGCGATGTTAATCGCCTGTTGGTACGGGTGTAATTCAAGCTTAAACATTTTAGATCGCATAGAATGTAAATTGTAAACTGCAGCCTGTTTTTGATTTTTGATTTGGTTTATGCGTTTGATGCATATTGCATGGATATAAAACGATTACAAAAATATAGACAATATATAATTACACTACACATTTTGAAAGATATATATATGTACGCTTTAAACAAATGGATATATGAAGTTCCTATTGAAAATGCTATGGTATTTAAAATTAATCCAGGTTACATTTATAAAATGCGATATATATCACAGTTTATAAATGTAACCTGGATTAATAAATATCCCAGGTTAAATACATAATGGATTCATGGAAAATTAAACTAAGTATCGATTGTTCTCTATGGCTCACACTTTTTTCTGAATTAAGCAGCATCACAATGATTGCTCCTCCTCTGACGAACGGCAGCAGTTTGTTGAGGCAAATGAGGAACTGGAGAAATGGAAGGTACTGTAATGAAAGTTCTCTGAACAGTGATAACAAACATATCTTAAAATGGTTCTTACAACAGTCAGCATTTCTATACCCTAGTCTTGGGATCACATACAGTACGGTTTTTATTGTTCTTCTCAGAAATACTAGGATGTCAGAAACGGTGCCATATGCCGGATGCAGTCTGAAAAGAAAGTAAATTAATGCAAAACAACTTAACACAACTTCAACAAATCAACTAGTGGCTGGTCCCATAGGCAAAAAGTCCCTTTCATACCAAGAACTCCTTTCGCGATTTCTCGACAGGAAAACAAAAATTAATTAGAAGACTAAAGTCTAAACTTCCTGCTAGCCTACGATGATAATCGCCTGTTAATGACAACAGGTACGGGTGTATTTCAACCTTAAACATTTTAGATCGCGTAGAATGTAACTTGTAAACTGCAGGCTGTTTTTGATTTTTGATTTGGTTTATGCGTTTGATGCATATTGCTTGGATATAAAACGATTATAAAAATATAGACAATATATAATTACACTCCACATTTTGAAAGATATATATGTACGCTTTAAACAAATGGATATATGATGTTCCTATTAAAAATGCTATGGTATTTAAAGTTAATCGATTAACTTTAAATACCATAGCATTTTTAATAGGAACGTCATATAATGAACTTTCTGAGAAGAACAATAAAAACAGTACTGTATGTGATCTCAAGACGGGATCACATACAGTACTGTTTTTATTGTTCTTCTCAGAAAGTTCATTTGGAAGTGAAGAAAGTACAAGAGGTGGATGCACAAAATGCCCATACCCCTCTCAATCAAAATAACAAATTATTAAAAACCCATTTGCTACAGAACCACAATAATATAATAATAAACAACACAAAATTAAGCCTAGCAAACAGGTAATTCAAAGGTACATCATTGGGCAGATCTCCCCAGCACCCAGTCAGGCAACATTCCATACGCAATATGTAATGCAAAACGTAGATGTTTACATTCTTACATTCTACTATCACACTTTGTTTTTAGGCTTATTTCTTGGTCCACTGAAAATGAAATTTTCCACTTATCGGTGTGTTTCAGAACAATATTTTGGAAATGTGAAACAATCCTGAAGAATAAAAGGGCGGAGTGTGCCAATGTCCAGCTCAGGGTATGAGGTCAGCTATGGGGAAGTCTGTGAAAAATGCCTGAAGAATCCAGGTATGGTGTTTTACAGTAGACATGCTATGTCATGCATTCCCCCAGATTAATGCAGAAATCCCAGACAAGAAGGTGGTGTTTACTGGGGTGGAAAAGGGAGGCAAACTATGACAACACCATGTCACCAGGGGGGTCACCATGGTTTGAATACACTTAGGGCTGAGCTAAAGTTGAGCTGGGAAGGGCCATTCCATGCATTTTACCTTTATACTTACAGGTTAAATTGCTGTAATGTTTATCAGTCTGTATCCATCCATCCATCCATCCATCCATTTTCTTAACCCGCTTATCCTGAACAGGGTCACAGGGGGGCTGGAGCCTATCCCAGCATTCATTGGGCGAAAGGCAGGAATACACCCTGGACAGGTCGCCAGTCCATCGCAGGGCACACACACCATTCAATTTAGACTCTCCAATCAGCCTAACCTGCATGTCTTTGGACTGTGGGAGGAAACCAGAGTACCCGGAGGAAACCCACGCAAACACGGGGGGGAACATGCAAACTCCAAACAGAGAGGCCCCGGTCGACGGGGATTCAAACCCAGGACCTCCTTGCTGTGAGGCGGCAGCGCTACCCACTGCACCATCCGTGCCACCACTCATAGATGGCCCATCAAACTAATTTAGACATACCTACTTAATGTACTAGGTAAATTGATATTGCTATTTAGTACTTCCACAATCCACAGCAGTGGTTCACAAGGGTCACCATTTTTCATGGTCAGTGTCTTTTTGTTCACGTTGGCGTCGTACACCTGGAACGCTTATAGGTCAGGAGTTGGCAATTCTGACCTCCGATGGTAGATGGAACGCACCGTAACAACCAGAGTTGAGTCTGCTTGAATCATTGAACAGTTCAGTGGCTTCAATCGTGGAGAAACCAGGAGAAACGTTACAAGGCTGGAGTAGTCTCAGACAGCTCACCCACAGTTGCACTCATTGGCTGTTCACAATGTCAATCACAGGAGTGTGGACGAAATCAATGCTTATGTTTGTATGTCAGTTGAGAAGTCAGCAAACAATTCTGCACACAGCGAGACACTCTAAAAGATTTGGGGCTAGTCAAAAAAGATTCCTGGCTGAATATATAGGTATGTATATTTGTATTAATTTTTTATTTATTGGTTTATTTGACAGGGACAGTGCAGAGCACATTATAACAGGTTCCAACACCATGAAACACATGTGTTGCATGTAGGGTTTCTAGCCAAGGCTAATTTGCGACCCCTGTCCCTGGTTAGGCTTTTCTAAAAATAAAAGGCTCAATACAAATACAGCAATTACACAATCAACAGTTACATCATCCAATAATTACATCACATTAACAATTATATCACACATATGTGTGTTCACTGATTCATGGCGATACACTATGTGTATGTATGTATGTGTGTTTATAAATGTGTATGGTTCGTGTGCATGTGTGCTTGTAATCTTTATGAGTATGTTCATCAGTTTATTTATTTTCCTCTTTGAGCAGTGATTGCATGTTTGGTTTTGTTTCAGGCAGTATTTCACCTTTCCATTAAACATTTTCAGCTCAGTTTGTGTGTTTATTTCAGTTGGTAGGGCATTCCAAAGATGTATCCCTTTTACTGAAAATGATGACTGACCGAATGTGGTTTTGCGCTGTGCCACCTTGCAGTTGCCATTTACCGATTCCCTTGTAGCCATTCTACTGGTGTTTGTTTTTGTCACATATGGACAGTTGGTACAGCTGGGGCTAGATTGAATAAAGCTGTCAAGACTCAATACATTGTACTTTTTTAGAATTACACAGTGATGCCATTTCATTTGTTTTTGATGCATTATTTTCAGTGCCTGTTTCTATAGCGACGTAATGGGTTTGACAGTTGACTGTGAAGCTTGACCCCATACAGTAACACAATAGGATAAATGAGAGAATATCATGGCATGCATAAACAGTTGAGCTGCCTTAAGAGGTATGTAGTGTCTTATCATTCTAAAGCAGTTCAGATTTATCTTTACAGTCTTGAATAACTTTTTCACGTGTTTATCAAATTTGAGTTGCGAGTCCAGAATAACACCTAGAAATTCACTGACTTCCTCTATATCCTCTTGATCTATTCTGATGGTAAGCTTATCCTGTGCTTTTTCTTTTACACATTGAAACAATCTTTTTAGGATTCAGTTAGGTGGTTATCTTTCAGCCAGTGGGATACACCCTCCATTTCCATAGACAGTGTCTCTGCTGCTACAAAAGGTGTTTTAGCTGATACATAAATTATTGTGTCAACAGTTGCAACAGTTATCTAAATCATTGTTTTGTAAAACGCCATTCCAGTCAATATTATTTAGGTAATTTTCAAATCGTGGCATTTTATTCTTGGGAATGACTGCATTCCCTGGTTTATGTTCATTCGTAAACTTTGGTAGACGGTGTTTTGTTAGTTTTGCTGTGGTCAGGGTCATGTTGTGGTCAGAGAGCCCCGTTAGTAGATTATACGTCCTTGTGACTCATTCGGGTCTGTTTGTGACTATCAGATCAATCATGGTTTTACTCGTCCGAGTGATTCTTGTTGGACCCTTCACCATCTGTTGAAAATTGTGTTTTGACATTATCCTATAACCTTTGTTGCAACTTATATATATATATAATATTGTTAGACGTGGCGCTGAATAAACAAACATTATTTTCCAGTTTTAGGACTACGGTGTTCAACAAAACCAAGAAAGAACTATGGTAAAACATCGCTCCAGCACCTAGAGAGAGTGGGAAATCTTCAGTTTATGAATATAATTTAAAAGGCAATTAGGCAACATGTTCAATAAAGTGCAACATGCATCCTTCGTAATTTACAATTTCATTATTTGCATGAAAACAGTGCCATTAATGTGGTATTTTAGTAATATTGTTGAGCAGGAATAAATCAACTAGCGGTTAGTCATGTAGCCTACTTCTCATAGGCAGTAAATCCCTTTGAAACCAGGAACTGTTGCGTACGTAGTTTGAATTAGCTTTCGCTTTTACTTCGGCAGGAAAACCAAAAAACACCAAAACGAACAAACGCCGTAGAAGGACTGAGTGCAGGCTACTTTGAAAGAAGGATTTGGAAAATTAAGTCTAAATTTCTGAGTAATAGGCTAGCCTATGATGATAATCGCTTGTTAATGAGAACAGGTATGGGTGTAATTCATGTTTAAACATTTTAGGTCGAATAGAATGTAAGTTGCAAACTGCAGCCTGTTTTAGATTTTTACATTTGGTATACATTACTTCATAATAAGTCTGATGCATATCGCATGGATATACAACGATTATAAAAATATAGGCGATATAATTACGCTACACATTCTGAAAGATAGAAATTGCCGACTGTAGCCTATAGGCCGACTGTACGATTTAAACCAATGAACGTATAACGTTCCTATTGATAATGCAATGGTATTTAATCAAGGTTACATTTCTATTTATCATCATATGCCTAACTATAAAGTATATTTTTAAAATGGTTCATGTTTTTAGATATGTCCCTTAATTTCCCCAGGTTTAATTCACAATGGATTCATTGAAAAGAAAAGAGGCCGTAAGTCTAAAAGGCTATAATTAATTATGCCAGTTTCAGTTTAAACGTCCAGATGACGATCGGGTTTTGAATGAGGTTGAATTGATATAGAGGGACACAGGCGCCACCAGCCATTTTGGATCCCCACCACCCAGGCCATGTAATTTAGCATGTTTGAATGTAATTTAAATATAGTTTACTTGGAAATATTACTCCCCATCTCCTGGAAGAAAAATAGATACATACATATAAAAATAAGATATATTTAAACAATTAAACGCGTATATATTGTTCAATTAAACAAGTATCGATTGTTCTCTATGGCTCACGCTTTTTTCGAATTAAGCAGCATCACAATGATTGCTCCTCTGAAGAACGGCAACAGTTTGTTGAGGCAAAAGAGGAGCTGGAGAAATGGAAGGTACTGTAATGTGAAAGATCAAACTCCAATAAGGACAGTTCTCTGAACAGTAATAACAAACATATATTAAAATGGTTCTTACAACAGTCAACATTTCTAGTCTTGGGATCACATACAGTGCTGTTTTTTTATTATTCTTCTCAGAAAGTTAATTTGTATGTTTTATAACAGTGGAGTCTCCTTCATAGGCAGATTTAATGCATTTGGTATAGCCAATCAAGCATGTCCTACTGCCATGCATGAGTTTTATTTGATTAAAATCTGACTTTTCTTTTATTCACACCTTCTAATAAGCTATTTATTGTTAATAACCTTTTATTGTTTTTGTTTGATTCAGAGGAAAGTTGAAGAAGCAGATAGCAAAAAAGCAAAGCTGTTAATTGAAAAACTGGATTCTGAAGATGCCAAGAAACAGGCCGAGAAAGAACTGATCGCTCTTGCTACACAGCAACAGAAGAGGGAAGACAGCTCTTTGGAAGTGAAGAAAGTACAAGAGGTGGATGCACAGAATGCCCATACCCCTCTCAATCAAAATATTAATAATTATTAAAAACCCATTTGCTACAGAACCACAATAAAATAATAAACAACACAAAACTAAGCCTAGCAATCTAGTCATTACTGGTACATCACTGGGCAGATCTCCCCAGCACCCAGTCAGGCAACATTCCATACGCAATACGTGCGGCAAAATTTAAATGTTTAATTACTATGGTACTTTCCTTACATTCTACTATCACACTTTGCTATTAGGCTTATTTATTGGTCCATTGAAAAATTTTATTTCCACTTATGTTTCAGAACAATTTTTTGGATTTGGAGAAAAGTAACAGTGCACTGCTGGAGCAGCTGAAGAAATTTCGAACAATCCTGAAGAATAAAAAGGCGGAGTGTGCCAATGTCCAGCTCAAGGTATGAGGTCAGCTATGGGGAAGTCTGTGAAAAATGCCTGAAGAATCCAGTTATGGTGTCCTACAGTAGACATGCTATGTCACGCATTCCCCCAGATTAATGCAGAAATCCCAGAGAAGAAGGTGGTGTTTACTGGGGTGGAAAAGACGACAAGGGATGCAAACTATGACAACACCATGGCCGTGTTCTCCATCACCCAGAGACCCACCTTTCTACTGAAGGGCTGCCAGGCCCTCATCACTTTTGAGGAAGAGGAAGGTAGATCCCCAGCATCTGTTTATCTTCCCTGTTTGTTGGTTTACCTTCTTGTTGTGTACACCTGATCCTACAGTGCAGTGACAAAGTATTTCCCCTTCCTGTTTTCTTCTGTAATATTAGACAAATGGAACCAGAGTAAAGCCAAAGCAGATCATTTCATTTACTTAAGTTATCAAACACCCATGTCACCCCTGTGAAAAATTCTTATAATTTCATATCAGTTTTTCACATCGCTGTGGAGGAAACTTTCAACTCTTCTTTGCAGAACTGCTCGTTTCAGGTGCTGCCACAGCATCTCTATTGGGTTCAAGTAAAGACTTTGTCCTTTGACATTTTCACCGCACTGTATGTCTGGTACTGATCCTAAAACTACCCAATATGTAAAAAAACTACAACTGTTCAGACAGAGCAGTTTTTTCAGGGGTCATTTATACGGGGGTAATTTATATGGGTTTCTGTTTTCTAGTGGCTGCAAAAATCCTCAATCAAGCCACCTGCCCAGTGATGTTTGGCACCAAGAGGGTATGTGTGACCCCACAGCCTGTGACCCTGGAGCCCTCAGTGAAATTTGAGGTTTGGATCCAAAGTCTCTGATCTGTGTTTTACACAAAGGTTAGGTGATACAGTAGAGTGGAATGATGTTCATAGAGAGCTTGGCTAATGTTGACTTTTAATTTAGTAATGATTGGATCTCATGCACTTGTCCTTCCGCTGTCCTCAAGTGAGAGGTAAAATGTAAATAAATTAAACAAAGTTGAGTGGGACTAATGGGAGCAGGGTCTTAAAAATGCTATGGCTCACTCTCTGACTAATGAATGGTTTCCTCATAATGACAGTGTCTTTATTTTAGCACTAGAAGGTGCAGTAAGTCATTATGAAAGAAATACACAAAGCTAGTTGCAGTTCCTTGGGCTGTCCCCTTTCTGTTGTACTGCCGTGCCATACTGCACCAGACTGCAATCTCCTGTGAACGGGGGTCTCCTCTTGACCACACAGGTACACATGCAAGTCTCCAAGAGGAAGATATGCTTTTCAGACGCCGCTCCCATCTTACCGGAAGAGCACATGAAGGACTGGCTGGAGGCTTGTTTTTCTAAACCCAGCCGCGGAGGAGGGGAGGTGGTGGATGTGACCTACAACAAGAAGAGAGGATCAGGACAGGTCACTTTTCTCAACACTGGAGGTCAGTGCATTCTAGAATTGCATTAGCATAGAATGTATTTCTATCATACTGTAACAGTCTAGTGCTTACAGTCACCGACATGTCTTGTACATGGAACATTTCAGGAACATTGAATTTATATGTTAATTGCTTTAATGAATAGTCATGGGAGTAAAATAATAAAACTAACACTTTTTTACTTTTAGTTGCAGAGAATTTGACCCTCAAGAACAAATACTGCCTGGACACCAATCGTAAAATTGCTGTCAGCACTTTTCCTAGTCTGGAATACCAACTGAAAAACTTTCAGGTGTGGTGCTAATCCCTGGACCTTCTTTCTGGCATCCATCACTAGTTTTTCCTGTTTAGCATTGCTTTTTAGCTGTGTCAGTATTGAACATGCAAAACCTGTTATGAAGGGCTGGGCTTTATTGACTCAGGACATGATAAAATAATTTTACTGGTTGTGAATGTATTTACATTTGTATGGGAGGCCTGAAGTGGCTGGTAGCGTGTTGTGTGGTGGCTTGACTACCTGTGACTGGTTCCAGACTTTCTCCAGGGTGACCAAGCGGACGGTTCTACTGGACGGGATTGAGGACATCCAAGATGAGGAAGACCAACAGGACATCCTGGAAATTCACTTCCAGAAACCGACCAACAATGGAGGAGAGGTGGATACCATCAAGTACCTCTCCAAAGGGAAAGATGCTGAAGCGTACTTCACTGAGGACACCCTTTAGAAATCAAAGATTGATTATCCAGTTTTAAATAATAGGGAATAAGATTTTAGGAATAAAAATATTATAAAACCTGTGATGGCAATTAATTGTGCAATTAATATAATATTATTATTTCATTTTACCAGGGTTTTCGACTAATTCAAGAATTTTATGAATTCTGAAACACACCAGTTGTTGAATGCCAGTCCAGTGCTTATTCAATGGTTTTATATGTGCTCCTTTTTGTGACATCTTTCAAATGATGTTTTGCATAATGTCAGTTTACTCAAGAAATATCAGTGCCATTTATATGTGAGAAGCAATGCTTTACAAAATAAGTCATTTCACCTACTGCAAGGAAAACAAATATCTGATATTGGTTGTGGAAAGCTGTTGTGGAAAGCTGTAAATGTATTCAAATACTTAGAAAGACAAATATGGTGCGTGTTTTGCTTGTGAAAAAAGGTCAGTTTGGGAAAGGTTTATTGATGCATCACAAATAATTTGACATGGAACAAAATTATTAAAGTGCAGATCCACTGGTATGTTTTGTAATGTTCCATGCATTGTAGCCCTAGGATTGTAAAAAAGTTGACTGAATACAATTTTTTATTTAATTGCAAAAATATTTTTTGAAATAACATTTTCTTTACATAGTTCTGAATACTGAGTATGTAAAATATTGAATCTAAAAAATATTAAAGAAATCAACTAAATTATAGAAAAGTAGTTTTTGTCAGACTGCCCAAATGAAGACATAATTCCTGTTGTTAAACCTGTAAGTGTGTAGTGTGGCGGAACAATAAGTGTCAGGGCAAGAAGTTCAAACATGTGCCAGGCATACTTCTTGCTACACATTAAAAGTATGCAGAATTATAGACATAAGGCACACAGTGCATAAGCTGATATAGTATCTGTGCAGCACTCAAAGCATGGAAAAAAAACTCTTGAAATTGCACTTGATGAATTATGTAATAAAGTAAAAATGATTGTAGATACAATTAAGGAATTGTGAATGGAAATGCGTGTTCTCATTAGACTATGTATGATGTAATGGCTTTGCGAACAATGTGGTAAAACTGAACCACTCATAATTGGGTTAAGACCACATAAATTCAAATACATTGTTTTTATAGGGCCTGTTACGGGACCTATATTAGGCATGGACATATTGTCAGAATTACAAGCATTCACTGACATTAAGCAGGTGAGCACCTTGAAACCTCAAAAGTTGTTTGAATTGTCTGCAGGAACATCTGGAACATTCCAGAATTACCCCCCTTTAATCACCTGACAGGTTATCAAGTGTTTTAGCAGGGGAACCAGTTATGACCCACCTCTGAAAGAGTACTCCATTAGTAGCTGTGAAAGACATCAATGTTTTGGAAAGTGGAGACATAATACAGAAATGTTCCGCTGGCACTCACACACTATATCATAGTGACCCTGGATCAGGCTGATGCTATCTTGAACTTTTCTTGTCCCACAGTTGTGAAAAGGCTTAATAAAGTGTTTTGTTTTAATCATGCCCACACATCAGACTATGTGTACACAGTACAACCGACCACTATCTGAATTACTGAAAGTCAATCCTGCGATCACAGACACCTTGAGGTGTGGAGAGACAAAGGGGTGTCAGAGACTTTGCTGGAAAACAGCAGTGTTCATGGTTCAAGCTACATGTATAATAGTAAAACAGTCACAGGTTTTGTGGTTTTTGATGATTTCACCACTAAAACAATCACTTTTATGCGAAGAACTCCCTCAGACTCTAGACAGGGTTATCGACTTGGACATCCGGATTAAGTCTTGGTTGCAAGACCGGCATACCGAGAGACAGTCTCTATGTGGTCTGCACCTCGTCAGACTAGTCTCAGATGGCCCAAATCCAGTCCCCAGTGCTTCTCCGGGCCCAGTCTACAGTTTCACCCCAAGTCTGGTTTCCAACCTCACCCCAGACCCAGTCCCCAGCACCGCCCCGAGTTCCAGTTATGCCCCAGGCTCTTTCTCCAGCACCTCCTTGGACTCTGTACCCTGGGCCGCTCCAGATCCAGTCTCCAGTGCTTCCCTGGATCCAGTCTTCTGTTCTGTTCCACACCCCTCTCAGGACCCGTTTCCAGACCTCATCCTCAGAGTCTTCTCCACTCGCTGGTCATTGGTTGCATCTCTGTCGCCTTCCCTATCTCTGTCCAGTTCCACCTCAACCTTCGACCCCGACCCCTTCTTCGGGCCTCCCTGGCACGATCAGCTATAGCACCTTTTCAGACTCTGTCTGTTGAATCTTTCTCGGTGTCGGCCCCGACACCATCTGAAGTCCCGTCCACGACGCCATCACGCCCTGTCTCTGGTTCTGTCCTCGACACCGTCGCTGGCCTCGTCCCCTGCTATGTTCCGGTTTCGGCCCCCAGCTCCATTCCAAGCCCAGTCCCCGACAGTCTCCCAGCCTCTGTATTAGGCTCTGTCCCCGAAGTCTAACTGGGTCCCATCCAGGGCCCCATCGCCCGCTCCGTCCCTGTCCCTGTCCCCGGCTCTGTCCAATGGCCGTTACCCCGACACCGTCCCGGGCTTCGTCCTCCAAGGCTCCGTGTTCAGATGTGTCCCAGGCCCCTGCCCTGGTGTCATCCTAGGCTCTGTCCCTGACACCGTCTCGGGTCCCGTTCAGGACACTGTCTCCGGGTCTGTCCCAGGCTCTTGTTCCGGTACTGTCCCAGGCTCGGCTCCAGGTCCAGCCTTCGATACCAGCACCGTCTGTTTGTAGGCTATGGGACAAACTGCCTTTACAAACTGAGCCTCAAAACAAGTTAACATCGCACGCTCCGTTAGTCTAATCCTGATGTTTATTTTACTGAAGTTCTATCAGTTAATGTCTTCTGAAATTGTTTATTGTACTTTCGTAATCAGACACTAGAGGACAGTGTTACACTTAATAAGGGAACCATTGCAGGTCCATTCACTCACACACATACCTACCGGCAATTTAGACTCTCCAGTTAGCCCAACTTGGATGTTGTCAGACTGTGGGAGGAATAAGGAGTACCCAGAGGAAACCCACATGGACACTGGGAGAAGAGCCAAACTCCACATAGAAGTGGGAATTGAGATCTTAAGGTAAGAAGCATGTCCATCATGTATGGGATATTTGTTTCAAGTTCACATCTAATTGACAGCTTATTAATAAATGGATGCAGTGCCCACTTGTTAACTGATTGTACATTCAGTGACCACTTTATTAGGTATTTATTAAACTTATTTTTTAGACTTATTGGTCTTTTGCTGCTGTAGCCCATCCACTCCAAGGTTTGGCATATTGTGTGTTCAGAGACACCACTGTATACCACTGAGGTAACACATGGTTATTTATACTGTCGCCTTTCTGTCAGCTTGAACCAGTGAATTCTCCTCTCACCCCTCTCATTAACAAGGTGTTTTCACCCACAGAAGTTCCGCTCACTGGATGTTTTTTTTGTGCATTCTCTGTAAACCCTAGAGACTGTTGTGGATGAAAATCCCAAGAGATAAGCATTTTCTAAGATACTCAACCACGCTGTCTGGCACCAACAATCATTCCATGGTAAAAATCACTTGGGTCACTTCCCCATTTTGATGTTTGTTCTGAACAACAACTAAACCACTTGACCATGTCTGGATGCTTTTATGCGTTGAGTTGCTGCCCCATGATTGGCTGATTAGATATTTGCAGGTGTACAGGTGTGCCTAATAAAGTGAGTATACTTGCAACAGTTACACTGTTTGTACTTGCAAAAGACAAAATATGAATCCTCCTATAGGTGGCAGTAGAACAGCTTGCCTTGGGGATTTAGAAAATAAAATGTAAAATATAAACCAGATTATATGGACTTAATATGCAGTAACAGTGCTTGTTTTCTTTTGTTATTTAATTGTAATAAAGCTATTAAATTGCTGGACAGAGTCTTTAAAGTATTACATTCATATTGCTCAGCCACCAGTAAATTCAGCCAGCACTGTCTGTGCATTGGAGGACAAAAAACAATTTATTTTTTTACAGAAGTCCATTAAATGCTGAGTCCATTAAATTGCATGATTTAAGGTGGCTTAAGGGGAGACAACCTGTGGAGTCCTGATTAAAACTATTTTAAAACTGAAATCTGCTTGTTCTGTATACTTTCTGAGATCTTGGACGCAGGACATAATAAGTGCAAATATTATGTCAGGTGAAAGCTAAAATCAGTTTTCTTGAAGAAACACATGTAGAAAACTCACAGAAACCGTCAACATTTCTGTAATTACTCAATGTGTATTGATTTGCCCCGGGGTCACTTGTACATCAATATTTCTCATTCCTGTAGGTCAAACCAAGTTTATCAGTTAAGATGGCCAGATGCACAACATTCTTCTTATTTATTTATTATAATAGCAATGAAGTTCAACATAGAGAAATACTTCAGTCCCACAAGTCTAAAAGAAAGAACAGGCTGGCAGAATGTCTTGTACTAATAAACCCCCAAGCACAGAGGAACTGAAACCACAGTTAGCTTAACAAAAACTTTTATTTAGCTTTATTAAATGCATCATGTTATAAATGTTGACGAACGGAATGCCTTTAACATTTTAACCATAATGACTTGAGTAATATCGATTAATATTGAAGTACAGAATTTAGCTTTTGACTGGGCAGCGTGATTGGATTGTGTGTTACCAGTGACATTTTCCAACAACACCTTTGGCTGTTATCAGTCAATAAGTAAATAGAATTGATCAGCAGTTTCCTCGCAAAGGTCATTTAACATAATTAAAGAAAAAG
Source organism: Conger conger (assembly GCF_963514075.1). Taxonomy (NCBI): domain Eukaryota; kingdom Metazoa; phylum Chordata; class Actinopteri; order Anguilliformes; family Congridae; genus Conger; species Conger conger. The sequence goes on from NC_083762.1 coordinate 59,641,686, forward strand.
ACCCTAAAGTAACGTAGGCCTATTCAGTTGGAGGGGCCAAATATCTAATGACCCCTATAGTTCATGTGTTTACCATGTAGTTCTAGGTTCCTTTTGCTCTGACTGGACAGCACACTGTGAGTATGTGTTGATAGCTAGCATGAATTAAGTGCACTCTTTTCATTTTTGCAGTTATTCTCTGACTTGTTTCATCCTCAGTAATACAAATATGTGTGTTTCCTGGCGATGTGTGTGTATGAGTTGTGCATGCGTGTGTCTATATGTGTGTGCGAACTGAAGGAGTGTGACTGACATGAGGAGTACAGACAAAAGAGGCTTTGAGTTTGTAGTCAGAGAGTGCAGAGACGGTTGTATATGTCTTTGTGTATGTTAGAGATGTGATGGCATTCACTCGCCTTCGATGAGTCATTAAGCAGCCAGCGTGCCTGAAATGCCTGGGAATGTGATAGCCAAACAGGATCCTCCCTGCAGACCAGTCTAAATGTTCCTTTTAGACTTGTCACGGCTGCCCCTGTTGAGCCCTGTTTGGTGATTGTGACTAAAAAGGGAAGGGGCTTGGGTGTGTAGTGGGTTGGGCAGACAGAGAGATTGATGGCAGGAGACCCAGAAGCTTGGCTCATGGTAGCATCCAGGGGTTCCAAACACAGCCAGAAACTCACCTATAGGTGGCCCATACCCTTGCGAAAAATGTCTCTCTTATGCTTCCTCACAGGTTTGCTGGTGATCTCTCACCATCTCCAGCTTAGGATGCATCTTCAGCATTAAAAAACACAGGTCCAACATGTAGCATTAGATTAACTACTCCAACTTTCCATTCAGTCAGCTGCATTTGTTGTATTATTGGATCTGTTTGTTTTTTGTTTTTTTAACTGGCAAATGTTCACCACAAATTAAATTGTGCTATGGGCATGTTATACATTCTTAATATTTTTACCTTCATTTCTTCAGGGGCTTTCTCTCTTTCACTTTCCCCACTTGTAGCGGTTCCTCTGGTGTTTCCCCCCAGGCATCCTTGAAAAAGCGACGGACATGTTCTCAATGGACCACCCTGGTTAAACAAAGATAGAAAAAATGAAAAATCCTGCTGCAATGATCTTCAAATCTGCTTGCTCACTCATTAACTTTTCATATGTTCTTAGATGAAAACCTGGTCGCTGGCTGGTGAGCAGATTCTGAGAGATAGCAGCAACTTTGTGTCGTACCATTTCATACATTTGCAGTCTGGCTGTGGTTTAGTGGGGCCTTGACATAATTTAGCAATTTCTCACTCCTTGCAAACAAAGTCAGCTGGCGGACCTGTCGATCTTGGATAAAAAAAAGATAAAAAAAGAGATCTGTAAGGCATCATCGGGTTTACTGTCAGAATCGTCTGAGCAGGGAGCTGTGGTGACGGTGGTGGGAGAAGGGGGAGGGGACAGGGGACGGCGGGACAGGGGGTTGAGTATACAACCAGCTCATTAAAAGCCCTCCCACCCATGACAGACAGCCTCAGACGAAGAGGTGACAGAGCACACATCTGCATCCGCTCCAGACCGACCGGAACCCTGCTGGGACACCCCGGACAGGCTGGCTGCCTGATTAAAGACTTCCCTCCCTGCCAGAAATGCCATTTAAAATCTTTGACAGCAGATTGTCGCAAGGCAGCGGTGGCTTTCATGCCTTATTTCCAAAGGAGCACAGGACTCCCGTGTCTCTGGCTGAGCTCTGTGGGCTTCGTCTGGGCCTGACATGTAATCAGCAGAGATGGCGTACCGTGACAGATATGTGAGGTTTCGGCAAAGATCTGGGACACTCCTCGACCGAGCGCAGTTTGCCCACGAGACACGCAACGTCTCGGATCAGACTTGCGAAACAGCAGTGACAACCGCCGAGCACTCCCATGTAAAATAACTGGAAGTTTATTCGAAAAAAATCCTTTAATGATTTCTCAGTGGTCTGATGCTGTACATGTCCTGTGAGGGGAGGCTATAGTGTCACAGGAGTTGCCTACCCATGATGCAATATGAGATGTTAATGGATGCTTGTGCTGTGGGGAGGGTTTGGTTATAATTTTTTTGTGCCATATCAGAAATACCTAACTGTGATTTTGGAGGGAGTTACTGTGGTACTCAAGGGGAGGTGTATCTCACACCTGATGCTGCCTCTGCTAGCTAATGCTACATGTTGGACCTGGCTAATTTAATGTGAGTGGCTAAAGGTGGGAGTATACTTGATAGGAAGGCAAACAGACAAAATTGAAGCACCACTGAGTACATAAACTTGTCCATTCTGTACTCATTGACTGCAGTTTCAAACTGTTCATTTAGTGACATTCCATGCCAATGGGGCAGCACATTTCGATTTTGCAGTACACAGAAGCGGCGATGTGTGCCACACTAAACAGAAAGCAACCATTGCTCTGGCGAAGGAGCAGAAATTTGCCAGAAACTCACCAGCAAACCTGTGAGGAAGCATAAGAGAGACATTTTTCGCAAGGGTATGGGCCACCTATAGGTGAGTTTCTGGCTGTGTTTGGAACCCCTGGATGCTACCATGATGATTTCCAAGCTGCTTTCATTAATTTAATTATTATTATTATTATTATTATTATTATTATATTATCAAATTAGAGGCGACACGGATGGTGCAGTAGCACTGCCGCCTCACAGCAAGGAGGTCCTGGGTTCGAATCCCCGTCGGCCGGGGCCTCTCTGTGTGGAGCTTGCATGTCCTCCCTGTATCTGCGTGGGTTTCCTCCCACAGTCCAAAGACATGTGCCCGTAGGTATGAGTGTGTGAGTAAATGGTGTGTGTGCCCTGCGATGGACTGGCGACCTGCCCAGGGTGTATTCCTGCCTTTTTCCCAATGTATGCTGGGATAGGCTCCAGTCCCCTGTGACCCTGTTCAGGATAAGCGGGTTAGGATAATGAATGAATGAATGAATTATCAAATTAAAAATATACATATATTATTATTATAAAAGATGGTATGTTCATCCTCTCAATGAAATGAGAAGATGGGATTCAGCCAAAGCAGCCACCCATGTGATATTTTAGACAAATTGTCCTCAGGGTGCAAAAATCTTGGCTAGCAGGGATGTGAACACTGCGGTTGGCAAAGTCAAACAGTGGAGTTTCGCTTTATCCACAAACGCGTAATTCTATGTCATTTTGTGCGTACAAACTAGCCAAATCTTCTTTCCACCACAAGTGCACTCCTTAATACAGCAAAGAGTACAGGGCTGATGCCCACTCCACCAGGACATAACTAATTTAATATCCCTGCAGACTACCAGTAAGCCTATGAGCCAGAAAATGACAGCATCTGACTTTTGTTTAGTTTTTTTGAGAAACATTTCTGTGATGTGTCTGGATTGCGGGAGTCGAAAATAAAGAAGCAACAATGATATCTCTCAGACTTTCCACCTTCTTCTGCAAAATTATCAAAGAAACAGAAAATGTGCAGATAGACAGAGGGACACAGGGATGTATGGTACCTAAGATCGGGTGCAGCACTGGCCTTTGATATCGCCTCTAGTTATTTTTTCCTACCAACAGATCTTTGTTAATCTTTAGTTCTTGTTGTACGGCTTTTACATTTTTATGAGCTCTGACAAGCTGACACTGTACACTGGCTCAAAAGCAAAAGAGATGGAGGCATATATTGCTTCCAAACACTGCAGCACGTACGTCTCAGTCCCACTCAAGTGTCTGTCTGCATTGTACCTGTCCAGGAAATTGCTTATTAAAAAACGAGTCCATCCTCCTGATCCGTTTGCCAAAATATAATGTGTGCCCCTAAGAGGCCCGAAACACTGAAACAAATTTTGCGGCGTGAATTATTTAGCAGCCTTTCAATCACCCAAATAAGATTTATACCTCCACTCAGTGAATAATTAATGGATATAGGATCTGATTGCGAATCCAACCTTCCTCTCCCATTAATGCAAAGCCAGTTATTCGGCTGCTTGATGCATATTTCCTTGGTGTCCAGGGATTAATCCAGAGTCCTTAACAGGATTTTTCACGATCGCTCTCTGCTGCTGTCATGGTAACAGATACCCAGAGAATACGCCAAGGCTACCAGCCTCTGGTTAGAGTGGTATTGCTGTTATCTGCTGGGGGTGGGGGTGGCAGTGGGGGGTGGTGATATTGTTTGTTGGTTGTTCCACTGAGAAACCTGAGTCAGTCTCGAGTCTCAGGGATTTCCCATCCAGACAGTATTGGAAAGTGCTAGCGGTGATCAGAGTTAATACAGCTCTATTGCCATTTTCAGAAACAACAAAAATAGGTAGTTGTGAGTTCATGCACTCCTCTCCTAAATAAATAAATAATAGAAAACCAAACGTTTGTTTTAACATATCACTCAAAGTTAGACATAATATTCTGGTTTGGCTTTTGGTTGAACTTTGCTTCAGAATCATACCTTCTGAATCAATCATCACTTGGCCAGTTTCCCTGCCAGATTGCAACTCCTTAAACCAATTCAGGCACAGTTGTGTTCAGCTTTCTTCTTATTCCAAAAGAGAATAATGATGAAGCAAATAATTTAAAATCCCACAACATAAATCTAAATAATAATTTTAGCAGTTACTGTTACAATACTATATACTGTCACCAGACACTCTCTGGCAGACTTACCCTTTAATTCAGGACTATGTCCCTCTAGATACAAGGTACAGACGCTGTACAGGTTTCAGGGGGAAAAAACAGCAGTGCACAGGACTCTTTCAGGGCATTATCGCTTGCTTTGTGCAAAGAAAAGAACAAAGAAAGAAAAGCACACAGCAGCGTCTCTTCAACAGCCCTTCACTCTGCAAGGCCTCTGTTCAGATGTGTCTTGCTCTCTCCCTCCACCCTCTCTCTCTCTCTCTCTCTCTCTCTCTCTCTCTCTCTCTCTCTCTCTCTCCTGCCTCTACTGTCCAAGTCCAATGGTCAAGGCTTTACAATGAACTTAATAAGTGAGGACAGACAAAGGGGCAGGCTGCAGGTTCTCTTTTTTTTCACCAGTCGCTCCTTTCTCTGTGTAAGAAGGGGGGAGTGGGGGTTCATACAGTATTTGGGCAAGGAGGGTTCTCCTTTGAAAACTCATGTCTGGTCTTCAGGCCTGAAAAGACATCAGAAGGTAAATAGCAGATCTGGATCAAAAGTGCAATTGTTTTGGATTAAACAACATTTATATGCTTTGCTGAGCTTGTCTGGTGTATGAAATACCCTCAAACCCCACCTTCTGGTCCTCTTGGATGGTTCAGTTGCACCAGTCAAGATCAATTGAGCACAGAAAAGTATTTAAATTCAAAACAATTACGTATTTGACCCAAGTCAAACTGTACATAGAATCAATTATATTTCATTGTAGTTTGTATTTCAGTACAGATGTTCTTATGCAGAGCGACTTGCAAAAATGCAGAACAACAGCATTCGTCTCAGGAATACAAAATTGCTAAATCACCAAGAAGGCACAGAAGGCCCATTTATGACCAGTAAGGCTGAACAAACCGATAATTATCATTGTTAACTAAGCAGCTAACCCACATTTACACAATTACAACATTATTATCCAATAGGAAATTCAAGAAGAAAGAGGATAAAGAGGGTTGGCAAAGCTGTGGCATGGGCTGAAGTGGTGGGTCTTCAGTCTGCCTCAATAGATAGGATTAATCTTTTAATCTTTTGATCAGTTAATCCCTGCCTTGTTTCATTAAGATGGTTTGCCTGCCAAATACAAATATCCAAGATGCTGAGAGGCAGAGAGAGTTTGTCTGAGCGAAGTTGTAGGATTTGAAATGAATGTTAAATTATATTTATCTGTTCCCAGAGGCAGGGGGGCTGTAGGAACATTTACGTTCTTTCAAGTTCCAAGTGGATAGACGTGAAAAAAAATCATTATAGGTTAAAACACTCAGACTTTTTCAGAGACCAGTCCTCGCCGCTCCTAAATTAATATAACATGTCATGATTTCTACATGCTGCAATACTGGAGGACTAGGTCCAGAAAAGCTAACGATAAATAAAGATAAAGGTAATTACCTTGAACTTTTCCTCTTGCCTCCCAATATTGAGACTGGTTGCCAGTCATTTCAGTCTTATCTCAGTGCATGTATGTGGAGGATGTCTTTAAAGATTTATTGAGCTGTAGTTCTAAGCCCGGCTTATAGGGCGCGTCCTTGGAGTCACGGCTGTGGTTGATTTTTGTGGCTGTTGCTATGACTGCCAAACAACTAAATCGTGGATATTTTATGCATGGCTGTGCTGATCAAACTGTCTGTCAGATCTCAAGCCAGTACTTTACTTTAAAGTACTCTTAAAGTCCCTCTCTACGTGCACCTGGCGGTCGAGCTGCACGTTCACGCCTGTTTTCCGTTCTGGTTCCTCAGTGGTGGAATGACCTGCCTACCACTGTCAGAACAGCAGAATCCCTCCCCCTATTTCGACGCAGACTCAAAACCCACCTTTTCAAACTCTACCTTAGTCCTCCCTCCTGATTTCCCCTGCCCCTCCTTTCTGATATCCCTATCCTTGTCTAACCCCCCCCCCCCCCCCCCCCAAAAAAAAAAAAAAAAAATGACAACTATGTTTAGAACAGCATTTCCTGTGTATTTTGCTAGTTTCTGGATGTGATGCTCTGACTTATGGTAGAACCTATGGACTTGTAAGTCGCTTTGGATTAAAAGCGTCTGCCAAATGACTAAAATGTAAAAATGCAAATGTAAAGTGTCTGCATCTCTTGAAAATGGTGATTATCGCGAGAGTGTAATTACAGTTTTTTTAATGAGTTTCTGGATAGGAAGTAACTGTTAATATATTTTTAAGAAAAAACAGTTGTGACATAACCTGGTGACACTGGCTTTTTATAAAAATGTGATGACAGAAAAGTGTAGCCTAAAGTGTTTTTGTTGATGTCATATTGTATCTTGGCATAAACCTAGGAAAAGCAGCCATTTCAAGTGAGGCTTAATATGTAGGCCATACAATACATCCACCCTGTTGTCTTTTACATTCTAGGTTCTGTTAAATCACCAGAATATACTGGTCTACAGGGAGTCCAACACCATGCTGGTCTTATTTATTAATGAGGTCATATATCAAACAGCTATCTTATGCAGCTGTGTCACTTCATTAAGTGATACCTACTGCCAACGTGAACACAGTTAATTTGTAATGACAGTCACCTCACTGCTTTCAGTACATCTGTGGATGGGACTCTTTCATTAAACTTTAGGAAACTTTTCAATGGGATTTTCTGATTATTTCAGAGGCCCTCATACCGGTGATTGATTTTCCCATATTCTGCTGCCATTCATCTTTTCTTTTCTAAATTCTGTTCAACACAGATCAGCCTTTTCAAAACTAAGTTCTTACAGATGAATTCAGCTCATTTTGAGGATGGTTTATAATTCAAATTAAAATGTACTTGGGGGTACCAAAAATCTAGGAACTCTTAGGTTTCCAAAACGAACAGGAATCATTCTTTGCCTCAAGGCATGTGTGCTGATTATATTATTATATATTATATCATGGATTTAATTGTAATTTGACCATTTTCAGCTTGTTTTGACTGCAGTGAATATGTGTTCTTAGGTCCCAAACTCATCAACAATGGGGTAGGTTTCCCCCCTGCACATTCAGTCAGTTTTATTGTGTCCTTGATGCATCATTAAGATACAATAATATCAAGAGAAGCATCATGTCTTGAAGGCATACTATGCTGGATTTCTACCTTTAAAATATTCTAAAATAGCCATGCAAAGGCATGTCTATGATGCACTGGCAATCTCGGTATTTGCGCACTTTTGCCAATTCTAAATTGTGATCGGGGCATTTCTGGGTGGATTATTCTTTCTTGTGTCACTTGGCCAAGGGGTGACTATGGCTCCAGGCCTGTGGGGTTGGTATCAAGTTTCAGTGGAATGATTGAAACGAACTAGCTGCCGCAATGCTGTCGGTGAAGAAGCAAAAGTACAGCAAAGCGAAAAGACAAGCGTAAGGTGCTCCTTCAAAAACCAGAGACAACCTTGGAATTGCTTTTCCTCACACGAGACAGCTATTGAAATACAGAGATATAAATATAAAAACGCTAAAATGAATTTGAAATATAAAAACAGAGATGACTGGGCAGGGTTGAGGACTGAGGAGGAGACTTCTTTGACTGTAAACACAAGGCTACACAATCCTGCATAGTATCCCTTTAAAACGAGTCTTAGTAGTTAAGAATCCACAGGCACCAGCAGTTTCAAGATGGGAAGCTTACTTTAAATTCCGGTCCTTTTGAAGCAATGTTTGATGTGTTAGCACAAAGAACAAGGTGTTTTTGTTTTCCAAGCACATGCAGACACAATGAATTATAGTTACCCTGCAATGAATTACAGGTACAATTGTTGAACAGAATCGTTCCCATTTGGTCCTCTGCCAAAGCTAAGGATGGCCATTACTCATTTTGGCTATAGACTAAACAGATTTTTAGTTAAAATCCATTATTTTTTAGCAGCGGGTGAGGCTTTGCAGTACTTGCTCATGATGCATGGGAAATAGTGGTTGTGCGGAAGGGGTTTTACCATAAGCAAGCACCAAACTGCACACTTTTACAATAAAGAATTTCCCCAAAAAGAGCACAAATTGGGAGATAACAATACATTCATATACTTAAATACTTGTATTTATAAACGGATATGCATGAATAATCTCAATGTATCAGTGGTATATTGAATATATACACTGGCATTGGTCATGGGAATGATGTGAGCTGTTATTCTCAAAGCTATATTTTCTGAGAAAAATATGTATGGCAGATGACCTCTGAAGCTGTGTTTTTGAGCCCTGGTTTTGCCAAATCTCTAAGTGCTTGGCCTCGCATTGGGCCAGGCACTGGAGGGACAATCAGTCAGTCTGTCAGCTCATTTCCCCAGCAATCACTGAATACAGAGGAATTGGACCAGGCCTGGTGGTGAAAATAAACAATCTCTCAGAAAGAGGGTGCAGCTTCTCAGTCAGAGACCCTTCTCAGCAGGCATCTACAGTGGGGTCCAAAAGTCTGAGACCACATTGAAAATCTGGGTTTTTTTTCATGTAATGACAAAAATAAACAGAAAGTTTTAGGATTTTGAAAGATATAAAGCAAATTAAAGTTACTTCAAAGCTTTGCAAGAACTACTTAAAGACCAAAGAAGAGAAAGGAGCACTGCACAATCCACAATCACCTGAACTCAACCCCATTTAATATTTATGGGGACACTTGAAGACTGACAAAAGCCAAGCATTCAGTAACACCACAAGTTTCTCTTTGGAAATAATGCTCGGAGAACATGGATCACCAGGTTTTGCACAAATTTGTGGAGTCCAAGACAGCTCAAGTGCATGTTGCCATTAAAGCAACAGGGGGACATACCAAACACTAAGACATTCTGAAATTCATATACATTTTTCACAGTCACATTTTTCACTGAAAAAGTTTGTATTAAATTAGAAAGAAGCATTTTCACTTCACCATGACCATCATGGTTTGAATATGTATCAGTCATAAACCACATATTGCATAATTTCCAACCAATTCCCTGCTGAATAAGGGGAATGTGTCATTTGTCCTAGCAGAAATGTAATTTGTCCTAGCAGAAAGGTAGGTGAATAGTGTGAATGCCAGTGGTCAACAGTTGGACTAGAGGTGGGTCATGCTGTAGGAGTTGGGAACCCCCCATTAAATAATTCATCCTGGTGAAGAAAATGCTTGTTAAAATAGGGCAACCAATATACATAGATAAATTGATAAATATTAATATATAGTTCAATACATATGCTGCCAATTTATATGCATACAAAAGTAATACAGCAATACAAATATAATATTTCTTTAACTGAAATCTCATCGTCTTTGGAAATGGGTCTTCATTTTACAGCACATCACTGTGAGAAACAAACATGACTCCGTAGAATCTGGTTCACATGCAGAATTGAAAGGCATCAAACGCACACATGCGTTTTCAGATGTGTACATAAATCTTGCCGATTTTCAAAGGGTATGGCTTTGAAACCCGCCGATAAAGCTGAATGAATGATTTACACACGCTGGCAGTCTCTTTAACTACTTCCTGCCCAACCCCCCTTAACTTCCCCCTTCCACCGTAGCTAATGGCTAAGAAATGGGGCTGTGCGTTTTCCTCAAGGCAAACCGACGCAGACGTGAGTAAGATTGCAGAGACCCTGGCTTTAATGGAAACTGAAGCAATACTCTGACGTTTCCATCAATCAAATGAAAGGAATCGGTTAGCACTACAGGTCTGAAAGTGGTGGGGTGAAAATTATAGTCTACAGACCCATTGGGACATAATTACAGTAGACCTGACCAATCTACTATATATGTTTACCACATTTTCTGACAGCAATAACTAATGTATGTATATACAGTAGGTGGGAACTTTAGTGGAGGACTTCAGTACACAATATTAAGACTAAGTAAAGTAAAGAAAGACACACTTTATTAAGCAAAATTTGCTTATGAATGTTTTCATGTGTTATGCTTGCTTGTCTAGGGGTAGAAACGTAACTTGTAAAAGTGGCTGTGGGACTGAACAGGTACCGACATAGTCATATATGGAACATTCACCACCACACTGCTTCCTTGGCTTTTGCCAACATTTGAGCAACTGCTCGGTAGTGGACTGCTCCGTCGTTGTTGGCTGTCGTCTAGTTTAGGGTGAAAATAAAAAGGTGTGATGAAGTAGTCGCAGGTGAACAGAAAACTGAGGAAGCAAAGATGGATGGATGGAGAGCATGCAAAGTGCGTCTAGCATGGAATTTTTTAAATAGCACTCTTCAATGGTCTGACACCCCGCCATCCTCTTCACACTCCTTTTATCTTTTTCCTACCTGTTGTTACCCAATCAAACTCCTGTGTGTGTTCCCAATTACACATCTGTCCTCCCACTCCTAGAACAGGGGTTACCTTACCACTATTAACTACAGATAAATGAAAAAATAAGGAAAATACCTAACTAAGGAAGGCGGTTAGCTTGGGCATAACAAAGTGAATTTCAGTCAGGTCCATTGTACATAAAGGATATAAAAATAGAAATAATTACAGCGGCTAGGTAGTCAAGTCTTTTTGGTGCGGGGGTTTGGGAGGCATATGTGATAAATGAGAACCTCAGAATTTTAATATTTAATGTGCACTTCCTTATGTCACATCTCATAATAAAGAGATTGCCTACTTTATAAGATTTTTATATTTAAATTAATCTTTTTCATAGTTTTATTTTCCTGACCTCCAGCCCTAGTATTCTATCTATGTAAAAGTGTGAGATTATCAACTGAATCAAACAATTTGGCTTCCAGTACTACACTAAACTTGCCTCATCATGATCCACTGAGAAGCACTCTGCTGACCTGTCAGAAAGCTGCTTGCTGACAAATTATAGTAGCATTTAATTATAACCAAACTAATAATGTTTTAAGTTTTTTTCTACAATACCATGTTTTTCCATGACTCATTTTACATAAAAAAACATACAATTGGCTGTTTATTAGCAAATGTTATGGCCAAGATAGTACGGCTGTCTGTGCAAGCCATTCAGCCTTATCATCCATGAAATTAGTTACACACATTAGCTTGATTGATGTCACTAACCTTTTCAGGGACTTCAACATACTAGAGCTAATTTAACCCGCCCTTCAGCTCTTCTCTTCATTATTCAATCCTAACAAATCTGTATTTTGATGATGAAAAATATAGCATAGGTTGCAAGACCGTTGTCAAGCCTGCTGCCAGAAATGTAAAAAAAACAGGAACTCACTGCACTGTGAGCCAAAATGTGTGTACCCGTAAATCCTCAAATTGTGTCCGGGGTCTTTTATTTACTTAGGCTGCACAAAGCACAGGCCTTTATTTGGGGCAGGCTTGTATTCGAGGCAGGCCTTTATTTCTTATTAGGCTTCTGTTGTAGAATTTTATTCTTAGAAATAAAGTAAAAGGCTACACTTCAAGTGGGCCAACACTGTTCAACACTTCCTGTAACCGTTCAGAAATCAATTGGTGTAGGCTAATCAGGAAACACCGTCATAGTGTCAGTTTAACAGACTTAGTTTATTGCAAATATTCTCAAACACAATAAATCACATGCAAGTCCAGAATCCATAAAATAACAACTTGCCAGACACGCCTTCATGAACAATAACAAATTAGCGTAGATAACAGCAAGCTAAGGATCTTTTTTTCCTAAAGTGCGTTTTATTGTGAGACATGCGTTTCATTTGGAACAGCATACCGGTAGGCTATCAAAAGATTTTCGCTTTGGTTTGGGATTTAATTTACTTTTGGACTGTTTGATTCTATTGGTAAATGTTGGGACTGATGGGCACTGAAATCTGGGGGGTATTTGATGGTTCACTGTTAAGTTTTATGTAGTTGAAAGAGTGTCGGGATTTCCACCCGTCTGTTTATTGCGCGCCAAGGCAGCCGCTTTCATTCATTCATTGAACGTGCGCTGTGCTGTAAATTCATGGAAACCTTATTGTGTAGCCAAGTAGCCTAAATTGAGTTAATTTAGAATTTTGCCTGATTTACTTTTTATTAAATTCGTAGGCTGGAATGCCTCGCGGCAACAATTGTGTTTAAATGTATACTGCTTCAGCCTTTGGCAAGCTACTTAGAAGGGGGCGGCAAGCGACTGGTAGCAACGTGTTGGAGACCCATAGTGTAGGACAACGACTTTTCATTGGCAACAGTATTAAAGCAACCAACAATATAAAATATTAAGAAAAGCTCTTAAATCGAAACAATGTCTTCTAGTGCTCATGGACTGATAGCCCTACTGGTAGGCAATATTTCCCCGGCTTGTATTTGGGGGCCGTCCTTTATTTGCCCACGCCCCCGGCTATTATCCGAGGCCCGGCTTCAAATAGAATCACAATTTGAGGATTTACTGTGTACTCAACCCTTATACCACAGCACTAAAAAATAACCAACCACCCAGGGGTAATAAGGAATTCTGATTGGCCAAGATATATCACGTGGGAGTGAATCTTTTCGTACAGCCTTGCTGACGAGAAAATATCGTTAGCAACAAATATCAATGCTTACAACAACATACATAATGGATCTGGAATTCATGCAAGTAGTCCAGTTATAGCCGACCTGGTTACTATAGGCTACATTGGAGCTACCAAAGGAGATGTTTCAAACATAATATAACCGGGCATTTTAACTTAGGCAGTAATAATAACATAACCTACATCACATGAGTGAGGAGAGATTGATCAAAAAACATTTACTCTCTGTAATTCACTCCATAAAACAACATAAATGAAGTCCGTAATAATTGAATATGTTGTTTTGCGGGACTGGCTGTAAAAGCTGTAAAACTCAACAAAATATTGAGGTTTTTCTATGCTTCAGTTCAAAATGGGAAGGCACTGAAGTCTGGAAAACAGCATCAAATTTCTATAAATTGTTTACTATAATTTTGCAAGCTAACATTAGTTAATAGCCTAACGTTGTATTTCCTTTCGCCGATGGTGAGCTAGTGAACTTTTCTTTGGCGATATTGCAGTCGGCTTTTAGTTGCAGCAGTCACTTTTCGGCTGTGTAAATATTTTTCTCAGCAACAGGGACTACTTTTTCTCACGTTCCCATTGCGTTTCAATTAGTACATTTATTTATAAACTAAAAATAAATAATCCATAGCTACATTACTTTGGCAAGTTAGCCGTGATATAAGCGGGATAATACCCTATGAATGAGTTGCCCTTCAGGGTGGTAAATGGCACCACCCTGTCAGGCAATTATTTCCTCGTTCATAGGGTACCATCCCTTGCGTAACCCACAAGAATCGTTGCACCTGACAGATGTGTAATTTCAAAATAAAAGCACTTTAATAGTCATAATGCGTTATGTTGATTCTTGAGACACTCTTCCTGAAACTGTATACAACCAAATTGAGCATGCGTTTTTGCAAAACCTCAAATAAAATAAAAGCAAGCACCCACCACTGAAAATGACATTGTGCCTCCAAATATAAACATTAATTTAAAACTTAATAAGGAATGGTGTTCTCTGATGAAATTTTGTAATGTAGTGAATTAAGACTTTTTGTAACTCTAACGTATGTAATATTCATATATTTACAGTTGGTTCCTTGGTAACACCCTTCCTGGCTGCCTTGATAGGAATTACAACAGGCATATTATCTGAAATATTATTCTTTGACTATATACTAGTTGTATAGTATAGTAGAATGCCTGAGTATGGTTTGGACACAGAAAAAGTGAGTAACATCCAAAGAAAATTGCATTTGAAAAATGACAGGTCACACAGCCTGCAGTTATAGTTATTTTTATTGTATCTAATAGGTCCATTATCAATTTAGCACATTGGCAGAGTGGGCAGATGGTAGAACACCAGTTTTACAGTATCTTCTATCTTGAGAAATAATCAGTCTTGTTAGGGGCAGAATCCTGAATTGTACTGAAGAACAAACTCTGGTGACTCAGTAATCAACAATCAAATCTTTGCCTTCCTGGAAAAAATGAGAATATGCCTAAATGTCACAAAAACAGAATTGAATTCTGTTATCTGTTATTTGATTGTATCTAAGGGGTAGTCCGCTGTAATGTGTGTCCACATTTTGCTCTCAACCCGATTATTATCTTAAGTGTTCAGGAAAAGCATACGTTTGCTGCAGGCAAATTCTCTAAGCTGCTGGAGTTCTGGTAATAATAACAATTTATCACTTAGATGCAGAAAAGTGCACATGGTAGAAATATGGCTTGGCTTTGGATAAAATGCATTTTTATTGTGGGAAATCTAAGTCTCAGTGACAACATGCTGTATAACCTTTAGAACTTGGCCTTACCTCACAAAAAGTGTTGGTTATTCATCCAGTGGAGCTTGTACTTTGTGACCTGTATTATCTTCTCAGTTAAAGGTTAAAGCAGTTTCACAGACAATGGCTTAAGCTGCTATGAGTACTTTAAATGAGCAATATCATATATTTCCTTAATATACTGCTTATGTGCCTGAAAATCACATGTTTTTGTATTTTAGCCTTGATAATTTTAAGCAGGATATTAGGACATGGCAGCTCTAGCCTTTGAGGGGCCCTAAGCATGATTTGATTGGGGAGGGGGGAGGGACATCCCACCTCCTAAATAATATAATTTTTAATAATCAGAATATTTAGAGGGCCCCCCGGCAATCCAAAGTTGTTAAGCAGCCTCTTATGTCAGTTTTGGGGTCGAGCTGACTCAGGATGTGGGTACTCAATATGCACAAATCTGCTCTCTATACGCCTATAGTTGCATCCATTTGGCACCAAACAGCTCACAGAGAGCATCATTCTTTACCACCACAGACTTGATTATTAACAGTGTCCATCTTATGCTAATAATCCTGCCGGCGGTCACAAACCACCAGGATGAGGATGGTAATATTAGATGTTAATAAATATTTAATCGTTTTGGAATGTGAGGTGTTAAAGGGCACCTGTGCTACTTGGAGAGGCAGGTCTGTATTCATTAAACAGATTGAGCCCTGCTGTATGCTGCCATCTCCCTTCCTTTGGCCAACATGCATGAATATTTAAAAATGTAATTTGGATGTAAATGAGGTGCAGACAATTCACCTAACTTTCCCCTCCCGCCGGAACCCCTAAGCGATTTACGTTGTTTTGTAGCTGGAGTGAAATGTTTTGTCAGTTAAGGGGAGTAGTTCCAGGGGCATTAGCGATATGAATTGTCTTAACTTTACAGTACAGTCTCAACCTGAACTCAGGCAAAACAAAAACAGGTCCTCATCAAACAGGATATTCTCAAGGGGCCATTGCTTCAGTTTATTTTTTTGTGAAATGTCGACGTTGCAAATCTCCGCCGAAAGTCATAAATTTAGCTTGTCATATTTACACATCATGACACTGTTACGGCAGGGAGGACAGAGGAACCAGAAGCAGACACAGGGGTGTGGAAAATGGCAAGTTTACTCACAGGTGATGGGACAGACAGAGCGTAGTCACAAAACAAGCCACGGTCAAAATCCAGGGGGTCAGTCCAAACAGGCAGAGGTACAGAAATCCACAAAACACAAAGAATAGTCCAGGGAAGCAGGCAGGGGTCAAAACAGGAAAACCAGATAAACAAGGGCAAGGGCAAGGGCAAGGGCAAGGGCAAGGGCAAGGGCAAGGGCAAGGGCAAGGGCAAGGGCAAGGACTCGGGAACAAGGGCAGGGGCAAGGAAACAAGGAGGCTAGAACTGGGGAAGGAATCAAGGGCTCAGGAACAGAAACAGGACAAGACGAACTAGCAGCGTGCAACTGAAAAGGACAGGTATAAATACACAGGGGAATGAGACAAACTAGGCGGGGCATGGGAGTGAGGGCGGTCTAACAAATAAACATCAGGTGAGACACATGAAAGGGTAATGGGACAATAACGAGGGGGAAACAAAAACGCGGACTGGAATCACAAAGACACACATGTAATACAAACGGCTCCGGACTAGGGAGTAGACAATTTGCAGAGAATCAGGAGATGCAGAGATACAGAGAGACAGGTGCGAATACTTCGCTGAAAACTAAGCAAGTAATCAGTGATAGAATAGGGAGGTGGAGTTACAGAACAGAATTGAAACTGGAGATGCATTAGTAAGTTAGTTAAGTGCTTTAAATTACAAATACCCAAAACTAGTGAATGTTAGTTTGACAAACATATTAGTGTGTTAGTATAATTAGTACTGTACAAATTCTATGTTAGTTGGGATTAGTATATTAGTGCTATGTACAAACATGAAATGGAGAGAAAGCAGGAAGTAAGTAAGATTGGAAGGAAGACTGAACCCTGGAACTACCGTAAACACCCGAATAGTGGGGCACGCAGACAAGGGAGTGACTGGACTAGAAAACATTCAGACTCAGAGAGGGGAAGGGGAAGACGAGTGCAAAGACAAACAAATATAAACAGAACCAGACATGAAATATGAAAAATAATAAATTACAAGAATAAATAATACTAAACAATGATACACTAACACACAGGAACATAACAGACACATGCAAGATGAAACAGCTTGCTAACAGGTAGGTTTTTAGTGGAACTAATGTGTAAAATTCTATTTGTTAAATTTTAACCCTCAATTTCTGCTGTTTTCTACAATATATGAGTCACCGCATTATGGCTTTTATTCATGGAAAACATGCTTACTTCCTTTGAATTCATTCACATCCTTGATAAAAATGAGCAAAGAAAGCAGTAAAGACAGATAATGTGCTACATACATTGTGCACTCAATAAAGAGAAAAAACATCCTTAAATCTGTGCTTGTGGACTTCCCACTTGAATTTGTTTCTGCTTCCATGTGATCATGCGACTTGTGTTTGCCAATCACATTCAAGCTGCTTGGCCTTGCTGATTGGTTCTTATCAACACCCAATAGTTAGAAGTGGTGATGTTTTTTTCCCCAGAAGCATTTTGTGTGGCCCCTGTAGTTTAGATATTCAGCACTACAATATAAATGAAAAAAAAAGAAAAGAAAATTTGACCATTATGGTTAAGGTTCATCACCCAGCACCACTGTGAAGGACTAGGAGAAAATCCCCTGCCAAATTACACATTTTCTGTAGCACCAAAATGGTCGCACCTGCCACAAACAGTGCATCCGGAAAGTATTCACAGCGCTTCACTTTTCCCACATTTTGTTATGTTACAGCCTTATTCCAAAATGGAATAAATTCTTTTTTTTCTTCTCAAAATTCTACACACAACACCCCATAATGACAACATGAAAGATGTTTTTTTGAAAGTTTTACAAATTTATTAAATATAAAAAACTAAAATAAAGAAATCACATGTATATAAGTATTCACAGCCTTTGCCATGAAGCTCAAAATTGAGCTCATGTGCATCCTGTTTCCACTGATCAACCTTGAGATGTTTCTACAGCTTAATTGGAGTCCACCTGTGGTAAATTCAGTTGATTGGACATGATTTTGAAAGGCACACACCTGTCTATATAAGGTCCCACAGTTGACAGTGCATGTCGGAGCACAAACCAAGCATGAAGTCAAAGGAATTGTCTGTAGACCTCCAAGACAGGATTGTCTCGAGGCACAAATCTGGGGAAGGGTACAGAAAAATTTCTTCTGCTTTGAAGGTCCCAATGAGCACACTGGCCTCCATCATCCGTAAATGGAAGAAGTTTGGAACCACCAGGACTCTTCCTAGAGCTGGCCGTCCGTCTAAACTGAGCAATTGGGGGAGAAGGGCCTTAGTCAGGGAGGTGACCAAGAACCCGATGGTCACTCTGTCAGAGCTCCAGCATTCCTCTGTGGAGAGAGGAGAACCTTCCAGAAGGACAACAATCTCTGCAGCAATCCACCAATCAGGCCTGTATGGTAGAGTGGCCAGACGGAAGTCACTCCTTAGTAAAAGGCACATGGCAGCCCGCCTGGAGTTTGCCAAAAGGCACCTGAAGGACTCTCAGACCATGAGAAACAAAATTCTCTGGTCTGATGAGACAAAGATTGAACCCTTTGGTGTGAATGCCAGGCATCATGTTAGGAGGAGACCAGGCACCGCTCATCACCTGGCCAATACCATCCCTACAGTGAAGCATGGTGGTGGCAGCATCATGCTGTGGGGATGTTTTTCAGTGGCAGGAACTGGGAGACTAGTCAGGATTGAGGAAAAGATGAATGCAGCAATGTACAGAGACATCCTGGATGAAAACCTGCTCCAGAGCGCTATTGACCTCAGACTGGGGCGACGGTTCTTTCAGCAGGACAACGACCCAAAGCACACAGCCAAGATATCAAAGGAGTGGCTTCAGGACAACTCTGTGAATGTCCTTGAGGGGCCCAGCGAAAGCCCAGACTTGAATCCGATCGAACATCTCTGGAGAGATCTGAAAATGGCTGTGCACCGACGCTCCCCATCCAACCTGATGGAGCTTGAGAGGTGCTGCAAAGAGGAATGGGCGAAACTGCCCAAAGATAGGTGTGCCAAGCTTGTGGCATCATATTCAAAAGGACTTGAGGCTGTAATTGCTGCCAAAGGTGCATCAACAAAGTATTGAACAAAGGCTGTGAATACTTATCTACATGTGATTTCTTCGTTTTTTATTTTTAATAAATTAGCAAAAAAAAAAAAAAAACTTCTTTCATGTTGTCATTATGGGGTGTTGTGTGTAGAATTTTGAGGAAAAAAATGAATTTATTCCATTTTGGAATAAGGCTGTAACATAACAAAATGTGGGAAAAGTGAAGCGCTGTGAATACTTTCTGGATGCACTGTACTGTAGTGAGGGAGGCAATATATTAGTGTCCATATCACTATCAGTTGTCCTGTAATAAATCACTGAATGGTCCAAAGGAGCCTTGAGAATCTCACTGGTTTTCCAACAAGAATGCTGTGATGTACCAAAGTTAAGCACCAAGGCTGCTACAAAGTGATGTCATATCCCCCAGCATATGAGATGATGTCACCAGCTGGCATTTGGCAATGTGCTTGTCCTTCCCAATTGTGATATTCTGGGAGGAGTGACATCTTTGCAGCCCTGTGGCCCAGCAATGTGTGATCGCAGGGTGTCACGAAGGCATGGTCCTCAGAGTTTCCATCGTCCAGCAACATTCACACAATCACTTGTCATGTCTGCCGCCAACAATATTGTTTTCACAGTCATCAGTGCTGTCCACCTGCTAAATTCCTGTGACCAAAGACGGAAATATATTATGAGGCAGACAGTTTCATTCACAGCATGTCCGCATATTTCTCTGTGGCTTCATGTACATTTGTTTCCAAATTATTCTTTTCATTACTTCTTTATCTCATTGAACTCTCCAGCTTAGTCTTATCAACTGTAAGTTGCTTTGGATAAAAAAAGCATCAGCCAAATAACTGCAGGGGCACTGCATTCACCTCTTTCCCCCAAAGAGCTGTCCCCATCACTGGCCCCCTCACATGAATTTGGCTAAATAAAAAATATATCAAACTGGCAGATTAGAATGTAATCTCCCGCAACAACATTCAACATGCTCAAAGTCTATGTAAGCTCAACACAATTTTTACTCATGAAGAAACAAAGGGCGTATTTTCTTTGAAGGAATTGGCCGCAGTGGTGCACCAGAGAGCTAAATGCATGTGGTCACACCCAAGATGTTTTCATGCAAAAGGAATTGACAGTGGTCGTATAGACAAACCAAACCCATGGAAAAAAATCTTTGTTTATTTTCATCTGACTTTTAATGTTGAAAATTTGTTTTCGCCGAGAAACAATTCTCCCAGGCTCAGGTGGTTTAAGTTCATATTGTTTCCATAGAAATTATTTATGAGTGACCAGAACATTTTTTTTATTGGTTTAAATCCAGGTGTGGAAAATCAGGAGAAGCCGGTAATCGGGAGATGAGTAATATGTCTACATACCAGAGACGCAGATCTTATGCAGGAAGACAAACTGTTTAAAGCAACCTTGTGCCAAGTGCATGGCAAAATGTACTAACATTTACAGTATACAATAAATCTGTCTCCTGAGAGGCAATAGCTCAATGTTCAAATAAATATTTTCTAAGGAAGTTTTTTTTTGTTGCTTTTCTTAAAAAGGCCTTTATTGAACCAACATTTGTCCTTAACTTTGACTTTCAAGCAGGTGCAAACGCTACACTTTTTCTTCACAAATTCAGGTTGGCAAGTTTGTTTTACTAATTTCAGACCTTGCCAAACTGAGTTTGCTGACATTGGCTCAGGAGGTAAATGGTAAATGGTTGGCATTTATATAGCGCCTTTATCCAAAGTGCTGTACAATTGATGCTTCTCATTCACCCATTCATACACACACTCACACACCAACGGCGATTGGCTGCCATGCAAGACACCGACCCCATCGATCCCGTCTTTGGTGTGCCAAAGTGTCCCTGAGCAAGACACCTAACCCACAATTGCTCCCCAAAAGGTTGGTGCCTTCTATGGCAGCCAATTGCCATGTGTGTGAATGTGTGAATGAGAGGCATCAATTGTACAGCGCTTTGTTAGAGGCGCTATATATATATATATCCATCCATCCATCCATTATCTGAACCCGCTTATCCCGATCAGGGTCGCAGGGGGGCTGGAGCCTATCCCAGCATACATTGGGCGAAAGGCAGGAATACACCCTGGACAGGTCGCCAGTCCATCGCAGGGCACACGCACCATTCACTCACACACTCATGCCTACGGGCAATTTAGACTCTCCAATCGGCCTAATCTGCATGTCTTTGGACTGTGGGAGGAAACCGGAGTACCCAGAGGAAACCCACGCAGACACGGGGAGAACATGCAAACTCCGCACAGAGAGGCCCCGGCCGACGGGGATTTGAACCCAGGACCCCCTTGCTGTGAGGCGGCAGTGCTACCCACTGCACCATCCGTGCCGCCATATATATATATATGCTGACCAGAGACAAAGCAGAATTGCACTTAAATACAAGTTAAAGGTACAATAGGTAATTCGTAATTCTGGACTCCTAACGGTCAAGAGAGGAATTACAGCAAAAAAACCCTCTCAAACCACTGTTTATCCTTCCCACAGTCTATGAATATAATGTGTAATATAAAACATTATTATACAGATCAGTGTTCCCATGCACTGTTTTGGAAAGCTGATGGTGACACATGCAACAGAGGCTGCCATCTTTAGTAGTATTTTAACAGGTGACTTTATGAAATGTTGACTTTAGTGTGCTACACAACACTATTTACATTTTTTGTCTTTTTGAAGTTTTAACTTTAGCTAACCAACTGTATTATGAACAAGCAACTTATTTGGCTATGTAACTAGCTGGCTATAAAACTTAGATATGATAGTCTACCTCAAACGATGCAACTGTAACTTACAGTTTGAGATAAAGGTTTAGCTAAACACACATGATTGAAGACGTAAAGAGATAAAAGGAACGTGCAGCTGCCAAATTGCACTCCAGACAAGTGATCACTGAAACTATGTATACTATTGCTTATTATCCAAGCGAAGAATACATATCTAGTTATAAAACGATACCAGTTCGTTATCGGTAGCAACAAGCAAATTTGCTATTAGTTAGCTTGCCGAATTTACAAATATCTATTGCTACCAATAGAAAACTGGTATTGTTTGATAACTAGATATGCAGTCTTCGCTTGGATAATAAGCAATAGTATACAGAGTTACAGTGATCGCTTGTCTGGAGTGCAATTTGGGCAGCAACACGCAAACAATCAGAATAAGGCCCCACGCCATTGGCTGTGGCAATTAGAACCAATTTTCAACCAATGAGCTTGAATTATTGTACACCTGTCATACAACTGTGTTTTTGAAACCCAAACCTAAGGACTATAAACACAGACAGAGGGTGAGTCAACATGTCAGTGAGCCTTTTTCAATGATTGGAAGGGATTTACAATGGTCTTGTTACAATGTTTTAACACACAAATCTTACCTATTGTACCTTTAAAGTTAACAGATAAAATCCAGGTTTCATTAGGTTCTACAGAAATGCACAAAGAAATCTAAAAAATGTTTGTGAAATTAATTGCTCACTGGATGTTTTTTGTTTTTAGCACCATTCTCTGAAAACTCTAGAGACTGTTGTCTGTGAAATCCCAGGAGATCAACAGTTTCTGAGATCACTAAAACCACCCTGTCTGGCACCAATTCCCTATTCTGGTCTTTTTGGTCTGAAAAACAGCTGAACCTATTGACCATGTCTGTATTCTTTTATGCATTTAGTTGCTGCCACATGGTTGGCTGATTAAATATTTGCATTAACAAACTGATGTACAGGTCTAGTTAATAAACTGTTCACTGAGTAGTGGATATAATCTATATGTTGAATATGTAGGTTTTTATTCTGTACATGTTAAATACCTAAGTTTCTGAACTATACTATGAAAACAGCAATGGGGAATTTTAAACAATGCAACATAATATATACAGTTAGGTCCGGAAATATTTGGACAGTGACACAATTTTCATAATTTTGGCCCTGTACGCTACCACAATGGATTTGAAATTAAATAATCGAGATGCAATTGAAGTGCAGACTTTCAGCTTTAATTTGAGGGTATTGACATCAAAATTGGAGGAAGGGTTTAGGAATTGCAGCAATTTTCATACATAGTCCTCATTTCAAGGGACCTAAAGTAATTGGACAATTGACTCAAAAGCTGTTTCATGAGCAGGTGTGGGCTATTCCCTTGTTATTTCATCATCAATTAAGCAGGTAAAAGGTCTGGAGTTGATTTCAGGTGTGGCATTTTCATTTGGAAGCTGTTGCTGTGAATCCACAACATGCGGTCAAAGGAGCACTCAATGCAAGTGAAACAGGCCATCCTTAGGCTGCGAAAAAAGAAAAAATCCTTCAGAGAGATAGCAGAAACATCAGGAGTGGCCAAATCAACAGTTTGGTACATTCTGAGAAAAAAGGAACGCACTGGTGAACTCGGCAACACAAAAAGGCCCGGACGTCCACGGAAGACAACAGCGGTTGATGATCGCAGGATCCTTTCCATGGTAAAGTGAAGTGAAGAAGACTCTCCAGGAAGTAGACGTATCATTATCCAAGTCTACCATAAAGAGAAGACTTCACAAGAGCAAATACAGAGGGTTCACCACAAGGTGCAAACCATTCATAAGCCACAAGAATAGAAAGGCCAGATTAGAGTTTGCCAGAACACATCTAAAAAAGCCAGCCCAGTTCTGGAACAGCATTCTTTGGACAGATGAAACTAAGATCAACCTGTACCAGAATGATGGGAAGAGAAAAGTATGGAGAAGGCTTGGAACAGCTCATGATCCGAAGCACACTACATCATCTGTAAAACAGGAGGCAGTGTGATGGCATGGGCATGCATGGCTTCCAATGGCACTGGGTCACTAGTGTTTATTGATGATATGACAGAAGACGGAAGCAGCCGCATGAATTCTGAAGTCTATAGGAACATTCTGTCTGCTCACATTCAGCCAAATTCAGCAAAGTTGATTGGACGGCGCTTCACAGTACAGATGGACAATGACCCAAAATATACTGCGAAAGCAACCCAGGAGTTTTTCAAGGTAAAGAAGTGAAATATTCTACAATGGCCGAGTCAATCACCTGATCTCAATCCGATTGAGCATGCATTCCACTTGCTTAAGACAAAACTTAAGGCAGAAAGACCTGCAAACAAACAACAACTGAAGACAGCTGCAGTCAAGGCCTGGCAAACATCACAAAGGAGGAAACCCAACGTTTGGTGATGTCCATGGGTTCCAGACTTCAGGCAGTCATCGCCTGCAAAGGATTCTCAACAAAGTATTAAGAATGAACATTTTATTTATGATTATATTCATTTGTCCAATTACCTTAGGTCCCTTGAAATGAGGGGACTATGTATGAAAATTGTTGCAATTCCTAAACCCTTCCTTCAATTTTGATGTAAATACCCTCAAATTAAAGCTGAAAGTCTGCACTTCAATTGCATTATTTAATTTCAAATCCATTGTGGTAGCGTACAGGGCCAAAATTATGAAAATTGTGTCACTGTTCAAATATTTCCGGACCTAACTGTAAATTCCGCCAATCCTGGGAGTCTTTAAATATGCCACCGTACTGTCATTTACCAGATTTATGTAAATACCTTCTCAGAAAGCTGACAGGCATCTAATAGCCATCAATGCACACGTTTTGTCTTTAAATGCAGTATGCACAGAAATCCATTTGTTATACAGTACAGTGTAGTATGTTATACAGGCCCATAATGATCGATCGCACTCAGTTCTCAGTCCTCAAAATAATTGCCTGAATTTGCATAACGGCAGCTTTCAAGAAGAGCACATTACTTTAGAAAGATCCTTAGTGTATAATTTGCCCGACATCATTATCATCTAGTCCAAATGTGACTATCATCATCACCAACAAATAATTGCTGAGCCATTTCACTCTCTGGAGGAACCTTTTTCTTTCCTCTTATAGTCTCTTCACATCATGCATGTGGTTTCAATGCATGAAAGATAGACCCACGCAATTATGAAACCTTCTACATTAATACAGAAGTACAACAACCCTCATGAATGTGTGTTTGCTAAGCAGGGATGATGAGTCCATGCATGTTTTATTACTAGTTCATACATGCTGGAAAATTCAGGTTCATAAAGTAAAAATCGTCCCAGTATTGTCTTCCCATTACCTGGATTTGCTGATCAACACAATTCTTCAGCCAGAAGGTAGAACTAATTTGTGAAATCAATTCATGGGTGGAAAAAACACTTGGCATGACCCCTGGACATTCTACTTCTGTATATACAGTGGGCCCCAGAATGATTGGCACCCATTACTTTACATTACATTAATGCCATTTGGCAGACACTGTTACCCAGAGCGGATCATATTGTGACTACACCGGGAATCGAACCGCCAAACCTTGCGGGTCCAACTCATGTGCCTTAACCACCACACTACAGGCCCACCCTTCATAAATATGCACAAAAAAGTATTGGCATAATCTCCATTTCAATTTCCAACATGTATAAAGCAGTGTGCTTCATTAACAATTAAATGGAATCATAGCACTCTCGTAGCACTCTCTTCTATAATCTTCATAATTCTAATCATAATTGGATGAGGTTTGGCAAACCCAAAATGCCTGGTTTTGTTTATTGTGCTCAATAAGGGCTGTCTTCATGCTACCCTTCCAAAGAGTTTGTTGGTATGGAGGTGCCATTTTATGTTTTTTTAATGGTGACCCCAAAACACAACCAATCTCTGAAATTCCTAAACTGCGATCCTTGGGTTACTTATGGCCATCTTCCTTACTGTCCATGGGGATAATACGCACTTGCATCCTCTTCCTGGCAAATTTGTAACCATTCCATATGTATTATGCCTTTTTATTATTTCCCTTACAGTGCTAAGTGGTATGTTAAACCATTTATGTATTTTTTTTGTACCCATTAGCTGACTTGTGATGATCGATTACCATCTGTGTGTCTTCTGAATTGACACTTCTTTGGCTTTTCCCATGCTGATGGTTGACGTAATAAACATTCAAACATGAGAGTAAATGCATTGAAATAAAAGTATATAGTTTTCCCTTATGCTTGAATATGAAATGCAGATCATTATCCATGTTGTTTGTTTATTATCTATTTTTATTAAGGGTGCCAATAATTCTGGAGCCCACTGTAATATATAGATAAAATACAGAATCTCTGAAAATGTTTTGTTTGTTTTTTATTTGGAAGCACTTGGATCTCACAGAGATCCAGAACTACCCACCTTCTAGTTTCACTCAAGTTAATCTCTGTGTAATAATGACTTCCACTGGGAAATATTTTAAGTCAGCGTGCACTGTCCTTCAGTATGTGTAATCTGTTGTCTGACAAATGCTTGCTTGTTTTTAAACTTGGCTAATCATAAGTGAAAGAATCCAACCAGTCTGTTTTGGATTGTCTCAGTTTGAGCTGGAGACAGGATTGTAAGTCATGTACCCCTACACATTTTAACAGGATCTGTGCTCTATAAATCTCTGCTGCCCCAGAAACATGAGCCAAATATCTACATGCATTGCTGCATTCCTCAAAACATTTCATAGGCAATTCAAATTTCTTCTGCAATAGAAATCAAATTTACTTGTGATGCCTGCATAAATTACATATTGTTTTTTTGTGCATTTATCAAAAGTTGTAATTGATTCATTTTTGGAAAGATATTTGTAAAGCCTTTTGATTACAGTTGAAGGACAGTTATTGGGACTATAATTTATTTATAATTGTTAATAAAAATGACTAAAATAAAATGGTAACTATTCTTCAATCCTTTTGATTACAGGCATAAACCTGATCTCTTCTGAAAGGTAACCCTTGGAGGTTGCCAAGAATTGGGAATACTCAAAATATTACAGAAATTAAGTAGCAGAAGCTTAAACACAGTGGGAATGGACGTTTTATTTGAGCGGATACAGATGCTTGTGGCTGTGCCTTATGTGCCACAACACTGGTAAAATCCTGTTTCAAATCCGATGACAATATCTCGAATTCTGTTTTTCTAGGATATGTCTAGGCTATTTGGAGACAAAATTACACTTGATAGGTCTTATGGGATATAAAATACAATACAGAATGTTGTTGGGTGAATGCACTGGAAGCTGAAATGCTCCTGAAAAAAGTGTGCTCACTTCCCTTCAACCCGATGATGGCATCGCAAACTACTTTATAAAGATAGAACTGTAAGTCTTACAAATTCAAGCGGTATATCTTGTGACCAGATTGATTGAAAATTTAACTTTGAAAACAGGAATCAAATAAAATAAACCCTTCAGGCCATTGCAACTTCAACTTAACCAAGTTAGATTATATTAAATCGTGCAGCTTTAATTGACGCCTTCTTCAAGCCGTCTCGTCTCATGCTTGTTTTCCATGATTCCAAGGCACCCAAGGTGCTTTTTTTTATTGTGCGGCGATCTACTAACCCTGCCAAGTGCCTCCCTCTGGAGCAGCGAGCCAATTATGCTGCTCCACGTGAGCCGGCCAAACTTGGCTTTTGGCAGGACCAGGAATCGAACCCCGGTCCTCGGTGTGCAACTGCAGAGAACTGCAATCAGACTTTTAATTTAATTTTAATTTAATTGGCTGATGACAGATGTTGACCTAAAAGCAAGCAGTGCTCTCCAGGCCTTCCTTTAAAGACCAGATAAGCCCAGAGCTGGCCTGTACAGCATTCTTTCCTAAATACTCTTTGCCGCTGAGCCAAGAGTTGACTGACTTGGAATTCCTGAAAATTGGGTTTGACCTTTAAACTAAGACACTCACATACACATAGGAAAGCCAAGCTCAGACTCACACACATAGCAAAGCCAAGCCCAGACTCACACATGCATAGGAAAGCCAAGCCAAGACTCCACACACATAGCAAAGCCAAGCCCAGACTCACACACGCATAGCAAAGCCAAGCCCAGACTCACACACGCAAAGCCAAGCCCAGTCTCACACATGCATAGCAAAGCCCAGACTTACACACACATAGGAAAGCCCAGACTCACACACACATAGGAAAGCCAAGCCCAGACTCACACACACTTAGCAAAGCCAAGCCCAGACTCACACACGCAAAGCCAAGCCCAGTCTCACACACGCATAGCAAAGCCCAGACTCACACACACATAGGAAAGCCAAGCCCAGACTCACACACACTTAGCAAAGCCAAGCCCAGACTCACACACACATAGGAAAGCCCAGACTCACACACACATAGGAAAGCCAAGCCCAGACTCACAACACATAGCAAAGCCAAGCCCAGACTCACACACACTTAGCAAAGCCAAGCCCAGACTCACACACGCAAAGCCAAGCCCAGACTCACACACACATAGGAAAGCCAAGCCCAGACTCGCACATCCAGAGCAAAGTCAGGCCACAGACAGCTCAGCACAAAGAACAGCAAGCATTACGTTGATATTGATGTCACAGTATGGATATATGTTTCACCCTGAACCTCAGTCAAATCTGCTTTTGTCCCCTTTTATTTTACTGGTATTATCTTAAATCCTTCCACATAACATTATAGTTCATACCAGGAAGCAATTTAATTATCATTCATAAGATGATATACTTTGTAAGCTATGGCTCCTGAGAAGCATTAGTCTTTTTCATTAGTCTGTTTCGAGAGAGAGAGAGAGAGAGAGAGAGAGAGAGAGAGAGACCATTTGGCACCATGGGACACAGTACATTCATCACACTGTTGGTCCTGTGAAATTGCCATTGCTATGGTTACAATCCCCAAAAACAATCCTATTCAAGTGTTGATGTGTTGATGGTCCCAGAAGGGGGAGAGGCATAGCTCAGCACCGTCTGTAATTTCTTCATTTCCTTTCTACCAGAAAAAGTGTGTTTTCTATTTGCCCTCATTAGGTGATACCACCACCAAACTTCTGATGCGCTCTAATGACGAGGTTATGGGTGTATTATTTCTAAACTACAATGTACCTTTTATATCTGATTAGGATCTTTGGGATTAAAAGTGTAACAGGAAAGACGCATGTTGGATATTTGCATTACCACATAATGAGTCATGGGTCCTGCCTGGAGATGATTCCCTTTTTGAAAACAGTTTGGCACTCAAAAAATGCATCCTCCCTTTTGGACAGACTCCTTTTTACTTAAGTCATATTTGGAGTCTTGTTTTATGAGATAGTGCTCTGTTCTAGAATTGGTTGGATAGTTGGAGTTTTCAGTGGGGGTTTGTAATGCATCAGGTAGTTTGCATGTGATAGTCGTGATAACTTTAAATATATTGTTAAAATACCATGTCTTATATCTGATTGGAAACAGAACAGTTATGTCAAGAGTAGCCCAGAACTGTCCTTCCAAAGGTAACACTTTGAGTGCCATTCTTTAACACAGACCTGTGTATTACAGCCTAGGGTTGCCATGGACATTGTGGATAAAATGTATCCAAATAAAATAGTCACACCTAATGAATAGATACAGCATCTTGTAGCATCTCACAAGCATCTCACAAGTCTAATTCACAGACAAATAAAGAAAACCCTGCTTGCTCCTTAAGCATTTTTATAGCTCAGCTATCATGTCCAAACCTCAGCTCTTACTCTGCATCACTGTGTAAAATGCACAAAGGAAAAGAAAAGTAAATCCTTTACATGGGGGTCTTCTGCTTGTAGATCACACCTGAAACCAACTGAGCTAGAGAAATACCTCCCACAACCTATTTTTGTTGTCCACCATGTTAGAATAACCATCACTGTTATTTCTGTTGCTTTACTCCTTAAAAACAAGGGCAGTTTCTATTTTTGTGACGGGTACATAGTTGTGCATAGATGTGTAGTGATCAGTCCTAATGATGAGTCGAATAGTCTTACATTCAGCCCCCAAGAATACAGCGAATCCTCATCCAGCCCTCATTCACAGGCTTGTTTCATGAGCCACATGCAAGCTACTATGTACAATCCCTGATGTAGCCATAATAGGATCTGTGCAGCTGTTGGGCCCTTGAGCAAGGCCCTTAACCCCACATTGCTCCAGGGGATTGTCGTCTGCTTAGTCTAATCAACTGTAAGATGCTTTGGATGAAAACGTCAGCTAAATAACATGTAATGTAATATTGCAAATTGCATTCCACCAATGCCTTTGCAAAACAGGTTTGGAGCTTGCTTGATAAACACCTGCATCCAAACAAATTCAAATAAACATGAGCACTCAATAAATAAAATTTACAGTGTTCTACTTGGTCAAGACTACCTATTTCAATTCAATACAAACTATGTGATTGTCAACAATGACATTAATATTGCATATTCATTCAATATATATTATAATAGAGACTGGACATAATTATTAGAATGATTTTCATTGAAGATAAGGCATAGTATGTCTTTAACCCAATGCTAAACCTTATCTAACCCTAAAACTAGATATTGGAGTGATTATAAACATCATAAAGTAAGTGAATGAAACATATGATAAATTATTCATAATGAAAACAATTAATAGAAAATATGAAGAAAAAAAATGTTGCTCTAACACTGGCTTACCCATAACACTTATTGTATTCATAGTCCTTACCCTTATTCTATCTGTAAACACTTCTTGTAGAAAAAAAAAAGTTTATAATATTAAGCTGGATGAAAAGCAAGTTAAATATGATTGATTCACTGAAATAAATAGTGCTCAACCTATACCTAAGAGTAACCCATTTCATTTACTAATGAAAATTGCCTGGACCTGGAGTGTAGACTGGGCAGCTGGGATATTAACACAGACCAGACTTTCCTGAACTCATCAATCACCAGAGGGCGGAATTTCGGCATGGAGCATGATCTGGTGTTCCTGGCAGGGTTCACTATGTTTATCTAGGTTTCATAATGGGAATGTCAAGGTTGTGGACAGAAAGGTGATCACACAAGCTTGCTTAACTCTGTTTTGCAAAAGAGGGTTGATTTCAAAACTTCAGGCAAAGAGTACAACGTGTGATGTGATTTGTATCAGTCTGTTACATGCGTCACTGTAAATTTCTATCCTGTTCTGCCGGATTCTGTTACTGATGATCTCAGGATTGAGCTGATAGGTGAAGGTCATTGTGTATTTTTGATTTATCACATTATTTACTGTCAGACTGAATAAACTCCACATTTAGGAAGACCACAGACGGTTGACAAACCCCCCCCCCCAAAAAAAACACAGCTGAAACCATAGTAGTTTACCTTTTACAGTAGTGTGCAAAAATGTGACCCCTGGTCATCTAAGTCAACAGAAGCGAACCTGACCTCTAAATGGTACGACGTTAAACATGACACATTTCACATTTTAAAGCAAGATTATTTTTAATTTTTTGCAGTTCGAAAGTAATAAAAGAATGAAACGTTTTGGAACCCTGTGAGTTAGTACTTTGTAACTCCTCTTCAGGCAACTATAACAGCTTGTAAACGAGTCCTGTAGCCAGTTAAGAGTCTTTCGATTCTCGCTTTTGGAATTTTCCCTCATTCTTCTTGGCAGAACACCTCAAGCTCAAAAATATTCTTCGGCCTTCTTGCATGTCTCTATGTTTGAGATCTCTCCACAGATTCTCAATAGTATTAAAGTCTGGGGACTGTGGTGGCCATTCCAAAACCTTAATACGTCTTTCCTGGAGGTACTTTTATTCTTTATAAATTTCATTAAGAAAATCAGATCACTGCACTGCACAGTCTTCTCCAAGTTCTTCGAGACTTTTACTATTTTTCTGTTGAGCAATCTATCCTGAGCTGCTAGCAAAAGAAATACATCTCAACCTGCTGCCATTTCAATGCTTATATGAAAGAAAATGTATTAAATCCCACTGGTTCTGCTTTTAAAATGTCAAAATCACTCCTTCACATATTTAATAGCCAATTCACTGGATGTCTGCTCTCATACAAAGGCATTCTGCAGTGGCATAATTATTTAGATCCCATCGTACCTTAATGGATACTGAAAACTGCAGTGTTTTTTTTTCAAAGTATTATTACGAGTCTCTCTGGTATGCACTCAACTCTGTCATCAGACTGTTAGAGGAAGATCTGCACCATTCCCTTGACCATTAAAGGTTATTAACTCATCACTTCCATCACATTACTTAGATTTGCCTCAAAAAGGATTTGAATGGAGCCAGAGGAGGAATGTTCTGGTTGCACTTTACAACTTTCCTGCAGCACAGCTCCAATATAATAGTTTTTTTTGTTGACATGTAAGGAGCCAAGTACTCAGGTGAAAAAGTAACTGCAGCTTACCGTTGCCAATTGGACCATCCATACAGTGCATTTTCACAATGTCATTTTGTGCTTCATCCTGGGGTATCAAATAAAGTGCAATTTACAGTTAAATTACAGAAAAGTGCCTGCCATTAATATCCTCTAACGTACAAACATGGTTTGTTTTTGTCACATTGTTTTATAAATTAAAATGGCATTACATTTCCAAGCAGAGGAAATACAAAGTCTGGGTGAATGTTATACTGTATGCTGCAGCCTTTTGGAAACTGAAGGGTCTACCAAACCCTGTAAGCCATTTCATAGAAAACTGTTCAGAGAAAGTGTGCTGTAGCTTGACTGGCCTTTCTGTATGTATTTCTGAATGTAACCTGATGACCAAAATGCAGCATCCATCACTAGAAAGAAGGATTTACATGTTCCTGTTATTTTCTGCATCACTGATTTCTTCTTATATCATCATTTTAAATTATATCACTGATTTATTCTTTAATCTTAATTTATACTGAAAAATTATCTAAATTCTGCTTGAAATGAATCCAAACCCTGAATATAAATGACCCACCATGAAAAATATTTAAAAGTGCCAATATTAGAAACAAATTAACAGATTTTTTAAATTATATCTTCCTGTACATCTATATATCCAGTTAAAATATAGATATATTAAAATGGCATCCCTGCCAGTGTCCAGAATTGTAAAATCCATACTCAATTTTTAATGTGCAATCCCCAAATGACACAAGCAGAGAAAAGCTGAACAAATACTGTTTAATTTGACTAGAAAAGTTATGCATATGGCTGGATTAATCTACCAATCTGCTCGAAGGCCCGCTGAATGATTTTTTAATCCCCTTCCACACAGCCTGAACAAAGCCTGGCCTCTGTCACAGACACCCAGTGTACAATAGAAATGCCAAGTCTGGACAAAGTCTGGTTACATATATGATTTATGGCATGAAATGACAGATAATTGGCAGTGTTCCCTAAATGCCTTTTAATTAGCATCTAAACCAGTGCAGGAAAATTAATGCGAGAATTTGGAATCGTGAACTAATTTCTTTGGTCCCTTGTTGACAGATGTCATTATTATCTGATCATGTGGAGATACCATGGTTGTGGCTTCTTACAATAAATTTGTTGGCAGACATACAGACCCCTTCTGGTGTACCATCAGCCCCCATCGCACCTTGCTCATGTGGTTGGGATTGCAGAATTATGCGTGTTTTTTGCCAATATTTGGTGTTGATTTACGAACAGATCAAATATTCAGTTAAGGATCAAGTAAGATGATATTTTGTTACTGCAGAGTTTAATAGGTAGATGTATTTATTCGTTTTGGATGCCCATTAGCAGTAATAGATTCAGCATCTACTCTTCCTGGGTTCACACAAAGCACAAAAATATGACCTATTACACACCAGTAACAGCAGCAATAAACAAGAAAACACTGAGCCAAAAATACATCAATCATCTACTGACAAGATACTGAAGAAAACATTCATTCAAGAAGACAATAACTGTGCTTGCATCGTCATCGTCTGTATGGAGTGACGTATTGGAGCAAAATATCAAGTGGTCACTGCAACACAGACCTGAGACGTGGCCTTGGAGCTTGAATCTGCCCAGTGCTGAATACATGTTGTTTGAAGTACTGTAGCTATATACAGGGCTGTAGCAGCTCTCAACGATCTGTGCTGACACACCTTGCTGGAAGAACCTATGCACTTGTAAGTCGCTTAGCGTTTGCCAAATGACTAAAATGTAAATGTGAAATTATTAATAAAATTCATGAGCATTGATTACTGAACTGTACCACTTTTTTCTTTCTGTGTTGACCTGTGTTAAGTTGAGAAAAATCTGCAGCCTCCGCAGAAGTGAATCTTTCCTTAGAGGTGAATGTGTGCTGAAAGG
Source organism: Conger conger (assembly GCF_963514075.1). Taxonomy (NCBI): domain Eukaryota; kingdom Metazoa; phylum Chordata; class Actinopteri; order Anguilliformes; family Congridae; genus Conger; species Conger conger. The sequence continues at coordinate 59,675,779 of NC_083762.1, forward strand.
TAAGAAAGGTATACGGTTTTAATTTGGATCTGTAAAAAAGCTTTGAGGCCAGGCATTAATGGGGTATTATGACTTTAATGTCATTCTATAGGGTTGACATACAGTCTGCTGGGTCCTGTTGTTGGTGGCAAGATGTTTTTATGAGTACATAATGCGGTTATTTTCAGTCCCCTTCAATGGAAGCAGGGTTCATTAGCTTTCTTTCTCCTTACTTTACTACTTATGAGAACCAACTGCTTTGTAATGGCTGCCATCTGCCCCAGCCAGGAGCCGTGACGATTATCTGCCGTAAGATGCACGTAGGCTAGTGATTACTGCATGAGGCAATGTTGCAACCTGGGGGGTAATTTCTGTTCAAAGGCAGCTCTCCTTTATATACGGCTACATGCGGAGGTACAATAGGTCATTTCGGACTTCTAACGGTCAAGAGAGGAATAGCAGCAACAAACACCCTCAAACCACAACACTGTTTATCTCTCCCCCTTCTCTGTAAATGCACTGACGTTGAAACGCCATTGGCTGTGGCAATTAGAACCAATTTTCAACCAATCAGCTTGAATTATTATAGTTATACAATGTTTTGGTACAGAGTGTTGGGCCGTCAACTGTATATTTTGAAACTCGAATTTAAGGACTATAAACACAGGCAGAGGGTGAGTCATCATGTCTGTGACCCTTTTTCAATGATAGGAAGGGATTTACAATTGTCTTCTAACAATGTTTCAACACAAATATCTTACCTATTGCACCTCTAAGGGTCGCGTAGCATTATTTTCTTCATGGTGACATACTTAGTGGTGCTTTGATGGCCCCTTGTCATACCCAAATTTATCAGGCCACCTTTCCCCCTCATGGCTTGAGCAGAAGGTAGGGTTGGCAGATTTAGAATTTGTTGAAAAGAAAAGACACAAACGATGTCGGTAAAGACCAGTCTCCACCAAACAGCCAAGACGAAACAAGACTACAAAAATCTCTGAACGTCCCTGAGAATGGACTAGGTAGTCCACACCAAAGCGCCGAGTAAATAAATAAACAACTGTTGATTTAACTGTAACATTAAATCACTAATTGTTCTAAAACTCAAGGCATAAGACTTGACTTGCTTAGTTTTAGAAATGCTAGCCGCCGAGAGCCGCCGTTCTAAGAGTTTAACACTAGAAATGTTACTAGCAACAAGTAATACAGTTTTGTAATTTAGTTTTCATACTTTTGATGGTTTTGTCAGCTTATCCCACCTGTCATCCAAAGGTGCCCATGCTGCACACACAGCTTTTTCAGCACTGAAATCTTGCTACAGTGGTGTTGTTTTTTTTGGGAAAAAAGGGAGTGGACAGTCTTCCTTCCTTGTATATTATTCACATTCTTCAGAGGGAGCTACAGATAGAGGTCGGGTTACAGTAATAAATGGTGCCATGGTGGGTATTTGAACCTCTGATCGTACAGGGGGATTTGTATATGGCTTGAATGTCGCCACCCTACAGCCTGTGCTAAGCAGTCTGACACTGCCTGACAGTGTTCCATCTGAAACTGCGTTATCGTTGTTATTCATTTATTTATGTATAAACTCAAATTCTGGACAATATAATCTGTGGTAATGGCAGCGTTTTAAAAGCAGTCCAACTTGGGAAACCGAATATTTGGTAATGTGTGTGTGTTGGGCCTCCTGTGGCTGTTTTTGTGTTGACAGTAAACTGATTTACTCAAATCTATTGACAGACATATGAATATGGGAAAATTAAATGTTTTTCCTGCCTATAGGAATGTTGTGGTCTCACTTAGAGGGTGGGGGGTCTTGGGTCCTCACGCACCCCCTAATTTGAAACATATTAAAGCTGTGTAGGGGATTTTATTTGGGTAATATTCAGTGAAATTCTATTCACATTCTTTACCTTCCTATCAAAAGTGTGGTGCGCGTCCCTGAGAGGCTGACTGGAGAGGAGGGGGTGGCCTTTTCACTGCTGTATACATTCAAAATCTTTCTTCTTCTGCCCAGATTCTGCTCCCACCCAAAGATTGCCTACCCCAGCTTTAAAAACAGAATTCTTTGATAATAAGCTCTGGATTGGCTAAATGTCCCATTTTCCTTGTTTAAAGACTCAGTCAAAAACCCAGTTTCACATGTTTTTGTAGTCATGACAGCTCATGAGAAAATGTTAACCCTGTGACAAGTTTATTTGATGGTTAGAATGGTTAAGTACATGAAGGATTACACTAAGACTACATTGTCCAAAATCGTTGTCTTCTGGGGATCAAGAAGGTTAAAACAACTCCAATATTACAGTAAAAATATAGTAAAATGGTAAGAGAAAAAAAGATAATCTCATTGTCTGAGCGTGGTAATACATTCCATTAAAACACACTGTAACCTAAATTGGTCTCCCTTGACCAAGCCAATTTGATGATGCATTGTTAATTCAAATAAAATGATAGTGTTGCTTGTGTCATGATGTATGCCAGGAAAATTAATCTTGTGTTGTGACAATTACAGGGTTCTAAGTTACATTTTACCAAAAATGAGTTACATTCAAATGCATGCTGTATTTATCATTTTTTATTTGTGTGGTGGCGTACAAATATCAAAATTCCAGTTCTTAGGAAGTTTGAAGTGATAAAACCAATGAACTGGCAGCTTAATTTAAAAGTTCAATATCTAAGAACTGCAGAAATGGCAGATAGAACACTGCTTCTCAGGTCTCAAGCTGAGCTTTTTCAGATGAACACTGGAAATATTCACTGGTAATGTGTTTGTTTGGACAGCTGAAAGAGAATAATACCTCATCAAATCCAGACAACATAATGATATTGTCAGATTTGGTTGACAGCAATCTAATTCCAATGATTCTACTACTATTTGTTATATATAGTAATAATCCAATGCCCATTTCAAAAACGTTTCTTCCAGTGATATCAAATAAATATACAAATATTGGGTCCAGCAAGGTTGGAACTGAATCTGATTCATATGGTAATTTGAATGAATGCACTGTCACAAAGAATAATTATGAATATACTGTGAATATGGCTATTCTACAGACCTATTTGAGAACATAAAAAAAGAACCCTTGTGTTGTCTTAATGGTTAAAAAAGAAAACCCCCTAAATTATCTTTTTTCAACTTGAAATTTGATGACAAAGTTTGTGATGAGTGACAGGTTGTTTCTTCATGCAAAATATAATTCAATTAATTAAAATTCAATTAAGCTGATTAGTGAAGGCGGGTCATTTTTTATCTTTAGGACAAGGGGAGTGTACAGAATGTTAAGACTACACAAGGGTTAAATAAAGAGGTTTTTTTGCTTAAATGTAGCAGTAATATACACTGACTGAGCACTTTATTAGGTTTTTTTTTTTTACATATTGGTGTTCTGCTGCTGTAGCCTCCCCACTTTGGTTATTTGCATTACATTACATTACATTACATTACATTATTGGCATTTGGCAGACGCTCTTATCCAGAGCGACGTACAGTTAATTAGACTAAGCAGGAGACAATCCTCCCCTGGAGCAATGCAGGGTTAAGGGCCTTGCTCAAGGGCCCAACGGCTGTGCAGATCTTATTGTGGCTACACCGGGATTAGAACCACTGACCTTGCATGTCCCAGTCCTTTACCTTAACCACTGCGCTACAGGCCGCCCTGTGCATTACTGTCGACTTGTGTAACAAGCTGGTGTAAAGGTCTACCTAATAAAGTGCTCACTGAGTGTATAAATCTTCTTTTTAAGTGCTATCTACTTGATATGTACCATACCCAATTTAACACTTTCCCTAGGGTCCATTTTCAATTGCTAACTGATTTTATTACAGGGAACTTTAAATTACTTTCAAGTTGTGATTAGATACAGTTGTTAATGATGTTAAAGAAATTCTCAGAGAGGAGCCTAAGGTGTCTTATATGGATTGATACAGTAGGCATATTATATGTCATATGTGGGTGATTAGAATTGGAAGTGATATATCCCTGTAGTTTTAAACTTCATGGAAATTGCTAAATTGCTTAGATGCATTGTTCTTTGTGCATTTAATAACACAGTCATATGTAATGACATGGTCTTTGATAATGTGAGCGCTTGACATAAAGAAAAAGTAGCCTTTGCGCTTCACAATGCCTATAGACCGAGAGGGGCGGTCTGTAGTTTGTTTTCACTTTGACTGCTCTTTCACCACTGCAAAACTTCTGCTTGGCGGCTTGTCTTGGGTTTTCCAAGTCGCTGGCACCAAACTGAACCGTGACCTTCCAAATAAACAGGGGTGAGCTTCGGGCAGAGTTTCAGCCGGCAGTAAATGTCACTGCCTCTCATCACTGAGTGCACACAGACAGAGATCACTGTGGGGCAGAAAGCAATTAGAGGAAGGGTCAGGTCAAAGCTGGTAGGTCTATTATGCACTGACCCAGTCTAGAGTCCCCCACTGCATCTGCAGGGTACCTGCCCATGGAGCCCCGAGTGTGTCAAGAAGACACCCGTCCCACCCAATGAAGGCCGATCAAAGATGGCAGGATAGCATTGGGGATATTCAGTTGGATGTGGAACGTGGGCAGAACACTGCTGTACCATTTACCTGCGGTGAATAACCTTGCATGTATTGAACTGAACTAAATTTAAAAAGGCATCAGGACACATGCAATGAAAATGTGTGGCTAAGTAATCTAACATTTGAATTTCCTCAGAGAAAATGAAATTCATTTTGAAATATGTACCTTAATTTTTTGGGGATGAGTCAGTGAAGGATGTTTTTGCAGCTTGTCAGAGGTGTCTACAATAGATAATAGCAGGCATTTCTTACTGCAATCCAAATTTTCAGACATAGTAATAAGAGAAACATGAAAAACAGATATTTTCTATTATTACATTTATATTAGTCTGCTGCAGTCATACATTATTGTAATTGGGGAGAAATTAATCTTTTTAAAAGAGGATTTCAACTTGACATTTTACCAGAATGTTTTGTTTTTCTGCATAAAAACAAACACTCACACAAAAAAGAACCAATGGATCAGATGGATTTCAGTTAACTGAATGGTGTTTTGTCAAGCTAGAGTATCTTCCAGTTCAAATAGTAATTCTGGGCTTACACGTACGATTCAATGGAGTGTGACTGCTTCGTTATGTCCCACTGCTTTCTCTGCCAAGCGGTTTCCAGAACTGCTGGCCTGTTTGTGCTCGGGGGGTGGCAATCGAAAGGTCCAGGCACCCTACCAATGGAGATTACCCCCTACACTGCAGCCCCCCCACACCTCCCCACAGCCTGCCCCAGCACACCACTCAGCCAAACTCGGCCTGTTATTCTGATTTATGTTTTAAATCTGCAACAGTCTTCGACTTGGTGAGGGAAGCTAAATTGACTCAATCAAAATGGTGATGATTACATGCTTCAGGTACTAAAGAATCTGTCTGCCGTGAAAAGACTGCTGACAGTGCAACCATCCAGGACCAAGGATAAGTAGCTATACGAAAGACTAAAATTTATAATAATCAGAACTGTTTGATTATCCATATCTTGTAGCATGGGCAAAGCGGTGTACCGGTACACACTGCCTGTTATCCAAATGCAAAGGGGATGGAGTCTATATGGAGAACGCATCTCATTTGAGCTGAGTGTCCAATCACAGAATCATTTAGCGAATGCACAAGCTCTCAGGAGTGGAAAGCATAGAGCTGAGGGCGTGCCCGAACAGGGTCTACTGAGCATCTGCACGGCCTTCCGGTCCACTGGGGCCTTCATTACTGACCTTCCTCCCAAGGTCAGAACAATAGCTGAGTCTGTAGGTCCAGCACACTCAAACTCCAGACAGAGACTAAACCAGCAACTGAGTGGCAGCTACCAGCCAAGCATTACTACCTTTCTCACCTACAATCTGTTATTCAGTGCTGTCTTTCAGCCAGCCTAGCATGTAATAGGCTTTATAACACTCCATTTGATGCAGTCTGCGAAGTATGATTACAGTATGTTGCATTTAATCCGTATAATTAATTGTTTGGTAAATGTTTACTAAGTTCTTGCTAATAAATGTCATCTTTAAATGTCGGGAAGGCCATAGAATAAGCAGAAGATCACATGTAGTGATGATGACCAATATTTACCCTAGGGTATAGTTTCATTTCATAAATGGAAAGAAAATCGAATTTGCTAAAATGAAAATACAGAACTGCTGCTTTTTTTAGTCAATGGAATTTCAAATTTGTAATAGCTGATCAAAACTGAATTTAGCTGATCAAAACTGAATTTAATTTGTGGTGATACATGCATATACATACCTGAATATACAGTACATACATACACTCAGCAAGAACTTCATTAGGTATTTATTTAATTGGAGTTCATTTTTAGACTTCAAACTTCCAAGTGAATAGGCTACAGCAGCAGAAGACGAATAAGTCTAAAAATGAACTCTAATTCAATAAATACTTAATAAAGTGCTCACTGACTGTATACTGTACATATATGTACATACATATATTTAATCTTTATTCATGTACAGGTATACATGGTTTATTTTGAAATAATTTCTTGGGATGCTCCACTAATTCTGTATCATGAATTTTCATAAATGTACTAAGAATGGGAATGGATTAATCATTCAGCCTTAATTCCCCTGAAGGCAAAATTTTGCCGACCAGCAAAAAAAAGAAAAGAAAAAACGCTTTGCATTAATATGGCCTACAAGCTTCATTCATTTATTATCCTAACCCGCTTATCCTGAACAGGGTCGCAGGGGGGCTGGAGCCCATCCCAGCATACATTGGGCAAAAGGCAGGAATACACCCTGGACAGGTCATCAGTCCATCGCAGGGCGCACACACACCATTCACTCACACTCTCCAATCAGCCTAACCTGCATGTCTTTGGACTGTGGGAGGAAACCGGAGTACCCGGAGGAAACCCACGCAAACACGGGAAGAACATGCAAACTCCGCACAGAGATGCCCCGGCCGACGGGGATTCGAACCCAGGACCTCCTTGCTGTGATGCAGCAGTGCTACCCACTGCACCATCCATGCCACCAGCCTACAAGCTTTAGAGCCCAAATATATATTCCTTTTAACAAAGAACTGTGAACTCTATGTTTTGTGCATTTGAGAATTGTGATTATCCTCGAGAATTTTCCATGAAGGTGAAAGATATGAATGCTTTGTATGATGGAGATTGCAATCCCTGATTTATTTATGTATATGTTTTTTTGCAGATTTAAGAAGCCAAAATATAACCCCTGCCTCTTATTTTCATTGCCTCACGATCCCACTTACAAAATTTCACAATACCAGACCCAATGAAAACCATTATTTAAACTAATATAGCAGAATTTGTTATGCTTTGGTATAATACTATAGAACATTTGGCACACTGTCAATCACAGAAAATACTGTGCAGATGAGTGAGTATTCGGAGGAATTTAAAACCTCCTGCTGCTACAGTCATTTCACTAGCCCAATTTTACACTCCAAATCTGTATCACGCCTGCAGAAGAGAGGATCACTTTCAAAAGGATTTATGTGCAAAAGCCAGGATTCTGAGACCTGCATTACTTACTAACTCATAACTTGCGTACTGTAGCTTGCAGTTTTCATAATATTTCCACAGCATACATAGCAGCATTTTGAAGTACCTTGCTCCAAATGTAAAATTGGATTGCCCTGTCTAGGAACTAAAGCTGTAACCACCTACTTTACAAGCTCAGTTCCTAATCATTGCCAATAATGATAATGCCATGCTAATACTAATACTGTTTTCTGCTGTTTGCAAGGTTTGCCAATGTTTTCTGTGAGATAAAGTCTTCATACGAGTGAGGATATATTGCTGTTTTGTTCCACCCATGTCGTGGTCATACTGTCCGTCCTTCCAAACCATTTTCTGCTGTTCTCCAGGGATTATCACATCTCTTCCTTTTCAACAGATGGCGCAGGCACACCACACAGCAACAAGACAGCAGTTACTGTAGTTCAATGTGCCAACTATAATGCCTCCTATATCTCAAAAACACAAAATAAATAAATTAGCAAAACAAAAACCTAAAAAGGATGATGGATATAAAATGAATGCATGCCGTTGATTTATTTTAATCTGGAGTCTGTCAGATGACATTTAAAACTTGATTTGGATTCAAGACCAGATGTGTTGGTAGAGTGGACAGAGTATATACTGTACAGTTTGTCAGACCGCTTGATCTGTCTAAACCCTTTACACAGCTTGATCTCTGTTCAATGGACCCTTTACCAAAGCCCCTAGTGGCTGTCATTCTGCTATCGCGAGAAATGAAGTTAATCTGCAACTCAGGGCATTCTTATTCTGCTGCAGAAGAGCTCAATAGATGAGGATTTCCTGGTTCCTTCTATTTCATAAACATGCATCTCTTTATGTAGAGATAATGAAGAATGGCGATATGGGGGATGCATTTCCAAGGGCAGCCTTAGAATAGTCTGCTGTAGATTGTTGTTGAAGTGTGTATGCTAACCTATACGCAGGGAGACTATTGTGTGATTCTGTTTTAACCAAAATAAGATACAGCATGGATCATTTCTCGATCAAATCACCATAGTGCAGAGAGAGGAATTGAGTTTAGTGTTTTATCTGACTTCATACCTTTCTTTTTAACTTTACCTAGAGATATTTTCTCATATGTTTATGTTTTTAAAATCAACACAACAATTTACAGTAACTGAGTGAAGAAGTAGGAAACATCAGTTTTCAGTATCATGGTTGATTGGCTACAGCTTTGCAGAAAGTCTTTGCATTATTTAAATGCACAAATAGCATTTAAAATTGAGGGTCACCGTAAGAAAAGAGAACTGTTTATGCCCAGAGATCACCTAATATTTATCTGCTCTTCCCACTTCAGTTCACAAAAGTTTCTTTTGACTTCAGCCTTCCATTGCTAGTCTTTCACAATATTTAATCGGGGATGTTGAATGATTATGACCAGCCAGTAAACAATTGTGCTATGATTTGATTTTTGGATTGTGAGGAATAAAAGTTTCCTCGTCTTAAATACACTGCATGTCCACCAGTGCAGAAATGAGAGTGCTGTTGATGTGTTTAGACAGTGCCAAAATGCATGTGTGGAACTTTCCAAACCAAAGTTTGCGTGTGTACTCATATGTTCATGAGGGCAGTGACTAATGCTGTGTACTAGATCATGTTTAGCAACATAAATCAAACAAAAATTGATTATCATGTTACACTACTGTAAAATCCAGCTATGCCAGCTTGACCAGCTTGAAAATTGAGTTGGTCAACCAGCATTGCCAAGCTGGTCATCAAGCTGGTCCAGCTGGGTTTGAGCTTGTCAACCAGCTAGTGCTGCTACCAGCTGTTTCAAAATACAGCATGAGCTGGGAGCTGGTGTGAACTGGTCAACCAGTTACCAGCCGTTTCAAAACCTTTCAGCAGGCTCCCTTTTGAAACTACAGTAAAAGCTCAAGAACACTAAATGGTGGTACCAGTGGTTCAATCTCAGCACTGAGATAGATGCGATTCCAAATCTAGAGATGGGACTCCCTGTGATGCTACAAGGCTTGGACCTCATTGCAGGTGGAGCTCTTTTTTGCATTGCACTCCATTCCTTACCGCTGACCCGGCCCATCTGGACTCTAACAGAAACTCCGTGTTAGAGATGCAAATTCCCCTTATGGGAATGTTCCTTCAGTACTGACCTCCACTTGTGATGATATTGTTTACAGCTGTAGATGACAGCAATGGGTTTTACTGCTCGTAATGTGTTTGGCTAAATCCATCATTGTGGTGTGCTGGTATACAAACAAAACAAAATAAACTCAGATTAAACAATGAATGCCACCCACTGTTGTGAAAAGATGGGGAAGAAAGAGAGGAGAAGAAAAGAATGAACTGTTCATCAAGTCCACATGTGTATGGTTTCACAGCAATTCCCCTCATGGCAACCCCATCCATACATCTGCTTTCACAGCTCCTTTTGCTATCAGCCAATAAGACTGGCATGCTGTGTAGTAGCTCTCTACAAAGTGAGTGCCTTTAAAGCTTTGATTCTCAGTTATGTAGGCAAACACATGATGTTATATTTTACTGACATTATCTGAACAACAAGACCTATTAATGCACTAAGAGACCAATCAACTAACCATAGCAACAGAATGCCATACTTGAAGTAAGATTTAAAGTATTCATCCATACATATAGATCTGCATTAACAATTAACTCATAGTTCCAAACAAAATCCTTTTTCAGGACATTTGAAAAAATAGTTTTAAGGTATTACATTCACCACATTTCAGTTACATGACATTTTCAACAAACTTTAGTAGTCAGAGAGCCGCTGAACACTAACATTCTTCAAAAAAGGATGGAAAAACCCTGCAGTACAATAAAACGAAAAGGGGAATTTTTTACATGGAAATACACTGTCATATGTGATGAATCCCTGTGTTCTTAGAATCGAAAGAAACACCAGGCCTGCATACCTTTCCCGAAATGCTCTTGCAATGTCGTAGTCTCCATGGTTACTCACGGAACACAGGAAATTCCATGGGGCTTGTTTCACGTGTCTCGTTTGGCAGTGCCGTGAATCCCTATAGCAGGCTACCTTGGCCCTTTCTGACACAGCAGAGAGACACTGTAATTGCCTGTCACTGACTGTCTCTGGCAATAACACAATTCTACAACACATCATGACAGAACTGTACTTTATCATTATTTATTTTTCAAATGTAAATATTAAAGTGACATAGGGGTGGCAGTGTAATATAACAGTTATGGAACTGGGCTTGCAAGGTTCTGAGTTTGGTTTCCAGCTGGTTTGCTGCTGTTGTACCCCTGATCACGATGTACTTACTCTACCTTGACTTGCTTCAGTAAATATCAAACTGTATAAAAGGATTATACTCGGTTCCTCTATAATAAGTTCCTCTGGCCAAGAACATCTGCTATATGCCAAATTTATAATATATTTTTTTATTATATTTGAAAATTATTTATGAGAGTTTCATTTGTAATTTATTTTTAGACACAGTTCCAAGTACTTTTGGGCATGTCAGTAATGTTGTGACGTACCCTGAAAAGCTCAACCCTAAACCAGTTAACGGTGGTCACACATGCCTGTCAATCAGAGGGGCTCTGACATCACAAGAGATAATATTGGCTTTACCTCAGCAAGCGCATGGAGCCGGTGGTGATCGGCAGCCTCTGGAGGGAGAGAAAGTACAAGTGAAACACAAACGTGGGGGAATTTGGCCTGGCTGAGTTAAGGACTTGCTGAGTTTGAGAGATGACGGCAGCAGCAGCCCCGTGCTTCCCGGACTGAGGGGGAGGTCCTGTGCTCTCGCTCGGCACGCGGATTCTCTCCGATAGAGCTAAGGGTGCTCAGAAGAGGGTTTTCATGGGTGCGTGAATTGCGCCGGGTGGAGGTCTGAGTCCACTGAAGCCTGCTGATTTGGCTTAATTAGCCACATGCAGGCCAGACCCCTCGGGGAGAGCGGAGTCATGATCGGCCACAGATGTTCGCACCTCGTCCCCCCCCCCTTTATTCTGTCTGTCTTCCTCTATCACTCCATCCCTTTCATTCCCTGTCACTTCTCCCTCTTCTCATCTCTTTTACTCTATCTCTCTTTTCCCCCTGTTCTTCCAGTACAGCCCCCTTGTTTTCTTCTACCGCCAACTACTGTATCCCTCATTTCTCTCTCTCTATCCACCTCTTTCTATCTACTGTTTTTGCTCCCTCTCTGTCACTTTCACCCTCTCTCATCATGTCTTTCTCCTCCCCACCTCCTCATATATTTCTTTGTGTCTCTTTCTTTCTCTGATAGGAGGGTGTGTGTGGGGAGGGCCAGGCCAAGTGCCTAGTGTCTCAGAGAATCACCAGTAACGTGCTCAATTGCTATGACAACCCCACTAGAGCCAAGCCTTAGGCAGAGTTACCATGGAACCATTCCTCGTGCTGCGTGACTGACAAGACAAAGATGTGTAATTTAAGTATCCCCAAACCTTGGGCAATTAAGCTGTTATAACACATTAAGTGTAATTTAGAATGTTATACTGGGGTGTGAAAATAACAGGACCATTTATTTAATGCCGATTTACAGTGCTGGCCTTTTCCTATTGCGATGCCTTTTATAAAAGGTTAGCATTTGTTGATGCTTCCGACAATTTTTCTACAATGTGTCAAACACTGAACAAAATGGGTAGGAAGGCTGCTTTGAATCAGCCTGATTTTTATAAAGCCCACTTGGCAGATTCCCCAGATATTGTCTTATGACCACATATCGTTTAGATGGGGCCAGCACTGCAATCAGTGAAATCTGAGATTTCCTTCCATTATATTAGATGAAATAATAAAATACTAGTATTCACCTGCCAGAGCTTGTTGATCTAAAAACAGTGATTCCACCACATGTGTCAGTATTCATCAGACATCAGCCTGCACTGTTTGAGGCGGTGAACAGAAAATGGTATTTGCTTTTCTATTCATTCGACCACACAGCTCAAAATGAATGTTGCTGCCTATTTGAAATGTAAAATTGGTTACTCAACAATATCATATACAGGCCATGTTTTTTGTCTTTTGTTGCTTTAACAATATTCCCATCATATTTCTCTGTGTCACGTAAATTTGTATAACCATAAATACAAGATTGTAATTTTAAATGGGCATTTTAATTAGCTGCATATAATGATGAAATAATGCTCTCAACTGAATTTAATTCCTTCCGGGCCACGATGCTGGTTTGTGTTCCAAACAATTACCCTGGCTTAATTGCTTCACTAGCTAAATTAGCTGTATACATTTATATTGCAATGTTTCCAAAATAATTTATTTTGTTGATGCTATTTTAAGAATAAACTGTGTGAAACCATGTTGTATCCATATGTGCTGTCATGAATCACATGAAACTGAAAGTGCTGTATGTTTTATGGAAGTATGAATAAATAACAATGGTTTGCAGTACATGGAACAAAGACAATCATTTTTTTCAACAAGACTTCTGTATTAAAGTACTGAGTCACATTACTTTTAAGTACTATCATTGTACATTTTATCAAACCTTTATTCTCCTGGCATTTAGCCTTATTTTTTAGACTTCTGCTGCTGTAGCCTATCCCGTTATGATGCATTGTGTGTTCTTCTGCATGCCACTGTTGTAATGTGTGGTCATTTGCATTACTGTCACCTTCCTGTCAGCTTTGACCAGTCTGGTCATTCTCCTCTGACGTCTCTCATTAACAAGATGTTTCTGTCTGCAGAATAGCTGCTCACTGGATTTCTTTTTTCTTTTTTCGCACCATTCTTTGCAAACTCTAGAGACTAAGTGTACGTGAAAATCAGCAGTTTCTGAGATACTCAAACCACCCTGTCTGCCACCAACAATCATCCCACGGTCAAATTTACTCAGATCACATTTTTCCCCCATTCTGATGGTTGATGTGAACATTAACTGAAGCTCCTGACCTGTATCTACATGATTATATGCATTGCAATTCTGCCACACAGTTGGCTGATTAGATCATTGCATGAATAAGTAGGTGTACTAAAGTAAAAATGTTCCAAATAAAGTGCTCCGTGAGTGTACGTGCTGCATATACTTAGTGACCACTTCATTAGGTAGACCTGTACAGCAGCTTGTTAATGTGAATGTTTAATCAGCCAATCATGTGGCAGCAACTAAATGCATAAAGTAAAAATGTTTCTAATAAAGTGCTCGGTGAGTGTTATAACCATATGTTTTATTTTTTGAAGGGACACCAAAGATTACTGCACAGCACAACTGTCTAATCTGGAGTGAGACGTATTGATTTTCTTTGTTACAGAGCCAACATTGTGGAAGGCCTTGTATAGAATGTCAGAATTGTGGTAAACAATATGTTACTGTAGGACTATGGTATGCTATTGGTTTCCTGGATTTATTAATGCATTTATCTTTTTTGTTTTCACTAACAACTGATTTATTAAAATGCTTGATACTATTGAATACAAATTGTACTATTTATTTTGGCAAATAACTTTTTGTCACTGAATTACATAAAAATGCCTCACACTAAATGTGCAATCCTTACCTCTGTTAGCAACAATGTCTATCACACACATATTTTGAATAAATTACATTACATTATTTAATTCCGGTGATTGTTAAAAGTATTCCCTAGTCTCCAGTATATCTCCCCAGCCCTTGCCATTTATCGAGAGGTCCTTTAACCTTTAATGCTGAAGTTAATTTATTCAATCTCTCCTAAACCAGTGGAGGGATTAGGTGGGATGCAAATGTGCCATTGGGCTGCTAGTTTGGCATCAGAAGAGCTATCACAACCCTTTGCACCCATGCTCCAAAAATATTACCAAACTTTACCATTAGAATTTGCTTTGGGAAAGTATCTTTGGCAATGAGATTAAGGAAAACCCTTTGTTTCAGTGCTGGCCAGAACAAACCCATTAAGCAGATAAGTAGGCAAAACGTATTTCACTGAATGATACACCCAGCTATGATTCAAGGTCTAGCAAGGTCTAGCTACTGCAAAAAAATTAAGTAAATAATGCATATAGGCATATAGTGCATGTACACACAATGTATGACACCAACTTAACAAAGTGTCACTAGCTATATGTTCAACTCAAATGTTTGTATCAGAGTATCATGTGTTTCTATAGGTGCGTTAGACAGGCCTATTAAGTCAGGTTAAGGGTGCCACTCAACATAGGTGGTCGAGAAAAGCCTTATGCCTACATTCCATGTATGTGTATTTATGTGCATCGCACTGCAGTCACACTTCACACTTCAATTTAAGATTTAAGAAAAATACTTTTAACATTTTAGTCATGGGAGCATCACCCGGGCATGTTTTAACATATACCAAGTTGGTAAATGGCAATGGAAACCGATGGGGGCGCTCTCCTAGTAGTTATTTACGCAGTTTCTGTGTCTCCTCTCCAGCGCCTTTTGTCCCGTGCGGGAAAAGAGGAGGGACGCGTCGCTTCCTTCGATGTGAGAGAAAGCGATTGGTTCTCAGCCGAGTATATAAACCGGCAAACATGCTTTCACAGAACAGATTATATTCGGAGGGAGAGACGATATTGCTTGTTCGCCAGGAAAACGGGCTCAGTGTGATATTCGGAACAGCTGCTCCGGGAATTTTCATCAGATTTCTGCCAAAGTTTGATTTTTTTGTTCTTCCACGAAGTCGGTACTTTGGAGGACTATTTTAAAATATAAATCAATGAAGGAGAGAAGATCTAGCCAGAAGCTATCTCTTAAATCCGGGATGGATCCCAGTCAAAGTGTGAAATGTAAAATAGTGGTCGTAGGGGACAGCCAGTGTGGGAAAACCGCTTTACTTCATGTCTTTGCGAAGGACTGCTTTCCAGAGGTACGTTTAAGAAAGGGTGTCGGTGGATAGCTAAACACCTATGGATTCGTAAATCAAACAACATAATGTAGGCTATGTAGTCTACTTTAGTTATAAAGCGAGGGTGTTCGACTATTCCTTAAATCCATATCACTGAAATGCATTTCTCTCACCACTTGTTAATAAGTTGGCCATATTGCTATGACTTTTAAAAAATTCAAAATTGCTAGACCGCATGTAAAACGTTAGTTGGGCTTGTAAAACAGGCTGTGTTTTCTGCCTGAATCGAAGTCCTGAACAAGCGTGAACTTCTTTGTTGGAGAAAGGATAAAGCAAATTTTAATCGATTGTAAGCAGTAGGATATCTTTTTATCTAAGCTGGTTTGTTGCATATTGCTACACTTTGGCCGATGTTGCATTAAACACAATTCCGTTTTGTTTAGAACTACGTTCCCACGGTGTTTGAGAATTACACGGCCAGTTTTGAAATCGACACTCAAAGGATTGAACTCAGTCTGTGGGACACCTCAGGTAAGAGCTTTAGATCTTGCCCTTTCGGTTGTTTTGATGTCATTAGTCTGTTGGTAGGCTGTCTTCGTAAATGAAATGTTTGCATATCTTATCGTTGGCTACAGTCTTCACGACTATCATTGCGCTTCTGCGCTGTAATGGGTAGTCTATCATTTTCATGCATTTATTCAGATGAGTATTTTAGAGTGGTCTTAAAATAACTTATGGTCAGGAATTGAATTGGAATGAAATGTTTTCCTAATCCGGAAATATGTAATCGCATGAAATGTCAATGTGTTGCCAAATTAATGTCTAGACCGAGATTTTATCGTGAAGCTTGCTTTGCTACAGCTTGAGTAGAAGCTATGCCGCGTCTCTTAGCCTAGTTGAATTTGCTTTGCAGTGGTCTATTTGGAATGTTACGAACTGCTACAGTTACATTTATAAACTTGACAATTGTAAATGATACGCAAACCGTTACCCACAAGTCTTAACTTGCATAAATTCGGGCTTGTGCTGCTATAACGCCAGCGAAACTTGCGCCCCTAATTTGCACCGTGTTAACCAGACGCTCTCTGCAAATGCTTGCATTGTGGGGGCCTTCTTCGGTGACGCTCCGTCTCTGGAATGCTTGGAACTGGTCGTTGGACAGGCGGGGTGGACAGCATTATTAAATCTTCCGGCGCACCGCCCGCACACCACCCCTGTTTTTGCACGTTTCAAGCCACAGAGGACACTAATACAGGCTAGCCTACAGCCTCGCACATCTGTAATGATTGGTGTGGTCGTCTAAAGAAGGGTTTGGGGGAATTGCGGATTTCTTGGCAGACCTATGCAATTACTTTTCAACAGCAAATTAACACTGATCGAACGGAGGAAAAAGTTGGCCTGGCCTTCATAAATGTTCTCAACTAGGAAAAATGAACTCTACGCGGTAATGGGAAAATTGTTTTCAAGGGATCCAATCAACGTTCTGCATAATGTACTGCACTGCAAGTATGAACTAAATGTCTACACCTATATTTAAAATAAATATGCCCTGTCAAGCTACATAATGGCTTCCTTCAGCACAGAAGTGATTGGACAGCAGGCTTCTTCTGACAAATGCAAAAATGACTACACGCATGCATGCAGTTCTTGCTGCACCTCTTACCTGTTCCTGGTAAAGCTCATTTTCCAGTGGAACAGAAGAAAGAAAAAATAAACCTTGGAGTGCCTTACTGGGGTCTGGAAGTAATTATCTGCTGTTGCCAAACATCCAGCTCTGTGATTGGCCAGACTGCTAACCAGCTTCTCAGTGTAGCAGTTTTTGGGGGAATGGGTGGGGGGCGGTTTGGATAATGCTGGAACAGACTGCACCTCCAGCTGGGTACGTTCCCTTGCGCCCGCCCTGGCCGTGGCTCTCTCGTCCTGCCTCAGCTGCAGACTGCACATGCCGCCTCCATACTGCTTGGGCTAGAGAGCTGGGAGTCTTCCTGGAGGCATTTCTGATTTCTGGAAGATTTCTTATCAGAGTTTGAGGCCAGTTGCCCTCCAGTACACTTGCTCACATTTCTGCCAGTGTGGGGCATGCCTCAACATGTTTTTGGAATTAAATCCTTGAATTCTAATGAATAGAAATGGTTTCCGTTACTTTCTGAGATGTAGAAGAGGATGTTAAAGATTGTCTTAGGAATATTTGTAACCTTGATTTGCATCTGGCAGCTTGTAAAGCCTTAAAACGATACCTGCTGAGCAGTACTGTGGTTGACTTTATCTGGGGGGTCCCCTGCATGTAATTGGGTAGATTCAGCAGCTGGCTCCCAGGCTGAACACCGGCCATTATACAGACCGCAGCCAACAAGGATGTCAACAGATCTGTTAGCTCATCAGTCACTATCCCAGTGTAGTGTAGTGTAGAACACGGACTGCTACAGATGCAGGAGGGAAGGGAAGGGGATGGGGCTAAAATGGGGTACAAATGGCTGGTCCTTATCCCCACCCATAGCGGTGCAATGAAAGGTAGTTGAAGAATGGTGCTGTCTGGCATGTTTGGGTCATTTGGTCCCCTTCAGCTAGTATTATTGAATGCCTCCAGCACTTAGTGATGTAGGTATGTCTTGTGTACAAACATGCCTTTTGTAGGTCCCGTGAATTTGAGTGTTCGTTTCAAAGCGCCCCTTTCTCATTCTGTTTGCACCCCCTGAATTCAGTAACAACCCCCTATAGACAAACCCCGCCAAATTCCCTAGACTTCCTGCAGTGAAGGCCTCATCCAAATTGGTCATTATCTGTGCTTTCAAAGTGGAGGGGGGACATTTTAATTGTTCTCTTTGTTATATTGGTGGACCCAAAGTAGCTCTGTATTTGTAGTTTGTTCATTTGAACCTAATTGTGTATACAGTGCTGGGAACGAGGAAAACCTTTCTTCACGTGAATAATGGAAGCACGACAGTCTGCATAACTGAATTTTTCTAAGTTGTCCTTAAATCTTTCAATACGGTACTATGGAAGATTTATTGCTCAGTGCACCAATTTCATTGTACAAATTGGTTTACTTGGAAACTCCAGGCATTGATGCATAACTGCAAATGGAAACAAATGATGTAATGGCCAAAATGTACATTGTGATATGAAAATAAATTAGGTGTGAGGGGGGGGGGGGGGGATTAAGATCTAGCTGCCTGCAGACTGGCAGCTGTTGGATTGACTCCTTCCTTTTGAATGGACTCTAAAGACAGCCATACTTTTGAATGGGCTCTGTAAAACAGGCTCCTGTTATCAGACCGTGCGTCTTCCCCGTAGAGCTGTGGGGGATGGGTGTGTCTGGGGTAGACCTGGCAGTCCTTTTGTTTTTTCAATTATCTGTGAAAGGTTTAATTACCCTGGGCTTGTCAATCAGAACCTAAATGGCAAAACTGCAGTAAATTACTGAATGCTCAGGCCTGCCTTCATGACGCTTGCGTTCTTTTCAAATGGCCTTTTATTTAGCATTAAAATGGAATGGTAGTATTTAGCACCTTACATTTTTATGAAATGTGAGACGCATGGTCTCCTGGGGGGGGGGGGGACGGACAACTTTTGCTGTGCCACACTGCTGCAAGATGGCCTTGTTAAAGGCTGCTGTGCTTGTTTTGCCCAGAAAACCACACCGGTTGAAATGCTTGTATATTTTCAGTGGACATAGTGGGCTCTGCTTTCAGTCTGGCCTTCAGTGGAACACCCTGGTTATTGGCAGGGACCGGAGAACTGCTTTGGTGTCACCTGAGCCCCCCAGATCATGATTACGGTTCCCAAGCTTTCAGTAAATTTGCTGGGTATGCTTCCCCCTTCCCAGACCTCAGCCATTGTTTTCGGGATCGCATTTCAGGCATCGCGTTTCAGGGCTGGGTGAATTGGACCCGCATGCTTTGCATTCCTCAGTCAGAAAGGTTGGGCCTTTTTTTTTTTTTTTGGTACAAAGAATCCATTGTGAGCATTAGGATGGGAACAGCTATTTAAAAGCTTGTCTGAATGTGGGGATGAATGAACCTTTTGCAAATAAACCTTTTACCTTGTTAGCGAGGAAGGAGATGGAATTCAGCTGCTGTTGCATAACTGAAGACAGTAGGCAGTTGGTCTTTTTGGGCCCTTTTCTTTCCTAACTGGGTAACTTGCTTTTGGTTTTGGGAGAATGTGGTTTCTATAACCAGTTTTGTAGTTTGCCAGCACTTTTTCCAATTTTAAATTTGAATTGCAACTCATTTTAGGCCATTTCATGCCTTCAGTAGTGAGAAGACCGAAATAAGCTCCTCGGTGCACCAACCCACTTTGATATTGTATGCTGAGTGAAGTTCTGACATTCATCTTCATTAGTAGTGAATCAATCTTGGAGCAGAATTTGATGGGTGGGTGCTTGACTTGGAATGGCGCTTGAGCCACCAGACATCCTGTTGGAAATTAAAACCAGCTGGTATCCTTTGTGGATCAAGGGCGTGATGGGAAATGTTGGCATAAATGCTTGCAATTTCTGTGGCTGAGACTACATTTCATGTGGTCTGGTGAATGCCCATCCCCCACTCCCCATTAGACCAAATGGTTCTTCCCTTTTAGGAGTTGGGTGTCTCTGCCTTTGGCAGGTTTGTGGGGCAGTTTTAGGGCCCGATCTGAACTGCCAACACCACTACACTGGTTAGGGAAGTGGATTTGTAACTTTGGGTTTTCAGGTTTGATTCTGAAATGTGGCAGTTGAGCAAGGTACTTTGTATGCACATCTCTTTGGATGAAGGTTTCTGCTAAATGCATAAACTAATAGAATGACTGCCGACACTGCTGGTCTCCATCTTATGGATGTAGGAATAATGTGAGGTGGAGGCAGATGGTAAATCAGTTTGGGTAGACTGAGCTGTGACTGGGATAAACTCAATGCTTGCACGCGGGTGTGTGCAAATCACATTTTAATTCAAGGCCCATTGTACAAATGCCTGTGTGATGTTCGTCTCTTGGGATGATGGCTATGAATGTTTCTGCCATATGAATGAAGCAGTCATGCTAGGCATGCACTTAACTGCAGACATTTGTTTTAGCACTTTTGTTGATGACAAACTCATTAGTGAGGTTTGTTTATACAAATGAAATTCCACTCTCCAAACCTGATACGCCATCTTGTTATCTTTGTGCAATGTAAGCATGGAAAGTTGTGGATGGACCTGGGCCGCTCTGGATTCTGGCCAAATCTGCATTTGCATGAGTCTCATGTTTAATTTAATTTATCTGCTGTACATTTAAAGTCAAAACAGGGCCTTGTTTTTGTGTTCATTCAGAATAGACATGACAACTTGTTTGTAGTGTGTGGATTTTCATTAAATCCAAGATACATTTCCTCTTGTCATTTTAGAAGAAAAAGAAACTGAGAATTTGGATCTGCTGCAAGCAAATTGCTTGTCTTTCACCAAGTATGCAGAATGAAATGCTTGTGGTCATTACTTCATTCCTTTGAGTTCATCTTTACCAGACCACAGACATGGTTTAGTTTCTGCAAGTGATCCTTGTGCTCTTCCTGAGAATGGCCGCTTTTGCATTGTCGCCTGTCTTCAGAATATTTTTGGGTCTTGTGATAAACGGGTGAACTGTGGAGCAGTAGTGTGCATGTGCTTGTGAGTCTAACGCAGACCTCCCACAGAGCCAGATTCTGGAAAATTCCATGTATTCCTGTTATCGGGCCTGTGGGGGCATCCCGAATTCTCCACTGAGTAAGCGAGACTATCCCTTGTCTGTAGCGTGTGGCTCTCCTAAATATTCTCCCCAGTGGATGCATTTCTCAACCCACACTTGACTTTCAAGGAAACCAAGTCCCAAAAGCTCTTTTTTTAATGGATCTTTTTATTGGCCTGTAAATGCTAAATGGTTGGCATTTATATAGCGCCTTTATCCAAAGCGCTGTACAATTGATGCTTCTCATTCACCCATTCATACAAACACACACACCAACGGCGATTGGCTGCCATGCACTCACCAGCTCGTCAGGAGCATTTGGGGTTTAGGTGTCTTGCTCAGGGACACTTCGACACAGCCCGGGCAGGGGATCGAACCGGCAACCCTCCGACTGCCAGACGACTGCTCTTACTGCCTGAGCCATGTCGGCCTGTGATGTACTTTGTTCAAAACTTCTGTTTTACAAAAGATGTGGCACTTGGTACATTTTAGTCAGGGTTGCAGAGCAAATTCAATTTGTTAATTTTGGGAGGGCGGGGGGGATCCTATCAATTCTGTGCCTACTGTGCAATCCAATTTATTAATTTAATTTAACTTCATTTTGTGAATTGGTGTTACAGTAAATGTATTTGACCCCAGTCCTGCAGTGTTGGACAGTCACGATCTTGCACCATGGTTGGGGTGGGGCTTCTCAGACCTTTTTAAAAAATGTTTTATTTTGCACCAATAGCTTGGGTACCTAATCTGAGAAGATCCCTCCTGCGCAGTGTGTGGACTTGTGTATCTTTCCTTGCAAGCCTTGCAAGCCTGTGAATGTATAGTAAAGCCCTCCTGATCTGGCAAATATGCCTTTCATCCTCTCGTGCTCTGGATGCAAATGAACCCGACCAGTTAATGAGTTAAGAGTCCTTGGAATGGGATGATTGAAGTAGAAGTAATGAATGAATGTGTGATGGAGTTGAAGCGATGGCTCACTCAGGTATTGAGTGTGAGCGTCTGTTTATGAAAAGGTGCTGAGGCATGCGCTACACCATAAACTGCTGTGCTGCATGACTGGAGGGCCGGTGCATAACTCAACATTGGTGTGCATGCATGTTGAATGTATGGAAATTGTTTAGGCATGCACCCTTTGTATGCATATTTTTAATGGGCAGTCAAAGTACATTTTACAAGTAATGCCGGACATAGTGGCTAAAATAATTGGGCCAATGAAAGTTGTTTTCTGGTGCTTCTGTTTCTCTTGATAAATTCTCATTTATCTGGGCAGAAGGCTTATTTCTGGCTTTGGGTAGTCTTGTGTTTGTTCTCTTAACCTCGTTTATCCAGAATGAAGAATTCTGTTCCATAAAAACTGAACATTGTATTGCATATTTTCCACTGGCTTTAAATGCTGCCTTACACAATTACCCTTCCTGACCCTGACTTGTGGAGAAATCTTTCAACATGTATGTCATATTTTCTGCTCATGAGATCCTGAAATTAAATCTACAGTTGACATTTAAAAATATTAAATGTGTCGTGACGATTCTAAATTTGTAAACTGATTAGTGGTAGCATTGACCCTTTTTAGATAATGTGTACATCTGTTGTGGTCCTAGTTATTTTGTATGATTAATTTTGTGTTCTGTTATTACTGGAATACCAGTGTGCATTTGAATAAGCGGTGTAGTGTTATAATACCCCAGCAGGTTCTGATGTTTATCGGCCCATGGTGTTTTTGCAGGCTCGCCATACTATGACAATGTGAGGCCTCTATCCTACCCAGACTCTGACGCCGTTCTCATCTGCTTTGACATCAGCCGACCAGAGACCCTGGACAGTGTTTTGAAGAAGGTCAGTATAGGATGGAATTGCATTTTCAAATTTGTTGGACTGTGCTTAAATGCGTTCTACCTTTTTATACAGCTTTCCCTTATTTGACAGGAAGTGAATTGTCTTTCACCGGGTGGCATTTCAGACACTTGGGCCCATGCAAAAAGCTTTCCTTTGTGTTAGTAGGTCAAGTGATTTTGAGAAACTCGGATGAGAGGGGAGAATTGGGCTGTACCAAATGGGGGGGGGTTTGAGTGGCTAGCTACTGCACAGGGAGGCATTTCTCCAACCTTGTGGTTCAATAAAGGGTGAAAAAAATGGTCCCAAGCTGCTTATACATGTGGGGAAACTAGGCTAATAATTCAGGTCACTGCCAAGCGTTGCCATAGCAGTTTGGTCGTGCACGTGAGGCAACCCAGACATGGGGTGCGAGTGCTGGACGACCCTTGACCCTTTATGTCATTGAGAATTTATCCTTGCTGTGCCAAGTCACTGTCATGTGGAGGGGGTCTAGGCGGAAAGGGGGTGGGGTTGGGGGTTGGAGGGGTCTGGGTCTTGTTTGCCGCCCCACTTGTGAAAACAATCACTCGCTTGTGTGGCTCAAATGATTCCCATCCGCTCTCCCAAGCCTCTGCTTGAAATCCACATGTCACGCAGCAGCCACAGGCTGGCTTCATGGGGTAAAATTGTTGTTCATCTCCACCATTTTAAGGGTGCTGCATGTAAAGGAAAACTTGGGTGGGAAAAGTAAGTGAACCTGAAGAGGAGAACATGCATGTGTTGGCATGGCAACCTCCTCAGTATACATCTCTATATGGTGAATGTGATTTAATGGTTTATTTATTTTTTCTGCACCTTCGCTATAGTGGAAAGGGGAGATCCAGGAGTTCTGCCCCAACACAAAGATGCTGCTTGTGGGCTGTAAATCGGACCTGCGGACAGACCTCACCACACTGGTGGAGTTGTCCAGTCACAGGCAGACGCCGGTATCGTACGACCAGGTGAGCGTCCTGTCCGCTTCCCTCTTCCAGCTGATGTTGCCCCTGCTTAATATTTCTCCATTAAGCACAGGGGAAAACAACACTTATGAGGTTACTGCAGTGCTTTAATGGATCACGTGCACAAGTTTGCGGGAGAAGAACATTAGATTCTCAAAGGGGTGTTAATTTCCTCTGCCGTTTGTAAATCGTCTGCTATTTACTTGTGTGCATAAAATTTATCCTGCCCGAAAGGCTGCCATTTAGACTAATTTTCTCTGCTTTTGTCTGAAGTCCCTTCTGAATTATCTGAACCACTTCAGGAGCAGCGAATCTGTGTTGAGCTAATCTGGGGCCACTGACTGAAGTGTTCTTGAGACTAAGGTTTTAGGCCATTGAGTGTTGGTGCAAAGAGGATTACACTTGTATTGAAATCAGACTTCTGATGGAATTGGGTGAACCTTCTGCCAGCATGAAGCGTTGCACTGTTAATTTAAGCAGTGCTGGAATGGGCTAATCTTGTGTGATGTTTTTCCTGTAGGGTTCAAATATGGCCAAACAGATTAACGCCCCCTACATTGAGTGTTCGGCCCTGCAGTCAGAGAACAGTGTGAGGGACATCTTCCACGTGGCCACCTTGGCCTGCGTCAACAAGAACAGCAAGCACGTCAAGCGGAACAAGTCCAACCGGGCCAATAAGAGGATCTCGCACATGCCCGGTCGACCTGACCTGGCAGCTGTGGCATCGGACCTCAGGAAGGACAAGGCCAAAAGCTGTACGGTCATGTGACCGCCTCACTCCTGCCAGTGTGGATGTGTGTTTTTTGGATGCTGGAAGTAGACCAGGGGAAAGAGGAATCGAGTGCAAAGCAAGCCCCTCTCCCTGTTCTCAAAACACATTTACAAATGCATAAAGGAGGTGGTGGTGGTGGGGGTTGAGTTGCACTTTAGAGCATCGGTTTCACTCTTGGTTGAGGTTCACTGCTTTTTCTGGAGTGCACAGTGCCCATTATCTACAAAGTGACTTTATTTGGAGGGATTTTCAATGAACTGCACCTCTCCACCCCCACCTAAAGGTTAACCTGCCTTTGCTTTAAGGTCTCGACGTGTCCATTTTTATGCTTCTGACTTTGTATACACACACACACACACACACACGCACGCACACACACACACGGAAGTTGTGTCCCTGTTACAGATATTGCATCAGGAGGTTGAGGGGATGAAATCAGGGTTGCACGCTTCCTCCTCACAGGAAATGTGCAGCGGAAGGAACTGATGTCAGAGCTTTTTTTAAAATGTGAAATTGGCTTCAGCCACTCCCTACCCCAATTCTACTCATTTTGGGGGTGGGTGTGTGTGTGTGTGAAACTATGCCTGCAGACAGGAAAATGAGTGATTTCTTGCACTGGCCCTTGGAACCTATTTGGGGGGGCCATCAGACATGGAACTAAAATGACTGCAAATCACTGTGGGTTTTAAATTGGATTATTTTGATTTGGTCCTTTTCCCATTTCATAGCAGCCATGGAGAGTTGGTCAGACCATAAATAAGTTGGTTTGTTCTGTTCTGCAAAAACCTGTGCCATACTTCTGCATTTGAGCCCTTCATTTTCATATCATCCCAGTGGCATTTCATATTCATTTGCCCTCATGATTTTTAACCAAAGAAAATCTTTAATTGTTAAATCCCATAACTTGCTGTTGATCTTTATTTCCTGTGATCAAACTCCTTTAAAATTGATTCGTTTTTTTTAAATGCCACAACAAAAGGGGTGTGGTTGGGGTTCAAGAAATGTGATTCCTGATTGGTTCTACTCGGCACAATATCTTTAGCCTAGAAATCGAGCTCCTTTATTGGAAAAAAGAAAAGGGTTTAATCGAAACCAGGGTATTGTGGGTGAGATCAGACGGGTGATTGCATCAGTGATTATCTGTGCGCACAAGGTTCAGTCGGAAGTTTCTCCAGCCAATCAGAAGTGAGGCTGCCTCAAAAAGGCCCATCTTGCAGTTAAGTTTCCTTCAGCAAGGATGTCTTCAGCTATGCAATACATTAGTTTCTCTAGTCCCTGTTGGAAACAACTTAAATGAAGTGTACCATTTTTATTTCCCTCTGAAAAACATAATGCAGCCTTGGTTTTATAAAAAAATTTTCTTTTTAAATTTTTTTTGTTTTTTTTTAATGTGGAGGTCAAGACTGTGGGCTGACATTCTGTTGAAGGCTACATATCTGAAATGTTGGGCCAGATACTACCCTATACATTACAATATTCTGCATATGCTCTTGTTGCACTTTGATCTTGTTAGTTCACGCAAAAAAGGTGGAATGATATTCCGGTGTATTCCAATTCTCTGTACAACTGGAGATGATTCTGAAATGCTTTCAGAATGTTGCATTGGAGTCCTCAAGGGCAGTATTATCAGCTAGTCTGTATATGCTTTCTGTACATAAGTGTTTATTTTTATTAAATTATGGAAGTCATTTTATGTAGAACATCCTCACTTTTTGAATGTTTGAAGTCCATTTGTAAGTCTGTTAATTGATGTTTCCGCTGTATTTATTGAAGTATATTTTTTTTCTTTTAAATAAATGTAAGTTTTAATGTTTATTGTTGTGAGTTTATCATTATCCAGCATGCAACACATGGTTGACATGCTGCTCTTGACTGGTTCTTAAATGGCATCAAACCTACTTTTATGCAAATCCTCACCCTTGAACACTCACTCAGTCTAAATCTGTGATTCCACTATTCTTAAGGTAACCCAAGTGTCTTGGAATTTGTTAAGAGTTTTCACTGAATGTCTTGGAACATTATTTCTGCAGGCTGTTATAAGGCCTTCCAAACAAACATTCTGTTGTAGGTAGCTTTGAAATGTTTTCTCCTTTTGTTCCTGTGGGTGTGGAGAATGGTGGCTTTAAAAATAAGGGAAATTACCAAATTATAACTGCAGTGGAATGCTACTGAAATGGATTGCTACTCTTGACATTCTAGTTCTGCCTGAGGTTTGGTATAGAGTTGTACATTACTTTTTATTTTTATTTTATTTTTTTTGTGGCTCTAATACATTTTCCCAGTCACATTGATTTGATTGTAAACTGACATTACTGTGAATTGGATCAACAATTCTGCATTAGATTAGGGTCATTTGTGGTCTGAAATATTATTTGTTATGCCAGTGTTCACATTTGGTCTTGGATTTTCATGCTTTCAAATGGTGCTTCCTGCAGCATCACATTTAATGCCTGAAGCAACGAAGTTCCAACCTAATGGTGACTCCAGTTTTAAGCAATGAAGACCTGATTTGCAGTGGAGACCAGAACCTTGTCAACCTCAAATTTTCAATCCTGACCGACCCTTATGGCGTGAGTATTGGTCTGGCGTGTCTTCTGGAATGTCTTTCCATACCTCGCGGTCATCCATTCATGGTTGTTGCCTTGGACTTGATGTCAACCTTCCTCAAGGATCTGGACTCCTAATTCACAGTGGTAGCCAAGTCCGCGCCCATCCTGGCTTCCAGATCACCTCTTCCCACTGATTCCATGACCAGCCAATTGTTCCTCTGCTGCTTCCCCAAATCCACGCGCTTCTGCTCAATCCTATGGCTATCGACAGTCTCAACACCGCTTGCACAGGGAATCCTCTGCATCCAGCCTCCAAAATAACAAGTCTGCCAGCCATTTGTCCCTGCACTCTGCACATATCTTAATATGTGGCATGTCTGCTCTCCAATGACCGCTCACAGCCCTTCCATGACAGTCGGCTGCACCAGGATGATACTTTTATCCCCACTTATTGACCATCAACCACCTCCAGGCTTGGGGTCATCCACTGGGCAGCATCAGCGAAATGATGCTTTCTTCCCCGGTCCACTGTCGGCTCCCATCCTTGGCATTTCCTGCTTTCCTGCTCCTGGGTGGCCATGAGCACAGTTCAAACTTGTCATGGCACCACCTGTATCTTCCCTGGGTCACTGCTACAACCCAACAGGCTGTTGGGATGGTTCCCCTCTTTCCAGTTTGCACAGCGGGTCCCTACCTGTGAGAATTCACTGGAAGGGTGTCGTAGACCACCCGCAACTGGAAGCAAATGTGGAATGGTTCCAGCTTCCAACATTCCCATGATCTTTCTCTTGGGAACTTGAGTCCCCAACTAACCTGCCTCTCCTTTCTTATCTGGTTTAAGCTCTTGCACAAAAGAGACTGTCGTCTGACTGTTTTGATGCTCAGGGTTGCAGTGGCTCTGTCATTCACGTCACATCTCTAGAATCATTCCTACACATAAATGCCTATCATTGCCTAAAACTCACAAAATGTATTGGATAATATCCAAAATCATTATAAGGTTAAATCTCAAGTGACTTTTATGTTTGGAACATGATCATTTAAACGGACAGTACTGCTTGAAGTTTGAGTTTGTCAATTGTTTATTCTGTTATTAATAGGCTTGTTTGGTGCAGATCTGCAGAAGCATGGTAAATTGAGAAACTGCCACAGTGGAACGGCTCTGAGAAATTTTGGCATAACTTCAGCATCTTTCCCTTTGCTAATGAGATTGAGGTTTATAACCTGGAGGGCATGGCCTGAGCTGACAGGCTTTGGGCAGGGGTAATTGGCCTCCAAGAAGTCAAATGTGAATGTGTTTCTAGTAAGAGTTGGTTTGTAGAATGCTTTGGACCACTAAACATGACTACTGAAAGAACCAGTCATGCATGATTTGTATTGCTTTTTCATGCTACAGCAAACATAACAATATATGGTGCCTCACATTAGCATGTGGGCAATTGAGAATGTGCTTCCAAAGCAACACATTAAGGTAATGATATGGCAATATGATCAACAATTTCACTGCTGCGCTTGCCCAAAAATCTAAAGGCTGACCTCATCTGGAGCCTAATATCCTATTCAGTTAGAGGCATCGATGTAATCCAGTCAAGGTAATGTTAAGCAGGAGTTGATTAGGAGATTTGGTGCTATAGTCCAATATTAGTAGTATAAATAATCATTTGCAATAATCAGTGCAGATGATTGCAAAATAATGTAACCGATCAGGATTTATGCATACTCTGATTGGATTTGTGGATGTGTTCAATCACTTCTAACTGACTGTAAAATGTGAAAGATGGACTTCTCACTGCAATACAGGTGCATTTTTGCATTATTCAGAGGAATTTTAAAATGCATTGAAATGTGTATTTTGTTCAGTACCAGGTAACATAGTGTATTATGCTGCTGTACCTAAAACTGTAACAGTTCAGGCATCTTGTTAATATTTAATTCATATGCAACATTTTTCTTTGTGAATAGTTAATGCAAACACAAAGACTTAAAAACCAAAATGCAATTAAGACCGAAGCGCAGCTTAATTAAATGGCATTAAGTTGAAACTGTCAGCAGGCAATTTCCCTCTCGTGTGTGCACCTATTAAAAACCTTACCCAACCTTAATCCAATAAAATGACAAAAATGCTTGCATGATGGAATGCTTCTATTCTTCCATTAAGGGGGCTCAGCCCTCACACTAAACATTTTCATCTGACTGGCAAATTTAAGCATGTTGCTTTTGAAATTGAAGACTTAAGTGCAGTTGCAGCTTTGCATTCACACAAATACTCATACACCAACAGTGATTGGCTGCCATGCAAGGCACCAACCAGCTCGTGGGGAGCAATTGGGGGTTAGGTGTCTTGCTCGGGGACACTTTGACACACCCAGGGTGGGATAAAACTGGCAACCTTCCGACTGCCAGACAACTGCTCTTACCTCCTGAGCCAGTACCCCATTGCATTTGTTTGATGAAACTCCAGATGAAAGTAACCTAGTGAAAGGAATTGAAATGATACAGTTAAATATCTGTAGAGATTTGCAGATGATGGGTGGCTTTATTTGTATATGACTTTTCCCAAATGACTCTCTCTGAGCTTTGCTGGCATTTTGGCTCCCTATGAGCAAGCAATGGCAAGTGGCAAGAAAAGCCGCTTTTTATCCTATGAGGAACCGAGAATTTGAGTTCCTCAAATTCTGGAGAATGTATTTCTTTGGGAAATTTGGGAAAGGTTTTACTTTTGAAATTGTGGTGGAAATATAATGGCTATAAGTATGAAGAAATGTGAATGCTAAACATGATTACATTTTTAGCCTCATTTTACTGTATATAGTGTAATTCTCCTGAATGCTTCCATTTGTGTGGAGTGTAGTTCAAATTAACTGTAATTAATTGTTCCCTCTTTCTCATAGTGGGTGAGGGCAGATTACTTGGACACCTCATTGATAGATCTGGTATTTTCTCCAAGTTAAAGGGACAGGCTCCGGTGTGAAGGATAAGGGCAAAGTATCTATGATTTACATTAGTTTGGTACTGAAATGACCAAGCAATGCATTTACGCAACAACAAGAAGCAGTTCACGATGACATTCGCTTCGGTATAGTCCTGAAAAGAATGGCTGAACAGATTATGAATGAACTTAATCATTAGTTAGAAAACAGTCATAGCAGGTTGGATATTTGGTTCCATAAATATGTTTGTATCAAAAAATTTGAAAACAAACATATTTCTACCAAACCGGAAATATGCTGGACGTGCAATGAAAGTGAGCTAAGAAAGAAAAAGAAAAGGTTTTATTTAGGTCTGTGGCTACTTCAGGGTTGTAAACCGTGATAGTGGTGAGGGGGAGGCTGGCGTTTTATTGCCCTGCTTTGCAAATAAGAGGCTGATAAGCATCTAACCTGTTATTCTCACCAGTGGAGAGCCCTTTTAACAATCTGGTATCTCCGTTTTTGTGGTTTTATGTTGCATTTGTTTGTATTCTATAAATATATACACAACAATAATTTGAGACATCAATGACTCAGCCACAAGGGGGCAAAGTGGATAGGGCTAAAGGAATGTAGGAAATTGCTGATCGAAGAAATATTAGTCAATTGGTTCATCAAATCAGGGAAGGTTAGGCAGTGTTTAAAATTGGAACATGAATGTAGATTTCCTCATAGCAATATCAAATCAGTCACCTTTGGTTGTCAGTTAACATTTGTGTTTGAAATGTTGAAGCATATATGTTGAATGGCTTTCTTTCATGGAATGGAATGAATTTCAGGCCTCAAAGAAAACATACTTCAATAACTTGATCCCTTTAGACAAAGTTGTTGTTGTTGTCCAAGCCAATCAGACTGCTGACTCACCAACTTGTTCAGCTAGCTAGCTAGCTTATTTGGTCAACCTGCCAGTGACACATTTCCCCATTCAAAATACCTGACTTTACATAACTTTCCTTTCTGTCTGCAATTGCATTGTTGCAGTGCTGAATAATCACACACCTAAATTTGGCATGTCCAATCGGATGTACCATGCAAAGAAAATCTAAGCCTGTTAGACAATACCACACAACTTGTGGGCCCTTGAGCAAGGCCCTTAACCCTGCATTGCTCCAGGGGAGGATTGTCTCCTGCTTAGTCTAATCAACTGTACGTCGCTCTGGATAAGAGCGTCTGCCAAATGCCGATAATGTAATGTAATGTAACTTAACTAATGCCTGATATGTTACAGTTCATCCCTGAAAAAGTTAGAAAATCAGTGAAAATCATAAAAATGTGACACTGAGAATGATTTATTGAAGTGTGCATTTGCAAACTTGTCTCCCTGCGCCAAACCTTTGTTCACTAAATAACAGATTTCATCATAAAGGAACACCATGTGGTTTTACTCAAAACATGTTTTTTTCTGAATTACTGGAAGTAGTAGAAAAAAATGAGTCTTGGCCTCTTCTCTGATTCCTGCCATTTCGAAAACAAAAACCGTTAAAACATGAAATTAAATATATAAGCACAGTCGGATAAGACCTGTCACCATTGTGTTTGGCCACTCTGGGGTCTGAAACACTGTAATATATAAACATAGGCCTATATGAAATCCAAGATCCAGACACTGCATGGGAAAAGAACTGTTCTCTGCAAGCACAGTATCTTGATACAAATTTTTTTAAACAGCAGAATCTGAGTTAAAAAAGGAGAGGACTTTTTGCTTGCCAAGCTTGGCCCTGTATTATCCACAGGCAAACATTGTGTCTTTGCTTTCACGGCCAATGTTTAACTCTTTTTTTTATTATTTATTTTTCAACTTTATAATTTTTTCATTTTTTTGCCATTGGCTACCTTTTATGACAACAACAGAGACTTGTGCCATTTAACAAGAAAATAAGAAAAATTACTTATTTTCTTACACCCAAAGGAGGCTCCAGTGTGAAGGCCTGGAAATGAATTTCTCCCCAGTATCAAAAGGAATGTGTGTGAGAGCAGACTGAATGATAATAAACAGACCCCCACCCTACCCCACGGGCAGACAAAATGTTTCAGTTTCCTCAAAACCCAGCAGCAGCAATGCATCAACCTTGCCATGGTGTCTCTAAATCTTTCCACTGTTAGGAGTACAAATTTAAAAATGTTATGTGAATACAGATACATAAGAGAAAATAATTTGTTGCTAGTTTCAAATATGCAATCACATTTTTGTGAACAGTTTTTCTGAATAATTTTTGAAGTCTTACTAAAATCCAGAAAGAATAGCAGTGACCTAGTGGAGGCAAGAATATGCATGCATTCACACAAATGTATACATAAACTTTAGCGTATATGATGTGTGGTAAATTTCACATTTGAGTTATTTGCAGCAAACTACCTGATTTTTAAAAATATATATACAAAATAATTTGCAATCAGCAGAAATGAGACCAATTCAATAAATTATTAGCATGTAGTCAGCTAAAGGTATAAAGGTTTTGAAGAGATACCCCTATAAAAAAAATTCTATATTTAATAAAATAAAATAAATTTCATTTTAAAGAAATTCCTTGAGAAAACACTATAAATCTCAGTACAGTATGAATCAAGTGGATGTTGAAAGTAATACATCAAACAGCAAGAGAAGCATAGAACAGCGATGTCATCAAGATGCAAAATGGTTGGCATTTATATAGTGTCTTTATCCAAAGCGCTGTACAATTGATGCTTCTCATTCACCCATTCATACACACACTCATATACCAACGGTAATTGGCTGCCATGCAAGGCACCAAGCAGCTTGTCAGGAGCATTCGGGGGTTAGGTGTCTCAGGGACACTTCGACACATCCAGGGCGGGATTGACTCCCTCCGACTGCCTGATGACTGCTCTTACCGCCTGAGCCAATGTCGCCCCCAACAGATGTCTAATGCTTATGAATTTGATTCAGTCTCCCTGGAAAACCAAACTGTCATCTGAGATGTTTCTCTCTCTCTATCTCTCTCAAATAAATGAACTGGTGAAAAGGTGTTTATAGTAAGACATTTGTGGTGACACAATTAGGCTTTACAGGGGCTGTTCCTCAATCCACAGACCATAAAAGTCAAAATGAGATGCATACTTTCATGGTCACAACTTGTATTTTAATGTAAAATACAAGGAAAGCACAAACATATTTTGCTTTTTTATTACTATTCAGGCCAGGATAGGCCATTTCATAGCACCTCTGTAAGGTACTGTACTGTACTATCATAAAGTGCTGCCTGCTCACTGAATCAGCTTACAGTCAGCACTGAGTAGATCCTATATCCTATATCTAAATTTAATATCTAAATTATATGGATGCTACCCTGGTGATATAGAAATGACTCTGTCTGCACTGACATTTTGAAAGTGATGCCCTTGAAGAAAGTGACTTGGATCCTGCTTCATGTATGTGGGTAATTTAGTTGACCTGATTAGTTTGTCAACAGGATTCAGGAGGTCAGGATTCAGTTTCATAAACCTAGCTCAGAATTTTGCCAGACCTGCAACCAGGGCAACAGTGTCATTATTCTTCACCAGGGAAATAATTCTTCTGTCATCCACCACAGTTATCCGTGGTCTTCCGGGTCTTTTGGTGTTGCTGAGCTCACCGGTGCATTCTTTCTTTTTAAGAATGTTCCAAACAGTTGATTTGGCCTCACCTAATGTTCTTGCTATCTCTCTGATGGGTTTGTTTTGATTTTTCAGCATAATGATGGCTTGCTTCACTGATAGTGACAGCTCTTTGGATCACATATTGAGAGTTGACAGCAACAGATTCCAAATGCAAATAGCACACTTGAAATTAACTCTAGACCTTTTATTTGCTCCTTGTAAATGAGATAATGAGGGAATAACACACACCTGGCCATGGAACAGCTGAGCAGCCAATTGTCCCATTACTTTTGGTCCCTTAAAAAGTGGGAGGCACATATAGAAACTGTTGTAATTCCTACACCGTTCACCTGATTTGGATGCAAATACCCTCAAATTAAAGCTGAAAGTCTGCAGTTAAAGCATATCTTGTTTGTTTCATTTCAAATCCATTGTGGTGGTGTATAGAGCCAAAAAGAGGAGAATTGTGTAATATATATGCCCAATATTTATGGACCTGACTGTATGTATCTTGCATTTTTTTCATTCAGTTTTCTTTCAACAGTATTTTTGTATAAAATGTTGCACATGTATTTAGTGTCCTATGAACAACATTTTTACAACACTAACACATTTTTTTTATCAAAAATGTCAGTTAGAACCTTATAATTATATTTTCACAGCATGTCCTGTGATGTTAACCCCTAACTTCTACATTACCTAGTTGAATATGCAGAATTGCAATAAAGAGGCTACCTGTTTGCAAGATACTTTTATATTTGACTTTGACCTACTGCCAGCTGTGTAGCCACTAGCTATCACATGTGTTGGGAAGTCATGAAAAATAATATAATTTAATATTTCAGTGCATCAAAGTAAATAAAGGTCTTGGATTATGCCATATTTATGTTCTACATGGATCGATCCTTAAAGGGTCCTTAAAGTTCATATGTTTGCTGGAAGATCACAGCTTTCTCTCTTTTAGCCCCTCTGGGGACTGCAGGTTCACTAATTGCGCCAACCTACAGTGAGTATTCCCTCTGACCCTTGAGCCCTGCAATGTCCTATTTCTTAATGAAAAAGGAACACAGTCATGTTGTACCATGCTGTGCCCTGCCGTTTCTCATCCACCTGACTGATATCGCATCATCTCCCCTTGTTCGACACACAAAGAAGCATCTGCTCGTGAGGTAATGGCTTTGGCTCGCACGGCATGCTGCCGCAGACGGCAGGAAAGATGGAATAAATCGTTTTGCGTCACGAGAGCCACGGAGCTCAACGGCAGCAGCCAAACAGGGCCCAAGCACACATTTGTCCCTATAAATACTTTCAATGTGCCTCGGACAGGACCGAAAGAATGCACGGCCACATCTTTGGCATTCCCGCCACAACACAGTTATGTTAAGCAACCCGTGAACCTGACCTCGTATCTCCCATTGTGTTACTCAAAAAATAGATTAATCTGCACCAGACGAATGCCTGGCAGCCTCTGCGGCTTATACGACCCAAATTGAGGTGAAGATCCTTCTCCTCCTTCCTCCATCCCCAAAATCAGCATCAGTGATATGCAGTTTGACCCGCACTGTTGCTGTTGCTACTGGTTTGGATGTTGTGGAACTAAAAAATCCATGTTTTGCTTGGATTTTGTTAGGAGACACAAGACCACGGCGCGTGACAGCTTGCTTCGTCCTCCCCCATCGGTGCACGACGGCCGTGACCTTCATCAAATTCTGCACCCCACTAGGCAATGAGGAGCGGGGGCTCTAATTAGAGGGGTGTTTTCCTCGCTTCATGGGACAATTGCCATACTAATAAATAGGGAAGGGGGCCATCTCACCTCCAGCTGAGCAAAGCACTGGTCCAATGAAGTATCAGGCTTCGGGCTGCCTTTAGAATGAATATTAGCATTGGCTGGGAGGGGAGACGATCACTGCATTCTGTCCTGAGAGATTTGTGAATTAGTTTTTTGTGAAGTTACCCCACCCCCATTTAAATGCTGGCTGGATGGTGGTTAAAAATGTTGGTGAGGGAATGCTAATCTGCTAAGGAAACACCTGTAAACACCTTAAAAGATTTAGGTGGCTTGCGCAGGACAGTTCCACGAGGAGAAGGATCAAACATGATTTCAAAGTAGGGAAGGAAGAATTATATAAGAGGCTTATATTTTTTCCCCAACCGTACTTTAAATACATCATACATATGATATGAAAATGTAATGCAGTATCTTTCCAGCATAATGTGAGCAGAGTGCTATATGTGTATACTTAGGAGTTGACTGGAGAGATGAGTTGTTATGGGATAATTAATAACTATGTTTTCTTTCTGTCTGAAGCAGTAATTCAGTTTAAACATGAATCTATTTCACTCCTAACCTCGCATTGCAACCACCTCTGCTTGCATAGACCAGACATTGGATAATACAAAAGCTCCTAATGCTGCGTTACAAATAAAGAAAATAGTATTTTACAATCTTCCCTCCAATTTTGGTTTTGACTAAACCACAGAAATGGGGCTCCAGTCCTTAAAATGTCATGTCTTATGTATGAAGTAATCCTTTATGCTATTGCCCTGAGCCTGGCAAATAAGTATGAGGTCCACGCAAAGAATGAAATCACCATAACTGTCATGGTAGATGAAGGGAGCCTGTGCACTGCATGATGATTGGAACATTCGAATGTACGGCAAAATCAAAATCAATAAATCTCTGCATCTTAATTGTCACCTCCCTCCTGGGTTTCCCAATCCAAATTAAATTCAAGCTCTTGGCTTGGTCCCCATACACTCAAAACACTACCATACATAGAAAAAGTGGGAGCAATTCCTTGACTGAGTTTGACCCTTGTCCTCCAGGCCTGCTTTACATTTGAAGCATGTAGCCGAGTGACTGTATCGCTCCCCAGCTCACTGCCATTGAAACCCCCCCCCCCCCCCCCCCCCATAAAATGCAATGGATTAGTTGAAATGTCCTGAAGCACTGTCATACCCTTGCCTAAAAAACAAAACAAAATGGGTGCAGGTGGTTCAGGTGACATTTTGAACCAGCCAAAATTAATTTACGTGATATTAAGATGGATTGTGACTGTCATTACGATGGCTGCCAGAGATGATTGATGGCTTGACACAGATGAGCAAATGCAGATTTAAAAATAGAAGCTGGAATGATGAATCTATTTGTGTGTGTAATTCACAGTTCAGACTCCCTGGCAGGACCTTTTCAGAGGCAGTTACTCACCAAGAAAAGAGCACATCAACCTACAGTAGAAAAAATGTAATGAAAGAGCACAATCAGCACAGGTCTGCTCCCTGGCACACACTGCAGTAAATTTCAAACAGTGCCACTTGTTGTTCAGTTGTCAACGTCTCTAATTATTGTTACGTTCATATGTATATCATACAAAACTGTGACATAATAAAACCGCAAAACAGCAATGCCAATTGTTAACAAGACTCTAGCTACTAGCGAACAGCAGTTGAGATTATTATCAGCCTCTTATTTGCAAAGAAGGGCAAAAACTCACCCCCACACCACACTCACGGATTACAACCCTGACCTCACCAAAAACTCTGACAATAAAATGTATATTCCTTGATACCAATTCTCAAAAATAATGTTCCAATATCAAATATCAATATCAAAATATCAAATTTATTTATTTTTATTTCACGCCCTGCAAACATATTTCCGTTTTGGTTGAAATACAAGTTTGTTTTGCTAATTATTCGTTAAAGATATATTTATGGAACCAAGGTATCTGACAAACGTTGAAGTTTATTTTATAATCCTTTCAGCCATTTTCGAGAAAACTGTATTTTTGACGGGACTATACCAAAGCGAATGTCATCTTGAACTGCTTCTTGGTGTTGCGTAAATGCATT
This sequence comes from Conger conger, assembly GCF_963514075.1. NCBI lineage: Eukaryota > Metazoa > Chordata > Actinopteri > Anguilliformes > Congridae > Conger > Conger conger. Next base: position 59,713,314 of record NC_083762.1, read on the forward strand.
GCTTGGCAATTTCAGTACCAAACTAATGAAAAACACGGTAAGCTTCTTGTATGGGGTTTCCTACCCTTTTCAACAAGGTGACGGACAGTTGCTGGGTTCGCATAGCATAATGAATATACAATGTATGTAGTTACTGGATTTCGACTCGCTATAGATAAACCTGCAATTGTACTGACTAATGGGGCTCTGGTTAACCTTATTTTGAAATATAGATCCATTTTAAATGTGATGCAGATTGGTTAGAAACGTTAATAATTATTTTTGGAGAGCTTTTTGGACATAAAAACATACTCTCATATATATCAATAAAACACACGTGAAAGGTTAATTTTCTTGATATTTTGCATCCATAAAATCTGGTTTAATAGAAAAATAAGCATTTCTGATCATTCATGTGTCTGGACAAAAAAGCAGATGTTTGTTATTTGGAGAGATTTGGGGAGATCTGAGTGCAGTTTTGGGAAAACGCATGTGGAATTTGAATGCCTGTCGATATCCTCACCATATTTGGTCCACATTGGGTTGGCCCTTGACTTAGAAATGGAGATAATAAGTGCTAAACTATAAAATCATTTTTGTATTTTAGTGTATGTTTTGTGTACACTGTGTGAACATGCTCCGACACGAATTAGTTCTTTCTCAAATTTCTGAATGGTACAAGCCTCTTCTTTCATTTAAAGGTATAATAGGTAAGATTTTTGTGTTAAAACATTGTTACAAGACCATTAAATCCCTTCCTATCATTGAATACGGCTCATTGACTCTCCCTCTGCCTGGGGTTAAGTCCTTAAATTCGGGTTTCAAAATATATAGTTAACTGTACACTAATTCAAGCTCATTGGTTGAAAATTGGTTCTAATTGCCAAGGGCAATAACCCCAAATATCCTTTGTGCGCACGACACCAGGAGATATGGTGGCCACCCCCATACAACCCTTGGATCCCCCTTGGCCACCCTAGTAAATGAATCCTAGAACCACCCCTGCAAATTGCCACAGACAAGGTAGGTTCCTCTACTCTATGATACACGCCACTGATCATTTACTGTACAGTTACAGTATTTGGAATATTCTGTTGGGGTCACTCCACAGTTTATTCTGACCTTGGAGCTCAGGTTTCTGCAAAATGGCACTGCTGGACTCGAAACAAAGTGGCATGAACTGGTGCTGAAGGAATGTAATGGCCCTGCAACTGGACTAGATGCTGAGCTGGAATTATTTTGACAACAATGTATACTATAGTTATACTTTACAACTGCTATTTTTGTATTGTTTGCCAAGGGAGCAGCCATTAAAAAAATATATATAATATTGCAGCAGGGGCTAGCTAGCTATCTAGCTAGCTAGTTAGCCATTGAAGGGACTAATTGTGTTCTTTGCCATTTTGTTTGGACTGCACTGTAACTTCACAGTAATAATCTCCCACAAGGCTGTGTGTTTTTAAAGGGGTAACCGTAGGTCCTTTGTTTAGCCTAAAGAATGACCTTTGGGCATTTTCCACTTTTTATTTGATGAACTACTTAAGAAAGAAGCAATGAGTGTCAACCCAGGTCTGCCTGCTCTCCCAATGGAGTCGAGCTACTACATCATTTATTTCCTTTTGACGTATGGTACAGTCCGCCACCTGTCACATTTCTCTCTTCTTTGCTACCAATTATGCCTAGCTATTAGGCATTCAAACAGCTCAACTACACTCTTTTAAAAATTATTTATTATTTCAGGGCTGTTATTTAATTTCATGATACATGTATGCACTCATGTGGTTTGTTTCCTGCCAGGAACAATAAAGCACTATACAATTCCCAAGAGCAACAAACTCTCTTCCTGCTCTAGGCATGTAGTGGAAATGCTCATTCTCTCTCCTCAGAATCGATACTGGGATCAAGGTGAAGCTTTCCAGAGCACTGTACCTGCGGTGCTAATCGCTGGGCAATGCCGATTCATAATTCATGACTTCTTCCTGTTGCTAATATTCCCCCTGTGGGACCACACGGGAGCCTAAGAAACATAAACGCACGCTGATGCACCAGACAGAATTATGCTTCCGATGCGGATTTATCACATCCGAAGGCTGAACAATCAATAACGGTAATGAAGAATTCAAAGTGTCGCACACTCACCGAAGGTTAAGGATTCAGTGGAAGATCAGTAACAGACAGCCGGCACCATACCTTTGACTGAACATGTCTGACAGTTTGTCAGTGGTGTAATGCTTGTGATTGTGATGCTGAAGGTCTCTGAGCTTCTCTAGCTCACTGTTCTTCTGTGTGACACCACACCATTGTCCTATTTTCTCACAAAGGCGATGAGCTCTACTTTGGAGTGATTATCCAGAGTCAGGGGAGAGTACTGAGTACTGATCATTACGTGACATAGGTTTTTTTATCTTTATTTTTTATTTTATGAACACATATACACAGACAAACATAAAAATGTCACACACAAGATATCTCACAATGATAATGCCTACTGCATGTTTCATTCCATTAAAATGCTATTTAAAAACTGAAATTTACTACAGGTTTCCAACAGGTAGTTGATGTAAATAAAATATCTTCTCTCTTCCTTGTGTCTGAAGTGCTGTCATGTGTCAGTAACTGCTGGGAAGACGCCTGGGATTTTAGACAGAACAATTTTTGACAACCACATCAAAGTGAATCCAGGTGACATGTTCAGCTCCAAACCCTCACAGAAAGTGAACGCTTCCTCTAAACTTCCTCCTGGCACCCAATTTAAAAAAGGATGGAACACTAGCTAGTTCACAGCTCAGTGAGATGTGTTTCTTTCAGTTTCAGTGTCTCTGGGATGTACACGTTCTTGGCATATCTATCACCTCACACGGAAGGTTGATCTTGTTTTTCCACCCTAAATGCAGGGGTTGAAGTCATGGCAACACTGAAACAACGTACAAAGAAAATCTGTTGGAACTGATGACGGTAAAGTGCATGTACCCCTGGAAGAAGCAAGAAGAAGCCACTCTGTCACAATCATTGTGAGTATCAAGCAAGACATGAAGGAGCAGAAGCCAGTAAGCCTGGCCTGCAATGATAATGGTGCCACTCAGATATTTATGAAGGCATCAGATTTTGTACGCTGTGCATTTTTTTGTTTATTAGATTTGCAACGAAACTTATATCCAGTAATGTGCTTTAGTAAAATGAAAGGAGTCAGCCCTTCTTCAATTGGGGCCTTATTACTTTTTATTTGGAAAAAGAGTTTCTTCAGAAACATCATTCTGTGAGATGAGCATTCAGTTTTATCAAACAGAAACAAATAATACATTATAATACACACATGAAAATGTTGTGTATAATATATACAAATATTGCTAATTTTACTGTAGATGGGTGAACAACATGTACCCTCATTATATTGTAATTAGTCCACCCTTTGTGTTAAACTGCAATATGAGAAAAATAATGCTTGAGGCATATTCACATTACTAATCTTGCTTAACCTGTGTCTGTGTTCTTCTCGAAATGGAAACACTGTGGTATCTATTCTGTGATATGAGGTTTGTTGTTGCCATTGGAAACTGGCTCACCAATTGAACTCAAATTGTCAAATGCACATAATAACATTAATAACAGAAGGAGTTTAGATCTTAGATTGCTGCAGTCATCTGGAAACTGGATTATAATCCTTTGAATTTTAATGTTATAATATTGACAACTTTTCTCTGGGCTTTTCGGTAGTTTGCATGTGAATACATAATATATTTAATACAATTTACAAATCAAATTAATCTACTTCAGCCCCAAGTATGCCCACCATGTACACACATACTATGTTGCTCTAATTAGTAAAGATATTTAGTTCAATATTCAAAGCACATACTCAGTGTGCATTTAAATGCCATCTGATAAATAAAAATCAGCCCTCCTACTAAATTACAGCTGTATAAATAATGCCAAGTTATTACCAACACATTGACTCACTGGCTGGCCTGTGTCTCACAATGAGGGGTTTGGATTGAAGGGGAGTAGGGGACAATGTGTCTAAATTGGTTATGGCAGTTTCTTGCCTGAGGCTGCTTCACCTATCTGCCGAGCCAGCTAAAGAATGCTGGGCTGACGGTTTGTGAGTGGCACCTGGGATATTGAAAGTAATGTGAGTTGTTGCGTATGAAAATTGGAGGATTTTTCCTTGCTTGTACAGTACTTTTCACGTTGCATCATTTATCTGCTTATATGACATTCCTATCCAGGACAAACTTCTGAGCTGGCGTTTTACACACCATCCGCTTGTGCAGCTGGCCATTTGACCCGACTAGCTCAGACCGGGTGTTTTATTCAAGGGTACAACAGCTATGCCCTTACACTAGATTTTGAACCCCCTAAGACAAACCCCAATCCCCTCCATCTCTACACACTAAAGCTGCTGTCTAAAATACCAGGGGCTCATTTCAGGAAATGTGCATTGTGCGAGCTGAGATCAGTGAGATGCAATAGATTTCTCCTGCCCTTTTTGGAGCGCTTCATGCAGAAATCGCAATTAAGCCATGAACTCAGGCCACAAGCATGTTCATATAGGCAATCAGTCAATCGGCTATCATTCTCATCCACCTACCTCATTTTGGTTTTGTATCGTACTTTTGTGCACTGCTAGACCCCCCAGCTCTACGTGGTCTGGCAATGTGTGGAAAATGTTTTATCTTGCAGTCAGATCAAATTAGAATTATAGGCTTACGTAAAATAAAAATGTCAATGTAATTTTTTATTTTATCCCCGGTAAACCTAATAGCCTTCACTTTATAGTAACGTTAAGCATTTTGCTATTTGTAATATTCAAATTAAACCTACCTGCCACCTAGCCACCTAGACGCCTTCCATCACTAATGTCACCGTGAATTTGCTCCAAATGTGTGCTCCCAGATTAACTACAGTAGATAATGGCCTAGCCTACTCTGAAACTGGCATTGCATACAACTTATTGAGTGATATTACGGAGTAGAAGCCTATCCATTTCTACACAAAAGTGTGTGAGTCAGGTGCCTTGATGATGGGAATTTGTAAACTATCAATTGCACCAAGTCTTTTAAGTGACGAAGTAGTGCATAGACTTGACGCCTGTGTTGGGGCTTGGGAAACTGAATGAAATCAGTATTTACAATACGTCGTCGCTTTATCTGGAGGGAAAGTTTGCTTATTCCATTGTCTTTTCTGACAACTTTTTTCGGAACTAAATCCCAGAGTAGAGGCTATTGAAAATGCACTTTCTATTTTATTTTCCAGAAGTAAATGATTTTAAAATAATTAAATATACCTCTTTAGTATGCAGACATTAGAATAAATGGCATGGTCATGAAATATTTTACTGTTGGTAGCCAATCCTTAAAATGTGCTCAATTAGTTTTGTGAAATATCCCACTTAAACATGTGAAAATGTATAGCCCTACTTTAAAAGTAAACTTGTCATATGGATAAGCAGCATATACTTAAAACACAATTAAGTAGCCTACCTTTTGCACAGGGACACTTGAAGCGAGATATGGTTTGCATGTTCCTGTTAGTGACTGACATAAGATTTTATGGAAATCTATATTGTTCAATTATTTAATAAACTCCATAAGTATCTAAAGGGTGGGTGTGATCACGGAAAATTCTTTCTGGAACCTGTCTCTGTTTCAGCACCATCAGAAGAAACTCTGAGAGTGAAATCACTTTCGTGAAACAAGCCCCAGGTTCCCAAAAGTCAGAGTTTTTTTTAATGCATCTATTCCAAGCAGAAATAAATAAATTAATTAATTAATCTTATCATGTGGCCTAATTACAAGAACCTCCCTTATGACACATTTTCCGGTCAGTGCTACCAATGTATAATCCTGACTTCAGCCACACAAACGTATTGCTCTATTAAAGAATGAACGGGTTCGTGAGCTCAGACATCAGGGGTAATATCAGCTGCAGAAAACTGGGCCCAACCTTAGATAAGCAGAATAAGCGTTTCCCTGTCCATCTCAAACAGGATGTTCTGATGATTTCCCCCCCGGTCCTCGCTATACTGTAGAGGATATATTTAGCCCCTCGCCATGTACACTGTAATCTTCCGCCACCTGTTGAGTGACTCACGCCATTTGAACCTGAAAGATGAGATCATAGGCATGGTCTACCGTGTGCAAATGGGATGGCTAGCAATACCCATTACTGTTCACTGAAACATAAGAACAGCATCCTGTTTGGGCTCTCAGATATACTTTTGTCATACAGTGATAGGGTCCTGTACTGTAGTTGTGGATGTGAATAGCAGTGGCGAATTGGGTCAGCGCTATATTTACTCATCAGAGGCTGGTGTGATGCATTGATGGATTAATCTCAGGACACCGTGTGATTCTGACCCAAAATATACACTCAGTGAGCACTTTATTAGGTATTTTTAGACTTTGTGGTCTTCTGCTGCTGTAGCCTATCCACTTAGAGGTTGACACGTCATGTGTTCAGAGATGCCCATCTACATGCCACTGTTTTAATGTGGTTATTTACATTACTGTCACCTTCCTTCACCCAGTCTGGCCCTTCTCCTCTTACCTGCAGTTTCTGAGATAATCAAACAACCCTGTCTGGCACCCGCAACCATCAAACCATCCACAGTCACTTAGATCACATTTCGTCTTTGATTTGAAAAAACAGCTGAACCGCTTGACCATCTCAGCATGCTTTTATGCATTTAGTTGCCGCATGATTGGCTGATTAGGTATTTTCATTAACAAGCTGGTGTACAGGTCCAACTAATAAAGTGCTCACTGAGTGTAGATTGAACATTTATTTAAACAGAGAGTGACCAGCTATCTTAACCATATCTTAATGTATGGGGTGCAGAACTATATTACAGGAGTGGGGGGGTGACCAGTTATTGGGAGCCTGTAGAGAGTTACATTTGAGAACATTCATGGAGGAGCTAACTTTTCTGGAAATTACCAGAGCTCTACTCCATCCATCCATCTGTCCATCAGTTTCTAAACCACTTATTCCTGGTTAGGGTCACGACAGAGGGCGGGATGGGTAGGTAGGTAGGTGGTGCCTATCCCAGCATGCAGTGGGCGAGTGACAGGAATACACCCTGGACAGGTAACCAATCCATCACAGAATAGCTCTACTTTAACAGGGAAATCATAAGTGCTGCCTTACATTCTTGCATCACTGACTACAGTGTGTGCTCCAAGAGTGAGAAAAGCTTAGAAGACTTGAAAGACATGCTTTTTTGACACTGAGGAAAAGTGTGACTCATTAGAAATTATTTTGTCGCATGCCTAACTGCAGGTGGCAGTCAAATGTATCGTAGATGTAGGCTGAGGGTGTGGGCTGGGAGGTTGTTAATGGCCCATTAGAGCTGGCTGTTCACACAATTTCAACTTCACTGACCTTTGGAGAATGTTACAGTCTTTCCCTGAGTCTGTTTATTCAGTTAAAACAAGTTCTAAAATGTAGTGGGATTGTTTATTTGGCATCATTACCAAGACAATAAACTGTGGCATCTGTTAGGTGAGACTGAAGAAATTTTTCTGAAAACATCATAAGAACAGTGTGATCATTAAACATATTCTGAGCATTTCTTTAAAAAACTGAAATCACAAACCCTCACTTTCCATTCCAATATTTTAATTTTGACTATTTACATGGGAATTCCATATTTCACAGCTTTGACTTATTACTACATTTAATATAAAATTTCTGCCAATCCTATTCAACCAACTGTTCAGTCAGAATAATTCTGATTGATGTGCAAACTCGTTTCATAGGGTGCTGGGCCAAAACAGCTTGTATGTGCCATGGCAGACTGTCAAATTCCAGAATTCTTCAGAAAAAAATGTGATTGCTGTTCCACCAGAAAATCTGCCAACTTATGCTTAGCTGATGGAACTGAAAAACACTGTTTCAGGTGTGCTTAATAAGCCATAAAGCTTTGCTGGGTTGATATTCTGTTCTGAAGAGGGCCTTCACATACAATTAATGTTGGTGGGTGGCTACTTATTCCCCAGAAATAGGTCTGTGGCAAGGGCACAGTTTGCAGGAAGGAAGCAGGGAAATCCAACCACGCCTACTTTTCTGGGAAAAGCTATGGAGCTGAAAAGCTACTATTTGTTTCGTTATCTTTTTTCTTTGTTAATTTCACTTTGTTATTTTTACCCAGATCCGGTGATGGAGACGTGCGAAGACTTTTTGCCCACATCAAATTACAGAAAATGGGGCCAGCGGACGACCTGGAGGCATTCGTTGAGTTGTTCAAAAGGACGGCCACAACATGCAACTGGTTGGTGGAAGAGTGGCCGTTGAGCCTCCTACCTTTGCTCTCAGGGAAGCCGCAATTAGCTCCTCGAAACGTACCGGCCAGTGCACTGACCGACTAGGCCACCCTCTGGGCTACCATCTGGGAAAGGGGGGGACGGAAGCTGGGGGCACTGGAAGAGACTGCAGGAAATTTTATTTGCAGTCAGTCGGCCCTTCGGCTACACTCAGCAGCTCCTGCCGCTGCTGGAGAGCAGGTGGCACTGGAGCAGTTTATAATGAAGCTCTCAGAGGGGACCTCCGACTGGCTCCTGTACCACCAACCAACCTCCCTGAGTGCGACCATCCAGCTAGTGTTCACCTGTCTGTCGGAGAGGACACAGGGAGGAAGGATCATGGCGAACCTTGCTCTCATTCCCCGGACCCCTCCCCTTCCCTTTCCACCTGCTCCCCAGTCTGTACCCCGGCCCCAGCCCCAGTTCCCCGCCGTTACCACAGGGGACCCACATACAGGTGAAGACAGCATGCAGCTTTTAGTGCCAAAAAGCTGTCAGAAAATGTTTTCCCGCAGCAGGCTATTTGGGGCAGGATAAAACAGTCAACCATATAGTGGTCTGATTTTATTGGCCAGGTACAGGGGGAGACATCCGCCGGTGGTGTACGGCATGCGCCCAGTGTCAATAAGTAAATCCTGTGGCCATTCCAAAAGCATCTGTGCATCCATTACCCTTAATAGAGGTCCCCTTTTGAAAGAATTGGCATGGACCTCGTTGAACCATTAGAGCGGAGCACAAAAGGATATTGCTTTGTTTTAGTCCTAGTACACTAGGCTGCCTGGTATGCGGAGGCGGTACCCTTCTGCAATATTGCAGAGGTGCTGTTTAATAATGTTCCTCCAGTGAGGGAATTCCGAAAGAGATTCCCACAGATGAAGGCACCTCATTTATGTCACGGACACTGAAAGAGCTGTACAAATTGTTGGATGTCAGGTCTATTCAAATCAGCATCCTCCATCCTCAAACTGATGGGCTGGTTGAAATTGGGATAAATTAATTGACCCCCAGTTGTTCAAAGCCTCCACAGGGTTGACCCTCTTTGAGTTATTGTACAGGTGAAGGCCCCATGGCATTTTTTGACCTGTTAAAGGAAAATTGGGAGGAGAGCCAAAGTAAAACCATCTCAGTTTGCCAAAATTGTAGAAAGAGGTAGACCATGCTGTGTCATGTCAGCTAAGCTGTGACCAGAAATTCCCAGTCTGAACAAAATTCAAATGGTCCCTCTTGGCAGCTATCTGACCCTGAAGCAGCAAGCAGAGGTCACATGGTTGGAGCAGTAAATGTACAGGTAGGTGGAATTTCCTGCTCGGCATTGTTGCCTGTCGCACCTCCTCCAGTGCCCATGGGTCAGCTGCAGGGTCATCAGCCAGGAACCACCATTCACCAACGTTTCGCCCCTTTAATCCTGGAACATCTTCTGGTGGCGGGGCAGTGACAGGGACGTCTCCCTGTCACCCCCTGCAGCTGATGGATCTTCCCCCCTGCGGCTGTTGTTGGGGTTAGTTGTTCTTCCCCAGGTCCTGTCCTTCCTCCTCAGCCAGAGCCAAAAGCTGCCTTTTTCAGCCTCCTCTGCCAGTTCTTTCGTCGCCTTTCTCAACTTTCTTCCGGTCACTCCTGCATCCCTCAAGAGGCGTGCGGTTGACAGTCCCACATAGCCTCGGCATCCAACCTCCACTGGGTAGATGGTGGTCTTCCAGCCAGCCTCCCGGCACTCGGCAGCCAGCTCAAAGTACTTGGCCTTCTTGCGCTCGAAGGCAGCCTCGATCCCCTCCTCCCGTGGTATTGTGAGCTCGATGAGGTGCACCGATCTTGCCTTGATCGACCACACAACGATGTCAGGACGGAGAGACGTGGTGGTGATCTCAGTGGGGAACCGAAGCTGCCTGTCAAGGTCGACCCTCATGTCCCACTCCTGGCCAGGGAAAAAGGGCCTTGGTGTTTTACTTGAGTTGGTATATCTTCGTCCCCCTCCTTCCGTGACAAAATTGATGTGGCTCTCTGCTGGTGGTGATTCTTTGCTGCCCTGTCGACACCCCTCCAGTACCTCGGCTAGCTTTCTCAGGACCTGGTCGTGTCGCCATCTGTAGCTCCCCTGAGAGAGCGCGGTCTTACAGCCTGACAGGATGTGCTGAAGGCTTGCGTTGGGAGCGTTGCAAAGTGAGCAGTATTCGTCGTTCCCGAACCACTGGTGAAGGTTACGAGGACAGGGAAGCGTGTCGTAAGTTGAGCGAATTAGGAAACTGAGCCTTGCCTGTGGCATCTTCCACAGGTCTGACCAGCTGATGTTCCAGTTGACAACTCCCTCCCAGGTTGTCCAGTTTCCTTGTCGGCTCTGAGACACAGCCTCGATCCTGTAGCGCTCTTCCTCCATCCTCGTCACCTCTGCCACCACCATCTCCTTCCTCTCCTTGCGGTTGACCAGAAGCGTGGCGCCTCTCCCCATCCTAGTCCTGCTCTTCCTGCCTGGATTCTGCCAACAATCTCTTTGTGGTGCAGCCTGCTGATAGCTTGGTCAACCTCAGCTTGAGCATTCCACTTTCGGCCAGTAGGAACCTTAGCATTTGCGTTCCTTACTGACTGATCAGTGGACTCTCTTAGCTCGAGAACCAGCCTTGTCTTCTCTTGCATGTAGCCCAACCTGATGGACTGCAGTGGCAGCTGCAGCGTGTTCTTCCCGAAAAGGCCCGTTTCAGAGAGGCACCGTGGCAGCCCCAACCACTTTCGGATGAATGAGTTGGCTTTTCCGTCCATCTTATTTGTGGTGGATGAGGAGATCTCACTCATTTTCAGCGGCCACATCACCCTCCTGTACAGCGTGAACTGGTAGCACCAGACCTTGTACTTTCCAGGGAGTTGGCTTTGATCGATTCTTGCCAGGCCATCCGTAAGCTGTTTCATGATGGTTCTCCCCATCTGTTTGTCAGACAGTTCTGCAGTGTACTGCCTCCCCAGGCTTTTGATGGGCTGCTCAGACAGGAGAGGGATTCTCTCTCCCCCAACGACGAAGATGGTGGTGTCGACTCCCTTTCTGAGTGACAGGCTACGTGACTTGGTGGGCTTGATCGCCATTCTTGCCCAAGACATCAATTCGTCCATCCTTTTCAGCAGTCTAGCTGTACATGGTGCTGTTTGAAGGAGGCTGGTGACGTCGTCCATGTAGCTCCTCAATGGGGGTAGCCTTTGACCAGATGGTAGTTTGATCCCTCCAATTGTCTTGCTCCGATGAGGATTATCTCAAAGGCTGCTACGAACAGGATTGGAGAAATGGCACACCCCATAGCGATTCCTACCTCTAGCTGCTGCCACCCGGTGGTGAAGTCCTGGAGGGCAAAGCACATCTGCAGATCGCTGAAATAGCATGCCACCAGGTTCTTGATGCAGGAGGGCATATGGAAGAACTCCATGGCGTAGTTGATCAGCTGGTGTGGGACAGATCCATACGCGTTGGCAACGTCAAGCCAGATGACATGCAGATCATTCTTCTCCCGTTTGGCCTTCTGGATCTGGTCCCAGATCATTGTAGAGTGCTCTACACACCCTGGGAAACCTGGGACTCCTGCTTTCTGGCAGTTGGTATCGATGTAGCCATTCTCTAGCAGGTAGGTGGTCATCCTTCGGGCCAATACTGAGAAGAAGATTTTTCCTTCTACGTTCAGCAGGGCGATGTTTCTGAATTGGCTGATGTCTTTGGAGTTTGCTTCCTTGGGGATGAAGACCGCTACTGCTCTTTGCCACTCTGATGGGATGAGTTCTTTTTTCCAGGCAGTTCTCATTAAATACCATAGCACCTCTAGTACCTTGGGGCAGTTCTTATAGAGCTTGTAGGGGACTCCATTAGGACCTGGTGCTGATGAGGCTCTTGCCTTCTTCACGACTTGCTTGACTTCACTGAACTTAGGGGGCATGACGTTGAACTCGGCTGTCGGTGGCACAGGCCGAGGCACGTACCCTGGTGTTCCTAGGGGGACGTTCCTTCCCGGGTCGCTGTACTGCCTTTTGACATGCTGTTCCATTTGCTCCCTGGTGGTTTCTAGTTTCCCGCTCTTCTTCTCCTCAAGCAGTTGTCTGGCGTGCTTGAAAGGATCCTTGAAGAAGCTGGCTCGCTTTTTTTGCTTCCGTCTGCTGCGCTTGCGGATGCGTTCAGCTCTGCAAAGCCAGGATAGCCTTTGCCTGACCTCCTCCCACAGGACTTTCAGACCTTCTCTCTCTGGCTGTGTTGCCTTCCTCCAGTTCTTGCGGAGTTGTCGGCGCCTTTGCACAAGCTGGATGATCTCCTTTTCCCGCCTTCCCTTCTCTCTCGGAGCGATCTTCTGTTTGGGGATAACTTCACCAAACCTGTCCTTGCAGGTCTGGTATATGAGGTCCCCAATCAGATTGAGCTTGGCTTCAGCACCTCCATGCAACAATCCATCCAGTGTCTTGATCAGGTCTGCGTCCAAAGTGTGCCATGCCTCTGCTTCGTTTGACTTTGGCCATTTGATCTTGTTCCTTCTAGCTGGCTTCTTGGTCTCTGCTTGTGGCTCTGTTCTGTGCGAGTTGGTGGGGACTGGATCTTGGTGCTCACGTGGGGGCTTGGCCTCCGCCAGAGGGCCTTCTTCCTCTGTGCCATCCGTGCCTTCAGCAACGTTGGGTCCATCGGCTCTGTGGTTTTCAACCTGGCTTTTGGTCCCTCTTGTCTCACCCGCAGCAGCAGTGCAAGGTTGCTGTTGGCCTTTCTGACCACACTTTGCTTTCCCCTGGTGGATTCGTAACCCCCTAAACGTGGTCACTTTTTCCCATCCGCATGCATACTTTCGGAGGATCTTCTCCTCATTTGCTGGAGTTCTGACATTCTCGTCGTCCATTTCCGTTGCCGTCGTTACCGTGTGGTCCGTCCTGTTAGGCCCATCTTCCATCCCGCCATCGGAGGGCCTGCGGGTTGTTTTTTCCTTGAATTCTTCGTAGTTAAGGGTTGGGTGTCACTCTTCCGAGAGACTAGTGGGTTGGGTAACTAGCCGCCCACTCCCGGTGCGGTCTTTCCCTGCTGCCATCCAGTCTTTCCTGGCTGTCCTCCAGTCTTCCCTGGACTCCAACTGCTCTATTCACAGTAGTCACTGGGTTACCAGAACTTCAGTAAATGTACAGGTAGGTGGAATTTCCTGCTCGGCATTGCTGCCTGTCGCACCTCCTCCAGTGCCCATGGGTCAGCTGCAGGGTCATCAGCCAGGAACCACCATTCACCGACGTTTCGCCCCTTTAATCCTGGAACATCTCCTGGTGGTGGGGCAGTGACAGCAAGACTTTGCTGAAGTATTCTTTCCCCTACCAGGAAGAACAAACCTTATAGAACACTACACACAGTCCTCTGGGGTATCGATTACCTGAACACAATAAAATAGTGGTACAGGAAGAATTGGGCAAGATACTGGACATAAGAGTAAAAGAGGAATCACCCAGTGATTGGTGCAGTCCCAATATGCTTGTTCCCAAGCCCGATGGGTCTATTCGATTCTGCATGGATTAACGAAAGATAAACGCTGTTTTGAAATGTTATGCCTATCCCCTATGCCTTGGGTGGATGAGCTGTCGGATTGGTTGGGCACTGCAATTTATTTTTCAATGGTGGATTTAACCAAGTGCTGCTGGCAGATTCTCTTGTCTCCAGAGTGCAAGGAAAAATCCGCTTTTTCCACTCCGTTCAGATTGCACCAATTTGTTACACTCCCGTTCGGGCTGCATGGGGCTTCGGCTACCTTGTAGCATCTGATGGACAGGCTGTTTAGACCGCAAAACCAAAAAACAAGAGAGGTCATTCCAGGGGCTAGCGAATTATCAAACTATCATCGGTTTATCCCAGATTGTTCTAGTCTTGCGAGCTCCTTGACGGACCTCACTCAAAAGGGCGCCTGAGATATGATTGATGGAGCAGTGCCAGGTGGCATTAATGAAAAGTGTGCTTATGTGGCGATCCTCTCTTGATTAGCCCTAACTTCTCTAGACCTTCTCCTGCAGACCGATACCTCGAATAGGGGACTGGGGGCCATGTTGTCCCAGGAGGTGGAGGGGGAGGAGGGACCGGTCCTTTACACCAGTCACCACAGTGGAAGACAAAAACAGGATCAATAAGCTGATCAAAAGGGCTGGGTCTGTGATCGGCCTGATCCCAGATTCACTTGAGGTCACTCGTGAACAGTAAGTAAGGGCCAATCTGCAGACGGTCCTGTTTTATGAAGGCTACCCATTATAGGGAGTTGTTAATGATCTTAGAAGTTCATTCAGTGAGCGATTAGTGATGTCCTCGCTGTTCTACTGAGTATCTCAGAAGGTCCTTTGTTCCAGCAGTGGTAATTATCACACTTTTATGTGATGTGAATGTAATGTTTGTATGTGTTGTGTATGTGGTGATGTGGTAGCAAATGAGTTTCCCCCATGAAGGATAAAGGTATCTATTTTAGAATCCCTGTTTATATCAAGCATATTTTTCCCACGTCTAATTTACAGGCTTCCATTGGTACATGTGCTCTCTCCTTGTACTGTATGTGGTGCTGCTGTGAACAGACTCAGTCATTCTTTTTCATCAGAGGAATCATTCAAGGAGAACCTGTTTAAAGTTTAGTTTAGGAACTGTCTGCGCTGGGTCCTCCAGATCTGTCAAATCAGATCACTCTTTCTAAGGAAAAGTCTTTAAACTGGCTCCTCACATGTCTTATGTAAGCCCACAGCTGTCTTCTTCATGTGAACTTATATTTCATGGTTTTAAGCATTCAGGAAGTAAACATAAACAGAGGAGTCCTCAGAGAGCATTCTCATGTTTGATGTCATGTGTTCTATCATATGAATCACCATTCGGAGTGCACTGCAGTCTGTCTTTGTATTAAAAATATATCCACATGCTCAATTATACTTTTATGACTTTGTGACTTATGTTTAATGAAGGCTATTTTCTCATTCTTCAGGACTGCTTACTCAGCTTTCTTACCCTTCAGAGACAGTAGCCATGATTCATTAGGTGTGTATTGTGTTTGACTTTGACTTCCAATTGCATGAAAGTGTCACCATTTGCCAAATTCACCAGTCACTACATCTACATCAGCATATTTTATTTGTGTTGTTTGACCTTCTTGATTATAAGATGTCTGTGCTATGGTTCTCTTCCTTGATGTTGGGACCTGCCATATTTGCTTGCTTCTGTGCCAAATTACCTACTTATTAGAGTTGAAACAAAATTAATGCCCATTTGGAATTTTCATCACTTGAGTTGCTGTATGTGCTTTGTGAGATTCCTTTCAATGTTTGTCATAATAAAAATATAATATTCTATCTATTCTAAGACTGCCCAATTAACAAAATCAGAAGTGCAATTTAACTAATTAAGGAATCATATGTAGTAAAAGCCTCTCACAAAAGGGGTTACCAGGATTAAGACTGAGAATAATGTCTCAGGCAGAAATGATGACTACAAATTAGCCATGCAGGAAGTGGGCTGCTAATTTGAATTTAATAAACAAAGACATTATACAAAAACCCAACCTAATGCAATTAACCATGTGTTACTGAGTCTTTATTTCTCATGGAAAGTGGCAACTAATGACAATCTACTCTCCCGTGGTTTAGTCTATTCTTATTCTTGTTTTGAGAACCAGTCGTGTGCAGAATATGAATGATAGCAGCATCATGTAATATTGTATGCATTTCTCAATATCTACATACATCAAGATAAGACTAATGGAAAAATGCATATTCCAGGGTTTGGTAATTTGTTTGAGTGGCTTTAAATGTGACCCTGATTGGAGTGTTAATGTTTCAATGACAAACTTGTCTCAACACTAAAAAGCTCATTTAAGCTTCCAAGCAGAGCTAGAATGATCTTTGACCAGAGATAATTGCCATTGCACACAATTTTAATTAAGAAACCATGTCGGCTGAATATCTGTTTGAAGGCTGCAAAATTTATCAGCCAATTCAGATCATTTGAAGCAGCATGCCGATACAGGGTTTCCATTGCACTAACATACACTGGCACAGATGAATCCCTTCTGCTTAAATTCTTTCTATAAACAAAGAAACATGCCCAGAAGTATTAGCTGCCAATTATTGTTTTTCTGTCTTAATTTTGTTCATTTGGTGTTCCTGCACTATAGTATTAAATGGCATTTTTGGCATTTAGTGACTTCATATTTTTTTACACCTTGTAAAGAAAGGTGTAAGAGGTCTGTTGTGCATGTGCATACAGCCAGGAACACACATTCCATGCTGACATGACTAATGATTGTATGAATTCATTTATACAGCTGGGCAATTACTGAGGCCATTTGCAACCAAGCATATAAGAGAGGAGCCCACTGGAGAGTGAAACCTGCCACCTTTATGTCAATCTAATTATTTTTTACTTCACAAAACTGCCATTTTCATGTTGTCGTGTCTGCTCCCTTTGTTTCTTTGTTCTCTCGTGATTCCACAGATGAAGGAAGTGCATCACCTGCCTGACAGCCCTGTATCCTTGAAGATTAGCCCCCGGGGGATTAATTCAATAGAAGATTCGATAAAAAGCGACAGCCAGTGCTACATATGACCTCACCAGAGGTCATTCAGGAATGACCTGCAGACACGCCGGGCATGTAGCAGCCAAAGGCTTTGTTCTCCAATCACCTGTTAATGCTAGAAGGTGCTCACTCCTTCAATAGGCTCATTCTTGACCTTTGAACTCTGGAAAGCAGTTTGCGCAAGGAGCTCGCAATCATGATTTATTGATCGATAATATCATTGGCATTGTCAGCGTGGTTCAGATTGTGATTATAATTTCCTACTCCCAAATATTTTTATTTGGATGGTCAAAAGCAGAGCTCACAATGTGATATCATTAATCGGTATGTTTCCAGAGAGGAGGTTGGCCAGGTAGGTGAATTTATCCACAGCAGTTAAGTAAAGAGGTGCCTCTTAGGAGATGCATGAATCTGTGTAGAGTAAGATTTGTTCGTGAAAGTCCGATGAATAACTTTCAATTTCTTGGTGTTGTAGAAGCTGAATTAAAAGTTAATCATCAGTCTCCAGCCAGAAAGCCTTACTTTTAAAGGCCCGCATACTTTTGCTTTTCAGATGAGCTTTTCATATCATCCTGTAGCTTTTGATTTGTGTTGAATACTGATCCAAGTAAATCAATTGCAGTTTTGGTAGAAGTATGCATATTTAAAGATCTAACTGTTATTCCAAGCTGTTTGTAAAACGATGTCATCACATGATGTTTTTGCATAATTATTGGATGACGTTGCTAATTGTTAACACTGTAGGCGAAAGGGGGCGGGGGGATTTGACTCTGGGGGACTACATCACTGCTCTTTGCAAATGTGAGTGTTTTAGATGCTAAAACCAGGAGGAGAACGCTGATGCATGTGAGAGGGGTGCGTGGGGGTTGGACCCAAAATGCACGACTCAGAAACAATAGTTAAATAAAGTCCCGTTAGGGCTTTATTCGGGACGAGTCCCAGGAGCGTAGTCAACACAAGCAAAGTCCATACACGAAGATCCAGCCAAACAAATATAAAACAAACAAAAAGCACGGTGCCGAGGGAAGAGGCAATCTCGTAGTCGGTAGACGTGCAGGGAGGTCCGGTAGCAGGAGAGCAGTCAGCGGGGCAGATGAACAGGCGGACGGCAGGCAGAGGCGTAGTCGTGGGCGAAGCGGGAGTCGAAACCATGAAACAATCAGCGGGGCAAAAGTACAAAAACGGTAGGCGAGGACGTAGTCAAAAAACAAACAGTGGTCAACAAAACAGAAATCAATGGACGATGGTCGATAACAGGCTTGGATCGTAACGTGTAAACAAACAGTGGTAATGCTCAAGAGTTGCGTAGTTCGACTAGAGGCAGACAATTTCGCAGTGAACAGTAGCGCGACTGGGCTATAAATGCGGGTGTAGACAGGTGCAGACAATTAGTTAGAGCGTAGCAAGGAAATGGAAAACAGGTGCGATGGATGACAAGTTAAACAAGGAGATTAGTAATCGTTAGTAATAAACCTATCCTGCCCTAGCATTAGTAAATTAGTAAATGACGTAAGGTAACATGAACACATGATTAGTTTGTTAGTCTCTACCCAATCCTGATCTAGCGTTAGTAGTTTTAGTAAATAGACAAATGGAAACACTTAGGGAGTGAATGACAGAAAGAGAGAGAGAGAGAGAGAAAAGGCGGAACGCAAGGTTTGCGGAAAAACATGTAAAAGTGTATGCATAACAACGACCAGTTAACGTAACAATAAACATGCATCAAAACATAACACAAAGCGAAACTAAGACGATAATCACTCAACATAACCAGGTAATATAATCGTACGAAAACATAACTAGACATGACAAGAAAATAAATCGTAACGAGACATAACTAAACATGACAAGAAAATAAATCGTAACGAAACATAACTAAACAACATGACGAACCTAGACAACATAATACATGATAAGACACTACGTGACTAAGACAACATAAATAAACATAAATAAACATAAAACTTGGCGAGACAGACCTGAAACGTGACAGCATGTAATGTAAACCATGTTCCGAACAGACACGGGGAAGCAGCTGCTTCCATCAAAGGTTGGAAACTACTGGTAGTTTTTCTCCTGAGGAATGTGGTTTATGATTATGGTTGCTTATTGACTATCTCAGACACTAAAACACAATTGATTGATGTGAATTGCACCAATAATTATAGAGATAATGAATAACTCTATAACTGCACAACTTCCCCGTGTTCGGAAGACTATTTTAGCTCATGATGGTCTGAACACTGCCATATAATGATGTTTCCATCTCTCCTGTATCTGAAAAGAATACTCTACCTTCCTTTCCAAAAGGCATTCTGCCACACCAAAATGCACAGAATGCCGAATCACACAACTCCAGGTTCCTCTATTGGTCACAAAGAACTCTCCTTGAGACTCTCAGGAGAGACCATCATTCTAACGTAATGAAGTCTAATGCATTACAGTGCCTTTGTTCCCTTCTCATTAAATGCAGGGATTTTTGATTAAGCTAACAAAACAGTTGCAAAACTGGATGTAATTTTAAACATTTGTTAATATGACAAAAACATTTTTACATATAATGCATAGAAGCAATACTATCAAGTGATATGCAATCTAAACAGCCACGACAGAAATGGGATCATTATTTAAAATGGCAGGCTTAATCATGCACAACACGAGCTGTGCCAGTAAGAATTACGGTAATAATCATGTTGTGCTGAGAAAGGGGGATGATGTAAACTTCGACTTGGCCTGGATGACTAACAGCTGTGGGAGGACAGGACTGATATTATGTGGACGATGTGACAAAAGTCAGGCGTAACTCCCAAGGTTTGTCGCTGCAATTAATCTTATGCCACCCAAACAAAGACCTACTCTGAAAAACAACTCTTATTTTCAGTCGCTTAAAATCCCCCCAGTTTGCATCATAAAAACAGTTTTCCTTTTGGCTTAATTTGCACTTTCAAACCCTGAAGGCAGCACAGTTTTGAATGAGTTATTTTACTTGCTGGTTAAATAAAAAAAGTTATTCAAGTCACACTGGATAAGGGAGTATGCTGTATACCCACATACATCACCAAATACAAATAAGTGTGCATATAAAAGAAATACAGCTGGATATGTACTTAAGAAGACATGTTAAATACCTTTCTCAAGGGTACAATGATAGTTTCCCACAAGGAAATCAAACCTCAATTTTCAGTTTCCAAACTATTATGCTACACAAAATGACTTCCCATTAGCTAGAATGGGTGGTACTGTAGTTTACCATGAGAACTGTGTTCTCATTTCTCTGAATTTCTCAAATTTCACATCTTTATTATTTTCATATCTTGAAATAACAACCGGTTACTTGTGATGAACTACACATTTGAAAACAATTCAGATCAAGTCCCTTAGCTTCACAGTCACTAAGGACATGCCCTACTTATCTTTAAAAAATATGAGATGAGATACTATGTTTGAGCACATATAAAGTTGGTCATAAAAAGGTTGATTATTAGGAATGTATTGCATGGATTCTCTTGTGATGACAAGGAAGATGTGCTGTCCACAGTCTCAAAGGATCTCCATGGAAACAGCACCAGGTGGTCCCCTGCCCCCTCCCAAAGCATTGCACCCACTCAGTCACCCAACATTATCAGGCTCGACCCTTGTGAACGTGGGAAATGGCCACATGCAGAGACATCACAAGAACAAATGAAGCCAAATCAGAAAACCAGTTAGACATGAACGAGACATCTACAATACAGCTAGTTGAAAATGAAAAAAAAAGCATATCCAAATTATACATGGTAGAAGATATGCCAACACCTTATACAATAATGTACCACCAAAGCACATTTTAAAAATAAATTTGCCAGTTTATTTGGCTACATCTGATGCCATCTGATGCCATCCTCCTCAGCTTCCATTTACCCCGATACAGGAGCAGCCATAAAATCCCCCAGTCATTTGCTCGCATCTGACACTTAGCGAGCCGTTAATGCCCACCTCCACCAGAACATATTTCACCGTGAGGCTCTGCTGACAGGCGAATGGAGTGGAAAGGAAGTGCGGAGGGGAGCAGTTGCTGTCGCTAATTGTTTTATAGCGAATCACTCTCTTGGGAGGTTCAGACAAGCAAGCTTCCATGTAAAGGGAAAGACTTGCCCACATATTTTTCATCTGCATTAGATGTAATTACAGCAACATCACAATGGTGTCACTTTTGACAACTGCTGAGCTGAAATTGTGAAGGACACTGTTATTCGAGGAATGAGATATTACTTTGAACTACAGGATGGGTTTATCTGTCCTCTTTTTAGTAAACAATAGAACAGCTCATGGTCCTTGAGGGTGGAGACCTGCTGGTTTTCCTCCCTCTCTTTAACCTGGGAGTCTGGTGTGAAGACAGTTTGGCCAACCAGTACCACTAATTACCTGGGAGAAAAGAAAACCAGGTCTGGATTTGGATTCGAGGGCCAGAATTGATTATCCTTGCAGTAGTGCTTCAAGTAGGCTGCAATCTATTTCATTTAAAAATCCACATCTTCCAGGTCCTTCACGTGGGAGTAACTCTGCTACCCCTTGCCTTCAGTGACCTGCAATGACCTGAAAATGTTTACTGAAGTACACATGACAGTATTTTTTGCATAGTGGATAAGAAAATTGGATTGTAACTAAGGTTATTTTATCGGGGCATGAAAAATCACTAGCAACAGCCTAACTCCTAACTTGGGGGCAGGTCTACTGGTATGTTTGCCTGAGAAAATTAAGTCTGGAGTCATGGTCATCTTAAAAGAAACAAAATAAATAAACTGCTTTGTGATTGAGTGACAGAGTTGGAGGATTCAAGGTGGCCTCTGTGTTTTTGATAAAGTGAGCTCTCCTGATGTAAAAAATAACTTCTATTCATTGCTATCTCCAGTCATGCTCAGGCATGTGCAGCAGACTGCATCTCTGCCACGCTAGGTGAACCAACCTCAGTGATAACCATTTTTTAAGCAAAAATGTTACAGTCACAGTGATTTGTTTCTTCCATTAGTAGTACTCGGAATTCAGCCTGTTCCAATTTTAATGCATTTAGTAACAGGTTTCAGATTCTTTCCACTACTCCTCTGTTGCCAAAAGTGCTACAGCAATTTTGCAAGTGTGATTTATTCATCTCGGATGAATAAATTGAGAACAATTGCTTTATGTAAGTTAATTTAAGATTCCAGTCCTCTGTCATTTGTTAAAGCTTCAACAGTAAGCTGCAGATAATACCATGCAAAATAAAAACCAACCAACAGTGAACCCTGGACAATGTCCCTGCCTGGAATTACACAAAAGAAATATGTGCACAAATACAGCTAATACTCATGCTTCTTTTCTAGATTAGCAGTTTTCTCCAATACCAGTCTGGCTAGGAATAGCCGCCTTGGTCAGAACAGAACCGCCTCCAAGTGGCAGCATGAGGGTTTCCAGATGGCAGGCGTCGTCTGATCACTGAGGCCTGTCAGCCCCACAGTGTTTCACTAAATCCTCAAGCGTGTGGGACAGCTTTGTATCGTGGTAGGTTGGAAACAATAGCTGTTTTAAAGAGAGCTCAACTCCATTTACTGAAACTTTAATTGTGAAATGGCTCATATTCTAGAACATTTCTGATGCTTTTATTTATGGCAGAGGTGGAAAGTCAGAAAGTAAAATTCCTGCCATGTGTTGCTTCCACCCATTAACTGAGCCAGCTGTTTCACTAATTAAGTCTATCTCCCAGAACAAAATACTGGGGAGGACCTGTACTTTCTGAACCTGGGTTGCCCACCTCTGCTATGAATAGTATCTGAAAAATGCCACAAAACATGTAAATATGTTAAGGTATGGCTACACAACGTATGGGGCAAAATTGTACCTCTGAAACAGGTATACCGTCCCTGACTTGAACTCTGTGCTTCAAGATGGGCTGTTCAAATGTTATGAGAACTAATAATATGATATGCTTTACTAGGTACTTGGTATACTGCACTGGTAAATTTAACAGGATACAAAGACCATAACTCTATCAACAATGTTTGAAAATGTAACTTCAAAAGAGGACCACAAACATTAATCTTTCCATAGTTTAACCAAGTGGACGAGATAATTGCATGCAGAGGAAATGTACAGTTCAGTATGACACTGTGGTGCACAGGAAATACAGCCATAATGAACATCAAGGAGCAGCATGCGATTGTAACTGCATGAGAAGACATCTTTATGGGACAAGGGTCTACATTACTATAAACATCAATGGATGTACTGTAGCAGGGTAAGTAGTCCTATACTTCTCTTATTGAAACTAACGAAATGGCATGTAAATATGTCATTCTCGAGGTCACAAATAGACTGCTTTATGGAATCTGCTGTAACTGGTTCCATATTTGGAAGGGGAGACATTAGCTCACCCGGTCGTCTAGAAGCCGGAAAGGTTGCCGGTTCGATCCCCCACCTGGGTGTGTCGAAGTGTCTCTGAAGAAGACACCTAACCCTCCCGACGAGCTGATAGGTAACTTGCATTGCAGCCTATCGCCGTTGGTGTAAGAGTGTGTGTGAATGGGTGAATGAGAAGCATCAACTGTAAAGCACCTTGGATAAAAGCGCAATTTAAATGCAGTCCGTCTACCATAACCTTTAAAACTGAAAGGTGGAAAGGAATGAATGTGTACTTTTTTAAAAAGCTGTGTAAAATGCAATTATACACATTTTTGTATGTGACCCCCACCTGTCCCCCCAGCAGCCCGATGCCACCCTTTCCCTGTACTGCACTGCCAACATTGGCCCAATGTCAAGGCATTTGGGTATGTCCCTCTATAGCCATCTGCCTCAGCTTTTCCCACCTCTGATAGCTGTCCAAAGGATGAAGAGGCCTAGTACCTGCTGTGGCATCCTGCCCCCTACACCCCTCTGCCATTGGCTGCCCACTGCGCAATATGCACCAATCACCAAACTCAGGGCCCTCCATGTGTCCATTTCATAGCCAGTATTACGCTTGTATTATGGCACAGTTTAACATCCACAGCCATTGCACCAAGACATACAAAGCCACCAAAACCCAGAAAGACACAGATGGGCCAGGCAGTCATAATTTAGCCAGGGGATTAAAAAACTGCAGTTTAAAATGAAAAGAACAAAGAAGAGAGGACTGCCTGGTCAGCAAATCAAAATGAACAGCAGTGGGAACATAAACATAAAGAACATGAAGATAAAGTGAGAAGATAAGGCTGCCAGCCTGTAATGCAACACTAAATAAATATAAAGTAACAAAATCGTAAACAAAGACAAAGCAAGCCAAAAAAGAACCCAGCAGCTGCTCTGCCAAACTTGCATGGCCAGGAGCAGTGGGTCAGAGCATACACCATGGAACTGATGCTCCTTCCAATGACCTACACCTGACCTGGGCTCAAGATAGTCTGCTGTGAACAATGTTTGCAGCAAACAGTTACTGTTGAACGATTTTAAATGAACATTCCTTTTAGTTCACCACCAACATCTTTTTAATACAAATTAATGTGACTTAGATCTAACCAGATATGCCATATAGCAATTTGTTGCTTACCTGTGATTATTTTGAAAGGTAAGAACAAATATTGCATTGCTTATAGTGTATTATAACAGCGAGATAATTGTAAACTTTTGTTCCTTCTCTTTTTCTCCCCTCAGGAGCCATTTTTGTTTGCCGCACACTACATTTTCAAACCTTTTCAAACTATTTGCCAACGTTAGCTAATGTTTGTGCCAAACAGAAAAAAGTTTGAATATGCTATTGAACGTTAGCTAACATTTGTCGTCTTTAATGCAGGCTTTAACTGCAGAGA
Organism: Conger conger; assembly: GCF_963514075.1. Lineage (NCBI taxonomy): Eukaryota > Metazoa > Chordata > Actinopteri > Anguilliformes > Congridae > Conger > Conger conger. The sequence goes on from NC_083762.1 coordinate 59,737,911, forward strand.
AGCACAAGAACCCCACCCAGCCCACTTAAAGCTCCCCCCCCCAAGGCGCATGAACCCCACCCAGCTTATTTAAAGCCAGACCCCCAGGGTGTAACAGATTGTTCAGCTGGAGACTTCCATCTGATCGATCAGGTGATATGCTGGAGAGGGCTTCAGGCTTCAGGCTCCTGGGCCTGTGAAGGCTTTGCTGTTCCCCCTCTCTGCGGTAGTTACAGAAAGCCCATCAATGTGCCAGTGAGAACAGCTGTGTTCGTAAGCGGCCCTAATAAACTTAATCCATCTAATAAACAGCTCAGCCTTTCTGCTCACTTCTTCAAAACGCAATGCATTCAGCCTTCCATGCCCTATGCACAATGTTGGACTGTATATTTGTGTTTCATTTCAGATCCCTCTTACAAAATAGATTTCTATCTCATTGTGGTTTTCCTGGTTAGATAAATAAACATTTTAAATAAATTCAATTTATGTTTCAGGGTGGCATATCTGTTCTGGAACTGGATTAAAAGAAAATGCAGGTTTTAGCTAATCCGGGACGGGCTCTGCTGTTGTGCCTTCAAGCAAGATTCTTGGCCTGAATTTCATCCGCAATCAAAATAAACTGTCAAAATTGATAAACATCTGATATGAGTCATGCAAGTCAACCTGTATCAGATAAACAAAAGGACTCCAATGCAACCTCTCAGTTTACAAAAATGCCTTATCAGCAGCACACAGTCTATCTCTGTTTGTTTGCCGCAAACACACTTGCTGTGGACTGGTAATTTATTTAGATTTAGCTGGAGGACAAACAGACCCCCGCTATCACTCATGGGCGAAAAGCTGTTATTATCTGCATAACAGTCTGCATGGTGGGGGAGACATTAAAGGGTGTGAGCTGAGTCAATGGAGACACTGGCAGGAGAGCAGCGAGAGGCAGAATTGTTGACTGTATTTAAATGACAAGAACAAATGCAAGATTTCAATTGCACAAACAGCAATTTCGCCTCTGTGAATTAGGTCTGTCAGTCAGTTTCATTTAACTCTACAAATAATTCATAACATTTACCTGTTTTTTTGGCCACTGCATGAAGTAGCATTTATTTTAAAAGAATACAGACGTACTCTTTATATGAAAAATAGAAAAAATATTATGTACACGCATCATAATACATTGGTGAAACATATTACAAATGGGCCAAAATAAATAATTTCCCATATAATTACAATTCTATTCTTGGAAATAACACAAACAACCTCTGAGGACACCTACAGTATAATAGTCCCTTTCAATTATTCACAGAACAATGCAATTTCCTGACCACAAAACCAATTATTTTAATCGGTCTTGTCACTCAGCCAGGTACCATACGAGGTGTTCATAGTGAGGGTGTTTTTTTTTTCAAATGGTGGTAAATGAGTGGTGTGTTGTCGTAGAGAACGCTTGGGGGATAAAAGCGAAGACCTCTGATGGAACGGAGCATGCATTTTCACTGTCCAGGGGATTCTGTTTATCCTAAAACAAGGCTGAACTCAGCTATAATTAGATGGTATTATACTGCACTGGGTTTGTGAATGTGGCTTTTTACATACTGTAGAGTGATGTGAAGTGTCTATTCAGTCATTCAGTTTGTTGTGTAAAGTGTTTATTTGGTTCAGGAAAGTGTTGATTCTACCGTATTCTGGTTAATTCGTAGATTTTGTCATAAATCGTCTGGATAAAATAATATAATGTAATAATCTAATATTATCAATTCAAAGTAATAACCTGTATATTGTTGAGAGTATACAGTGTGTGACACTGTCATGATGATTCTTTACAGAAACAGGAAATCTAATTAGTAAAGCCCAAGTCTGAACTGCCAAAAATCCAGTCGATGTGGTAAAACAAAGCTGTTATGTGGTCTGGTTTTAATTCAAGGGTATGGTTCAGACTCTATGGGAGACTACTGTTATACTCATAGCTAAGACCTGGTTTACATATTATCCAATTATGGTATTTAATGACAGGTTAAGTTCTTTCTGCAAGGGTATGACAACAGAGTCAGGCCCTGTAGTAAAGCCAGCAGCCTGTCTTACTGTGCCTAAAAGTGTTCTATCCAATGTCAACCATTTTGAACAGTGAAAACCTTCTGGGAACAAAGGAGGCAGTAGGTCCTGATTGGAGAAGACGCATTTAAAATGATTTGAAGGGCGATAACAGTGCACAATCTGTGTCACCAACACACTCGGGATTTACAGAAAATCATAGAAAGAGATAAAAGCCATGTGTTTCATGTTACGAGGTTTGCTTGTCTGTTTCTCTGCAAAGCCTTGTGTTCTCGAACACAACTGAACTGACTTTGTGAGATGTGCATGTCAGCTAATTATAGTATAATGATTATGGAAGTGGGCTTCTAACTCAAAGGTTGCGAGTTCAATTCCCAGCTGCCATTGTACCCTTGAGCAAGGTACTTAACCAGAACTTCTTCCGTAAAATGTGCATTGTATGTAAAAATCTGGATAAATCTGTGAGTTAAGGAGAGTGTCTGCTAAATAGTAAATTGTGTTAAAACTAAAACAATTATCATTGTTATTTGCCAGGCCATACTGAGACCGTTTGTGGGTGGACACTTAATTATTGCTTAATGTGGTTGGTCAAGAAAAACATTGACCAGTCCACTCCTATTTGGAGCAATATGCACCAATTTCTTTTTATACACTCCACTTGTACTGCTGAATATTTTATTGAAACAATTCAGGTTACAAAAGCAGTGCCACACCTGGAAATCAAACCTACAACTATTGAGTTACAAACAGTCTAACCATTATACCACCATACCACCCCATTCAGCATGAAGGAGTGCTCTCGAGGCGATCAGTTGTTTTATGAGTTTGACAGAATAATCGCTAGAGGACCGGCATACTGGTGATCTATGTTATCACTGCTGTCAGCCCTGTATTGAGGCCAAAGCATCTCTCTAAGACCTCACCACTCTGGAATCTGCTGTGGTGGCCATGTTTTCCTCCTCTGATTCTTCTCTGGGTGGAGGAAATAGACCTCGGCTCAGATCGATTTAGAATCCAGCAGGCCCCAAAAAACTTCAATTTAAGTTTTTTACACCATCTTAATATGTCAGTGGCACCTTGACTGTTGAATATCCTGAAGTCGTGCAGGTATCCCATAGAGAATCAGGAGCTCTGGGCATCTGTCGAATACTGAGAGCGCTCTGTGCTGTATTCACTGTTCTTTCTCATCTGGGCATAATCCAAATGCTAAAGCACAGCTGTGATGCTTCACTCTGCACTTCCTTCAGCTTGATAAATACACAACCCAAATTTATTACTCAGCGCACAGTAACAGTGAAGCAGATGTCTAAAGCTTATATGCCTGTTCAATGGATTGCAATAGCACTCAGCAAGTGCTATTGTACACAGTTCTGAACAGCCATTTTTTCAATGGTCTTAGATCTATACACAAGACCTGCTCACTCTCTATGCTTTTTCAGTCCAGAGCTTTTTCAGTTCAGAACCTGCTGTGGTTTCATGTTGCACCATGACTGGTAAATTTACATTTACATTTACTTTTTAGTCACTTAGCAGACGCTTTTAATCCAAAGCGATTTACAAGTGCATAGGTTCTTCAGTTGAAGTTAAACACATCAAATCCATAAATAGCAAAACACACATGAAGAGCTGTTCTAAGGAGGATATTGGAAGGGGGAAGGGGTTAATCGGGAGGGAGGACTGCTTTTTTAATATAGGGTGTACAAGAGGGATATCGGAAGGGGGGGGGGGGTGTTAATCAGGAGGGAGGACTAAGGAATAGTCTGAAAAGGTGTCTTTTTAGTCTGCGTTGAAATATAGGGAGGGATTCTGCTGTCCTAACAGTGGTAGGCAAGTAATGCCACCACTGAAGAACCAGAATGGAAAAAGGCGTTAATGTGCAGCTCAACCACCTGGTGCTCATAATGAGGGGACCACAAGGCAACCAGAGCTGGCACACCAGAGTGGTCTTGCTGAGGTATTAACATACTGTATGTTAGTTTTCTTATTCGAGAAAAGACATAAGCTTTTGAAGATACATATAGTGTACATGAAAGAGAGTTGCTGGACAAATGCAAAGTATACACCAAGTAAAGGTGCCAACACTGATGTATGAACATCAAACTTGAGCTATTCTGTATCAACTTTGAAAATGATCAGCTCCTGTGAGATTGGCACTCAGACTGCAGACAAACCCCACCCCTAACAGAGTCTCATTACCCCTTCCCTTCCAACTGTCTGTGTGTTTCTGTTGAAAAGTGGGACATGCTGACAGTATCTCTCTTTTAGGAAACCTCCTCCATTATGAGCCGGCGGTGATGAGAATGAATGCGCTCCTCTGGGGAAATCAAGTGCAGGACCCTCTCCCTTCCTTTGCCTCAGAAGAGCATTGTGTGTCAGGTATTCTCCAGAAACCACCAAGCATCTCATATCCTCTTAAGCTCAAAGAGAGAGGAGAGTACATTAAACTCTGCCCGGAAGCGCTGAATACCATTACGGAAAAGCTGTTTATCAATTCCATCAATGACACAATCGCTGCTGACCCTACCCACAGGGGGCTGTTCTTGACAATAGCGGCAGAGGAAGGAGCAACCTCCATCTCTTAATGGAGCGTAGAGACTCATCGAGATGCACTGCCCCTGGCTCTGGTGGGATGCATTTTGGAGGACGGGTTCCGTCGAGTGCCATTTTGCGGCTGCTGTCCCCAGATAGGACCAGTGCACACCTCAGCACTCCGAGGTGAGCTCGAGGGAACAGCTGTCACTTAGAGGAAACTGTGAGGGTGCAATTTATCTATTAAAAGCACTTACTCGCTTCCCTCCGGACTAAATTCAGGACCAACCTGGTGACCTGGTTGCTTTGTAGTGACCATGTGTGATTTATTCAGACTCTACTGTTGTTATTACAAAACAAAAAGATAAATAACCTTCTTGTCCGGCTTTATTTGCTTGGTTTTGTCCTTTTTCAGTCTTTAGTGCAAAAAAACCCAAAAAAACAATGCATATGTTCTGTCTGAGAAACAGGGTTTGTCAACCGCTCATAAAAAGGGTAAATGGAAGATGGTGGGCATGGTCTTTGTGTTGATACAATTGCTCTAAACCCAGTTTGAGCACGTGTACAAGAGGTCCGTGAAGGAAATGTCATTGTATTGATTTAGTGTTTCCTCCGAGGGTGGCTTCTACGAGAAGAGGAACCATTCTCACAGAGTTTCCGGGGGCATTGATCATCTTGTATCACATTATGTCTGCAGGCACTCCCAGAGTGCAACAACTGAAGATTAAAATGTACGAGTGCTAAAGCTTCCTTGATCACATTCATTTTAGGCCGTGACAAACAGTGATCTCAGTTCCCCTTCTGCTGTGATCTCACTTTGACAAGGGCTAACGTACTGAGACAGGGTACAAAATTTGCTTTTGTTGGTTTAAAGTAGTGTACTGTATCTGTGTCATGCACCTGTGATATATAAATCTCAAATGAACTTCAATTTGGACATGCATGCGCTTTACTATTCCCCTGTCTTGTGAATGTGGCCAATAGCATCCATGTCCCACTAAATATGGTTGTATTTCAACATTTCTTGCATACTTCATGCCTAAAATTGATTAAATGCTATTCTTAACCTCCGGAGATCTTGCGTCCTCAAACGAGAACATTCAATTTTGGCTTCCCTGGCCTCTGTACAGTATTTCTCTTAATATAAGGGGCATTCGATTAAAATTTAATAAAAGATATTTTTGATAATTATTTCACTGCAACATGATTTCATAAATAGGTAGGTAGTCATGGTTTTCTTCTAAAGCCAGTATTTAAGATACAATTAGATCAGAAAAGACAATTTTATGAATGAGTCCTCATGTGTTCAAAATTTATTTTTTGTTTGCAAATTGTATTTATTTGTCTTGTTTTTTTTTCAGCTGGTTGGAGGGGGTTGGGGTTTTGTGGATGTGGGTGAGAATCCGGGAGTGGTCTACCGACTTTGTCATGGTATTGGTAGGGAGTGATGGAGGGTACAGTAATCACACTGGAGTCCACTTATTAGTGTTTAGGATGCAGAATGTACTATACTTGGGGAAAAGGATTTGGACAGAATCATTACCATTCAAATGCTGTTAAACCATCTGCATGTAATAACAAAGCACTCTGTTTCTTTGGCTCTGTCAAAACATGAATTATTCACATTCCTGCCGCGTAAGATTTTTTCCCCTTTTCCTTTTCAGGCTAATCAAATAGGAAATAAAAGACATTTGTATCCCTTGGCCTCAAGGTAAAATGTTTGGATAAGACTGGTGACATGAAATTATTTGTTAGTTCTTCAAAAAGACTTTTAAAAGGTTCTGTCTACTGACAAAAACATTGAAAAGCATGACAGTCTTAAAAGAAAAGATAAAAAGGGTGGTGATTATTTGAACATTTCCCAGTCTAGCACTTTCAAAACACTCTCCACACATTGAAAGCATCATTAACTGTGATTTTGAAAATGTTTTTAAATACTTTGGTAACACTTTACAATAAGGTCACTTGAATTGACATTAAGAAATGAATGACGTACAAATACATTAAGTGTGAAATGTATTACTAATTTTCATTAGTAAATGTATTTATTAACTCCTAACTAATGTATTAGTTACATGACTATTTATACATTAGCAAACCATAGGATAAACATATAATTAGTTAACCATTAACAGATACCATTAACTGGTTTTTGTTACAATATGAATTGGCATGAACTAATGTAGTGGTTAGTATGTACAAGTAATTAATGATGTGAACAAAGCTGAACAGCGTAACTTGTTAGGAGTTAGATAGTTAACAACTGCATTAGCTCATGCCAATTAATGTAGCCTTATTGTGAAGTGTTTAATATTTAATTTAATATTGTCCTCTGTGGTACATTGATGTAAAACATCTGACATAGCTGTTCCTGATTTACTAATGTGACTTAGAATCCCATTACCGTGTATGTCAAGGGCTTATCACTCCTATATGTACCTTAATATAAAAGATCTATAAGATCTACAGGTGTAATGGGAGCACTCATAGCCTCATTTAGTATTATGTATTTCTTTATTATTATTATTATTTTATTTTTTTATGTGCTGCTCCTCTTGAAGCCAGAATTGTTCTGAGAGGGATTAAAGGATGTGACCCAAATGTGTTTTTTGTAAGATACACATTATCATCAAAAAGAAAAAAGGATGAGGGAAAAAAAAACTGCAATGCAGCAGCATCATTTTCCGTTTGCCCCAAAATGGCTTATTCAGTTCAATGCTGTCATGGAAAATATAAGAGGATTTACAAAGTTTTTGCATTTCTGTTTAATAGAGAAATATTTGAACTGCTGAGGGGAAGGGAAGATAGGAGGGGCTAATGGCTTAGTGGGAATATAGAATGAGATGATTGGGAGGTGTCTGCAATATAAGATCGGATGTCGGAAATATATTGGGCACTGATTGAAAGACCAGGAGGTAAGAATCTGAACTTAAAGAAAATGGGAAAAGTTACAGCTAGCATGGCATTGTACCTTATCAGTAGATAGAACATTGAAATGTGTTTTACAAGTGTAATAATTATTAATAACTATAACCATAACTCGACAACTATAAATAATATATATGGATTTCAAAATTAAGATATAGACCAAGGGCTCCCAAACTGTGAGTCGGGACCCAATGTTGGGCTGCTTGATTTCAGGATTGCTTCGCCTGAAAATCTTTAAAAAGATAAAATTGAATTTTTGTAGGCCACAACATGTTTAACATTGCAACAACCCAACTATAATAAAGCAATGAGGCAGGAGAGGCTGTGGTACATTTCCAGTATAGTCAAGGCTGAAGGGTGTTGTTAGGTACAAGATGTGTGTGGGTGGGGTGTTGGAGTCATGTACATTTGGGGTCACATCAGAAAAATGTTTTGGAACCCCTGATATAGATCCTTTTTTAATTCAATAAACCATTTTTTAAAATGTTTATTTAAAATAGTGATATGTGGTTTTCTCCCCTGGATGAACCAGAATCAGACCTTGCCAGGAAACAGCCATAGAGATAGACAATGGGGTTTAGGGGAATGGCATTAAACATACACCCTCTCCACACTATATTCATTGTTTGTTTATGTGCAGTGGCATTCAGTTCAGAGAGATGAAAACCAGGACAGCTGAAAAGCATCTCCCTGCTTATGCTCGCTACAGCTTTAGGACAGCAGATTGGCTGCATCCCCAGATGAGTTTTCCTTTTCCCTGCGCACTTTATTTATTGAAGCGCAAACAAAACTTCTGTAACATAACATCTGCCTTCAGCAAGATTTTTTGTTTGTTTTCAAACAAACTCGTGTTCAGAATTAGTGCTTCTTTAGCAATGGAAATGCACACACTTTTTCGGCTTGTTAATAAACGGCTTCACATTCATTTCTTCTAGGCTTGGAGATTGTCTTGTTAGGATTACCACCCAGGAATTATGTTGACCTCTCTCACTGATTCTTAGTTTCTTACTTTTTGTTTTAATGTCTTCCTGGCAAAATGCCTTTCATCTCCAGGGATTTATGCAGAGGTCAAGAGTTTGTTTTCTCCTCAATGCTCTGAAATATATTGTCAGACATGTTTACATCCATCAGTGTATAACTGCTGCCCTTTCCTGGGCTACAGGGATGTGAGATCAGAGTCTTCTGGAATCTCTGTCAGTTCAGAGAGATGCGGTTTTCTCCCCCATGCAAACATGTTCTTAAATGTGTATTTAAATTCAACTCACCAAGTGAATTAAAGTAAATTTAACTTCTGAATTCGAAAAATGTAATACTTATGGAGAAACAGAATTTGTAGTCAAAATATACAAAGGACTTAAATATGCTGAAAAAAGATGAAAGATTAAACATTTTATTTAAATTAATTCCAACTTAACTACATATACATGACTATGTATGCCCAACTAATCCTTGTTATGATTTTTTGTTGCAACTTTTTTTTATCCTCCATGTTCTCAACAGCTCCATATTACAACTGAACTGTGAAAACATAATGGCATCCACAGAAGCACACACATTCCTGAAAATAGCCCAGGGGTTTGATCTAATGAGTCTGATATTTCTGACCCTGGAATAACCCTGGGAAGACATCCAGCCCTTAATGAAGAACAGCGCCCTAGCACTGTGACATACGTCACACACGAGCCTGAGATCTTCCGTGGCCCATGACTTCCTTCATTTCCTCAAGCATCGGCAGCCACGGAAAGATCTGGAATGAACAAAAAAGAAAATGCAGCTTTTTCCCATAGTTACCCCTGTCCTCAAGCTGTTGATGTCAAGGTCTTGCCTTTGACAAAACCCAAAAAAAACCCTCATGAAAGGGACAAGGAGGAAGACAGAACAATGAATGGATGTGTCCCACAACAACTGACCCAACCCTACTGCACCACCATTATAATGATGTCATGTGGGGGCAGGAGGGGGAGGAGGATGTGGTGATTGGAACTGACAGTTCATCCATATTCCCCCCAATTTTCTCCCCCCCCCCCCCCCCCCATCTTCACTTATGTAAGGATTTTTGCATGTGAGCGCAAGAACTGGCCTACATTTGCCACTGACCATTTCTGACATGCTATAAAATGGCAGCCTCTTCAAGAGACCTGGTGTAAACAGGGACTGAAACTGTGGGGGTTGGGGGCTTTTCCCAGGAATAAACACAAGACACATAAGCGTACCCAGTCTGCAGTCGATGTAAACAACTGTGTTTTTGTGGATTATCGCATTTTATGTGCAAATCATGACTAAAATCTCTTTCCTGTTTTAAGAAAATACAAAATATGCAGTAAAAGAGACAGTGAACAAGCCATTACTCATTTATAATTTCAGTAACAAGGAGCACTGTAATGCTTTTCTTCTCAATAGTTCTCAATGCATTCTGTTTTCTCATTGGTCTGTCTTAAAAATGTTGGTACAAGAATTTGAGTGTACCTTCAACATGTTCCAGAAATGCCCTCTTGAGGAAACGGTGTCCTGTCATTCGGCAAGTGTGAGCCACCCATGCACAGGGGGGCGGAGGTATAGCAGCAGAAGGATTTCATAAAGAGTATCTGCACAGTTCATAGGGAATTTTTCATTCCACTAAAACATTATTGATTTATGTGGCTAGGCCTTCACCATTTTGTGTAAAGAATACCTCAGTCCTTGTTCTATTTGAAACGGTTTTGTGCAGAGTAGGGCATAGCCTCCAGATAAGAGGAGGTTGAAGGTTGTTGGGGGGTCACAGTTACTGAAAGGCTCAATAAAACCAATGTGCTCTTCACACACCACGACTGCATAATTTACGATTTTGGGTATCGAATTGCTTATGCTGAGATGAAAAAGATATCTCAGGGGGTTGGGGTTTTTTTTACCGCGTGAGAGCAGAGGTAAGGACCAATGCTGACCTCTCTCTATTGACCCAAAGGTGGGTTCCTCAGTCGGTGCAGGACAAAGGACACAAAGGTCAAAATGAAGTAATCTGCTACTGACAGGGTGTCCACACACCACACGTTTCTATTTTTCTCACCTCCTCTATACTTGCTTACACACAGAAAATTAATTTGTCCTTCAAGTGCATGATGCATTTTCTCCCCTTTATTTTTGGAGCAAATTAGAGCAAGATCTCGGTAGCATTAATAACGGCTCAACGGACAATGAGCTACGAAGCACAGCATCAGCTCTCATCCATCACTACTGCCAGTGTAGCAGCTTTGTTGCTGTATTTATTGACTTTCCAGATTCTCACTGTGACTTGTTTTATTTTCTGAAATTAACTAGTAGCAAACCTTCAGTTGGTTCTAAGACCGTATTTGGAGAGTTAGGAGATTAAAATGGTGTGGTTCTCCTTGTGTGTATGTATGTATAGCTTGTGCTGCTCACAACCTAACTGCAAAATGGCACAGCAACTCAACAATTGAACCTCACTGTGGATGTAGCTTCTCTGTAAAACAAACAAGTGCAGTTTCTCAAATGGCCTGAAGAAGCCAAATGCCTTGAACCATTTAAATAAATTAAACTCTATTTTAGGACATAGTGTAAGAAGAGTCCTCAGATTTTGGGTCAGACAGCACGACGCATAAATGATTCTCCTGAGACCTTAGTTTGCCTCGTCAGCTGGTTTGCTTTGCTTAGAGTTCATCCTCATTTTTTAGATAAAGGGTAACAAACCTTACAAAACACTTCCGAGAACAGTTTGGAATTCAGGAAATGATAAATTATTTCACTGTTATGGCCTGCATTAGCTCCCCCAGCTGTTTATATTGAGGTTTGGAGTTCTCAAGCCTCACTTGCAAATCTTTCATCCTGCTTCAGACAATGTTATGAACATTGTTCAGACATTGCTAGGCAATAAATTGAACACCCCCCCCCCCCCCCATTGGACACCCCCACCCCCGCAGTTGTATCTTTAGAGATTTATTACACTCATAAACACATTATTGTTATTGTTTACATTGGATCAATAGACATATCAGAGAAACAATGCTGAGTAAATGTAAAATCACCGACAATAGAATAGATTTTTTTCTATTACTTATTTCTATTGCATGTTTAATATTACCACTAAAAATATAGCCTTGAGCAAATCCAGTTGACTACGCAGCCTTAACGATAAGGGTCAGTTTCATAATAGTATGGCTGTCTACAGCTCAATAAAAGCTATTGTGAGTCGGGGCCAGATTAATCTTAGGTTTATTTTTGTTTAATTGAACCAGTTTGCTTATGATGGAATCCAGGGAATTCAGTCTGATTTTCCTTGTGCTCCAGGATCTTGCACAACAGGAATGGTGTGCCGATTTTCCGCTAAGTGGCGGAAATGCCACCAAAGCTGGCTTGACTCCAGGAACTAGTAAATCCAAACTCGGATGCAACATTTCCTCCGCAGTGACTCCGTCCGCAGAGGGGAAATAGCCGGCCATCTTCCACTTCCCTTCTCTCAGGTCACATGACCTTGGTTGCTGGGATGCGTCATCAGGTTTATATGTTTGTATTGCTTTACTTTGCCCATTCTCATTCTTTCTGTTATATCAAACCTGGATTCTCAAGCTGATAGCAGATTTCTCATTGCTGGCTGACATTTAATATAATTTTTAAACAATACAGTATCGTGACAATGTCTTTCTGGCAAATTATGAATAGAGAGGAATTACTTGTGCCTGCTATCCTGCTCTTATTTATTTTTTTATTTTATTGCTTGATATTGTTGTTGCTAGCAGACTTTTCCTTTTCCTCTCATGGTTACTGTAACTGTATCGTCATTTGCCATTAACTGCTGTGACTGAAAAAAAAGACTGAAATGAAAAAGGGAATTTGTTTTCCTGGAAGTTTTGTGGAAATGTCATTCATTCATTCATTCATTATCCGTGACCCGTTTATCCTGAACAGGGTCTCAGGGGGCTGGAGCCTATCCCAGCATACATTGGGCGAAAGGCAGGAATACACCCTGGACAGGTCACCAGTCCATCGCAGGGCACACACACTATTCACTCATACACTCATACCTATGGGCAATTTAGACTCTCCAATCAGCCTAACCTGCATGTCTTTGGACTGTGGGAGGAAACCGGGGTACCTGTAGGAAACCCACGCAAACACGGGGAGAACGCAAACTCCGCACAGAGAGGCCCCGGCTGACGGGGATTCGAACCCAGGACCTCCTTGCTGTGAGGCAGCAGTGCTACCCACTGCACCATCCGTGCCACTGGAAATGTCATTATTCATAATTATTTAATAATTCATAATGTTAGCACGGTACAGCAAGTTTCAGGAGGTGTAACCATAGAAATCCTAAAATTGATTATGGATTGTAGATAACATCTGTTCTTTGCAACTGGCTGGCCATGGTAGTGCGTTAAAGAAAAAAAATCTCAAATCAAACAGTAATGCGACTGCAAGATAGTGAAAGCTTAACCTTAGAGATGTCAGAGATTTCAGATCAGATTGGCATTGCAACTGTAAAGAAGATAAAACACAGTAGAGATCAGCCTGGCGCTGGCCGTTGGGACTGAAACCTTGGAGCGCAACACCGCAAACATGGTCATGCGCTTTTCCCTTTCTCGGTCTCCCGGTTTACCTCTTTGGCAGCCTACGTGACCGTCACATTTTACAGCGCTGAGGAAACATTCCTTTCCAAGAGGAAAGTTCCACTGCGTTTGTAGCCTGGCCTTGGATGCGAGAGGAAATGTTAAAACTCTGCTCCCTTCCTCACCCTGGGACAGTGACAGAGGATGTGACCTCCCTACCCCCCGTCCCCCCCCCCCGTCCGCACCTCCCAACCAATCACCTGCTCCGTCCACAGGAAACTTTTCTATACCCCCAGTTTCTAAGGAAGGGGACACTTCTCCGTGCCGTTGGCTATAGAAGGGTATTTTGGCAGCAGTTCAATGCCGTAGACAATATCAGAGCAATAAGACAGTAATATCTACATTGACCATTTCCTGAAATGTCCCGGTGTGTTTATGGTATATGTACATTGTCTATACACAGTAGCGTTTGGGGAAATTTATTTTGCCTATGCATCCATTTCTGCACCATTAAATAGTTATTTCAGATGATAATAATGTAAAATTCTAATTTATTTCTCAGCACCTTACTTCTCGGGTGCTGAGGAAGGAACATAGCAGAATTGTTTCATGCTCTTTAAACAACACCATTTTCTTCACCATGTCAGTGCGCTAAAACATTGGATACCATTAACTTCGGAGTGCGGAAGATGTTTTGCAGACAGCCCCGAATGCATTATCTGCTCTCCCTTACCTCCACCCTTCCCTCCTCCTTTTCTACCCTTTTCTGCCAGCAGGGAATGAAGGTGTCGCTTCCTGAAACAGGACATACCCTACGGGTCCCTCGGGCAGCCATTGCTCTCAATCCTGTTTTTCTAGAGCCAAGGCCAAAAGAAGAACAGCAGAGAGACTTTTTAACGATCATTATTAATTTGTTAAGCAGCCTCCTGGCTTACATTTTCAGTATTATCCAGTCATAGACCTGGATTCAATTTCAGACATTGGCCCAAAAAGCACCCAAGGGCAGTGCCATATCCAAGATTTGCGCTCACAAAGATGTGTATGCTTTTTACATTACTTTACCGCAAACCCATGCACAGTACATTATTCTTCAAACGGGACCTTTGGCACTAGAAGCACGATGGCAAACAGTTATTGATTGATGTCAATCTGTAGAAAAAGTATGATCATACCGAGGCTGAATGCGGTTTCTAGTGTGTAAAATCGAAAGTGTGATAGGTAGCACAGGAGCATTGCCACAGGTCCATCTCTCTCATGTGGTTGTTGCTTCTTGCATGCACTGTATACCCAAACTTTTAAATGCTTTTCATGTCATGCTTTTCATGTCATTATTGGTAGTTTGTTGACTATTTTGACTGTTGATAGTTCATTGCTTAGCTTGAAATCATGAAAGATTCACACACACACACTCTCTCTCTCTCGCTCTCTCTCTCACACACACATACACACACACACACATATTGCTGATGTACTACTAGCTGAAAAGGCAAAGTATGTAACCTGTCTTTGATTGGGGTGTCTAATCAAAAAAATATATTTTTATGCAATTTATGATTCTTTCTCAAGGATCGTTCTTAATCAACCAATGGCTTTGCGCTACCCTGAGACCCAGCATCACCAATTGATTTCATCATGCCAAATTGATATAACATAGGTGCAAGAGCTGGATACTAATTATCTTAAAGCACGGTCATCATTTTTTGAGGCTCTGGACCTATGGAAAACGTGCCCCAGAAAAAAAGAAACGTGACTCTGCTTTCTTTGGAGAGCGCACGCTCCAATTTCGCTTCTCCCTTTGCATTCCTCGAAGTATATGGGTCAGCCAATGCGTCGGGGAACACAAGCTGGCCTCTATAAATGGGATATAATGGAAAATAAAGCAACGGCGCCCATTTGCTGCTTCACTGATTCCAGATGTTTGAATAAGAGAAAGGCTGACTGTGGGGCGGCCCTGAAAACAGAGGAAACGGATCGCCTCTCGATCTGCTCCCCGGGCGTCTCCACCCCCGGCCCCTCAACACACAATATTATTGTTAGCATTTTTCCCCCCAGGTTCCACCGCTCTCGTTACCTTTGAAATGAGTATTTTCATTTTTAAAAAATGTAACTTTGATGCATTCCACTGATGCAGAGGCCGGACTTTTTTTTTCACGAGACTTTCTAAATTTGGAAAATTGGGAGGTGGGGTATTGAGCGAAAAATGGAGCAAAGATTAAAGGCAGAAATAGTTTTTAAAAAGTAATGTTCTCTGCATTACAATACAGATAATACAATGGCTTTTAATTATTCTTTTTGAAACATTAATTGAAAGAATTTTTATGTTTACTACTTCATGGGGGGTTTTTTTCAGCTCCACGGGTGAAAGAATTTCACTCTCTTTCGTGTGATTAAGTTAAAAATTCAGATGGTATTAAGAGGCAGATGAAAGAGAAAGATGAAAGATGTTATAGTTTGGTTAAACAAAGAGCAGGAGTTAATATTTTTATGAAGCCACTGTCTTCTGTGAGTTTTAATTTTTTTACATTTCTGGTTGTGATATTTTCTGTAGTTTATTCAGCAGTATGACACCTTAATGGTCATAAAATGAAATGAAGAGTTTCAAATCGAAATGGCCAAACAAAATTAGACTTTGTACCAATATTTCGTTTGAAAACAGTTTGTTTTGCTTTAAAGAAAGCTTAGAACAACTCTCACCCTGAAAAGAGATATTGCTTGCGCACTTATTAAATTTGCAGCACATCTCCAGAGTTTTACTGAGAAGAACATTGCTGGAATGCACATTAAATGCAGACTCTTAACCTCTTCTCACTGCTTCTGCCAAATTATGGCTGCATTTACTTTTTAGCATTGAATTATGAAGCTGAAAATGTATTATGTTTCCTCATAAGGCAATATATCTACTGTACAAATAGGAATGCACTATTTGCTGATACAAACCAAAGTGTTGTGGTGATGGTTTAATGATGCTAGAATAGCAACCATCAAATTATACCAGAAATATTTTTTTTTGCTAAATTCTCAATATATTATAATACAGTACATTTCAGTAATAAATACTCTTATCCAGAACAAATTACGAGGTAAGGGAACATTCTGTAAGCGCATTGACTCGATTTATATGATAAGAAGTTACCAGTGCATTCCTAGATAACAATTAAATATAAAGCACCAGTGGATCTGTAAGCCCAGCACTCAAAGCATAATTGATCTAATCCTCTAGTCTCATTGCAAAATGTATGCATTCAGTTGTGGCATCATTGACTTTGTGACAGTCCACTGTCAGGCTATATAGCCAGCAGGAATGATGTGAAGCCTGCAGAGCTAGTCCGGGCAGACAAATCGAGAAGTGCCGCCCCCTTACATGATGCTTACGTCTAATGAGAGGGGCTATATAAAGCACCAACCTTACCTGTTTAGGCCCTTGCTCATTTTGCACGCTCTGCCATGCTATGCTGCCTGCTAGCTGTTGCCGCATCTGCCCAGATGCAATCATACAAGGCTGTCCTGCTGCCTGGTTCATTGTGCATGCTAAAGCCATTGCGCTGCCTGGCTCTTTCTGCTGCACTGCCTGCTCTGGAATGCTGCCATTGCCCATATCGCATGCTATTTCCACTTTTGCTAGCTGCTTTTGCTCGAATTATCAGCAAAGAATTAGGATTAATCAATAAAAAAAAGTCCTGAAAGCATATTACGGTTATTTTCTATTCATGATATCAATATAATGGAAATAAACCCCAACCCTTGCACCAAGGCAAATGCAAATGAATGATTTAAACTGCAAATAGTAGTCCAGTAATGCTTATGTGGGAGTCGGTGTATAAACATTCTATTTAAGCTGTGAATGAGTTTGAGACATCCTTTTCCCTTGCACTAATATTATTAAACAGATGTTGTGAGCCATGCCACTGATTGGTAGTCATCACCAACTCCAAAGTATCTGGATTTCTTTAGACCTCTAAAATGCTTACCTTAACTATCAGCATGAGTCGATTTACTTTCTTAAATCAGCAAAGAAAACTCCAGCAAAGGCCCACAGGATAAACCTTCAGCCTGGCAAATGCCGCTATGCACAGTATTCTGAGAAGCAGTGCAGAATTCAAGGCTTTTCTTTCATATTTCAGGGAAAATAATTGCGCTACTGGTGTTCTCACAGGGCTATACGGTATGTGACATATGAGGCTATACTGCTATACTATCACGCCATCTGGCCTTTCTGGATCAACCCCAGACCTTCAGGTCAGCAGTCTGGCAATGCTTGGGCTGATCAACAAGACAGAATCTGTGAGGATTTTTTAAGGACACAATGCTTTTCAGGACACAATGCAGGGGAATAAAGGCATTTCTGGCTGAAAGTACTGCTCGGTACAAATTCTACAGTTTTTCTCCATGTTAACTTTACAAAGTGCTCCAAAGGCACCTATGAATCGAAACCTAGAAAAAGAAAACCACTTGGATGGAACACATCGAAGGAGACATGTTTGTTCTGCGCTGCCGTGAAAGCTGACAGGCCCTCCGCCCTCTTTTGCAACCCGCTCTTATTTTCCCTGCCTCTTTGTGTTGTTGAATGCATACTCATCAGCTCTTATGGCTTTCATTGGGACACAGGTCTGACACACACATTATCTCTCCCTGAAATGCTGATGGGCTCAATGGCAAATTGAACAGAGGGACAGTGAGAAGCATATCAGCAGCTTATGAAAGCACAGAAAGTTCAGAGCTGTCTTTCATCCTGCACCATGGCTCAGGAATAGTGGGGCTTCCATTTTGTAAGAAGTTCTTTGGGCTTGTGTCAGCAAGTAGAGCCATGGAGGGCTGTTTATCTAAAGTGTATATACAGTGAGCTACATAATATTTGGGGAAAACACATATTTTTCTTGACTCTGCACTCCACAATTTTAGATTTGTAATCAAATAATTAACTTGTGGCTAAAGTGCACAATCAACATTATTTAAGGGTATTTCTATACACTTTGGTTTTTCCATGTAGAAATTCCAACACCTTCCATATGTACATATCCCCCCATTTCAGAGAACTATAACGTTTGGAACATACTAATGTTATGTAAATTAAAATAGTCATGTTCAGAACTTTGTCACATATCCTGTGCATGTACTTGCTGCTCAAAATCTGTGACCCAGAGACATAAAAAGGTGTATTTTCACCGGTGATGCTCTGCCAGGCCTGTACTGCAACAATATTCAGCTCCTGCTTGCTTTTGGGGACAGACATGCTCAAAAAGCAATCAAAAGTCAAGAATTGAGACAAGATGCTGAATGCTTTCTTATAACTGCCCTAAGGACTTGATTGAACACATCTGATTAAAGTGAAAAAGCTGAGAAGCCAACTGTCAAATTACTTTTGGCCCCTTAAAATGGATGGGATAATGTATAAAAATGTATAATGTATAATTCCTCTATGGCTAACCAAAAATGGATGTAAATACCCTCTAATTAAAGGCGCACTTTAATGAACTTTTTTTTTTAATCATATTCATCGTTGTATAGAACGTGAGTATAGAGCCAAAAGAACAGAAATTGGACCACTGTCCAAATAATTATGGACTGCACTGTATATAGTTTTGTTTTTAGAATGCATACACACACAACACTGAAGGCTCTAAAGCTCTGTATGCAGTCATTTAGTCAAGGCAGCATAATGGTTAGGGACATGAACTTGTAAAAGAGTTCAGATTTTGCTGTTGTAACCTTGAGCACTCAACCTGAAATGCTTTATATACAGTATACAGCTGTGTAAATTGATACTATGTGAAATTGTTTGGATAAGACTGTTAAATACCAGTAATATAGAGTAATGTATTTAGTGTCTGGTACAGTAAAAATATTCTGTCTAATCCTGGCCATATCAGTGTCAATTACGCATTGCACAACTGCCTGTAGCGTTTTGCTCTTGCTCAGTTCGCCAGAGTGACTACTGTAGTTAACCAAACGCCTATTATAGTGTTGTGGGCTTAACTAGTGTATAACACAAACTGGCATTAATTCAAATTCTCTGGAAGGAAAAACATATTTATGAAATGCCAGATTTATTTGCCACCTCTCTCAATCCCTACACCCCAAGTTCAAGTGCACAGCTGAACACACAACACTGCAAAAAAACTGTTTGGCATCAGCATATGTACTACAGTTTCTTAAAGTCACAGGATTCCTTTAACCTACTCTCTGTCTGACAGAATGACATGCAGTCCCTGGTCAGAAGGGCCATGCAGCTCAGGTGTTTGACTAAAGAGTGTGCTCTTATGACCTTCAACATGTAATGCAAATACCTCAATCCAGTTCTTTATTCCCTGTGTTAAAAAGAGCAAGGTTTCAGGGCCATTCAGTTTGAATTTCATATTTATTTATATCATGGCTTGGGCAAATACTCGATTTTGATCGGTTCACAGTCATGCATTATATCTGTGTATAGGCATGGTAATCTGGGTATTTTGCCTCATTGCGTTTCGACCACACAAAAACGCTCAAATGATACCAGAACATAAGCATTTTTATTAATTTATTAATTACATTTCTTAAGTTGCAACACGTTACATCTAGCTAAGCATTTTTGTGGGAAAGTGTGCAGTATTTATTAACTTTGGAAAATTAACAACTTTGGAGCATAGTTATTAGTGGATTAGTGTGAATGACACTATAGCCAACTGGCTACTATAACACTTCACAATCAAGCACTATTCCAAAACTTATGTTTTATAACATTTATGTTTTTTTAATTTCATGCTAAATTCCAATACAAAATATTAGTGATAGGGTGCCTTGCAGACAGCTAGACAGTAGTAGAACCTAATAATATAACATCCTACCAACAGTTAAACACAGCTCAAACCAGTCCTTGATTCTCTGTGTTAAAAAATGCCAACATGTTGGTGCCATTCTGTCTGACTTTCATACAGGTCCAGGGACTGTCTGCCAAGGATAAAAAGTTGACCCAAATTTTGTGTTCTCATCATAGAGGCACGGGGTGGAAGCCTTGAGCTTATGAACACACACAAGGCTGCCAAGGATCATAGGATGACCGGCCTTTCTCCTAACACTCACCTGACACCCTGCCACAGCTGCAGCACATTCAGATGGCTGTGTGACAACCACTCAGAGAGCACTTTATTAGGAATATTTCTTTTGACTTATTAAATATGCTACTGCTGTAGCTTATCCACTTAGAGGTTTGATGTGTTATGTGTTCAGAGGTGCTCTTCTGCATACCACTGTTGTGATGTGTGGTTATTTGTGTTACTGTCACCTGAGAATCCCAGGAGATCAGCAGTTTCTGAGATACTCAAACCACCCTGTCTGGCCCCAACAATCATTCCACGGTCAAAGTCACATAGATCACATTCCTTTCCCACTCTGACATTTGGTCTGAAAAACAGCTGAACCTCTTGACCACATCTGCATGCTTTTATGCATTTAGTTGCTGCCACATGATTGGCTGATTAAATATTTGCATTAACAAGCTGGTGTATGGGTCTACCTAATAAAGTGGTCACTGAGTATAGTGTTACAATACATTTTGTTTCTATCCTAAATGCAGAAGACATTAAAAACAAAGTATTTTGCAGTGTTTAAATTTTTGACTCTTGGATTTTTTACATTTTGGATAGTGGGAAAGAAAAACAAAATAATGTAATAACTTAATGAAAGTAACAAAAAGTTTTGGAAACACTTTATAGTGGTCGTGACGATTATATAATTTTATTTTTCTTTCCCACAATCCCTAGAGTGCATAGATTTACAGAAGTATTCCCAGGTCCCTGGCATTAGGTTACTGTACTGCACGTAATTTGCCAATATCCCTGTCTGTTATTGTGCTAAACTTGTATTCTGCATTGGAACATGCTCCATCTCTGCTCCATCCATATCTGCTCTGCTTTGTGAAAGACGCTTGAGGTCTCCATGACATCGAAAGAGGAGCCTCAAGAAGGCACGTTTGGCCTAAGACCCCCATCCCCCTCCTCGAAAAATGGCTGGGTATGCCTGGAATCCCCACCTCTCTGAACAACTCGGCCAGCAGGTCCCCGGTTTTATTTTTTCTCTCAGTGAGCTGTGATAACTAAAAGATCAGAGCTGCATTCCTGCACTCAGTTCAGCTGCAGTTTCAAAGGGAACAGATCATCTGGTGTCGCACAAGCTACTGCTCATTATGTCAATAAACACTTTGCCACTGATGAATGTTTTTAATATGTGCGTCTCGGGGTGGAAAACAAGTTCAGTGATTTGAAACTGCTGTGGATACGATCCGATCCGATTTTTGTAAATACATTACAAACTTTGAGGTGAGATAATGGCTTCGCTCCATGCCATACAATTGTTCAAAGTATTTCCCTAACTGTGTTGTGACCATTTGGCCTGCCACACACTAAACTAAACATTTACTTTATTGCTCTATTTCCTAACTGTTTGCATTAGTCAGAGGGAGATTATGCCTTTTGCCAACAATGTCTTTTGATTCAGCTATATTTTATCTGAGGGCAAGTTTGTCATTTGCGGTTTAATTATTTTGTAACATGTCAGAAAAGGGAACGTTTCCAGTTAAGCTGGCCTGGAAAAGCCCATTTCACTGCTGTGTAAATCAATCTTTTGTTTCTGCTAGGATGATGCCAGCTTGTTGACTTTCCCTTTCGAACCGTCTTCTGCACCGATGAAAAATGTTCCGTGAGCCGTTGTGTTATTAAATGGTGCACACTTGAAGGAATGTGGTCACACACTAAGCAGATCAGAGAGTACAGAGAGGATCCCCCAGCGCTGTGAAACTGCCGAGCTCTAGCACGCAGTCAGCATGAAAAACACACAAATCTAAAGGATGCATTTATGGGTACTAAAGAAGAGGGGTGGTGGCTCCCAGTTCATCAAATGGGCCCTACAGTGTGCACGTGTCTCTGTGCCCAGTGTTTATGGGTCAGATTTATGTTGGCATTTCTTTCATCGGACAGCATCGCTCCAGAGGAAGGGGGCCGTAAACAACCACTTGTCTGACACACTTTGAAAGTCCTTCTGAGAATTTGTGACACACCATAGATCCACAAACAATGTTGTGCTTGGAGCCCAGTGTTGTAAAACCAGTGCCTTTGCACCTTTATTCGAGTTGTAAAGAGCCAAGCTTGGCATGTTGTGAATACTCTCATGTACCGGTATAAAAGTGGAAAAGCACGGAAACTCATGCAGAACTGACTTGTTTGCGAGTTCAAATGTAATTCTGCTGTATTAACGGTTTTTGAGTATTTTTCCCAAGGCAGGGTGTTATGAGTTTTTATTGAGATTTGAAGCAGGGAAAGTGAATGAAAATGAGCAGCTAACAGAAGGAAACAGATGATGGCTTGAATTAAACTTAAACTGTGTGTGCATTTTTTACAGCATACATACAGTACATGTGTGCATTAGCAGTAATAATTGGCCTCCCAAGTACACATACCAGCGAAACAAGGTCGCTTTTTCAGCTGCAACATTTATAGGCCATTGAGCCCTTGTTAAAGTCCCTTCTCATCACCTTGTGTGGCCAAATTGGCCATGTAGAATTATTTCATCCCGTTAAAAATGCCCAACAAGTCTCGTAAATGGGGACGCAGGATCAAAGTCAACGGCGATTAAGAGACAGCAGGGGTAAAGTGAGGAAAAACGCACACACATGAAAATAATACAATTATCCCTGACTTAACAGGAACTTTTTCCATGAGCTCAAAAAGTATTTTTGGTCTTTGAGGATAAACAATGTGGCAGTCACCTGGCCTCGACACCGGCTCCTGAGGTTTTCATCTCACTTCCTGCCTCGCCTGGGTGCGGACCTGAAGGCCCCTCTATCGCCACCTGCAAGGAGGAGCAGAACTGCTTCGAAGCCTGTAAATGGGGTGCCTTGAGCAGCGATTTCGTTGTGGCCCTCAAGCATATTGTTTTGTGTTTTTGAGCTTTTCATATCATCCTGGAGCTTTTGACTTGTGTATCATACTGATCCAAGTAAAACAATTTTGGTAGATGTATGCATATTTTAGGGTCTAAACGCTATTTTTCCGAGCAGTTTATAAAACAATTTCCCATGTGACATGAGGTATCTTTTATTGTTTTTGCTTAATTTGACATTTCACGATGACTTTGCTAAATGATAACATAGTGGGCTGGGGGGGAGAGGGAATTGGGCTCTGGTACATTTCAAGAAAGCTACGCCACTGCCCTTTGACCCACGTTTTGTGGGTGTTTCAGATGCTAAAACCAGAGAGAGAACGCTGATGCGTGTGGGCCTTTAAGAAACCAGGCTTTTGTACAGAAGGCTGTTCATTTGAATCCCAGGCAAGGCATTGGCACTACTATTTTACCTTATCCAAAGGCTGGTACCTTAGAATTTAGGATTCATTAAAAAGATACTTCACCCTTGAATACTTTCTAAAGTCACTTTAGAATTTAGGAAACTTTGCAAAGATAATTTATAAACATGGATAGGCAAGGCAGGTCATATCTGTTTCTGGATTTTAGACCAACTTCTTCTTAATTATTTAATGAAAATTCCGTGATATAAACTGCAGCTGATGAATGGACCTTTGTAGTATTTTATTGTGATCTAATTTACGACTGAATCAGTCATGGTGCATACGGTTAATTAGCTGATTGTGTCAGGGTAACTGGTGGCAGTAAAATCCTGCATACACATTGGACCTCCCTGTTTATAAAGATACTTTGGAATTTATAATAGCACCTGAGGTCATTCAGCTTTTTAAATAAAAAACAAAGAAGTAAAAATAATGCTGTGTAAGACCCCTAGAGATTGTGTTTGCTTACTAAATACCCGACTGTAATGTAATTACTTTTTTTCATAGCTGCATGCCTCTGACAGGGCAGTAGGATGGAAAAATTGTAACAGGCAGGTAGTAGAAAATTTCAAATTTATCACACTTCTGTGCAAACTTCATATGGGAAACTAAAAAGAAGGAGAACCTGACAGTTTAAAATTCAGTGTGGGACTTTGTGAATGTTTGTCGACTGTACAGCCAGCAAAAAGCAGTCTAATCAGTGGAATTTATTGTAAACAAGTGAGGCATGCTGTCCTTCTGCCTCAAGACTGTACTGTTATTTCAGGTAAATTATAACCGTTCCTTGCCCATTGACATTTATTAACATTGGAAGATGTCCTAAGGCAGCCAACCTGCCTAACCTGCATTTCCCCTGTCCTCTTTGAATACTGCAGAATGCTGGAGAAATGTGTGCTAAAGTCCTTCCTCTGGGGTATAACAGCCAAACTGAGTTACATCCCCAATGTTTTATCATAGCTTCCTCATGCATAATGATGAGAGATGAATAGTTTGATGTGCTCTGAAACATCATACATTAACCCCCAAATCAGCATACATCACATATAGCAAACACTGTAGGGATGGTAGAATTTAATATGAATGAATAAATAAACTAGGACTGATTAAATGATTGTCTCCCCCCTGCACCAATAAATTCATCATCACCCACTACTGATTTTATTTACATTAATTTATGTATGCGTTTATTTATTTGCTCCTGTTGCTTCCGGAGGATCACATGAAATCCCTTCACCCCCACATCCATGTCTATATCCTTGAATATGGGATTTATTCTTCCCCAGCCAAGTATATGGAAATGCCTCCGAAAATTTCTGATGGAAATTCCTCAGTCCGGAGCTGACCAGAATTAAGCTTAGAACATCTTATAATGCTTCTTTGTTTATGGCCATTACCAGTTAGCTCCAACCTTGCCGTGATTCTTCTTGGCAAAACACACATGCAAACTTCAGTGTATTACCTTATATTGTAAACCAGATTTGGTGTCTGTGAGTGATATCAGCTAGCTATTAGCCTCTTACAAAGAGTGGCAAGAGGAGGCAGCTGCTGTGAAATTCTCACAGGTTCCAGTTCAGTGTGACTAGTGGTAAGGGATTGCTAGCATCCAGTGGAAAATATTTTCTGCAGAACCACCAAAAGAGGTAGTCAAAGACCCGTGGAGAGTAAATAGAGTAATATAGAGCAATACAAGCTGAGAACACACATTAGACTGAAGAAGCAGATTAAGAATGTATTTAGTCGTGGTGATGGTTCATTTTATCCATTGGCAGACATCTAATACAACAAAATGGAAACAGGATAAGTTGGGGGGGTTGACAGTCAGGCTTCTAAGATGAATTAGTAGGAAAGGTTGTGCATCCTTATAAGCTAAGCCTAGCCTAGAGATAAGCCTAACCTCAGAGGACAATATTATGATCTAGCGGGCATATGGCTTGCAAATATTTGTTCAGTCCAGCAGTGGCTACATTCAGTGTCCTGAATGCACATACTGGTTCAACAGTATAGCTAGCACTACAGTAGCTTGTGTTTGTGCCCACTGTTTTGGGGAATGATGATGAAACTGAGGCACAAAACAGACAATATAATAATATACAGGAAAAAACAATTGAATTATAAAATAACACTACATATTATATGCATAACTGTATATCAAAAGTAGGCTAAATCCTGTATCTTAAAAGGATGAAAAAGCTGAGGCTTGTTGTAAAGGCCGGATGTTACTGATCAGGTCTCAGGCAGAGAGCAGTGTGTAAGGTTCATGGCTTTTTAATGTTGGTCATTCTGAAAGGGGTGTTGGCTGATGCCTGGGCCACTCATGCTTGCTCCCACCATTTCCATGAAGAGGGGGCATCTCAGGTGATGCATGGGAGATGGAGTTCTGAGCAGAGCTGATGCAGCTTGCCTGTACAAGGCAAAATCTGATTGTGTTTTGCAGGTTTGCTGAGCCAGCAAAATGGAAAGAAACACCCCCAGTTATGTAAAATGTTTATGGGCTTGTGGATGAAAAAATCTCCAGAATATAAACTCAGTGAGCACTTTATTAGGTATTTATTAGACTTATTTTTTAGACTGCTGGAGCCTATCCATAGAGTTTTCACGTCTTGTGTGTTCAGAGATGCTCTTCTGCATACCACTGTTGTGGTTATTTTCATTACTGTCACCTTCCTGTGAGTTTCGACCTGTTTGGCCATTCTCCTCTGACCATTCTCATTACTAAGGCATTTTTGTCCACAGTCCACAGAGCAGTGGTTCTTAGCCTTATTGGAGGTACTGAACCCTGCAAGCTTCATTCATCATCATTCACCAAACCCTTCGTAATTGGAAAAATAAAATATGATTTCTTCAAAACATAGGTATATATTTTATTGGAAAATCGAACACAGGTTAACAACCACTGCTCTAGAGAGTCTGGAGTTTCTGAGGTACTCAAATCATCCTGTCTGGCACCAACAATCATTCCACAGTCAAAGTAACGTAGATCACATTCCTTCTCCATTTTGATGGATACATTAACTGAAGTTCCTGCCCCAAGTCTGCATGAGTTTATGCACTGCACTGCTGCCATCAAATTGGCTGATTAGATAATTGCATGAATAAGTAGGTGTACAGGTTCATAGTAAAGTACTCAGTGAGTGTACATATATCTGTTTAAGAAAAATCTGAAAGCCAATTAATTCAAAAGCAAATCCCAGTCATTCTGCTTGATAGAGAGGGATATAAACCTGGGAGGACAGAGGGAGCAGTAGGGAAGTAGAGACAATGTCATATGTCTTATTTTTCTAGAGATCTAGATAATTATTTACAGTCCTCTGAATTACAGAAAGATTTCACCACAAGATCAATGGATAACTCTGATTTATTTCATTAACTGAGTTTCATCCTTTTTTCATTAATATTCAAGTGCCTAGCACCCCTGCATGAAATAAACAATAACAACTAGCTGCTTTAAAATGAGACATAGCACTTTTACTGTTGGTCATTATTTCCACCAAAATGTCATTCTAAGAATTTGTTGAACGAACCTCCGGTTGAAGATAAATCCATAAGGCACATGGCTAATGATACAGGATTACTCCTAGTCTTTGATTCTTTGATGAAATCGAACCTGACCTGTCAAGATATATAGACCAGTATTATGTAATGTTCTAGCTCCTTTGCAAGCCAAAATGGACTCTCTCCATTTGGAAAAGCTCACCGTTTCAGAAACGAGCTATCTCAGCGAGGCAGCTGCACCGCAAGCACCCTTAGCTTCGCGGAGCACCGACTGAAATCCTAATCCGGATTAGCACTGACTTTCTTACTGTGGAAGGGAAACATTTCTGCCGTCTTACACTGTTGAATTTTCCTCGTCTTTCTGCCACATGACAAGCTGTTCTCTGCTTCAACTCAGCAAGACAGAGCTGCAAAAGCAGACCGTTATGATGAAGCGTAAACACTGGGCCCCGGCACATCTTATCCATATTAAAGCAGTTTGGGTGTGGGTGGCAGTTGACATTTTCACACAGGACATGTAATGTAATGCAGGCAGCAGTAGAGAACAATACTTGACAAAGGGAGGCCTACGCTTATAAAAGTTTTAGTGAGAGCTGGATTTTAGTGGCAGAGTTTTGCACATAAGCCTTGAAATTGACAACTATTAATTAGCGCTGGCAGATAGGTACTTTCGCTTTAGTAAATGTCTGTGTTCCCATGTCCATATCCATCAAACTTATGTTTACTCTTTCGTGACAG
Organism: Conger conger; assembly: GCF_963514075.1. Classification (NCBI taxonomy): domain Eukaryota; kingdom Metazoa; phylum Chordata; class Actinopteri; order Anguilliformes; family Congridae; genus Conger; species Conger conger. The sequence goes on from NC_083762.1 coordinate 59,765,473, forward strand.
GTGCACGTGATTAAATGCATTATGCTAATGAAGAAAAATCACGCAAAATAAAACATCTTTTTTCTTTCCCCCCTCCATTGGTAATTAATGTCTTGGGGCCTTCAAACACATCTACCACGTTGGCCCCAGTCCAAATAAAACACAGCACTCTTTGTTTATTTTCAGGACCAGCTCTGCAGTGAAAGGTCACATGTGCTTTGAGCTGACGCTCGGAGCGTATTCCCAGTCCGAGATCACTTTTTAGCGGTGTCAGAACGCCCCTGTCATCTGAAAGTGCCTGTGATTAATTAGGTACATTCCTTTCCATTCGGGACGAGTGTCAGAGCATAAGTCAGCGATGGCTCAGAGCGTTCAGATCTACATATTATTCCCACAATGCTTTGCCCACATCCTCACAGGTGTTAGTTTTGACCCTGGGTGTCCACTCTGCGTCAATCAGAGACAAGCAGCATGGTCAGAGCCTGCTATTGTTCCACAGTGGCAGGCTCCACCCCCTCAGGTGCCACAGATGGGGTTGACCTACAGACTGAAGCAGCATCTGCTGAAGGTCGGAGGTCGTGGGTCGCAGGTCGCAGGTAGGAACACATTTTTTTAAAAATACTTGCACATTCGCTCGATGCTCCAAAACATAAATAATGGCATTTATTGTAATGTATCATTTGGATGGTTAATGTTCTAATGAAGATGATTGCGGTCAAAAGCTTAACTGTCCGCATGGTACAATAAATACCAGTATTTCTTTTTTGGAGCATTGAGCGAGTGTGCAAGATTTTTTTTTATTCCTATATGTTCCTGTAACCCTGTAAGTTTTTCAGTGTGCGTTTGTTTTCTCTATGAAGGACGTCGCACTAACAGTGCCCAGAGTTTGGGAGTTCAACTAGGACAGGTGCAAAGCCCCACAAATTATTCTTGGAATGACACAGAATACACACATTGACCAGATTCCAATCATTTGGCAGATGCTCTTTTCCAGATATAAGATGAAAGAGTTGTCAGATAATATAACAGAACATGAGCAACATTCTCAAACCGGCAAGTGCATGTGTAACAATAAAGTACGGAACTTACGATAAACTACAACCTTAATACAACTAAATATAGTTAAAGTAAAATACATAATAGAAATACATACAAACTCTACTTATATATTAGCTGATATCCATAAAAAGCCATGAAGCGTAAATTCATGGACTGAATCCAGAACGGGGTTGGGTTGCCTTTGGGCACTGCAGTGTAGTCTGGACATGCTTATGACCTCCGACCCAGAATAGGAAGTAGATGCTTCTCTGCGGGGTCGGCCATTCTCTTTATAAAGACATCAGATGACGGACGGCACACACAAAGCCCACAGCACTTGGTGAAGAGGAAAAGAGGTATTCCCGCAATCATCTCCTCAGGGGCTTTCTTTGCAAGGGGCTTTCAGTCAGTACATTTGGCCCATATGCAGTTGCTACAAGCGGGTAGAAAAAAAAGTGCCTGGCTGTGATTGCACTCCCCCCAAATGAGAGACCAGTGAACCGTGGGGTCAGAAAGAGCTCTCAGCCCCAAAACAACTACCCTTTGCTGATGCTCCATTTCAAAGCCCGGCATGAAAAGGCAATCAGTGACCAGACATAAGAGGTAAAACATGAATAAATACATTTATCCCCCCCTCCCTCCCGTACCCCATTGCCACTATCTCCCTCACCACCATTCTCTCTCTTGCTCCAGGCAATAGAAAAGAGAAACATTTCATTTTTAATGCATCGGAGGATTCGGGCATGGTGATACGACTTGCTCAGATGACAGTCAGTATCTGTCAAAAGGGGGGGGTGGGGGGTCGGGGTTCTCCGAAAGCCAGAGCTGGCTGCGCTCAGAAACAGCCAAATCTAAATGCAAATGTACAATCGTGGATTGATGTTGCCGTCAAGGCAAATGTCACAGCAGGAAAAAGAAGAAAAAAACCTTCCGCAGCCAAATGCTGAGATTATATCTGAGTGTTGGCATTCCTAATAGGGGGGGGGGGGGGGGGGTGTTCAGGAAGGGAGTGGGGGCGTGGGGAGGCATTAATCTGTACATTAGGAAAACACAGAGAGATGTTTGGGTTCCAGTGGCCTTACTTCTGGGGACCATTACAAAAGCATTACTAAAGTGGAGAATTTGATTCCGTGGCCAGTGCCGCTTCCATTCTCCTCCATACAGGCAATGCGCTTCTCTTAGAGCTGGAGATTTTCCACCGGCTCCTGCCATCGCACACTCGCGCATTCACTGCTGTCCGCTCTTCAGCATCCAACCGCCCTGCTCGCAGCCCCACGTGCTCCATCTGCTGTGTATGCCAATGTAAACATACGTTTCCCGACGTTGACATTTCTGAAACACATATTAAGGCACTCATCTGGACTTGATTTGAGTATTTGAGAAAAAAAAAACCTAAAAGCTTAGCTACAACAGAAGAAAAGAATACACTTCAAGGAGAAGTGAGTCATGTTCTAAGGGTCAGCAGGAATATGCAGTCAGGGGACTACACAGTGTTTATAAAACAATGTCCAACAAGTAAGTACAGGGGCCATGCGCCAGCAAGACTGTTTGTGTGAGCAAATCCGCAAGGATTGTTAATAGTTCATTGTGCACAGACTTAGATAGACATAGACATGGACAGAATATCACATACACTGAGGCCTGACTACACCCCCCATAGCTAGACAAAGCAATGGAGAGGCCAATGTTCCATTAGCTGAACAGACAAAATGTATTTCATATAAAGTACTGTCCAAAAGTCTTAGGCACCTTTATAACATTCGGTACAGATAAGACTCTTTCAAAAATAATTCAATGAAAGGACCTGAATAAACACACTATACATTTTACATTACATTTTAGTAATTTGGCAGAATAGTTAAAAACTGAATCAAATCAATATTTTTTTGTGACCATCCATCGGAGTTAAAACTGCATTACTTCTCTGAGATAGCCAACGCTGAACTGAGGTTGTTGCCACAGTTCTTCTGCAGACTTTGGTTGGCTCCTTGCTTCTGATCTCACACAACCTTGATCAAGTTTTTATGTAAAAAGTAGTCAATTGCTTCCAGTAATATGTTACTTTTTAAAATTAAATACAAAAAATGTCTCTGTAAAATAAAATCTTTTGGAAAATGAATATTTGGAAATCTCAAATGTGTTCTTTTATACTAACACACACAAAAAAATAAACATATATATAATAAAGTCTAGGGTGCCTAAGACTTCTGCACGTTAAACACTACTGAAAAAAAACTTCAAATGACGCAGAGTACATTCGTGGGGGTACTTTAAATGTAAAATTCAAAACCTGTTAAACTCTGGTTCTGCTGAACCCTTCTCTAAATATCCCTATGCCTCATCTTCATGAGGGAATTGTTCAGATAAGCTACTCAAGGTGAGAGCTATAGAATACACTACAGACAGAAGAATGCTGGTTTTAATGATGGCTAAAAGCATCTTCATCAAAATTATAGCTCCTCATTTCGATTTATGAATCCCTGGCAACTCAGTATGAGTTGTGGGAAACATGCAGTATACTGTACTATATGTTTATAATACAGTATACCGTATCTATCAAACTTTTATTTAGCAATAATTATGTGGCTGAATAATTGTTTTGTATATTGGTATGAAAGCCTAACTGGGGAAATCACTTGAAAATCAGCCTTGGCCTTTGATGCAGTACATCAGCGAGCACTTCATTAGGTATTTATTAGAATTAGAATTATTTATTCAGAGATGCTCTTCTGCATACCACTGTTGTGATGTGTGGTTATTTGTGTTACTGTCACCTTCCTGTCAGCTTTGACCAGTCTGGCCCTTCTCCTGTGACCTCTCTCATCCACAATATGTTTTTGTCCACAGAACTGCTGCTCACTTGATTTTTTTTGTTCATTCATTCTCTGCAAACTCTAGAGACTATTGTGCATGAAAATCCCAGGAGCTCAGCAATTTCTGAGATATCGAAACCACCCTGTCTGACACCAACATTCATTCCACGGCCAAAGTCACTTAGATTATATTTCTTTCTCATTCTGACATTTGGCCTAAAAAACCTCTGAACCGCTTGACCATGTCTGCATGCTTTTATGCATTTATTTTTTACATCAAAAATTGGTATTAAGCTGGTGAACGGGTCTACCTAATAAATTGCTCACTGAGTGCATGTTTCTTGTTTTTAACTTGCAATCATGTTAAGTTGCATTGATGACCCCAACAAACACACAAATAATGCAATATGAAGTAGTGCTGGTACAAGGTAGCCTGTTTCTGCTGTATCACAATTCATTCTGACTAATTGTGAAGGTCAGAATAAGTTAGGGCTATGTTCCTGCCATTGTATACTGGGTCCAGTACCATCATATTGGCTATATCATCTTATGTTATACAGGCACTTTGTAAACTGGCCATCTGCTGAAGCTTTTATTAGGTTGGGCTTTATGGGTGGGTGTACAGTCGCAATTTTACCCCCTATCTTACTTTTTGTGAAGTATCCTATCTATCAGTTCATCTAACTATCATCCATCCATTTTCTTTCTGGTAAACTTCCAAACAAATGATAATGCAATACAAATTAAGGCGACTGAATATTTAATATTAAATCATCCACAACTCATTTGTATTTAGTATTTGGGTAAGGTTAGATTTAAAGATGACTGTGTGCTTTTGTACAGTAAGCATGTGAGGGCGTGCATATGTGTCTGTGTGTTTGTTGTGTGTGTTCTTTTGCATGTGCGTGCGTATATTCATGAGTTTGTGTGTGTAAGCACAGTTACAATCGTGGTCCAGCATTACTTTGGCTTTCTGTGTTAGTTCTCATGAAGTTGTTGGCAGACAGTCACAAGAAAACGCCTTTTCTTTGGCAAGCCTTACCTTCTGCAGAAAAACACAGGCCACATGCATTTAATTTACTGCAAAACAACAGAAAAGTTGAAGGACATCCCAAAGCATCAAGAGCATGTTTTTGCAATCAATCTTTGTCTTGACAGAGTCTGAATATTCAACATTTTAGAGCATTACAAATAGACATGTGTTCAGGGCCAGTATTATATAGCCTGTTCCTGTTTCTATGGCAAGCCATTTTGCCCCCTTGAGATTAATAGACTAAATGATATTCCAAGCAAAAACTATTGCACAACCCTACTTTTCATGGTCATGTTGTCCATTACAAACACAATAGAAGCTCAGAGACACAAACCTAACACGAACCAGTGAACTAAACAGGATGTGAACAAGGAAGGATGGTACACAATGACCTTTTCAAACTCCTTATTAGAAATTCCCTTTGTTATCTTCACTGATGCATAAAGGCAACACAGAAACTAGCCACGTAGTATCTCCCTGCTATTTGGGAAACTGTACTCGAGTGGCTATGCGATTCACACAGAGTACTGCAGCTGATGTTGTGATGCACGCAGTAGCATTTTTGCCATAAAACAGGCCACACATGACTACAGGGGAGCATGCAGTGACCAGAGGAGAGGCTTGTTACTTGCAGACATCCGTTGCCTCTTTAGGAGGACATAATACAGCAGCAATCCAAAGAGCCCGGCTCGATTTAAACCCACCCCATTTCTGGAACAACAAGCCAACTGTCCAGTATCTGAACACTACTGACAACTGGTCACACTGGACAAAATAAAGCCAGGCCTAGGTTGTGTTGCATTGCCTACATATTTAGCACCTTTACCAGATCACCCAATATAATGTCTTCAGATTCCTGGGTACAAAGCAATCATTTTTCATTTGAATTACTAGTTCATGTTATAATTTTGAAGGACACAATTGTCAAATAATGACAGCAATGAGACACTATTGCTATTACTAGTCAAGGTATCTGTATTTTTAACCAGCTGATATCTATAAAGAGTTAAAATAGGCAGATTGTGAGGTTCTGAGTGACATTATATCTCGGCGTCCTGCAATTGCCGCACATCAGTGGTCCTGGTCCGGTAGCCACAGTGTTGGTTTTCATTTTCACCTTAATATCAGCAACCAGTTCAGAACCAAGAAAACAGATGAGGTGAGTTAACTGTGTTATTAATAGCTTTAATTGATCAATTAAGTGCTGAGTAATAACAAAAGCCATCACACCCATGGCTGTCCAGGAACAGGAATGAGGACCACTGCCATGCATAATGCATAAAGTGCAGTAATGGCCGACCACAGTACATTGCCCGCCTTTCAGTTTGCTTATTTTACAAAAAATAAATAAATGGGAGAGCCTGGCTGTTTACCCAGGCGTTCAGGAGTTGGTGTGGAAGCTGGCTACCAGGCCAGACCGGGGGAGGAATAAAAGGGGGGGTGGGGGTGGTCACCTCGCCTGGAAACCTGTGCGTCCACACATAACTGTCACTATGAGGGACGTGATCCCGTTGCAGGGCATTGGCTTTTAATACGACACCCTGAGCACTGTATCTGCATCAGGGACCAGGCATGTCCCACTGCCCCAGATTCTGTACTGCCGCAGAGAAACGGAGAGAGGGCGGGATTGAGAGGGAAAGAGAGGTATGCCCCCCCCCCCCATGTGGTATGGGGGTAGAAAACAGGGGTTGGGGAGGGATGGACACAGCAGATGTGGGGGAAAATGAAAACTGGCGAAAATGAAAAGCAAATGGAAAAGCAGAGACAAGCAGACATTGACGAGTAAGGGGGTAAAAGAAAGGGAATGAGAGAGGTAAAACAAGGAGGACAACTGTGTGATCAGGAGGGGCTCTGCATGTAACCACATTTCCAATTCACACAGTCCGCTCCCACTCCACCCATCAGAGTACTGGTCCTAGCCTTTTCTGAGCCTATTACGTGTCAAGACTATGGGCATCGCTTCCTTCCACTCCACACAGGTTTGTGACACAATCAAACACATCAGGTCTCACACCAGTAACACCACAGAACTCCATCAGCACAATGTCACGACTTTCACAGTTACTCAGGTGTGACCGTGACCCAAGCTTCAGGAAAAGAAAAGCAATCCATACAAGCTGGCTGGCTTGTTGTTCAAGTCCATTTCGCCTCATAAAGCCACTTTTTCACCTTCAGCCAGGATGAACTCTAAGCTATGCCATTTTATCTGAGGCCAAACCCAGACCTGCAGAATTCAGCGCGGACACTGATCACACACGCGCTCCAGCTCGCCATTAAATAAGCATGAGGTTCGCTCGCTTGCTCACTCCCCCTGACTTCGATAGCGGTCTTCTGAAGAGTCATTTCAGTGAAGTATTTATGATGTTTGCTGTCCCCTCTCTGTACTCCTTCATAATGTAGGAGCTGATGCCATGGTCATAGCAGCGGCTACTGTCAGAGACATCTTAGAATTATTCTCCTTTATTTTCCCATAGAATGCACTCCAGAGTGGCTTACATACATGCAGCTCAATGGTTAACATGTTATCCATCCATTTTTAAGGCTGTATATGTACTCCAACAAGTCTGGTTTGTATCATCCATGCAGCATTTTATGTAGGGCAGCAGAGTAGTGTAGTGGTTAGGGAACTGGGCTTGTAACTCAAAGCGTGTGGATTCAGTTCCCAGCTAGGCCGTTGACCCTTGAGCAGGGTATTTAACCTCATTGTTTCAATAAAATATCCTCCTGTATAAATTTCTTTTTTGTAAAAAACTATAATCTCTGGAGCTCATTCTGGATAAGGGCATTTTCTAAATGCCGAAATGTAATGTGATGTTATTGGCCTCGCTCCTTAGCCACTACTGTGCATCACTCCAGCCAGCAGAGTGGAGAGCTCTGGCCTGTGGGCTCTTTCCAATCACTTACTTTCACCTTCTACTTCCTTTCCTGGCATCTTCTCCTTGTTTCGAGCTGCACCCATCAGGTAAGGAAAGAAAAGGACGTGAGAAAATCATGTGAAGATTGAGAAAATGTGATTAGGCATCTTAGGCATATTGAATGTCCTTGTTTCTTCAAACGTCAGTTTGAAGCCACCTCAGTTACAGATGTGGCAGATGCATGGCAGGTGGAGAAATGGAACCACAGATTGATCATTTGTACTTCACACATTCCTAAAAAATGTTTGTGCTTCCTTGTTTAAGAAATGTCCTGGAGCCTCCTAGCTCCTGGCCTCCACCTTCTTAAAGGAACATTTAATGGCTTAGAATGTTCTTCAAGATGGTGGACCTGAATCGATTTTCAGTTCAGGCAAGGAACAAAGAGACAAGCAAGGGTAAAATAAGTGACTGGAGGGCTCTGCAGGGCCTGGGGGGTCTGTAATTTACATTACATTTACATTTAGCATATGGTTTTATCCAGTGACGTAGGCAGCATGCATTCTTTACATAAAATCTATTATACAGCTGGATAATTAGATATGTGGGAGTAAATATATGTAGATAGATAACATTAAACTTAATCTTCAAAGCAGTCCAGGCCTATTACCACAGCAACTGCTACAGAAAGAAGCAGTGAATCTAGTGTCATCAACCCTCCTGACGGATGAAGGAAGAATCCGTAAAGTAACTAAAATATCATTGTACTATATGACAGAATTAGTCTTTCATAATGTGCTTGACCTTCCACTAAGCACTGTGATACATTTTGACAGTGTGAATCAGAAGCTGTTTGAATAACTTATGAACTTCTACCCACCCAATTTGGAAGTACGAGACAAACCCGCAACCTCTCTGATTAACCTTTCTGTTCACTCTAGTAGATCCATTTTTCTGTATCTAATGGGCAGTCCAATAATATGGACCACCAAATCCAACTGCTTCTTCAATCATCTGACATTGAGTGAAGAGCTATCAGAAGACATGCATGAATTTGGTGTCTTGAGTAGAGACTGAGTTTGATGCATTCAACCTGGTATGTTTTAATAGTTTATCCATAACCATTTATGAAGATATGACCCAAAAATATCTGTAGTATTTTTAAATGAAAATAAAAACACCATCTTGAGAAGCATACCAGAAGACCTCGGTTTGAAAGTTATGGATTTAATCTTTCGTGAAGCAGTTTAGATCTCCCCAACCCCCATTTTATGTTTGTATTTTATTCTGGATTTTACAGCAGAGAGGGAAAAGATGTTGCATCAAATGGTTATCATTCATGCTCAACTAAGTGTGTGCAATATCAATTTGTACTTAGAATGCATTTTATATGCATTGTCATTCTACAAAATGGAGGACTCAGGGGTGCTCTGGTTAATATGGAGGTATGGAGTAACACTGTCATTGCCCCAGGCAAGCTCTCCTTTTAACTGCAACGCTGAACACGCTGCAGAGTCCTTTCCAAAGCTAGAGTTTCTTACAGCTCCCCTGTGTAAGAGGCAGCGTGACAACACTGTGCTTCACACTGAGGCTAACAAGGAGCAGATTTGATTGCGTGAGCTAAAGATATTCTGCAATATCACAAGTACACGGAGGATGTGTCTGTGCCGTTCTGAGAGGACAGGGCAAAAGTCAGGCCTGTAATCTTCTCTAGGCGCAAGGTCATGTTCAGCTGTTTCTCTTGTTACTTATATCCTTTTCCTCTCAGTTTCATCAATTTCCCGGTATTTTTACGTTTATTTGGATAGTGGTGGAAAAGTCTAAAACTAATTTGATACATTTAAGATAAAATCATATCTGGTTTTTATTTTCGAGGTTTTTTGGAAGTTTTCTCTTTTTTGGTTTCCTCTTCAAGTTTTTTTTTTTCCTCCCCACTGAGGAGTTTTCTTAACCTCACTTGCTGGATTTTTGCGGGTTCAGTCTCAGACTTGCTATTTCTTTCCATTTCCTGTTTTTCTGTAAAGTGTCTCTAAAAGGAGTTGCAAATAAGTGAATTGAATTGAAAATATGTTGAATCATCCATATTTTCCTTCACGCTTGGCTGCATTTGATACTGCATTCATGTAGTTCAGTGGTGTCCACTTCTTATCCAAACCTCTAGATCTGGGATCTCAAATTCTATTCCTGGAAGACCATTGTGTCAGCTGGTTTTTGACGTATTCCTGTATTTAAGTGTTTAATTGAAGTCATTATAAGGCCTTATCTGGCTGCTGAATTACAGGAAATCACAAAATCCAGAAGACTATGGTCCTGCATGAATGGAGTTCGAGAAACCCTGCTCTAGATCATTTTAGCTTTTTATTTCAATTGGCCAATGTAAAATTGCTGGTGTCAAATACATTATAGCACTCCACGTGAGACAGTAGCATGAGACATTTAACATGGAAAGAAATGTGCATGGCCATTGTAGGAACCATGGGAAGACTGACATTTTAAGGGGTGAACACATTACCATGCGGACCCAGGCCTTTAGGGTTTTTTAAAGGAGGATTAAAAGGACTGTCAACGTTCCTGCTAAAAAATGAAACTGCTGTCAAGCTGAGTTAAATGCATGAAGGCAAATCATAATAGCAATGGCAAAGCACATATGCAGGTTCAAGGTTGATGCGCAAGAAAAAAAAACCTGCTTCTTCCATTTATCAAACAGCGCACTCTGAGAAGATTTCAGCAGGTGTTTTCATTAGAGGAGATCTCAGGCTGCCCATGCGGAAGCAGATGAAAGACCAAAGACACATTTACTGTATAAGGGTCGCAATTTCTTTGAGGTAATAACACCTTTCACAACCATTTTCGAGATGTGGTTCCCATCAGACTGGAATCCAGAGGAGAACAGAGACGTTTCTCCGAAGCTCTCAGAGGCAAAATTCCCGATTCCATAATAAAATAGTTTTTTTTTGTTCCCCTCCAAGCTTGTTATTTTACAAGTATTTCACATAACAATTTTGAAGAGGCTCTGCTCATGAAAGATGGACTTTATTGCAATTTATTCAACCCTCATAATGCATTGCTCTCCCTTTGATGCACATTCAGAGCAGACAAATCTGCCATTACAGTTCATTTTCCCACCACTGAAAGCATGGCAGAAAGCCCAACTCAGTGAATTCTATTAAAGGAATCCCACAGTTCCTCTTGAAACCAGGTCTTATATTTAGGTCATGTAAACTGGGATGGCATTTTCTACAGCAGAAGCTGGCGCTTATTAAGCATGGACCTTATCAAGGGGCTGCCCATGCAGGAGAAATGTGTGCAGCTAACTCACTATTAGCCCACATGTAAAAGCAGAGCTTTTGAAGTGAACATCTTGGGAGAAAGATAAAAAAAAATGTTTTGGGGTCTTTGATGAGATATTTATGTCCCTGACCGTACCTCAGCTGGTTCTAGTTCTGGAGACATTTGAATTATTGAAGAGCATTCATTGCCATGTCATGAACAGGGGCTGGATTTCAAAGCACAAAGGTGACATGGTCAAGTTGACCAGAGTGAATATTAATGATTATAAATCTCTGAACAAATGAGAAGCAGATTATTGCAACGGCTTCTAAATTCTTAAATAAAACCTCTAGACGTGCCTGTTGATAATACTTTAACCTGTTTAAAAGTTATTTTTAACATATAATAAATTGTGGCTTAGCTCAAACTACAGATTCCCACTATACAATTTCTGCTAAAATATTAAATACACTGATAGTACAAAAGCATTCTGACTGCTGGCATATTGTACATTGTCTGGAAAGGCTCATCATACATGAAATGTGATATCCTGTTAAACAGCATATTATATAACATGTATATGATCCAATATATTTCTGACGACTGAATAATGCATTTCTCCTCAGTGCAGACAATGTTCAATAATTTATGACAGCCAATCCTGTGTTCACAGTCAGATGTTCAAAAACACGCAGGGTCAGGAAAAGGCTTAGGTAGTCCTGTGGTCTGAGAGATGGAAGAATAAGCCATTTTGCCATTCCGTGGAGATTTAATGTAATTTTCAGGTATATTATTGTGTGTTTGCTCAGCAGATACCCTTGCCCAGTTTTATATAGGACTATATCCCACTTTGGATATTTACTAAGGCAATAATTCTATTTATGTCCTTACTGCAAAGTGCATCTGCAGTTCCTCACCTGGGGTTCTTAAAAAATGGAATTCCCAAATCTCTACAGTACGTTGCTGTTCAAAGTCTAGCTCATTTTTGATTTTGGAAAGTACATTTTAAAAGAACTTAGAGCATGTGAAGAAATTTACTTAGTTTAAAATGTATTGTTTGAGTCAAATTTAAGTAGTCATTAGCATCACATGGACACTGAGGAGTCATGATTGCTTGCACAGACCCAGATACACACTGGCATATTGCTTTAATTCCAATAATCACTCCACTGTACATACAGTCTAAACTTTATCCCAGGGCTGAAAGGCGAGGGTATTTTGCATTAAAGGGTTCATGGCAGACCTTGGTCAAAACCGTACTTGTTTTGGATTCAAATACTTTTCCGTGTTTGATTGATCTCGCCTGGTGCAACTGAGCCAAACAATATGATCAGGGTTTGCACTTTTGAGAGTATTTCATAGGTTCTAATGCCCCAGACTGCCCTCAGTAAAAGTATTTGAATCCAAAACAATTACGTATTGGACCAAGGTTTGGTTCATGGTGTATACCAGCCTAACCCCTAGGGAACTTGCTCCCTGGTTCTCTCTCTGAAGTCAGTTCTCCAGTCTAATTGAGCTGGAACACCCAGCACTTAGAAAGAAATGTGACATAACCTTTTCCATCTGTCCAACGATCTGGTACAGACTGGTTAATGAAAACGAGGACCTGGGGACCATTGAGGTTCAACCTCCTACAAACAGTGGGCCGTAACTCAGAATAAGGGCACACACATGGAAATGCTTTTGGGGTCACCTGGAAATGAGACAGCAGGGCTTCCCTTCCCTTCCTGCTACTTGGAGAGGCTGTTCTAATTTTAGCCATTTTGCATGGCAGTAACACCCCAGTAATCCCAGGATGTCCTGAGAGACGGGAACTGGGGGCCGAAGGATCGACACTGTCCATGCCAAGTGAGTTTGAATCCACGTATCTGGTTTATTTTGTCATATGAAGCTGAGAGTATGATGCAGTGGTCCCGGAAAACGGCGGAGCTTATCATCACATGAGCCATCAGTCATTAGACCTTTTCCAGAATAACTATTTTGATGAATTAACATGCTGTACTCAGGGTCTCATTCTTTGAGTATATGGTTATGCATTGTCAGGCTTCAAACTAATAGCTTTCACTTCCCAACTGTGTAATTTTCCACTAATGGCTTTTCCAAATAATGATTACATTAATGGATTGCATTTATATAGTGCCTTTCAGAACTTTCTGGTGAAAACAGGGGTGACTCCCCAGAACCCATGCTAATGTGTGGCATCCAGGCAAGACGCAAGGTGTCTTAATTATGATAAGATGTTAGATATATTTTAATAACCTCCTGCCCTCAGCTGCTTGGCTCAGTGTATCCTCCTGGCAAAGTAGATGATGTATCGTACCATGGAGGTCTTTTCCCATTCCTGGATGACATCTTCGTGCTCATGCCCACTGAAAGATAGAAAAATCCTCCAACAGAATCTGACACTATCCAAACTTTAGAAAGACTATCCTACAGACACAGTTGGTTTAGGGTGAACATGAACAAACTCTTAAACAAACTCAAACAAACTTGACCCTAAACACATGAATAACCATGGAAGCTACTATTTTTCCAGTATGTGAATGCATATGAATTAATGTATTCAACCGGCCATTTCCAAATGGTGTATTTATTACCAGCAAATTTGATTGCAGATGTTACAGTGGGAAATAATTGTTTTTTTGTGTGAACACTGCCATAATATGAACATTGAGAAATATTAACTGAAGCAACATATTTGTCTCAACATATTTGTTTCTGAATTAGCCTATGTGAGATGCAATGAATGGGAAATAGAATGTATGCTGTACATTCACAGAATAGCTACAGTATAGGAGGTGAAGTAAAGATCTGTATTTTCAGATATTGGGCACATCAGGATTGTGGAATTACAGTAAATGGTTATGTTTGCATATACCATGACACTTTGATCTAATGTTGCTGGTCTTGTCATGTTTGCATACTACAGGCTACATGCAACTACTTTTGCTTGAAATGTAGAAGCTATTTTGTAGCTTTACATGGGCTGACCAAGAGCAAGATCTGTGATTGGCTGTGGGACTATTTGCAGATTTGGCATCAGTCATGATAGGACTGAATATAGTTCAATAGTTCATCTCGACTTTGATGACGCAGAAGCAGACAAGCTGTCCCAATAGTCTTTTCTTGCCTTCTCATTGTCTCCTTTCCTCCACTTATCTCTTCCTGTCCTTTCTTCCGCATACTTCCGGGTAGGACACAAGTGGTAGGAAAGGAGGGTAGTGGAGAAAAGGAGGTGAGGAGTTGGGCAAATTCAAAGAGTCAAAGAATGAAGATCATGATTAGATTCATAGAGCAGATGTTGAGTTGTGTTGTATCCAAGCTGATCCATCAATTAAAACACATTTGTGACAAATCAGGTAATTCAATTTAATTTAGATTTAGCGTAGATTTAATCTTCTGACCAGGAGAAAGTTACAGCCTAGGTGAAGTAAAAACAAGGAAAAGCATGGCAATGCATGAATCTCACAATGGTGCCCTATTACTAGATATTAAACACTATTATTGAAGATAATAATAGGAGCTACTGTATTGCAATCGTCCTGATATGCTTCCTCCTTTTCTGTTCTGCTGTGCAACAAAGAAAGTGATTATTATTTGGTGAGAGCAGCAGTCTGATCACCTTTACAAAATTTACAGGGAACCTGGGCTGATTTTGAGAAAAAATGCACCCCAGGAAAAGTGCTTGGTTGGACCGAAAAGCATTTATAAATAAGCATTGTAAGGGAAATCAGCTCTGTGTGAACAACACATCAAACTAAGCATATTTCCAGGGGGTTCATTTTCAAAATTTCAATTCTTGTTCCAGACTACATTGTTTTCAATTTAATTTCCAACTGATTTCATACACTGTACATGCTGCATATGCCAGCTATAGCAGCATGGAAATATGATTACTGTTATGAAAAACGATTAGGATGTTTTGTGAAGGTCAGCCTTGGCACTTTGAAAATTAGATTTGTAACTTTGAATCTTTCCACTGCATTTGAAATGACTCCATTAAAAACCTGGGATTAGGGATGTTCTTCTTGTCAGCGATGCTGGCAATTAAGCATCTCCCTCATTCTAGGACTTTGGACCAAATCAAGCTGTCTAGCGGACCCAATTATACTCAGGGGTCAAAATGATTGCAGATCTGTTAGTTTCCCTGATTTACCTGTTTAGTGATTTAGTGATTATGTGTCACTATCACACCAACAACTTCCCCATTCTTGAGGCCATGGATAGACATGGTGGCAACAGCACCTCATCTACCAAGTTTGACTCATCACTCCTTCGGCACCCAGGAGCCAATCAGAACAAAACAGCTTGCGGCAGTTTCCTGTCTGTCACTGTTGCCACGGGGCTTTCACATTTCTTTTCTACTGAAGGACCTCCCAGTGGCTGTGCCTATGCCATCTCAACAGCAGAATATGTCAGGGAGCACAACACTGCTTACATCAACGTCTTTGCACACATACATTACCTGAAAGATTACACTCCTACCCAGAGTAACTGCCATCAGTTACATTTTACTCTCCATTTACATGCACGTTGACCATCAGAGAACAAACCTTTCCGATGAAGTACCTTTTATAATGTCAACTGTCCCTGAGTTTTTGACTCATTTTCCTGTTGATATATCCGTGGTGCTCAGCCTTATTTGCCAAACAATATGTTGCAATATATTGCAATGTTTCACGTTACCTGTTTCAGACATACTGTGTAAATAAATGGCCTAAACGTCTGTGTTTGGTGTTTTTTGGAAGGGCACAGTTAGAGCGCTTGCTCATTTCTATCTTCCCAATGTGCATAAAATTACTGCTTCAGAACAGCAGGGGTTGATCAGTAGTGCTTTGATAGAGCGCAACAATCTGACTCGATTCGTTGTGTGCAATTTATTAATTTCAGCTGTTGCTCCTCTTCTTATTTTTTATTTCCGTACCCTTCATTGACGCCACAGCGGGTGACATCCCCAGACCCGCACATGCCGTCTCTCATTTGAATTTTCTCCATCCGCAACAAAGGAAGAACCCAACCGAGATGATAATGCGATCTCCACACAAGCAGACTTTCATCAGTGCATCATACTGAAAAGCTGGCTCACAGATAAAATGTGTCGTGAAGCAGAAAAGCTTAGACGCGCCATTGTTTTCGAATGTCTTAGACGCTCGACTTCTTGTAAATGACTTAGGTTCCCCATTGTTCATAAATATCCATTAAAGATGGTCAAGTAACACCAGTGTATTAACAATAAATAATTGAAATATGTTTTTCATTGAACTGCCCAGTCCGTATAAATAAATACCATACACAGACAGGCCAATTCAATGAAAAACATATTTTAATTATTTATTGTTAATACACTGGTGTTACTTAACCATTAATTATTTTCCTTTAATCGTTAAAAAGCCACAGACAATTCTTAATTTTCTCACTTCTTCCTCAGGCAGTGAATGTCAGAGTAACATCTCTGCAAATATACAGATGTCAGGAGACAAAATATTTGTCCATAAAAGAATTCTGAAAGCAAGCAGATTTTCACTTCAGTTGTGCTGTAATTTATTTGTAATTTATTTTAAATTGTATCATTTTTAACACAATGTTCTTTAATGTCAGAATGTTACAAATCATTTGCTCCATTGTTTAGGTTCCATTTTTAATTTTGAATGGCAAATCTATCCGAGGGAGTTTCTATAATTATAATTACAGAGAGGTTTTATCATAGGAAAGAAAGAAGAAGAGACGGTGTCAAAGAGCTGGAGAGGAGGCCTTGCTCCCGTTGCCTCATTACACTGAGTGAATATACTCTTCCCTGGAGAGGCATTCCTCCACAACAGTGGAGAGAGATCTTCCGGTCGGCCAGCCTCACTTCAGGAACTGTGGTTCTCTACTGCTAACAAGTCTTGTCCACCGAGGTCTGCTGCAACCCCTGAAATTGATTTTGTGAGTACAAGGCCTGCCAAATTCCCTCTCGGTGCTCCGACTGGAAGCTGTTCACGCTTGGAAACATGGGTGCGTTTATCAAACACACGTGCACACCAGCCCCTGGTTTACCCAGCCTGGTTTACTGCAGCCATGGTCATCTCAGCACGGGCCCCCCTCGGAGGCGGATGGAAAATCCGTTCGCTCACTATGTTCATCATGTTTGCTTTTTATTCCCGCGGCAGGTGCTATACCGTTAGCCCCTGTCCGGAATCCGTGGGGCGGCTTGGTCTTAACTGGAGGAGACAGAACGTTACAATGGAAAACAGGCCCCTCTGTTTTGCCCCCCAGTGCAGCCGTCACCCGCTGTCATATCTGCGGCTATGGCTCAGATCGCGGGGTGTCATGCCAGTGCTGGTTTCCTGGGTCTGAAATAAAACAATAAAGAAAAGCATGTAGATTTCAGCTGTACAGGGACAAGATGAGCTAAAATTTTCAGGAATTTCTGTGACATTCAGCTCCTGACTGA
This sequence comes from Conger conger, assembly GCF_963514075.1. Lineage (NCBI taxonomy): Eukaryota > Metazoa > Chordata > Actinopteri > Anguilliformes > Congridae > Conger > Conger conger. Next base: position 59,782,891 of record NC_083762.1, read on the forward strand.
GGATTAAAATAGGACTTAATGCAAATAAAATAATAAAGAAAAGCACATAGATTTCAGTTGTATGGCGACATGGGCAAGATAACCTAAAATCTCCAGGAATTTCCGTGACATTGATCCTGACTGGGCATTAATACAGGATGCTGTACAGGATCAAACACAAGAAAGAATTGTGCCTGAAGGTTTTGACGCAAAGGCCTGTGGGAAATATCAGTTTGTCAAAACAGGTCAAGATGAAGAAAACACATGCACACACACACACGCTTGTACACACAAGCATACACAGACACACACACACACACAGAGAAACATAATTGTATCATGTCAGCCTTGTAAACATATCAGCGCAGGCAACCTTGAGAATGTACTATGTCCAGCTCAAGTGCTTCCTCTGAAATAGTTACCATGTTGATTACGGATGTCTGCATGTATGGCAGAGATTGCTGGGACTTTAAGTCTTTTGTCAGACACAGCCAAGAATGAATGTTCAACCTTCCAAGGTCCGGGTTTGTAGGTTATAACTTTACCAGCCAATGAATTAACGGGGAAGCTAAATATGTGACCTAAATGCAAAATTCTGATTGAAAAGGACAATATCAGGACAGGAAAGACATTGGACATTCACGGTGATTGTAAATATTTCTAACATACTTAAAAAGGTATACTTTCACAAAGTCACAGGACAAGATTTTATTCCATCATGCCTTAATAAGGTTGTATTCATCCCACTGGTCCTACCTAACAAGTCCAATTTGATCAGATGTAAAGCTACTATGAAAGAGTCACTATTTTAAATAAATAAATCAATGCACTCTAGCTGGAGGGCAGTCATTTTATAATTTTATGAAATTAAGTGAAATGTGAAAATGTTAGTATGAAAAAGTAAACATTTTCTTAAATATTGAAATATGTTCCTCTCCAGAGTCCTGCAAAAGGTTGTATATATACTGTAACCATCATTGGCACAAAACATGACCAAGATTGCCATATTAGTCACTGGTGATGTCATTTTTATAAGACAGACTGATGATGTCAGTCCACTGAGCTCACGCTAAGCAGTCATGCATTATTTAGTAGACTGAGCTGTACCACCATGCCTAAAATGGCCTCCGGTAGCAGCAGGCTTATTACATGTAGTTTACACATTTGAGATGGGCAGCCCGGTATTGAATCTGCACTACTGTGTCAGCGCTGACAGTGGCTGGAAGCCCCCTGTGGGTGACACATCATTTGTGCTAGCGGGCAGGAGTCTGCAGGGAGAACAGTGTATCATTGTGTGTCGCTGACCCCCTACTTGCCAATCCTTGAGCCACAGATGCAGCATCTTCCTCTGACTCATGTCTGTGCACGCCTGACTTATTGAGCACTGTGCGATGAGGCAGGCAGTGGTGACACCTCATTGAGAAGAACACATGTTTGGGTGAGAATATATGCACTCCAAAATCAATAGTGGAGGGTATGATGAGTGTGACAGCTCCTGGGTATGATTAGGCATTACAAACTGGGAGGGGGAGGGTGGTTAAATAAAAAAAAAAGATATAACATAAACCTGACATTGATCCGCTCCCAGAGTCTGAAATTAATTTAGACACCATTTCTGTTTGTTTCCAGAAGGCATGATTTGTCAAAGAAAGCCTTTGTAACAAAAAATATTGTTAAGCTTACGCTTAAAGCGATGAAAGTACTGACCTGAAAAATCTGATATTTTATAAAGCTGCACATATAAAATGGCTACATTTCATCTAAAATTAAACATTTCTCTGCATTAAAACTTAAAAGCATCTCCTAACATTAAGTGCATCTAGATGTAGGGAAAGTTGCAAACTGAAATTCACGTGGCTAGATTTTTCACAGGAATGTGTGTTCAGCAGTTTCTCAGTTTGTTTAATGACAATAACACTCCATGTTTACCCCATGGGCATTACGCTTGACAGCAATGTGAGAGCGTGTCAAGGTCGAGTCCACAGTAACACGGGCTGCAGAGCACAATGTCCCCATCTCTGAATCTCCCAGAAGGCTGGGATTAAACCCTCTGTAGTCATCAGAAATCAGCTGAGGTGCCATTGTGGGCAGAAGGCTGACAGTATTTTGTTGTGAATAAAACCTTGAGAAATGTTCCTGAGGCACAGGCAGACCTGGCTTGGTGTGGCGGAAGCTCCAGGCCTGCTTTCTATGATAGTCTACCCCCCCCCCCCCCCCCCAGACAAAATCAAACCCACTCATCAGAACCAAGCCCAAGGCTTAATCCCTTCTTATTCCAGGCAACCTGGAACACAATTCAAAGCAGCCAAAGGCTTTTTTCCCCCTCTGTTTTTGGCAGGAACTTACTTAAACAGGGATGTGATTAATTATTCATTTGTTTTTCAGGCCGACTTACATTTGAAAGCTTATGTAATTACTAGGCCACACTTATGGCAGCAGTTTGATACAGGAGAACAACTACTTTGCAACATTGACTTCCTTTTGATGCATTTTGACTCTGTTAAAAGAGGCTTCTATCGTTCAGTAGCAGCTATGCCATCCACCCAGGTGCCTTCTTCTTGGAGTTCCTGAGAAAACAAGGTCACTGCTCAAAGTTACATATTGCGGAGCCTGACTAATTGAAACCAACATCAGAACATTAAATGTGCTCAGCCAATCCTGACAATCGCCCAAAACTCAATGCTACCTAGCTCTGGACTTCACCTTCCACCAGCACCTCTACAAGGTACTAAAAAGGCATAAAAGAATGCAATAAATTATCTTTAACTAAAAAAAACCCTGAATAAATGAAATAGCCAAAATCGAACAAAGCAGAACTATCCCCTGACAGATATAGAAAGGAAAACTTTAAGACAGTTCAGAGGGTTGCAGAGACCAAACCACACAAGACCAGGCCGAATGAAGGCAATAGGCGACACCTGAGCTGATTAGCCTGAGGTTAGCAGGTTTTTGAGTACCGTTTAACCCTTTCCTCGCCCGGCCGCACCAAACGTGCATGTGCATAACTCATTCTGACAAACTGCTTTTCAGAAAATGCCACTGCTAGTCCACCGACATTAGCATAATGCCGCCGTCAGCTCGCTGCTAGATCAAAAACTGCTAGATGATGCCGTTTAACATGTTGAAGCACAAGATGCCTTGGGAGAGCCGGGATCATCACCAGCCTTGGGAATTAGATCACTCAGATATAACGGAGAGTGATCAGAGGGAGCGTGAGATAAAAGCCTTAAAGCCAGCGTGTTGGCTTAGCCTGGCACACAGAACAGGTGCATGATGGTTCAAGGAAATAGACCAGTGTAATTGCATGTTTCCAAGAGACAGGATGTGTGTCATTTTCCTTTGTAATCCAAAGTGCAGCTGCATACACACCATTCCCATGATACTGACCTGCTTTTTAGTTAGTGTAATCCTCCTAGCATTCCACCCAGCTCCTCTTGGGTTACAAATATATGCCGCAGTCTTTAATTAGAATATACACTCAGTGAGCACTTTATTAGGTATTTATTACTTATTTTTTTGACTTATTGGTTTTCTGCTGCTGTCGCCTATCCACTTAGAGGTTTGAAGCGTTGTGTGTTCAGAATGCTCTTCTGCATACCACTGTTGTTATGTGTGGTTATTTATGTTAAAAAGGTTTTGCCCATAGAACTACTGCTCACTGGATGTTTTTTTGTTTTTCACACCATTCTCTGCAAATTCTGGAGACTGTTGTGTGTGAAAATCCCAAGAGATACTTAAACCATCCTGTCTGGCAGCAACAATCACTCCACTGTCAAAGTAACTTAGATTACATTTATTCCCTATTCAGAAATTTGGTCGGAAACAGCTGAACCTCTTGACCACATCAGTAAAAAGGTAGTCCTATGTAAAATACATTTTACATTTTCCTTCGGCTCACTTGCAGAAAAAAAGCATTGACATATAAAAACATACAATTAGTACAAACAGTACATATGGATAGCTAAATATATAGCCTCCCTGTGGAGGTGTGATTCTTTGACTCATTTGTATGTTAAATTTGAGTAGGGGCTTGATATTTTAAATGAAAATACTTATAGGTTGTAGCACCAATCAGATACCACGAGGTAGTGTCTCAGAACCTTCCAGAATTCCTAATGCCCCAATTTCTCAAGGTTTTACATGGCATTAGTAGGCGCTACAGTGCTCTCAGATGGCGTGCTGTTCCTTTAAGATCAGTAGCGATGCTTTGTGTGTAATTTTCTACGGTAAAAACATCTGCGCTGCCATACTGTGAGAGCTCTGTGCAGCTTATGGAGGAAGCGCATTGCTCATGCGAATGGAATCCGCCAGTGCCAGGAATCCTAGCAGTGTGACGGAACGGATCCACAAGGTGGTGAACATGTGTCGTCTTTCCTCTTCACCGCACAGCTGAGCACACGCGGGCCAGATCCGGCCTTGTTCCGGGTTTAAGGATCAATGGAATTTGCTAACACATTCCTCCTTTCCACTGGGGGTCCAGGGAAGAAGGTGGCCTAATGTCTTTTAGACGAAGGCATTCTTTGAGCGTAGCAGAAGCGGGGTGAGCTTGTTCGTCGGCCATTTTCTGCATGAAGCTATGCTCCTTAATTTAGCATAAATGTAAGAGAGACCACCACCCCCACACGAATACCCAATGCCCAGAGCACTGATCCTAGATCAGTCTACTACTGTAAAAAAGGATTCCAGACAAGTCAGCCACTCCTGGATTAATCAGCACAGCTGAAAATACTTTTAGCATTTAAAGTGGAACAAACAGTGGAGTTAACTAACATCATCACTGTTTACAATCTATCTGGAGAATTGGGACAATATTCCAAAATCAGTTTCCATTATAAACCCTGTCTACGTTTCTAATTCACATATTTAGTATATACGTATGTCCCTATTTATACAGAAAAATATTAAACTTTTCATAAAAGTGCAAAGTATTGCAGTCAGTTTTCATTAAGGATATATTTATTCTCTTGCTTTGGGTTTTTAGTAGCTACAAGCATTTTATTTTAATTGAGTGCAGCAGAATAAGTAAACTGCCTGCCAGCTAGGCTACATTGCGGGCTTTACAAAAAGCACGAGTAATCAATATGTCACGGTTCTACGGCCTCCCTCACAGGCACACTTTGAAACTGCTTGTTAGTTTCGCTGCCTAATTGCTCACGGCCCTCGGTACATGACTGTTGTGACTGCAGTTGGTTTCAGATGCCTGGTGTTCTTATCAGGCTCATTCTGCCCTTGTGATTTTAATCAACTTTTTGGCTGTTTTGCATCTAGGGCACCTGGAGACGCCAGACAGCTAAATTCATCCTGCCCACGAGGATATGGAGAGGAGTGAAGGATCAGAAATAATATTAAAATATATGCATGCCTACAGGGCGAGAAAATATGCTTTTAATGCGTCTGTAAATGTAACACAAATTGCGTTTCTGGATCACAAGTAGGGAAGGAAACACCCTCTGTCTGGAAAGATAAATATTTGTTACATTATGAATTCTGTGGACCACTTCGATTGCAAATGTAATAAGCTGTCAGCAAACACTAATGATGTGGCTGGGGGCCAGGGATGCTATTGAATTTGTAACAGCGGTACGGGTGGCCATTGGAGGGAACTGAAAGAATCTTACACAAAAGGACCAGCTCAGAGCAGCTGTGGAGGCAAAATGTCCCTGCTTGCAACAATCAGGTTCAGTAGGAAAAAAATTTATTCAGATACGTACATGTCTGGGGAAACCACAATACAACCACAATACTTCCCTGCAGGTAGGGAAATAACTGCAGGTTCAGTGCTCTTTCATCGAACTGCACCTCGATTTGGTGCAGGTAAATGACGCATTGAACATATTGAGCTACAGCCATAGCCTTCGCTGCCAAGCAATTTACAGTGCAGTCTGTTTGAATATGGAAAAAGATGAAAGTTACATTGAGTTTATTTGTGAACAGGAGGATAAGCACACATTAATGTACAAGGCACCAAGACCAATAACTGGCCGCAATTGTGCTGTTGCTGATATGTTAAGTTTATCAACTTTATCCAGCTGGAAGCAAATGTATCTCCTGCTCTGTCTTGGCACCAAATAAAACCTTTATTGGAACGAAAGACATTCTCTCCAGCTGTGTTAGCACAATAAACTGTCTATTCAGCAATAAGACAGTAGGCTGAGTGAAATTAACTATACTGCTGGCAACCAGAAGCCATTTTTTGCTGAAGGTATCCACCTTTTGTGCACAGAGAAGTAGAGAGGAGTGACCAGATTACTGTAAAATGCAGGGCTGCAGAAGCTTCACACAATTCAGTACTGTATCTGCTGAAGAATCCAATTCAGTGCTATATCTGCTGGAGAATCCAATTCAGTACTGTATCTGCTGAAGGAGTCCAATTTAGCCTCTGGTTGACTGACCAAATGGCTGGTGGACAACTAAGTAATATCAAATAACAATGTTTGTCTATACTGTGACCACCTCCTGAAGTTCCTTTGGCTGCGTGAAAAATTGAAAGAGAGTTAGAGTCAACTCATGTGTAGAGTTTGTACTGGAGTTTGGCACAGGAAACCATCACCTGAAGCATTTACTGTATAATTCAGACTGCATATCCGACCTGTGATGTGCTGGATTATTTGATGTCATTTTAATGTCAATGCTTTCTCCGGACTACAGAATTCCAAATGAAATGGCTATGCAGTGAAGATGCAGTACCGCTGACTGACAAAATTGGCAGAGAAGGCGAGACACCAATGATTGGTGAATGTGACACTTGTTTGCCAATTCAAATTACATCATAATTATTTTGGGAAAAAGTCATAGTCATAGTCAACATATCATAGTCATAGTCAGTCAACATATTTAACATTTGGGTGGGTCTTGTAATTGGAGAGGTTGTTTGATCGTACAATGTAAATTATAAGATAGAAAAAGATATTGATTTTGAGCTGTAATCACTGGGAGAATATTATTTTTCTTGCCTATGAATAGCCTATACCTATCGCAGTGATCTTCATTCCTGGTCCTAGAGAGCCATAGGGTGTGTTGGCTTTTGTTGTTGCTCAGCATTTAATTGATCAATTAAAGCAGTTAATTTCACAGTTAACTCCCCTCACCTGGTTTCTTGGGTATGAATTGGTTGCTGATATTAAGGCAAAAACAAAAACTAGCACAGCCCGCAGCTCTCCCAGACCAGGAATGAAGGTCACTGACCTATATTATGCATGTATCATACAATGCTCCTTAGCCTAAAGCAGAGGTGTCCAATCTTATCCTAAAAGGGCCAGCGTGGGTGCAGGTTTTTGTTTTAACCCAGCAGTAACACACCTGATTATACTAATGAACTAATTGTGGTCTTTAATCAAGACCTTGATGAGTAGAATCAGCTGTCTTAGTCCTGTGCTAAAACAACAACCTGCGCCTTTCCGTATAAGATTGGACACCCCTGGCCTAAAGTACTGACAGGAGAACATTTTCCTCACAAGTAACTAATTGGGATATTACTGCTCTGAAGGATCTATAGTTACTGTAGCCTACTGTAAGGAGGAGGAACGTATATTGACATTTGCTTTATTCTTTATAAGATAACGAACTTGCAACAGCTGCACCCATCAAAAAGCTAGTTCAATTTATCAAGCTGTGAGGATGCTAGCTAGAAATTAGTTTGCTAATTTGCCTCATCACACTATATATTAGACTGACAAGAATATATTCCTTGCATTTTGTGCACTTCACAAATAATACAATTTGACCAATGTCATTTCTCATTAATTGGGCTAATTCCCTTGTTTCACTTAAATAGTGTAGTGATGTTCCAAGACCAGAGTCATGATACTGTATACAATGTATAACAGTAGTCATAAGCTTGTCCAAACTCATAACTAGTCAGTCATATTTTCTGACGAGTTTGCACACCCCTACTTAACAATGCACCTTTTTAATTATCAGCAGTTGTAACAAACAGGTCTTAATGTAATTACGTTGTTTCCATAATTTTTTCAGGAGACACTTATCCCAAAATGACAGATCTGCCACCATTTACAATGTTGGCAACGGAAGTTTAATTCTGCATATTTATGCGGTGGCTTTGAAGTCCTGGGCTGCAAAAGGAATTATGAGGTTATGCCAGGACATAAAACTTTTTGTTGAGCATTTCAGAGCCTATCAAAGATGCCACTACACAGCATACAAATAATAAATTGTGTCTGGTGACATTCAGTAGTTTGAACATGTGTCTTTCCGGTTTAGTCTAACCGTCAGCTTAAAGTTTGGACCTTTGGGAGAATTTCACAGTCAACATGTTCATAATATATTGGTGGCAGATGTGCTATTACAACATGTCCAAAATTCTGCAGGAAACACCACTCAAGTTTCTCTAGAGTGTTTCATGAGCTAAAAGGCATTCCTGGCCACACTGACCTCTGTCCATAGCAATGTTATACACTATGAAGGTGATGTGAAAGCAGGTTTCTTTGCCTCAAGCTTTTGCTTTTGGTACTCCCCCCCCCCCCCCCCCATCAGCCACTTTATAACAGAAACCCACATACAAACTAAAGAGAAAATGAAAATGGAAATGACAGGTCAGATGGACCCAGAACCCTCAGCCTGGTGGTCTGATGTGTGCCTGTGTGTGTGTGTGTGTGTAAGTAGCAGAATCACAGCATAAAAACAGATACTGAAGTTGTGAGAAGTGCTCATCTCAGGCTATCTGCCTGGAGATGAGGCACATAGATCAGAGTGCACTGTGGTTCGGTGCACTTTGGGGGCAGGGTCTGCTTTTCTCTCCACTCAGACGTGCAATACTGCTGACTCTTCAGCTCTCCTTTGTGATTGGCCACAATATCCTATCACTCGCCTGCCATACTCAATCATTCTCTGCTCACAGAGAGATTTTGCCCCTCTTTTCCCTTGAGCTTGCTTGAAGCCCACCGCTACATTCAACATTGCTTCATGGCCATCAGCTTTCATCAGTGCTCAGCATCAATGCAGTCACCAGTGCCCTTGAACCCCAAGTCATCCGCTATTCTCCCTCAGGGCAGTGAAAAGCCGGTTTGAGTGAGTTTGGGTTTGTATACCTCAGCAGAAAGCTTTTTCAATGATGCATATTCCACCAGGGTTCTTTTCAGTTCAGTAACATTCTGAAGGAAAAGTGACCGTGGATTGTTTTGCTCGTCAGAGGAACGGAAGATTCCTGTCATGTACAGAGAATAATGTGTGTCAGTTTCAAAGCACATCTCATAGAATAATTTGATTTCATTAAAGTGCTTTTGCAAAAAAAAAAAAAAGAATAGATTTCAGTTCATGTATCTCTTTTAAAGTGTGGAACTTAAAATGGTAAGACATTATTAACTGTGTGCCTAAATTGGAGTGAGACGTGTTTCTGTCAAGTCTAGACATTGCTTTTGAATAATCCACCATGGGGTTTCACTAAAGACTTAAAGACTAGTAACATTCTAATAGAGGTTTTGTCCGGATAGAAAATGAGCCTCTGCAACAAACAAAAAGTACCCAGTTATATATCTTGTTTATATAAAACCTAAACAAGGCCATGGTCACTTGAATTGCAAAGAGAGGCCCAACATTTCTGACACTGCTCTGCAAGAAAAGACCTATGGGGCTGGTTTACGCAGATTAAGCTTAATTCTGAACTAAATTGAGTTTCTATTTAATTGAGTCTAGGATTTGGCTTAATCTTTGTCAGAGAAACTGGCCCATATTTTCCTGGATGCTAATGCCATAATTATAGATAATGATGAATGGAGCTTTCTCTAAAAAATTCATTAAGAATGACCCGGATGGCAACACCATTCTGGATTCCTGTGGTGTGAAAGGGCAAACATGCACCAGAGAAACCACAAGTCTCGTTTTCCTCTCTGTTCACAGATGTTCTTACTTAAGAGCATTTTGTATGGGTTTGTACCCAGTTATGTTTTTAAGGCAGCTCTTCCTGGCACCTTTACTGTGAAAAAAATGCCAGACAGAGAGGATGTGGATTCAATAAAGGTCTTCTACCTTTTGTTCATTTCCAATAGGCAAATTAACTTCTTTAGCATGGTTTGATTATGGGTAATCATTTATTGGATTATCCCTGTATTTCAACAGTAAGGGTGCCTGTAGTGTAGCCAAGGGCATCCTGTCTTATCGTCCATTGCAGCACTGCTGATTTTCGATGGATACAAAAGCATGTTATGTTTTTTTTTGACTGCTCTAATTGCTCGTACTGCTCTTTGAAATTGGCTGTTAGTCACAGCTGAGCGCTTCCATTTGACATGATGGGCCTGTTTAAAGTGACTGGACTGTGGGTGGGAATGACGGCACACCCCCTAGACGAACACACACACACATGCACACACACACATACATACACAAGCGCGCACACACACACACACACACACGCGTCATCTTAACCAGACTGACCTTTATAGTCTAATGGACCAATTACAGACAGATTAATTTATTTAGAGCTGCAGATATTGTTGATGGGTAAGCAGTGATATGTGACTAATCAATTACAGGTGTGTCACTTCTCTTATGCACAATACACTCTTTCGTCTGATTACTATGGAGACCCTGCATGATGTCCTTGACCAATCATTGAAGACTATAGATAGAAATATGAAGAGACTGGAACAGGATCTTAGTTATCCTCACCATTTCACTCAGTGGAAGAAAAAAGACATCCTGACAATAATTATTTTTATGGATGACTGCCTGACATGTAGTATTAAATTGAATGGGGAATATTTCTTGAATAATAGGTGTAATACATTTCATATACAGATTTGTAGCAACTTTGGTTGAGGCACAATTGGAGACAACCTGAGATAGTTTAATGGTGGCCTTTGAAAGAGACATGGAACAAGCACATACAGTAGCTATTATCATAGGACCGCATAAACATGGAGAATGTTTTATGTGTCCAGTCGGATGTACTAAACATCAGTATTATATGAAACGTTGCTGCGGTTCTGTATACTCTAATTATCAAGGCTCCCTGACTAGTTATAATTACACTGCAGGAGAATCAGCAAGGATGCAAATGAAAAGTCTAACAGGGTTTGTATGGAGAGTATGCTCTTTGAAAGGACATTCATTTGCACGTCAAACAAAAACATCCACAAATTCTATGGTGCTGAACAGGCTTCCAGTGTTGAATAGATAGATCTCCAGTAATTAGCCTTCTTTTTATTTGCACATAATTTTTTTTCTACAGTATCATTCGTTTCTGACCTTCACTTATAGCCAAACTTGCTTATGTTTTCATTACATCCCCACACCTTACTAAATTGAACAATAATTAGCCCTTGGGAAACAAATCACTTCAACACAAGCTTAAGCCTAAGTGACTTAAATTTTAAATTGTAGTAACACTTTATTACAAATTATGTGCTACTGCTTTTTGGCTGATACATTTTCCTCAAACTACCGTTTATTCTGCCTTTCATCCCTCCAAGGAAATCATCTCTGCAGTGGTCCTGCACTTTATTACAGGGCTTTTCCCCATGGCTGGTTTTTACCTGCATCATCTCAGAGAGATTAGCAGATGGGTTTTCTGCTCTTAGATATATCCCTAATCAGGTCCTAATCAATAAACCACAGCAACCTCTTCTGTGGCTGGAAAGAGATAAACCATGCATGGGCCACCAAACGCCAGAGAGGTAGATTGGATGGATTGGGCTATCGGCCAATTCCTGACCTCTAACATGTCCTTCAGACTGATCAATATGCTGTGTTGCCATGTGTGTGCCTGTGAGTCTGTCTGTGTGTGTGTGTGTGTGTGTGTGTGTGTGTCTGTGTCTGTGCATATGTTTCTGTACGTGTGTGTGTGTGTGTGTGTGTGTGTGTTTGTGCATAGGTTTCTGTATGTGTGTGTGTGTGTTTGTGCATAGGTGTGTGTGCATGTGTGTGTGTATGTGTATGTCTGCATGTCTTTATGTGTTTGTGTACAGGTGTTTGTGTGTTGTCTTTGTATTAGAGGGGGTGACCGTTTAAGCTTTCATAACTGTTGAGCCCTTCTTGAGCGGACTGGGAACATGGCCAAAGGTGATTAAGATAATTAGAAAGTCCCCTGTATCTGATAAGTTGGAGCTGTCAGTGTGCAAGTAGTGATAATGTTGTGTTTTTTGTGTGTGTGCATGTGTGTGTGTGTGTCTTTGTCCTGGAAGCTGAATTTCAAATTAAAGTGATGAAGAAGGTGGACAGAAACCTCCAAGGAGTACAGCAACTTTGAATAATTTGCTTTTATGAATATTTAATACTGTGCCTGTGCATTGAAGGTCTGCTTCAAAGCACTGCTTCAAAGACACATTCAGTATGGTCTTTATCTGTTTTGTTCTACAGTACCATAGTGCTTTAACAGGGCATCTGCAATCAGCATTCATGAAGGAAAGTGTCTGACCCTGTGTGGCCCAGCAACAATTCTGAGCCCAATAGTTATGTTTATTTGTGGAGTGAACTGATTCTTGAACTGTGAGAACCCATGAGCTACTCTGAGATGTCCCTGTTGTTTTTTGATAATGCTTCATGAAAGTATCAAATCACAAGCAACGTGAGTAGAATGGAAAACAAATAACAAAACTACAAAAACTTCACAGTTCTGTATATCTGTATTTCCAAAAATTCAAAAATAATTTAACCACCCATCCTCAAAACGTCCTTTCCACTGTGGGCTAAACCTAGTGCCCGAACTAAGTTCCAGGTTTGGGGGCCCTTTCCACTGTGCTGGACTAGGCTTAAGCAGGGATCATCCAGGAAATCATGCCCCACTGCGAGCCCTCTCCAACGGCTGTCATTACATGTCATTATGCAGAACTGCTTCAACATTTTTATCACTGAACCACCAGCTGTCTAGCTAGCTAACTAGCTAGCTTTGTCGCAAAACACAAAACAAAACTTGCCAACTAGCTATGTTAGCAAACATTTTTAAGAAGTTATCTATACTCTATTTTACTTTAGAGAGAGGATACCTAACTGGCTAGCTAGGTAATATTTGCTTACGTTACAATGAGGACAGATGTTTTAGTATAGATATTTATTTTTAGCCCAGTTGTTCTGCGGCTAGATAACACAACTGCTGCCACTAAACATCCCTACATTTGCTTGGTTTGCTTTGATACTTTTGCCAGCGGCAACTTCTCCTGCTATCCAAAACTAAGTTAGAAAATGTTTTTTAACAAGTTTGCTAATGTTATCCGCTACCTCAAAGAAAATATGCCAAACTGGTTTAGCTGATTAGCTAATGTGAACTACCTACATCCAGGATAACTAATATAGTCTCTCATTGCTTTTCTTGGAGGTGTTGCGACGTTTTGTAGGTATACCTGTCTAACACTACAATGGTCACTTACAGTGACACTTATTTGCTTGCTACTAGCTATAGCAGCCCAGCAATATGCACGTTACATATTTTTAATCGGTGCCTATTTCCAATAAGTAGCCTTGTCATCCTCAAGGCACTTGCCTCATCCATAGCCTCTTTGTGGCTTTACAGGGAAAAAAGAAACAAAATAAAATGCAAAGCCTATCAGATCCATTGTTATTCTTTTGGCTTTGAGATGTGAAAATGTTGTTCTGCTTTATTGCCATGGGTACAGCTGGGATACAGCAGCCTGGCTCAATCCCAGTAGAAATGCATCCAAAACTATAGCCCTCGCACTCTGGTTCCAGGCTTGAGTTCCTGGGCTTATGTTCCTCAGCTTTTGGCCTACAGTGGAAAGGAGGCTAGTGTGTGCATTTGATTTGCCGCCTGGATTATGCAATTTGTGCGGAGTATCAACCAGTGCCCCAATCCAGAAACAACATTTTTATCTTCGTCAGTGACATTTCTCATCAAGCTGTATTTTGGCCTTCAAACTGAACACACTCAGTCATCTTCACAGTCTCTTGTAAACAAACTGTCCATAAAGGTGGTATTTTTATTTATCTAATTTATTGAAAACGAATACATTACTATAGTTGTTAACACTGGACATTTAAAAGGAGTCAAAATTTAACATGATTATGGTAATGTCCCTAATATGTCTTACATTTTGCAAATCAAAAAATTATTTCCCCAAAAAACAATTATTGGCACCCCTGGTTTAATACTTTGTGCAAACACCCCTTGCAAAGATGACAGCCATGAGTCTTTTCCTATAATTTGTGATAAGAAATGTGTTAAAGAACACATTTTGGTGTTTTTTACAATTCCTCCATACAGAACTTTTCAGAATCATTGATATCCTTGGGATACCCCCCTCCCAAGGGTTTTCCATGGGATTTGCCAGAACGTGGTTGTCATTTTTTAACCATTTCTGTGTGGATTTTGATGTATGGTTGGAGTCATTGTCCTGCTAGACAATCTACCTGCAACCAAGTCTCAGCTAGCAGGGGCAGCCAGATTGTTGAAATTGTTGTGCTATTGAATAGTGCCCCTGGACCACTGGCAGCAAAACATCTACAAAAAGGTTTCCTCATGTGGAATTGCACTCACCTGATCCTCATTGTGTTTCGTTACCTCTATATAAGCCTGTCTGTGTGTATAAGCTGCTGAATCCAAATATTAAATTCAAACTCAGATGAAAACAGGTTAAATCCAAGACCAGACACTCAGTCACTGTGAACAGAACATGCATAAGGAAACACCCAAGCAACAGTTAACACCTGTCACTCTTCTGTGAACTAGCTTTTGCCGAGCGGAAAATGGGGGGACACAAAAAGAGTCTCCCCGCAATGGTTAAACACATGTACATACCATGCAATTAAAGCTGATTACCTATTCATCTAAAAAAATAAAATAACCAATGGTTATTTTTACTGGTACAATACTTTTGGCAGCCACTGTATATGGAGTGGAGGGCCACTGATCTAATGCTTACCAGGAAATGTATTTTATTGTTTTTAATAATACAAAATACTGTATTTTATTTTGCTTACTTTTATGGTTGCAGTATTTTGTTGTTTATTTTCATACATTTACATTTGTGGTATTTTATGTTTTGTATCAAAATACATTTTGATGGTTTTCGGCCCATCCTTGCCAGGGGCTAATATTTCACAGTTAGCTTGTAAATAAGTCAACAGTTGCTGCACTTAATATCAAGGCACTGGATATCAAGGCTTACAGTTACAGCTGACGTTATGAAGGCATCCAATGGAATGGTTATTTTTCATTGAATATTTTCAGTCCTTCATTGCTGCTCAACCCTGCACAGGAATGGGAACATTTCAAAACCACTTCAAATACAGCTTGTAGGAAGTAATTTGTAGCAGCGTCATCTCTCATAGCCAGGGCTTGACATGCTAATAATCTTGGAAGCTGACATGTGAATTCATCAAGTACATCACAAATCTCAGAAAACAGATTTGTCACCATTAAAGTGGCTAAAATGGTTTAGAACAATCATTTGTCTTGTTAGGAATATGGTCCCTAACACTAATTAGAAGGAACATACCTTCATTTAATATGTGCACTCACCCTTCAGATTCGACATCAGTTGGCTGTAGGAAAGAAAAAGGTTGTGCTGTCTGCAGTGACAGGAATGTCAATGGATGGACTAAACTGATTAATTAACCAAGCATCAGGACTTTGCTTATTATTATACTGGCCTATGCTCATTTCATAAAGATCACACTAAGGCTATATAATACTGGCATACAGATACTTTCCATCAATATTGTCACTGTCTCTTCCATTCCCAATGCCCAAAATAATCTGCTTTTATTCCTCTCTCACATTAATTGCACAAACCTCATTTCTGAGTTGGTTGTGCTGCTTCTGTTATACGATGATTTCAGTTTCATTCTTCACGCAGAAACTGAGAATGTTTGTAGATACTGTACACACAGGCAATTGGGCATCTCCAAATTGCATACAGCACTGTTTCAAGCCTGGTACTTCCTTCCATTAATAATCAGCTTGAAAAAAACTTCCTATCATTGGTATTACATTTTCAAAAGATACCTGTGACTAATTTCCACCAATTCTCCTAGACATAGACACACACTGTGCATTTCAGTAAACGTGCTGTAACACACAAATTACACTGATGCAGAGTCAATTTTTTTTTCATCAATGAGCATTTTGAATTTGTCTCCAAATGTCTAGTCTGCAGTAGATTGGTATGACCTTTAAGAGACTCCGCTAATCAATAGCAAGACTCCCGTGACCGCCCAAGGTTCAGAGTCCCGGAAGAACTAGGATTATCTTACCCTGGGAGGAGCCGTGCATGTAATGACTGCATTCTAAACACCTTTGTGCTCCCATTGGCTGTAATGCAGCCACCCTGCCTTCAATCCAAATGGCTGGTGATTACACGTATATAAAAATAACATAATAGCTGAGGCCCCTAATTGGTGGTCTGGCCTAGGTGTTAGCATAAGGCCAGCATAATCTCGGAATCGATATGTTCCATGATGCTGGGTGGGGGAGAGCTTAAAATGAGAGCTTTGAGAATCCGTGCTGTGGGCTCATCGGTGATTCTCTTTAAAGCTCGGCCCCCAGAACGCAGGATCAGGGCCGAGACAGCGGTATGAGCCATGCTTCGTCCTCCTTTGATCTCCGTGTGTCATGCTTAACCTGACGATGCACCGTTACACAGTCTCCGTGAAACCAGGTGGGTGTGAAACAAGGCGCCGGAGTGTGATTTAACATGCCAGAGTGGTGACTGCGGCACTTCAAAATAGATAATTCCTGGAAATTGTAACTATGAATTTATGTACCTATATGAATTTATTTGGCCTTCTTGACAGACCAAGCAGTCTCATGAGCTATTTAATGCCATTCACGTATTACAAAGGCAGCTTGAATGTTTTTGAAAGCTACAGAAATGTTATTTTCCTGTGGCTATATTAGTGATATTTGAGAGGAGTGGTGAGCTATCAAGGGCTCAACCAGTTGTATACCGCAGCGGTCTTCCTCTGAGGAAGAGTGGCAGATTCATTCACACGTGCTGTCATGTGAAGAGAAGAGGCATCTATTCCTGTAAAGTTCTGCCCCCCACCCCTCTGACTCATCATCACAGCGTCCTTCAAAATTGCCCGAAATGAACTAAGATGCAGAGGCTGCCGCGCGTTTATTTGTGTCTATTGTTTGGCCAGAAGTAAGGCGAGTCGGCAGCCATTCGATAGGTAATTACACCTCTGGGAATTTGATTAAAACTCATTAGCATTAACTATCGCCGGTGAAAGCAGATTGTCAGTCTGACGAAAGTGGGTGATTTAATTTTTACAGCATATTGGTTACTCTGTAAAGAAAGCCAATGTTTTCAATTTGAGTTAATTGCCATCTCTTTTTCAATCTGTAAGAGGTGGATATTACTTATGGTGATGTGGGCAAACAAAGATGCTGTACCCATTGGTTTGAGTTTCTGCAGGGTGGGCTGAGCTGGATCATGTCTTCAAACATTCACATTACAGCCATGAATATTTCATTAAAACATGTATTTGCATCAGAAGTAGGAGTTAGCATTATAAGATGTATATTCAGAAACCTAGGCACGAGGTATAAAAGCATGGAAATCCTTCAGAGGGCAGCAGTGATTTTTTAAAATAAAGTAAAACCAAGGGAAGTTGTTCTTGGTTCTGTATGTCCAAATAAATGTTTCTATTTTGTCTAATCTCGTGAGGTGATGTATTTTTTATATGAAAGTAAAAACTTAATGAAAGATAAAGTCTTGATAATTTTGCAGAGAACTGCCTTGGTTGCCAAAAGGAAAAATAATTACTTTCAAGTATGACTATGATTGCTATTCTCGTATTGCCAGTAGTCCTGCTATAATTAGTGAATCATTATAAGGAATAATCTAACTGATACAGAGGTTTCTACATCACAGAGGCAAGACGGCGATATGGGGTAGCTGAGCCTGCATCAAAACAAGGCTGGGAATGTCACAGCCCCATCATCTACTGAGAGAGGTTAAGCGATGTCATGTGTGTGATGACCTCATCCTCACACGGATAAGAACCAGATGTGTTTTGGGTCCCCACCCCAACCCCGTTCGAGGGCTGAGCGTTTTGAGGGGAGATTTTTTAGACCTCGGCTGGGAACCTCTCTGTTATTTTTATTTATTTTTCTTGCTTGGCGATAATGGGGTTGTGAACCTTCGAACTCGGGTTCTCTCCGTTTCAGATCGAGACGTTTCGTGTGATATCCTTGACATAATGTCAACAGTGCGAAAGACAATCTGGAACGGCCATTTGCTCAGTACAGCACATTTAATCCGAAAGCGGAGATCAATCTTTAAACAAAGAGATTTAATATTACAGTGAGGCAGGCTGGCACACCATTTTAGATAAGCAAACAGTGATGGCAGGGTTAGATACAGCCGCCAAATGGCTGGCCAAACAGCTGATTAAAGATGTGCGATAAGCAGTCCCACAGCTATTTTTTTCAACATGGCAAAGGATTAGTCTTCCTATAGGTCATCCTTTGTTGTTCAAATTCGACTGGAATTTGAATAAACGTGCATTATCAGTCTATACATAATGCATGTGTGTAAAAAAAGAAAAAGAGTAATAATTATGCTTGTTTGTCGGCTTTGGTAACAAAAAGATGTAATCGGTGGCTTACCACTCTGCAGTCACTGCACAAAATGGCCACTGCTTGTGCATTGCTTGTGCCTTTTACGATAATTAGCTGCGCCGCACAATTACCCGTCAAAGTGCGAGATCCACAGTATCGGTTTGACACAAAGCGCTCTCCCGTTGGGATGCGGTGCAATAATAGGTCACGGAGCCGAGCGGCGAGCTGATTTAAGCTCGTTTTGCTGCGACTTATTACCGGGGCCTGGCTGGCTTACCCTTAAGATTGATCTCCTTCACCCTGGGGTCACAAGTGTTTTAGGGCTATCCCGTAGAATTGAACGTAATTAATAGGACACGGGGCGTAGTATGATTAATCTGTGGCAGGAATGTGCATCTGGGGGTGTTCGTGTGCAGGACCAGAAGAGGGATTGTACAGTCCTTCACACACTGTGGTCTTTTGGGACCTGCACTGAAACCCTGCTGCTGCTTTGTCTCTGCAGGACCAGGGCCGTCTGCCGTCAGGGCCTTTGTTTCTGGAAGATTCTACTGTCCTGTTTTGGAATTAAATCAGCAAATGTTGACATAGGTATTGCATACTTTATAAAAGAGAAGGACAATCTGGTGAATTGAGTATAAAATGCTGAAGTTACATTCCAAAGCAACTGCAAGGTTGGCTTGCAGTTGGTAAATTGATGGTGAATGGAAAATGACCCCGAAACCCTGAACAGTCTGACATGTGAAACATTGACTTTATTTGACTGGGTCACCTTTGGTTTGTTTACCTAATCTGTCTTTCCCCACGTCAATGTTCAATGGTGCTAATTTGTCTGTAGGTCCAAATCTCTCCCATATCCCAATACTGCCCATTTTGCAACCATCGCCTGAGGAAGACTAAACCCTCTATTATTACAGTGAGAGATTACACTGTTGTGTACCCAACAGCAGGTAAAATAGAAAGGTTTGAAAACAAGAAAAAGGAAATATGAAAAGTACAGTAGTAATGCTTAAAATGCTAAAATGAGATTTTTAAAAAGACAAAAGCAACTGCTACCAAAATACCCTGTGGCAGCACCACTGTGTTTCAGCTACTGTTGTCCTTTTGATCTGATTTTCTGAATGTAATTAGAAAATAATTACACACGTCCTGTAAGCGCACGGCACTGGCAGACAAGCTAGAAATATCTAGTGAGAAATCGTTTCCAAGCTCCTCTTTCCACAACCGAAATCACTGTAGAAAACCGAACTCGCAGTAATGAGCTTGCTTAAAGATTATTATTGCCGCATAAAAGATTGCCCCTTGTTCAAATTAAGGTTAAACTGCGTTATGTTAATTTTATGGATATTAGGAATGCAAAAACCTTAAGTCCAGCCACGGTGCTCTGCGTCAGGGTGACCAATCGTCCCTAATTCTAATTAAACTCCTCATACAAATACCACACATGACACACGATGCTAATCCCTGCTTGATGTCTGTTGGGATTTTATCCAACATGTTCATAATGTATGTAACATTTTTTGGGCGCTTAAGATAATAACTAAGCCAATACGCATGTTATTTCTATGTGGAAATGAAAAGGGTTCAGCATGGCAAGCATTTGTAATCCTAAATCTCACAAAGCGTTGGGATAGTGCTAAGTACATCCAACCTTCCTGCCCCGGGGCTGAAATGGGGAAAACAATCGTTTAGAGCAGCAGTAGGCCACAGTGCGCACATTAAAAGATAATTGACGGTGAATTGCTCATTACAAAGCGCAAGGCTTTAGGTGTCCTTTGGTAGAACTTAAAAAGAAACTGCCAAGCTGATAGAGTGTTACAAGTTAGTTCTCAAGCAGGGTTATTCTTGCTTTGAATACAGAGCCTTAGGGACCGTGTTTGTACACAAACCCACCCACACGTTTCTCTCCTTTCCTCCCCCAAGGATCGGAGTAAACTGGGGGGGGGGGGGATGTCCTATCCAATGATGTTGATGAGATGAGACTGGAAGCACCAGTTAAAATAGGTCACTGCCCATCAGATCAACCCCCCCCCCCCGCCCCCTGCGCAGGGAAAGGTCAGGGCGCTCACCTTGTCTGGAAGGTAGGAGGGTCTCACATTCTCCACATGTTACAGCTGGGCTGCTCAGGTTTCAGTGAACACAGTTGTTTAGTCAAGCTTGGTTAATGTGCTGGTAACAACGTCCTATCAATAGCGAGAAATGGTGAAAGAAAGCTGAATTTAGCTGCATTCAACCGTAATGTTTGCCATGTATTGGCTATGAAGACACGACGAGACAAGAGCCATTGATTTGCAGAGCAGAGTTTTTATTGTAGCCGCAACGGCTGAGAGCTTCAGTGAAGTCATTTCCAGTCCTAAAATGCAAAGCACAGCACAGCGCAAAACGCTTCATATTGTACCGTCACTCAAGCTTGCAAAATACATTTCAAATTTAATCTTCTGATAATAATGTTTTTTTAAGTTATTGCTTCTGCTATCACGCCCTGGCACATACAGTACAGAAAGCGTTTTAGGTTTTCGATTTCTGTTTTAACTAGAGGACATGAAGATTACAGAAACTTAGTTTGCAATATAGGAATGCTATCAATGGGACTGCAGTGAACTCCCACAGTACCCCCACTTTTTGAGAGGAAATTTACTGCAGTTTCTATATCAATGCATTCTTGGGATTCATTTATCAGTGCTCACTGAGCTTCTGAAATTTAGAGAACTGGACTGAGGTTGCTCTTGGGCACAGTACATCACTGAATTGATTCTTTAAATATCCAGCTCCACAAATGAATTGTATGTAAAGAATATAAGATGGATAAGCCGTAATGGCTAAGGTCATCTGTTAGGTTTCTGAACGTAATTGTAGCTGTAAGCCCCAGTTGCTTGGATAATGTCTGTGTGTTTCGCTCCCCGGTAGGCTGTCAATCATCAGAGCATAGGGCAAAACTGGAGAGACGGGTGTGATGAGTACATCAGTACCTGTGAGGAAACTCACAATCCCAGCATCCTTTTACATCCTTTTCATCCCACCCCCACACCCACCCCAAAAACCCTGATGTCTGCTTTATGTGACCTGTCAGCCTATTCAAGGGGGAAAAGGGGGGGGGGGGGGGTGCATAGGCAAGCATATTGGGACTGCAGCTCTCTGGACCTTTTTTTCATACTCTGTTTACTCATGGAGTCATTCAGATATTTTACAGGAGGCCTACACATGTTCAAACATCAACACAATGTAACAACCTACAGATAACATACTGTATGTCTTGTTTGGTCATGACTCTGTAGCTCTTCCCCTTAAATATAACACATTAGATATAATACTTCACTTCTGCTTGGTGTGGGGTCACCAGTGGATATTGGTCCCGGTGACCGCTTAACTCTGTGTAAATCCAGAATATATTCTATGGTTAATGTATTGTGAAAGTGCAGGTCAGATGGTTTTATGGATCATGTGATGCAGGATAAATAAAACTGAAATTCTCATTATGCGACCCTCAGTCAAGAATGTGAGAATATAATCACACAACTCAGCACGTTTTATGCTATTCTTTTTTAAATCCAATTTTTAAATCCTACACCAAGTTAAGGCTAAGATTGATACTCTGTCCTCTCAATGCCACTGTGATGTTGTGTCTAAAAACTAAAATAGTGGCAATCTGAAAAATTCATGTTCAAAACCCACTTTTGTTGCTTTTTTCAAATTGTATTTATTCTTTGTTCGATTAACTATGTAAAAATTATAAAAAGGTATCCTATGCTATTTCAAGTCACATGTTTTGTTTTCACATGTGGAAATTGCAGTTCTCATTAGTAGTAGTTAATTTTACATGTGTTTAAGGGTGGCTTGCTTGCTTTTCCTCTTGTTCAATTTCCTGTTGACCAAAATCTTTCATTTTGATGAACCAAGCAAACCTATGTTTGAGCAAGACTAGCCCCCCCCCCCCCCCCCCCCCCCGGCATACCTTGGAGAGAGGGTCCACAGTGCTGCCTAATAGGAGCAGGCAGCTGAGTCTGTCTCCCCTGTGTGACGCTGATCTTTAACAGCTGCGTCCTTTTGTTTGAGGAGTTGGGCCAGCTGTGTGCTGCTGTAATGGTGGACAGTTGGACAGCCTCTTTCAGAGAACACTCACTAAAGTCGTGCATACAAACACACACACACAAACACATACACACACAATCACAAAAATGCACGTTCGCTCACACAACCATGCACACACAGGGTGAGGAAGTTCAGATCTTCAGAGTATTCACACCCCCCCCCCCCCCCCCCCCCCTCACTTCCTGTGCATAGGAGTGTTCCAAACAGTGTAATGTAGGTCATATTTCAAATGAAGTTACACACTGAATGAAGTTGTATGCCTTTATACATACTTCAAGTTTATGTCCAACATATATGATCTACGCAATTGTTCAAGAAAATTCGTGATTTAGAAAATATGGTTCTATATGTGTGGTTCTCTGAAAACCCCCATTGCTGACGGGTGTTTTGGTTGTCCGATTTAAAGCCCCCAATATGAACGTTCTTTTCAGCAAATCAGAAAGTTTGTCAGTTGAGAAATGTAATTAGTTTTGTTAACCGTGCATGGGCAGTAACAGAGCGGTCTGTGATAAGATTCCTCTGTAATGTATTATGGGCTTGCTTCTCGCAATAGATGGTCTTTAAAGAGGAATAAAATGTTGACATAAAATTTCTGATTTCTGGCCAGGCCTACAGTGAAGCTATAAAGTTGAGTTGGGAAAAGCAGAGTTGAATCACAGCATTTCGGAATATTCTTCAGCTCTAAAAATTGGACTTTAGCTCGTTACTCTCACACGCAGACATACTGTTGATGCACACTGATATTACATGCAACATTATTAAATGGGTTTATGTCTATTAGGGTTAACTATCATCACATCCCTGCTACCACGTGGATCTTGTGCATTACATTGACTGCACATGGGTGATATTTTAGTATATGAGAACCACAGTGGAAAATACTAACTCTACATATTACAATATGACATCAAGAGGCAATGCATACTTCAGGTACTTATGTACTGTATGTGCAGTATAAACAAATCTTGAGGTCAATAAGAAATTTCAGGAGAAAGTGTTCTCTTGGAAGCTGACGTTGTATGTTACTGTACATTCAAAGCTAAAGGGTTATTCTGCTGGAGAGACAGGGGGAGGGGGGAAATAAAGAGTGACCTCAGAAGCTAAAGCACACACACAGAACATTTCCCTTCAGGTCTTCTTTAGTTTGAAGCGGGAGTCAGGGATCCACAATGTTTGCCCCTATCCAGCTGCAGGAAGAGGAAGGACTACACAGGAGCTCCTGGGAAACGCTCACAATGATTCCGTTTGCAGAGAGATGAGAAAAAACATCACCTTTAACACCTGCTTCGAATGCTACTGGGGCCGTTAATATTCCGCTCACATACGATGGAGACAAATCTACAGAGCTCCCACCATGTAGCTCCCAGACAATAAGGCCATGCACAGAGAAATTTCACTTCTTGGTGTGAGCACAATCTATGTCAGCTCTGTAACTGCTATAAAAAGCGTCTTCAATGTTATTAATATTCTGTGCTAATAAACTAACAAGTTGCGAGTGGAGCTTGCGGGTCAAAATTTTCCTGCTTAGAAAACAAACATCTATTTCCTTCAGAAGAATATTTTCAGAAATCTTTTTTCTGGGATTTTATATCAGGAAAACAGGGCAGGCTTGGCAACTTAGACATATGGCAAAAATACATGTATAAAATTCCACATTGGATGCAAGACCTAAAATGGTTCCATTTGACTTAAACCATTACAGTGACCGTTGGAATGAAATACCATTATAATTATAAGTCCATATTGTTAAAGGGCTCAGAGAAAGAGCATAATTATAGATGTGTAGTAAAACTGCCCACCTTGGCAGACAATGACAGATTAAACGCAGCATTTGTGAAAGTGTCAGCAGTGGTGACGAATGACTGTGTATCTGACAGTGGCTCACGCTCAAGCTGTTCTCTTGGCAACAAGATGATTGACTGCTTTTGCATCTGGTATGAAATGCTAGTTCTTTATTTCAATTAACTTCCCTTTGGAGAATGTCATTGAGCAAAATGTTAGAACATAACATAAGGTAATGTTATCTTATCTGTTCAGTCTGTATTGTTAGTTAATGTGAGCAAAAACAATGCATTTTAATTTGAATGGAGTAAGCCAACAGAGGGAACATGTATCCAAAAGCATTATGTTACATTTGATAAGTTTAACATGTAAATTATTTGCAAGTAATGTTGTGTTCACTATACCCCTGTTGTGTGATTGTGTATGTGTGCATGTGGATGTATCTGTTCAGTGTCAGAGAAGTTCTCAGTCCAGGCCCAGCGTCTGGTATCCCGGCGACGGAATGTTGAGGGCCTCCTGCAGCCAGATGGCTCTGTGCTCCACTGCAGCTGAACACATAATGGGAGAGGAAGAACAGCACACTGAGGGCGGGTCCCTCTCCTCCGTGAACTTCCTTCCTTGGTCCTGGGGGGACATACAGCCTGCTGTCCCCCCCAACACTGTGTGTCCCTGCCCTTGACACCCACACTCCTCCAGAGGCAGCCACAGCTGGTGTCAGACCTCTCATTTTATGCACACAGACACACACGCGCATGCGCATGCACACACACACACACATGCGTGCATGGGCACACACACTGACGCATACACACACACGCAAACACACGCACACAAACACAAGACTCCCAAAAGGAAAGGTCTGCACAGGTTGAAAGGACAGCTGTTACCATTCATTTTATTAATGTGTGATATTAATTTTCTGAGCAGGAGGCTCATCCAGGCAAGCACACATACATACACACACACACACACACACGCGCACACGCACACATACAGACACAGTTGTCTGTGTACACATGTCTTCACAGGTTCATGAACACACACACAAACCCTTTCACACATACACACACTGCTAGAATGCAGGTCAGCATGGTCTGGTGCCGGACACACGCTTGCAGCTGGTGGGAGAGCAGCTTGAGGGTCTGGAAACCATCTTGTTCTCTTTCCTCGCACGGGACGTTACCACGCCGGGACCAAGCTCAGGGGACCCGTGTCTCATTTCAGCAAGCGGGCGCGAGGCAGCTGTGACCCCCGCACTGAAATAGAAATGAGAAAGGCAGAATGATTCAGTGCTCAATAATGAATGTGTACTTTTCAAACCGTTTCGCCCTTTGCTACCCTCACAGAGCCGCGCACATTTAACCGGTGGTGTACAGCGCCCTCTACTGAAGCTTTAAGAAATGTCACATTTTTAAAAAGTCACCAAGAAAGCAAAGACCATGAAATTAAAAATAGAAAAACTTACACGTCTTAATTCCGCTTGAACGAGCCTGCCTATTAATAGGATTATTGATTACATTGATTAGGTTTTGATGTGGTGTCATTATGACTGACAGCCATGGGGATGTTTTCTGTTCACTGTTTTTTCTAGTTTTTACCTCTCCTGCAGCTCACCTTTATATTTCTACGTATATGACTGAAGGTCCATCCATGTCTTTATCCACATTACTTTGTAGCTACTTTGCAGGTAGTTACCCATAACTTTGCTGAAAGCGGTGAACCATCATAGACACACATACACACATTATCTCCCTCATATCAAGGCCCATTTTCTCTAGTGAGGGTCTGATATATTGCATGAAAAGTGTGTTGATGGCTGCATTTATTTTTTTGTTTCAGGATTTACGGATGCATATAATACAGCTGAAAGTTCCAGGTTTATTTTCAAGGAGTGAAAATTCAATGTCTTTGTTCATAGGCAGTGTGACTGTGACAACAGGGGAAATCGTGTTAAAAACAACAGCAATATGTGACACAGCGGGAGGTTAGCGGCGGTGATCTTCTCTAGATGGTGCCAGACGGAATATATTGCACATTCATACAAATTTCAAAATTGAGTCATTATTGGCTGACCCAATTCCCTTGCAGCCACAGTAAACATGCTAGTTCCACAATGATTTTTTTAAAGTGCATGCACTCAGTGAGCGCTTTATAAGGTATTTATTAGACTTCTTTTTTTAGACTTCTACTGCTGCAGCCTATCCACTTAGAGTTATGATGCGTTGTATGTTCAGAGATGCTCTTCTGCATCCCACTGTTGTAATGTGTGGTCATTTGCATTACTGTCACCTTGATGTTGCTAATAAAGTGTTCGGTGAGTGTATATGTAATGATGAGAGTGCACTGGCGGCCATTATGATTTTGTTTCGTGCAAGCGCCTACAGGCGAGAGGGATGGTGTTTAACGGGAATATAATGACATCTAGTGGGAAAAGAATGTAATGCATGCAGAATGGCATGTTGTAAATTAATCATAATCATGTATTGAAATAAAAAGGTTTGGTAAATAATACCGTAACACTATGTTTTAATATTGATAAAACAATCTAACAAGCACCATTGGTGATGAATGCGGTCATACAGCGTCAAAGAGGACAACTTGCAATGAATACATTCAGTGTGCTGAGAAATTTACATTTCAGTTGAATTTATATTTGTTTCAAACAGAAAACAGCTAGTGGCCTGTATCACAAAGCAGGATTACAGGATTACTCGATAACTGCACTGAGTAAAGAACTGACCCAGAACCCTCCGTAATGGACTACAGTAAAAAGACCTGTTCTGGATTTCACTCAGCACAGCTATCCAGCTAATTTGGTAATCCTGCTCTGCAATACAGGCCCTAGATGTGTTAGGATCTATCACATTATTTTCTCAACATGTAATGTAGCGGCCTTAGGTGTGGTCAGCAGTACATCAATTTATATTATCTAAAGATTTTTTTAAATAATTTAATTCCATATATTTTGTGTATACAGTTTCCCTTTTCATTTCACGCGTTCTTGCGTAATATTTTCGGAACATTTTGTCCCTCATGGCGCACCATAATTACGTAACAGCTCATGGTGGACGTGCCGAAGGAGAAGAGTAGGGAACAGGTTATTAAGCTAGGGCAAAATAAAGAACACAGGTAAGAACAAAGTATTTATTTTGCACAGTAGCGTCGAATAATTTTATTCTTTTAGGGATTACTCCCTAGCTGCTTGTAAATTAAGATACAGAACGGCAAATAAATAACAAAGCCACTCAGATCATTGTTAGCTAGCCAACATTAGCCAGTTAGCTAGCTGTCTTTCAAAACAGCAGTAGGTTGGCCAACATATCAGCGCCGCTAACCCAAACACCAGGCTGAATGCTTAATAGTCAACTATGATCTGTGTTGGCTGGAAATTTGCTTCAACTTCAACTTCAAGTATAATCATTAATAGGCTTCACTAACATGCTGAGCTGTATGGTTGTCATTGACATGATAGCTCTGGTAACTTATTTTATCAATAATATTGCTTGCTAATCAGTTAGTGGCCAACGCATAACAATAGATGAAAAATCAAGGTAAGTTAACTTAGCGAAAGTTTAATGTAATTTAACTGCAATTGATCTAGCTACCATCACTCTTAGCGTGCTATCGGTGGGTACTGTTATGCTAGCACTAAATTCTAATGCGCTAATGTACTATCTAGCTAGCTGACAGTAATAGCGTTATCAAAGGGTAAACGCCTTATCTAGCTAAAGGTCTTAGTGGTGATAAGTTCCTTTCCTTACAAGCTAACATTAGATATGCTACACATAGTAGCATAGTTACACAAGTAATGCGATTTAGCTAACACGTCTGTGTCATAAGTTGAGTTGCGCTTGGTAGCTAGATAGTTAGGCTGATGCGTCAAGGAACAATTCTTGAGCTCTTGCCTGTCAACTTACGCGACTAATAAAGGACTGAACATTGTTTCCCTTTCAGGTGGAGAGCAGGAGAGGCCCTCCAGGATGGCCGGTGTAAGTACAACTGTAATCGCTAGTTTCCAGGGTAATTCCCCTCTCACTCTTTACTGTATGCTTGCACTAACGTCTTGTTATAACGCTGCGCTATTACGTTGTTCCAGGTGCTCTGTGGCAGAGTCAGACTAGTATCGTACCTGCCAGGCCTCCACGTTCTTGTGAGCAGGGTCGCGGGTGTCAGATCCTTCTCTGCTGCAGGGTCCTCTGGCTCCGATGAACCTCACCTGGCGTCGGCACCCTTCGATATGGGTACGGGTCTGTGTTTCTGCTTCTCTCACATAAGCAAGACAGTAGTTTTGAGTTATGGATATTTTTCTTGGTTTTATTATATTGGCGGGCTCATGACCACTTATCTTCCTAGCTTTCTTAGCCCTATTTAGGTTCTTATTTATATGTATTCAAATTTAATTTAATATGTTTATAAAACAATAAGGTGGTGTGGAATATCTTTTGTCCTATTATATATTTGTTTCCATTTGGCTAGCACCAGTAAGTGAATGTAACCTCCAAAATCATTGGGGTAGAGTGATTTTAAACCATGTCAAGAACTCAGAAGTACAGTGGGGACTTTTGTCCCAAAATAAATGCTTTCATTGTGTTACCTTGTATTGTTACTGGCTTTCAAATGTCCACATGAATTTCAAATTGTGCATAAAATGTCAAGGTCATGAATAGCAATGTTTATTTATTGGACCCTTTCCAATGGGTCAGTCTGCTGGGTTCATATCACCTAGTCCCTTGTTGACATTGTTTTACCTGGTTGTTATGAATGTGCAAGGCACAAAACAAAAATATATATTTCTGTTAAAAAGTATTTCTACTGGAATGCATGTGGAAGCTAAAACATACTGGAACCCTGAAGCTTAGTTGGGCTTTTTGATCGGAAAAAAGAAACGTTTAACAATTGCATTTGATCATATATATATTTTAGCATCACAGGAAACAAATGCTATAATGTTTAAGACTTACAGTAATGTAACTGGGTAACTATTGTTAAAGCCATAGGTTGAACTGAAGTAATCGGTGATAAAGGCCTTTTGTGATGACACTTGCTGTTCTAATACATAGGGCCCAGAACCGTGTGGCCAGATGAGAATATGGGCCCATTCGGACCTCAGGACCAGCGTTTCCAGTTGCCAGGCAACGTGGGTTTCGACTGCCACCTACAGGGTACTGCTGAGCAGAAGAAAGTTCCAGTTCATAGGACTGTTCCAGATGTACTGTCTGCCCCCTCCAGCAGCGAGAGGCATGAGTTTGTGATGGCACAGTTCATCAACGAGTTTCAGGTAAAATTACAAATACAAATAATTAAGTTCCGTATTGAAACGGGAGACACAAACTTGCTCTTCATGGGCAAAGGCTCAAAGTTCTCTCTTGTGAAACTTCCTGTGATATGACTAGGAGTTGCTGATATAGTAGCTGAGTAGTGCAGTGGTTTTAGGTAGTGTAGTAGTTTTATCAAGTGTCCAGCAGACCTGGATTAGATAAGTAATTGTTTTGGATTCAAATACTTTTCTATGATTTCCTGAACTTGCCTAGTGTATTGGATTCTATGAAACTCTCAAAATGTGCAAACCCCTGCCTTCTGGTCTTCTTGGTTGGCTCAATTGCACCAGGCAAGATTAGCACAGAAAACTTGAATCCAAAACAATCACGTATTTGACCCAGGTCTGGTGTCCTGGTGAGGAACAGTAGGCCTAGAAATTCTCTGTGATTGTGTACATAGCAGTGTAAGTGTAATGGTTAGGGAACTAGGTTTGCTTGAATGTAATGTTATGTTATGTAATGTAATGTGCTTGGGGCAGTTTTCTGTGTTGCTGACTGAAGTGCAAATTTAATTTGTGGATGTTGTTAGTCTTCTTCTTCTTCTACTACTGATGATAATGATGTCTTTTTTTTCCTTAGGGAAAAGAAGCTCCTCCTGTAACTCAGAAAGTCGGCAAAGCGGAACAGTACTTCGACACCTCTAATGTGGAATGTGCCATACAGTCTTGCCCAGAGCTGCTAAAGAAAGGTACTCCTTTTCCTCTGTAGTACAACCCGGTCTCCTGTTGTCTAGAATCAATGCCCATCACAGGAAAATAAAGAAATCAGTCATTCTGTGAAGAAACGACTATTAGACATATTTTTTCAGAGAGTATTTCCTTATTATATTTTTGTTTAACATTAAAATGCCTTTCAAAATGACATGTTGCTTGAGTGCAGTGGATGTCCACAAGAGGGCAGTACTATGCTTGCTAACTAACAGTTTTGAGTAATGTCTGGGGTCAGGCCTAGCAACAGTGTATTTACTGACTTGGATTTATAGCAAGACATTGCTACCTGTGTAATTTCTTTGAATTTATGTATCAGTACTTAAGATGAATGAAGTAGTGCATTATAATGGGTATAGTTGTTGAACTGCTGTGTTGTTCACTGTACATGATATGCATGGCACCTTGTTTCTTCAGATTTTGAGTCGATGTTCCCAGAGGCTCCATCCAATGCCATGACCGTCGTCACGGTGACCCAGAAAACCCAAAATGACATGACGGCATGGTGCGAAGCCGTGGACGAGGAGAGGGAGCAGCTGCTGGATAGGGTGAGTTAATGCGCAGCTCTGTGTCCACCGCACTGCATTTCCATTGAGAGGAATTCTTTATCAGGGTTCCCCTCCCAAATTAATGTATGAGTGGTGACTTGTAGGGCTGGGCGATATAGCCATCGCGGTATACCGATTATTTTGTAAGCGCAGTAACGACTATCATGCGGTGTTAAGATTTCTTTCAGTTTTTTTTTAATTATTATTGAACCATACCTGATGCGGTAGCACACCTCCAATTTTCGGAGCCAAAGTGAAATGCTTCTGGGGGAAAGAAATTTGTATCTTTTCAGTTTTGATATGACTGCAACAGGGCCATGCTGTTTCCTTGTGGTAGATAAAAACATGACTACAAAGGTAAAGAGCGAAAACATAAGGGATGTGGGCGGCCTGTAGCGTAGTGGTTAAGGTAACTGACTGGGACACGCAAGGTCGGTGGTTCTAATCCCAGTGTAGCCACAATAAGATCCGCACAGCCGTTGGGCCCTTGAGCAAGGCCCTTAACCCTGCATTGCTCCAGGGGAGGATTGTCTCCTGCTTAGTCTAATCAACTGTATGTCACTCTGGATAAGAGCGTCTGCCAAATGCCAATAATATAATATATATAATATGTGATTTTCAGGTATGTTAACCAACATCGAATTGATACAAGTGAGGATTTTTCTCCCCTGGAAGCATTTCACTAAGGTTTTACTGTATGAAGTATGATTAAAGACGAAAAGTAGGAACAAAACCTACCGCCATCTGCCAGAGATAGTTCTTATTGCACCAAAAAAATTAATGAATTAATGTACTGCCATAGCTATATAGCTTGCCACACAAAGCTCTTCCCATTTAAAATGTATTATTTCACATGTCCGATAAGCAATAAACACTGTACTGCGGGTGTTGGCCTTAAAACTTGATGATTTACTCTGTAATAATGCTAAAAAGAGCAGCTCTCTCTGGAGCCATAAGAACCCTGTTATTAGGAAGCATCTTTGACATAAATGCCCAAAGACAGAGAAGGCTTCAGTAGACAGTGTGCTGCCTAGCTAGCTACTGTTACACAATGGGCAGATATTTCTATCAGTATGTAGAGTACTAGTCAGGATGTGTGTGGTGTTCATGTTAATGCTAAATACAGATATTGCGATAACACAAGAAATCAACAAAGTTTGTAGAAAGGATTATTTTAACCAAGGATAAAAGAGACGGTCATGGTCACCAGACAAACAGGTTACTGACCTTATAAAATGCATGTGTAGAATGTTTCAAGCGAGATCATTTCAGTCCTGCTGAACTTACTGCAAATAAACTCATTTTTTAACTGAGTAGAAACGCGCTATGCAGAACTAAGAAATTAGTACATGGCTGACAGTCACAAATAAATTTTTTTTTTTTTGTTCCTGAAAAAAAGTTGTAAAAAAATATTAACTTCAAATGGAAACTGATCCATAGATTGTTTGATGACCCTTTTGTACTTGCCTTTTTGATATTGTGTGATGCCATATACAGTGGGCTGCATATTTAGCTCAGTACCCCACAATTTTATTTGTAATCAAACAATTCACATTTCGTTAAAGTACAGTTCTCCAGCTTTTATTAAAGGGTCCTTTTATTTATACGTTCTGGTTTCGCCATGTAGAAATTACAGCTCACTGTATTCTTTGTTATGAAGTCTTCAGCTGCCTTCCCGGCATGAGCTCAAAACAATTTTCAGACAGGTATGCGTGTTTATTTGTGGAGAGGAGCCCGGTTTGTAAAGGAAGCAGACATCAGAGAGCTGTCAGAAGGAGAAATATCCTGGTCCCAGCCCACTCTGACTTGTTTTTGTGGGTGTGGAGTGGAAAATCAGTTTTCACTGGGTATCTCTGAGCCCTGTCTTATTTACAGTCCTCGGGAGGAGCGTGCGGTTAGAGTGGTAGCCGGTGACAGTCTGACCGCCAGTCAGTCAGCGAGGCTTTGTTCCCATAGCCGTTGGGTTCGTGCCTAGCGGGTGTTGCGGAGTCACGGAGTTGTGCTTTGAAAAGCGCTGGAAGCGCGTCCGCTTCCCACCAAGACAAAGGAAGCCGCGCGTCCGGAGTGGCGGAAAACCGCGCTCCGTAGCGGGTTTGCGTGTCCGTAGCCGCCGGGATTACTCACCGTCTGGTTCACACCGCTGCCGTGCCGCGTTTAGCCGCGCGCTAAGCTCGTTAGCGTGCTTCGCTGCAGGGCAGCCGCACCACGCCCAACCGCCACCCCCCCAACCCGACCCTCTGTCACCCGCCATCATGTCTCCATGCTAGCAACTGTTGCCAGGGGGTCCCCCTTGGTGACAGTAAGGCCCATAGTGCCAGTGCTCATGGGAACTGAGTAGCAGTAGCAATGGTGTGTAGCAGAGTTAGTACTGCCGCAGGCCCTTTACTTTTAGCTACATTGAAAACAAAATGGTTGTACACTCAGGTTCTCGCAAGGCAGTGCGCATTCATTGGCTGACACTAGCTTTACCTCTGAACCAGTTTCATACATTTTTTCATTTTGACTTTGCAGCTCAGCTTGGCGACTTTCTAAAAAAACAACAGAAGAGATTGTTTATTAGTTTAATCTAAACTCAACAGATACCCTTCCAGAAAGTAGCCAGGGGCACTTTAAGCAGGCTTTGCATCTGGCTGCACTGAAACAGTGGCCCCTTTAGTTTACCGCTGTCTCCATCAGTTTAGAAACGTGCTCGATAATGCGGTGTGAATGTTGCTGACTGTTATGCTTATCCCCTGCTCTGGGAATGTAGTTGGCCAGTTTGGCACGATTGCACATATAAATCATGAACATGAGTTCTGTTTCTCCTACGTTTGTTAGTCACTCTGGATAAGAATGCAGTATGACCCAGCTGAGTTGTATGTAAACCTAACGCCTGTGCCTTGGTCTTCTCTCTCCAGTTTGTTACGGGTGCTAAGGAGATTTGCTACGCGCTCCGGTCAGCGGGATTCTGGGCCGATTTTATAGACCCCGGCTCTGGATTGGCGGTGGGTGGCCATTTTCACTATCTCATTGTCCACTCAGTAATTGACCTCCCATGAACGCAAATTAAAATGTGATTTTTGCGCATGTGGGTACTCCAGTACCTTAATGGAAAACTCCAGCCTAGAACACATTGTTAGAATTTGCATACTGCTGATGTAAAATACAACCCAGGTCCAAGCTTCCTATTTTGTGTAGTATTGTGTAACCCGAGTTCTGTAGAAGGCGTCATATCAGGCAGGGATATTGCCATAGATGGAGTTTAATAGTATGTTGTCAACTTGCTGTAGCACCAACTATAGGTATTCATTTCAACACATTAGGGACAACATATCCTTTGCCTTAAATTCCTGCTAATCTTCCTGCAGTACTCTTACTGAGAAAAATCTATAATTTATCAAGAGGAGATCCCAATTTTTTTTTTTCATGCGAGCACCTTCAATAGTCCAGAATGCAACAGTGTGGCTTTGTGGTAGATTGGGGATGTCGCCACGATAGCAAGTGAAAAATTGGAAATAGCGATAAAGTAAAATATATTGCAAATATAAGATAATAAACCCTGGAACAAATTTTACACAGTGACACAGTTGCTGATTTTTATCACTGTTTTTGATTTAGCCCAGGCCAAATTCTTTGTCATTTGATCATAATCATAATCATAATAATCTTTATTATCCACATTATTTGCCTTTGGCTTCACAGGTTGGTTAAAGCGCAGTAAATCAATAAATACAATAACAAGTAACACAACAAGTACAGTACAGACTACAATAACAGACATAGTTCCGGTGTGAATGGTGTTTACGAATTTAGCAACGTTATTGCATTTGGTATGAAAGACTTTTTGTAAATGTTCTTGGTTGCTGTAGCGGCTCTATAGCGTCTTCCAGATGGCAGTTTTTACAGTTTACGTTTCTAATATGTCTAATTTTAACCCCGTCTTGTGTCTCTCCCCAGTTCTTTGGCTCCTACACTAACAACACACTTTTTGAGACGGATGAGCGGTACCGGCATCTAGGCTTCCGTATAGAAGACCTGGGCTGCTGCAAAGTCATCCAGCATGCACTTTGGGGCACGCATGTGTTTGTGGGGACACTTTTCACCAACGCACCTCCCAACAGCCTTGTGATGAAGAAACTGCAAGGGAACTGAGGGAGGGGTTTTGGGGGCCTTGGACGGGTCCGGGCTGGCCGGGCTGGCGAAAGCCGGCCTTTTAAAAAGCGTCACAGTATCCGAAATACAGTCAAGCACTGTTTTTGTAACCTTCTCGTTTCATTTCTGTGCTTTTGGTAGAACTTGAATATAAAAAAAATATATGATCCTTCAGACCTATCTAAGCCATTTTTAAGAGGAGTTGCACACATCAGTCTCCTTAAGGTTGCTTGGGTTGGCCTTATATTAATTTATTGTATTCATGTTAATTTCAACACGGAGCTATGCTGTGTGTTCACACGTAAATTTTTTGACATTTTATTCAAGCTGAAACAGATTCATTTTGAATAAAATATGGTCTTCTGATAAGATGGCTTGACAAACTACCACTAAGCAACGTTGCCTTATCAATATTACCCACAATGCATCTGTGTCCTTAAAGAGACCCCCCTCCCAACTTCAGGGTCAATGGGTTCTTGTCCAGTTAGTGAAGGTGCAATCCAGGATACGTGTGATGCTTAGAAATGCTGGAATTAGAAAGAGGAAACACTGTTATTCTGTGATATTGAGGGATTTCTGCAGATGTGTTTCCGTGTGACGATTCTTTCAATGAAACATAATAAACCAAAATCACCAAAAATAAATGTTGTCGGTCAGCTATTTTCGGTAGCCAATGACACCGGGGAGCAGAGAGGAGGGCGGGACATGGGAGGTTTGCCAGTCGCCAGAAAGTCCGGACATGGAAAACTGACACTGTTCTTCAAGCAGTAACACCAGAAATAATGGTCTCCCAGATCACCTCTGGTTCAGGTTTGACCTCGGCCGCTAGCGACCTTTTCAGCGACAGCATTGACCTCATTGGCATGCTTTTGAAAGGGTTAGAAAGCGCTTCCCAGCTCAGTACTCCTTCAGTGTGTGAATAAACCGGGGGAGAATTTCATCACGTACAGTCCCGCGCCCAGCCTGCATCCTGTACACGTTTTATTCAGGCAGGTTCGTGAGGATGCAGACTGACTGAAAGTGAAAACGGCACCTTCGCAGAAAATTTGCAATATCGGAGAGCGGCTGTGTTTTGGTTTTGTAAGGAATTCTCAGCTGTATCGGTGACTGTCTCAGGGGAAGCATTATTGACTTGGTTTTAACACCCAGGCCAGATGGGCCCATGATCAATCACCAGCAGCCATGACGGTCTGATTTTAATGCTGGTAATTTAGACAAGTGTCCTGTCGCATTTTCTCAATGAACCACAACTCCTCACCCAGGCAGAAAAGCCATTTTCAGTATCTTTGTCCTGATATCGAACCATCTTTAAATGCATTGTGGCATAATATTTGTTTGATTACATTACATGTTATTTGGCTGATGCTTGTAGCCAATTCAATTTTAGTCAATGAACTATCACTATCAGTTGTTTAACCCTTTCAGTTGTTTATCCCTGTTCACCTGCAGTACATTTTTATCTTTATATGCCATGTAACATTGTGATACTTGTATCTTGCACATTGATTTTGACAGTATAACCAGCCAGTTCAACGCGGCATTTGTTATTCGTGGCATGTGCTGAAGGGGTTAATTAAAGCCGTTCTGTTCCTCCTCCTCTCTCGTGGCTGGCGCGCACGTCCACGCAGCTGCCTTTGTGAGAACGCTAGCGAACGCATCACTTGAGACTAATGGGATCTGACCTCACTAATATCCGTACGTGCGAGGCTTGACGAGAGGTGAAAGCTATTGTTAAAGACGGGCCCTCTGCTCTAACAATTGTCTGCTTTTCACATCGCACGTATCTTTTACTTTGTATCGCTTCGGGCAAGGGCGGGACAGGCAAGGGTTGTGCTCTGGGTCAGCATGGAACCGGTTCCCCCTCCCGCTTATTCTATGCTAAATCCGATCAGGAACTAGAAGGTGAAAAGTCTTTTGGCCCATTGCTGCATGGGATATTGCTTGTTTTCTGCAATAAATGTAGCTTCCAACCAAGCGTCATAAATTGAATGACGTGATTAAAAACTGCCTCAGAAAAAGTAGGCCTAATTATTGGCAGAGACATATTTGAAATTGAAGCCCTGGCGCATTAGTCAACGCTACATGTCATCCTGAAACGGTGGATGATTGACATGTTTTTTCATTAGATGTAATCGTCGCAGGATTCGTCAAATTTAATTCGTGAAAATCCACGTATACAAGTCTGAATAACCAATGGCCGGTCACTGAACGTTTCGGTAGCCTAGAACTAAACCCTCCTCATCAGTTTTAGGAGTTCAGCGGCCCAACAATCAAATGGCTTAAATACCCGCTAAACATTTGCCATCAGAAGACTGCCAATATAGGTAGGTAGGCCATCTATGCAAATAACCAGGTTTCGGCGGAGATGTAGCTGCAAGTTTATTTTGTACCGATTGTTCATACATTTAATAAATAATTATGGCGCAGCCTATCGCCCACTGGAACGCAACATATAGCTTAAAAATCAAAAGAGGCAGCCGCAATAAAAAAAAAAAATTAAAAAACGTTTAATATTCAGCAAAAGAAAACAGGATTGAAACGGAATGGGACCCTGCAATAAGAGGTTGGACACGAACATTGCTCAGCTAGACCTACATAACCAGGCCTGGTGAGAAACAATGAAAAGAGACGTGCAGCAAGCCATTTAATCTCCTTCCAACGATCCACACCTGATTCTGTTGTCAGGGAAGAAGCACCACACGGCAAGCACAAAAACCCCGCCCTGCCTATTTAAACCCACGTTCAAGGTGCGAGGACCCCGACAACCAATTTAAAATTAACAAAGGTGTGACGTGACGCTAATTTGAAATTAAATTAACCATGTCCAGATGCTAGTTCTATTATGATAATTAATTAATTAATGCAATTCATGTATATTGTATTAAATATGTAATGAAATGACTCGATAATATTAGTGTATCGTACACGACGTCATCGTTTAGATGTGTTTCAGTTTACTAATTGCCTATAGTGTATTTTACAAATGCTCAGCCACGGGATTGTGATTTTAGCGGGGCTTATAGAGAAGGTTTAGGAACTCGTGACATAGCTCACAGCACGGAATACATAACTGATATAAAATCCTATTTTAGGCTATTTGTGTTTGAAGCATTTACAGGACAATATTATCCAGAGCAAATTACGGAGCTTACACTTTTTGAAAGAGCGTCCATTTATACAGCTGGATATTCCCAGTTCTCTAACCTTTATACTACACCATCTTTTGTTTGTTATGGCATATTGATATCTTGCTGGAATGAATAGATGCTATGACAAACCCTGTTAAACCCTGCTAAACTTCATTAAAAGAGTTGTGTGCTCTTAAATAAGGTTTCCCTGCATACATGGCAAGCAGAGAGGGTAGGAGAATTGGCCTTCAGGTAAACGGCAATTAAGCTCTGTAGTTAATTGTCAAAAAGAATCAACTTCCCAAATTTGGGAAAGGTCAGCTGGCATGTCAGACATACTCATGTATGTAGAAGAGGCTGTTTAAACAGCAGCAGTGAGGTGTGTGTGTGTGTGTGTGTGTGTGTGTGTGTCGGAGGTGGGGGGAGGGGTGGGGGGGGTATTGGGTGGAGACCTGGGTACTGTAAGGACAGGATATGAGCCACCAAACATGTGCATCCTCCAGTTATAAATGTCTTCCCTTTGCCTGGTAAACTGTCACCATCCTTCTGAATTGAATTGTCTAACTTTATGATAAAGGTAAAGACACTGGACAGGACAATGACTTCTGGTCATTGTGCTATGGCTAGGGTGACAGAGTCCTCGTGTGACTTCACATGTCTGACTTATTCTGAGAAAATATAAGTTCTCCTGTATTTTAGTCGTCACATATTTTAATGGGTTTTTATGATTCTACTTGCCATTACGGCAGGTTCTCATTGCATTGTGGGCGACATGGCTCAGGCAGTAAGAGCAGTCGTCTGGCAGTCGGAGGGTTGTCGGTTCGATCCCCCGCCCGGGCTGTGTCGAAGTGTTCCTGAGCAAGACCCCTAAAAGCTCCCGAGAAGCTGGTCGGCGCCTTGCATGGCAGCCAATTGCCGTTGGTGTGTGAGTGTGTGAGTGTGTGAGTGTGTGTATGACTGGGTAAATTAGAAGCAGTAATTGTACAGTGCTTTGGATAAAGGTGCTATATAAATGCCAACCATTTACATTGTATACATGGTCCTCAGTGGAATCTGGTCGCCCTTGTTATGACCGTCACACTACAACATGGATGGCAGCATTCAAAGGACGATAAACATTACAGTGGAAAATCTTTTGGTGTGCTACATCATGAAATCCAATTATCATAACAAACTGAAATTATCATAACATTTTTGGAAATGGGAGGGGAAAAAACCTAAATATGAAAATTAAAATGGCGGTCTGATTTTTTAGGATGTATAAAAACAGCCTAGATAGATAAATATATACCCAAAGTCTGACAGCCGACAGCTTTCCATTGACATTGCTCAGAGGTTAAAGACGATTATTCACCAGGAGCCGTGTCACTCCAGGGGTCAGAACGTACCCCAATCTGGGCTTCATGTAGCAGCTGATAAGCATACCCTCTCCAGGCGGGATCGCACTCTATCAGAGGGGGCCAGACAGGGAAGTGGTGGGCACCATTTTAAAGCCTGGGGCCTGAACCCCCAGCCCCTTTTCAGAAGCGGACTGACGCTGCGCCGTTTCAAACAATAGATGATCTCGCACCACCATCCTGTTTGTATAAGCAGGGTCAACATTTGGTAACTGAAGCACTGGAATTTTCTGTGTTATGTTTGGAAGGTATTTTCACTAATATGCCAGTCCCCCCTATTATTTCTTTCCTCCACCCATACACCAATGGTCAGTTGGGCAGTGTGGATGAAGGGACATTTAAACTGGGGCCTATTTGTGTGCTGTTAATGGACAAGGTGAAATTATATATGTAAAACCACTTGTGGATGCCTTAGCCCATAAAAATCCTGGTCTCTAGCACTGTAAGTGGACATTTGAATGGCGAGGATGGGAGCGATGGGTTGGTTACAGCATTCATTATTAAAAGCCTCAAGCCCCCATAGTATATGAAAAATGCTTTGGTTAGATTACTACCTACTTTGCTAGTAATTAATAACATACAGAATGAAGTAAGTGCAGTGAATTTTTCCTTTTAGCAGCTTTACATTGGTTCTTTGTTCTTTGTGTACTGATATTAGGAGGCACCCCATTTTGTGCTACCTGCAGGTTTTCCAAACGCCTCCCGTACTCTACTGTAAGGGCTGCTTCACATTATCTGCAATGTGAGACATTACATACAGTCTTTTTGTATTTCCAGACCCTCCCTCATTATCTCTGAACCTAAACCAGAAACAAAAACAGTTTGACTATTTTCCATTCCACTCTCCCTTCTCATCGTTGTGTCATTTTTTCCTCACACCACCCCATAGCTCCCATCTTCTCCTGGCCTTTTCCCATAATTCCCTTTTCCGGCACTGGTCCCCCTCAGTACCTCTAAATGGGGCCTGTGTGAAACTCCGTTCCTCAAGAGTGGCAGCAAGTGTCTCTCCGCAAGCTTCACTGGCCCAATTATTCCATTAACCAGATTACAGTTGATACCGCTACAGACAAAAATATTTGGAGAACAACACATTCCTTCACTCAAGGCCCTGTTTTAAATAACCAGATGTGTCATTTTCTGCTAGAAATTATTAAGGTGTCAACTTGAGTGTGTAATTATATCAATTAGGCAGCTGAGAGCAGGGAGGGGAAGGAAGTCATTGCAGACTGGTACCCCTCCAGAGAGGAGATGGCCAGTTCTGTTCTGAGCTAACAAACGTGGAGTGGCCAAGGCTCTCCCTGGGGCCCGTCTCAGACAGTTTCCTGAAAATGTGTCTGAGTACTTCCACAGTCCTTGGACTCCGCACCTCCTTCCTGTCCCCCATCGCTAGCAGCCCGTGTGGTCCTGATTCCTCTGGCCCCCCTGACTTTAATGCATACGGGGGCCTTTAATCCTGTAATATCGCCCGGCTCCTGTTCCAGTCTGCTCTAAATCCCTGACCCCCACTCCCCCAAAAAAACACAGCGCGCTCTCTCGCACGCACGCACGCACCCATTCCTGACAAAATTTCTATTAAATATTTCTTACTTCTGTTTTTAACATCATAATAAAGTATTATTAGACAAATATAACCAACAAATATATTTTATTCATATTAGCTGTGTCTTATGAATTGTGTGTGACTGCTTGGAAATTGATGTTAATTGCAATTCAGATCTAGATTTTAGATTTTTCTCAGTACTTTAATAGTTTGATTTCTCACTTAATATGCCACTGGACAGTAAATTCTACATATAGTGGGACAGAATTATTGGTACTCTTAATAAAAATGAAGAATATTTTATATTCAAACATATGGGAAAACTACATACTTTTATTTCAATACATTTGAATACACTGCATTGGCAGATATATTTTAAGCGTGGCTGATTATTTATTCTGTTGAACTTGATAAAGTTCACAGACTTATTTGTGCGTGAAATTTCTGTGCCTCTGAAGAACAGGCACACAAGCAAGACAGAGACACAGATATCGGCTCCGAAGATGCACTGAAATAATATTTTTTAACAAAAATCTACTCCAAGATATCAAACAGATTATTAATATTAAATATGAATTAATGATTGCAGTCAAGCAATAATTAAGGCCGGGTATTTGTCACAGAAAATATTTAGCAAATAACTCAATAATAATGAACTTACACCAACATTTTTGATGGCAAAAGTGGAATGAAAACATTGAGAAGCACCTCATATATATTTTGCAGCCAGTGATCCAGGGTCAGATATTTGGGCGGATGTCTGATTGTTCAGGAAGCTGAAACTTGGTCTTAGGTAGATTGTCCTGCCAGACAATGACTCTAAACATACATCAAAATCCACACAGAAATAGTTAAGGGAAGACAACATCCATGTACCAT
Organism: Conger conger; assembly: GCF_963514075.1. NCBI lineage: Eukaryota > Metazoa > Chordata > Actinopteri > Anguilliformes > Congridae > Conger > Conger conger. Next base: position 59,824,858 of record NC_083762.1, read on the forward strand.
GTTCAGTCTACAGATTTAAATCCCATCAAAGCCTGTGGTCTGAACTGAAGAGGGAGGCCCATAAGCACAAAACAAAGGATGTCAGTGATGCTGAAATGTTCTGCATGGAGGAATAGTCAAAATCCCTCCAATTGTGTTCTCTAAACTAATCATAAATTATACGAAAAGGCTCATGGTTGTCATCTTTGCTAGTGGTGTTTGCACAAAGTATTAAACCAGACTTTCCAATAATTGTGAAACCTGTTTTTTGGGGAAATCTTTGACTGATACCACTTGAATGCTTGAATCATAAATAAAGCACACTACTTTACACATGTTTGAAATTAAAGCATATGTCAGCTAATAGTTATGTCAATATTATCAAGGGTAATCATTTTGGAGCCCACTGAATTTGCTTCTGTTTATAGATAAAATAGAATAGATTCTAACACAAAAATAGGATTCCATTCATTTCCATTTCGGCTCAACCTCTGTGGACGGGGTCATTAAAATCTCAGCATGGCTGTGCCGAGCAGGACGTGCAGCAATGCTCCACAACAATAAGGCTTATTCTTCAGACTCCCAGCTTGTATCTGGGCTCAGAACCGCATGTAACCATTAAAAGCATGTTATCTCTCATCTGGAAAGCATGCTTTTGGGGGGGGCTTTAGATGACTTTCCGGGTTTGGGGCCTGAAGCCTGAGAAATGGATTAGCGGATTGAGGGCTGGCAGAAATCTTTTGACATTTTGATCTGCGCTGATGTCCAACACTGGACATAGTCAAGGAGTTCCACAGAAATGCTCAAATTTCAGGTAAGTTTCAGCAGTGTGAAACCTTAAATGAACGTCTCCCTTTCCTGCTCATAACATTAGCTGGCCCGCAGACCATTTGTACAGTCTCTTACGGCTAGCTAATGGAGAGCGATGGGTCACCTTTAAAATTCACACCCGGCAGCTGAGAAAAGCTAATCCCCTTTAAAGGGATTCTAAATTACACTTCTAGGATTTAAGCCTGAGAAAGACATTGCTTTTTTAATGCTCTGAAAACAGGGAAAGATGTATCCTTTGCCCTACAGTCTGAGTTTGGCCTAAAGGGCTGTGTAATTTCATCTAGCCCCCACCAAAACGTCTCTGAGGCAGGAAACCAAATGCTTTTGAGGGAAACAAAGACAGCTTGATTTTTGCCCCAGTGTCCATAAATGGTCAGGTGATAAATTACCCCGATAATTAACCTTTGACCCCTGACCCTTGCCTCATTTCTTTATTCTGCCCAACCTTGGGAAAATGACGGCAAGTCTGGAGTGTGACAACCTGAAGACAACGGCTGTTTTGTTTGTACTTAATTAGTGGTATGAAATATTCTCATGTCATAATAGTGCTGAATCAATGTAAAGTGACAGATAATTCCTGCTTTATTTGACCTGTCCCTGTGTCCATCTTTCTTCTGATTGGTGGTTAATTATTTCTGACAATGACAAGGTTCACTGCATCACATCCGTGTACGAACATACAGCTTTTTGAAGACTAAAAACCAATGTGCAGGGTCTTGATGGATGTGGTCATATAAAGTCGTTTATGTTGCCCTCAAACTTGACCCAGGAAGCTCCCAGCAGAAGAGCACACACTTCCTCCAATGGCAAGCTCTTTAGCCTTTGATACTGACCCAGAGCAGACAGCTCATAAGGTTGTTCTTGAGCCGTTTACTGAATATGGCTTGCCCTCCTATATTTAAGCTCTGCATGTATGATCAGGAGAAGCAGGAGTGCATTTATTTGATTAATAAGAAAATATAACATTTTTACTCACTTTTAGTCACATCCCAGCAGCACTGTTGCAAGTCAACTATGCTAACCAAGAACCAAACTACGAATTCTGTACCATATCAGTCAGCTATGTAAATGCCATTGACTTAGTCTTTGCTTTGTTCATCCAAATAAATACCTTCCCCAATCCGTCCAATACTTCTACCCAATCCATCCAATACTTCTATCCAATCCATCCAATACTTCCACAATTTTCTTCTAGAACCCTCTACATTTATTCAAAATTTGCAACCAATCATAATTTTCAGAGGAAGACTGGGTGACATTTGACAGATTTGGCCTCCTAAATCATTTGCACTCCATTTTAACTAACATAATTCCAGATTTATGAACCTTGGGAAGGGTAAACCTTTTTGTTTACGTAAGGGAAAGGGTGTGGAATGAAACAAAGTGATTAAATCATATTCAAATGGTGGTAATGCGTTAAGAACCTAAAAGCAAGAAAATTAGGTTATGGCTTGTGGTAAAACAAAAACAAAACAAAAAAAAATGCAAACTGCTCAACTGGATCATCTAGCTCCAGACTGTAGACAGTGGTGCAGGACAAAAAGCACTAAAAATGGACTCTTCTGTGTCATTAGTTAAAAGGTCTTTCCTTCATTTTTAATATGAAGTTTCAAAATGAATATATACAGTTTCATACAATTATATACATGGATATTACATATACAATATTTACAGATCACAAAATTCACACATCAACAGCTTCTAACTTCATTTACAGTACAGGGAAGGAGAAGATTTTTTTACTCAGTTACAATCTGATTTAGCCCTTTATGGACACTGTCACCTTTTACACTGAAAAAGAAAGGAGCACAGGCAGTTATTTAACAGGACATATATTAAAATTATGATCTATAAATCTACTGATCTATAAATCTCTAACTTAAAATGTTGCTGGAATGTTCTAACAAACTCCATCTCAGGCATCCATTTTCTAATACCAATTGCTGTTTTGCCAAAAGAAATATAAATTCCTGTTGGCCATTTATACCTTATATATTATCACTCAAAAGTTGTAATCACCTGATCGTTTTTAAGAGAGTAGCCTAATATTTAGCTAATATTTTAGGGGATATTTATTAGCACTAAATTCTACCCAGCTCAGTTTGCTACCAATCAATATCTCCTCATGTGCTGTTTGCAGAACAGAAACAACGTATAAACAGGAGTGAATTACGGTCATATTTTTTTGTCCTTTTTTGGATAAGGTTTAGTCACAGCCCCTCACAGTAGCTGATAGGGGGGGATTAAAATCACAAGAGATAACATAGGAAGTTAATCTTCTATCACAGCCCACAGGCAGTCAGCCTAAATAAACTACGAAGCTACAGAAACAATAACACTGTACTTGCAACCTCTGCATTTTCACTCTGACCACATCACCGGCAAACTGACCGCATACATGAGGCCCACAGCCACATACCACAGGAAAGGAAAAGCAGGACAGAACGCCTGAAGCCCCAGGAGGCAGAATCCAGTCCTTGAAGTGCCTGCTGTTTTTCAGTGTGTTTCAGCACCAGTGATTCATATAAGTCGGATTGGTTTAAGAATCCACAAATCCAGTTGCCTTAAATTAGTTGCTGATTGAAAGGATCGCACAACAAACTGCAAACACTGCGGCCCTTCGAGACTTGAGTTTGAGACCTTTGTCTTAAGCATTCATAAAACATGGAGGTCAGTCCATTCAGTCTTAGAATACATGAATGTTACGACAAGAGTTTCATTAGGATACATAACAGTGAAAACACATTTATATATTAACAAAAAACCGTATTAAAATGTCCTCATTTACAGGCTGATCTAACATTATCTGGCCATAGTGACATCTACAGAAAATTATGAACTTGTTTGAAAAAAGCTTTGTCATTAGGACAGGAAGTAAAAAACAGTATTAGCATAAAGTGTGTTACGGAAAATACCATTTAAAAAACAAATGCAGACATTTGAAAAGGAACATCAAACAGAAATAGGAAATGTCCTGCCAAACCATGCAAAGAATTCAGTGGCGGATTGGTAACCCACAGCACCCATACTTTCCTATGTGGCATTAATGGATGAAAGCTTGTTATCAGTTCTAACAGGAAATTAATCCCAGCTTCTACAAACTTACATGCTCTGACCTAAATGCAAAAACTTCAACACCATTGTTAAGAATCAATATCATGTACAAAAATAAATACTATATATGTACATATATATTACACATTCAACATATAAATGCAACATTATAATTAAGTTGACTTTCAAATCCTTTCAAATTTGCCCAAAGTAGAACATTACTCTTCCAGCTCATAGTGTCTGTTAATTAAAAGACAATCTACCTCCCAACAAAATAAAACCTTAAAAACCAAGCAGGTTTGAACATGCTGCTGCAAACAACTATTTCTACAGTTTCACCACTGTTATAATACTGGAGAGAGGGGTAAAAAAGATAAAATCGGTCTAACATTACACTGTGAAATGTTTTTTTTTTTTTACAAATGTCTAATTTGGCCTATATTGCGGCGCACTCTTCATGTGTGGCTGTAAATGAGGATGATGACAATGGCGGTGAAGCAGGATGCGGCCAGGCCTGGCGAAAGCTGGCTGGCGTGATTTATCGGAGAGGTGGTGGCGAAGACGGCGTCCGTTTCATTTCTCGGTAATGGCATGTTGCACATGTTCCCCTCGCAGCAAGCAGTGCACACCTGAAGACAGAGCAGCCGGCAGGCGTTTAGCCAGGGGTACAGGGGAAACAGCCTATCAGTCTCCTCTCTATGTTAACCACCACTGCCCCTTTTCTTTTGTGTCTCATCTTTTCATTTTTTTTTCCATTGCAATTAATTAATTTATTTTGCTTTCTTCCCCTCATGCAATGCAAAATGGGACTGAAATGAAAGAGGTCAGCTGAACAGCAAGTTCTCCAGGTAGCTTCGAGACATCAGTGAACATTAAACCCAGGGGAAGCAAACACTCATTTCGGTGAAGAGTCGCTCTTTTTAAACTTTTTACACATTTTCCAGATACATCCTGGTCACGCCTGACAAAAAACATGGCAACTTTGGGTTTATTAGTGCTTCCCTAGTTGCCCTCCCTGGTGTACAACATGCCACTCACAAGCTTCAGTAACAGGACGAATCTAAGCAGACAGATGCAGTTCTGGCCACTTAAGCACAATGGAGCATCTTACAGTCAACTCGAGCCTGGAGGAGACTCATATTTCAGCAGGGATTACTGTTAAGTCTTTCTCTGTGTGAGCAGTTTAATTCCAGCCTTTATCTTATCAGCAGTAAAATCACTTTGGAGGCTCTGAGGATTAAGTCAAAGCGCAGTGGAGTGATGCTGGATAAAGCAGACATGCAGTGTCCAATACACATATTTATTAGTTTGAGAGGCTTTAGCTTTCGCATTGTTTAAAGTGAAGCTTTTCATGTACGTATGTCAGCTGTATGACCAATGAGAAAGAAATTGATCCGCAATCGCTATTCTGAGTAGCACGACCGTAATAAATCCTGGGGCTCTTAAATTATTCTTCGGCTGTGATCTTTTATATAACGATACATCTGCAATGTGGCCTACTTATGAAGACATAATATTTTAGCCAACATTTTGCAAGGGAATGAATACAGCCTCAAGACACAAGATTCCACATGCATTCCAGAAATATTTTCCAACTTGGAAAATAGTTTGGAGGACTGAAGCATTTAGATTATGTATACGCGTCTTTGTGGACTAGAAGAGAATACAGTGTGTTCTGCAAGCTCCCAACAAAAATGTTAGATTTTCACAAACACTGATTACTCCTAAACTAAGTCACACATCATTCCAACTGCCGATTATTTAAAGTGTGATTTTGTCCAACTGGCTGATTTAGACCTTGAACCAGACCTGGGTCAAATATGTAATTGTTTTTTTTCTACGACTGATCTTACCTGGTGTACTGGAACCTATCAAATATTCTCACAAAGTGCAAACCCCAACGCATTCTGGTCCTCGTGGTTGTCTCAATTGCACCAAGCAAGATCAATCGAGCACAGAAAAGTATTTGGATCCAAAACAATTATGCATTTCACCGAAATCTGCTTTGAACACAATAAAGTCAGCCTATACTGTATCCGGCTGCAACGTAACTGAAACAGCCCAAAGAGCTGAATCGCTGCTTCTTACACTCACCTTGTTTCCTTCATGGTCAACTTCAGTACACCCTGTAGAGAGGCATTCCTCCAGGGCCACACAGCGCTTTGTCACAGACAAGCTGCCCCCTTGAAAGTCCATCTTGTGGCAGGAGTAGCAGTATCTGGTTTCTGCAAAGGGCACATCAGTTAAGCAAGGACCGAACATTCCCGATAGGCAATCATTCTAATAGCCAATCAGACCAGTGGAAGGCTGACAATGAAAAGGAGATCAGGTGATGTGGGAAACAGATTGCATTTTGGGATAGCGTGTTCATTAACATAAGGGAACAAATACGGAGCTAGAGAATTACTGCATTCCAGTGAATTTATTAACACAAGTGCTGTGTGAACTTGTGGGACACATCTGTATTCTATTTCCACTGAGAATTCGCTACTTAAGACAGTAGCCAAGAATAACTAAAACTGTGTGATTACGCCGAACAGAAAGAAGTGAAATCACCATAAAAGAGCATGATGAAAATTCAAGACAGAAGCTATTTGAGCTTCCCCAACAAGTGAAATATGTTCAATATCGCAAGGGCACAGTTAGATTCCCCTTCTTCAAAGTGGCATTCTGAAACAGAGGGATGTTACAGGTGAAGTTTCTTTGAAAAGGATAGAGTCATTCACACATTCCCACCTCTTGGGCAGTACACGTCCGGAGCCCAGCGATTGCAGTCGTAGTTGTCCGTTACGTTCTCACAGGTGAAACACTTGAACCCACCTGGGTACGGTGTCGCTGCCAACACAAACGGGACAGGAACAGGGCAAGCTCATTAAAACGTCACCCAGAACACAACTTCGATTTGTCAATCAGCTACATTCAGAAGTTTTCCAATTATTTACAGAAGCCTATGTACCAAAGGAATGCTGTAACTTTTTAAAGCTACTATGAATTTTAAGAATACGAACAAGAAAAAACGATTATTGTTATAAGTACTTTGCTTTTAATACTAATTGATACAGGCAGAAAACAGTGTAAAAAGTCTGTGTTTTGGCAATTATAGCGTATAGAAAAGCGGTTAGCGGTCACATTCATGACAGTACAGAGGGGCAAGAGGGACACACTGTGCAGTGGCCTTGGGAATGAATGGGAGTCGTGTGGGTTCTGGGTCCATCTGCTGTGATCAAACAGTAGGGCTGACTGGGCCCTTTGCATTGGCTGGGGGGGCCCTCAGTCTCATTACATTAATCTGGTTAGGGTCCTCCCCCCCCACCCCCTCCCCTCTGACAGCTGCAGGTCTGAGGGTCATCCAAACTTCATTCACAGCACAAAGCCTGCCAATCAAACGTAGACCGATACTGCCATGGCAACCAACTCCCCCATCCACACAAACACAGTCTCTGACACACACGCAGACACCCAAACATGCACACATTCACACACATCATGTGTACGCTCGCACGCATAAGCACACATACATACACACACACACACATACATACATAGGCATGGGTTCCAGCTCTGCGATGGTTAAGGCAGATTAGGACAAGGAAACTGAAGAGAAATTTGGCTGTGGGGCTGGGAGCAGTGAGGCATGACTACAAGGTCTGTCCTCCAACATGCCCTCTTCCCCGAGAGCAGGTGGTTATTTTCGCCTTCTGATCTATAGATGCAAATACCTCTCACATGCTTCTGAGCACGCTCAGTCGTGCGATGCCTTGGCTTTGGAACTCACGACTTTGAGGTAACAGCCAGGTTGTTGGCTAAAATAAATAGGACTGAGTGGGTAATGCGGTCATCTACACACACACACACACACAGACACACACAGACACACACAGACACACACACATAAGATTACAGCACGGGCAGGGGAATGCAGCCAGGGCTTAAAGGATAAAGTGTGCCATTTTATGGAAACAGATACACATTTTATGATAGTTAGCTGGTCTTTATTTAATGCAATGCACAAATACATGTCCAAAGATCTGTTACAGAAAAATGTAAGTGGAGATGTCCAAACTTCTAGATAATCCAAAGGTATTTCTGTAAGCATGTAGATATACAAATACACACTGTACAGATAAGCAGAATATATTTGTCATGTGGTATGAAGATCGGCTATTATGTGCTGTAAATCTGGCTGAAAAAGCAATTATAGTGACAGAAATGGCCTTTATGACTCACTGTATATGTTAACTGTTGGCAAGCAACATTTCTATCATGATAAACACACAGAAAAATGTGCTGGTGCTGCCAAAAGTGTCATTTTCCATTAATACAAAAATGAGGAGTTTCAGCCAATGAGTGGAATGTAGATAATCTATGACTCATACACGACCCATAAGACCTATAACGTTAGCACAAATAAGATTTACACTATTAGCATCCATAATAGCTACATCTTAAGCTCCCATAATAACTGCAATCCAACGATATCATAAGGAGCATTCAGTGTTTTGTTTGTACCAGCAGGTATGCCATTTTAAAAATCTCAAGTCACATACATAGTCAAAGATAATCAATTGTTTTTCACCATCAGGCAGCTGAAGACCACACACAACCAGATGACAACATGTGACAACACCTAAACAAGAGTAATAGGTCCTTTTATCCCTCTCTTTAATGGCATCATTAGGAATTTGCCAGCGTATGCCAGCAGACATTTTGTCTTGTAAGTCTACACTATGGATCATACAATCATAAGATCTTAACATAAGAACCGATGTAGAGTAGCTTAATGAAAGATCGATACGCCTGCCTTCAAAGGCACACCAGGGAAAGAACGTTTCAGGGCAGGGACTTTTGAAACATGATCTCATTGGCACCACTTTCCAATTAGGGAGTTGCCTCGTTCCACCCATTCAACGCGGAACGTTGTTTTCGAGTCGCATTAATTACCGCCATTTGCGGTCGTCATCGTTTCATGGCTGGTGCTGTAATCCCCTGATGGTCTGGGAGTGCTGAACATTAATTAAATCAGAATCCGTAATAATTATTGCCAGAGAGGGGGGTCGGCGGCTTGTTAGGATAATCATGGAGATTGAGATTTAGCCTGTAGTCAGTGACCTGTGTTGGGAAGGCTTGTTAACCTGACAAATTTTTCTTGTAGCTTCACATACCCATGGGGACCTTGGGGGTCATGAGAATGGAAAAATGTGCAGCTGACAGCAAGCTAGACTGGACAGTGGAACAAGGAGCATATGAGCAAAGAGCTACAATACACAAAGACAGCGAGAGGAGGAGTGGAATTCAGGATGGAAATGAAATGGGAACTCTGGCGCTCGAATCCAAATCCAGGCCTGGTTTTCTTTTCTCCTGGAGGAATTAGCGCGACTGATTGACCAGACTGCCTTCACACCTAACTCCCAGGTAAAGGGAGGGTGGAAAACCAGCAGTTCTTTGCCCTGAAGGACCGAGAGTTGCTGATAATGCTGCAATACAGCATTACTGGAGCCCGATTGTGGGTTTAATGTGGGCTGAAATTGGCGGAGGAGAGGCGAAGAGGCCCAGTTCTGTGCCTGGTTCTGTGCCTGGTTCTGTGCCTGTGCTGTGGCAGGGAGACCCGAGCCCCACAGATACGTGCGTGGGGGGAGGGGGGGGAGCCGCGCGCTGCTTCACTTCAAAGTGCCGCGCTGGGCGGATCAAGAGCTGCACTGAGCGGCCAGGCCAGCTGTGGACCCGTCTGGCTTTGGCCGGGGATCAGAGAACCACGAACCCCCCCATCCTACCCACTGTTCCCCACCCCCGCCACTGAACCTCTGTAGCCCAGACTAACCCCTGTACCCCCCCCTCCCCCTAACACACACTCAGGTTCACAGAGCCACCAGCGACTGTAATAACACCCGGGCCTAATCGCTGGTTTCGGGGGGTCTGGAGAGTCACGCCAGCCAGGCTTACAGGCTCTGAGTCCGCAGATGCCTCCGCGCGGACACTAAAGCGGAACACCGACGGCCGATGGCGTGGCCGTGAGTTCTGAGCCAGCCGCCAGTGGGGAATTTCACACCCGGTCATGGAAATAATCGAGGCCGCATCCCTGATGTGACGGCTACAGCGGCGACGTGATGCGTTTAGCAGGTGCTCACGGATTACACGCCTGGTATCCGAATCAACTGTGAGACGTATTCAAATAAGTACATACAAACATCTGTGAAAATTAATCCAATGAACACATACTGTACATCTATGGAAAGTGCATGCATGTTAATGTGAATCAATTAACTGCAAATCACCAATTATTTCCTGTGTTTTTGTCTAGTACAGACTATTGTTAGATTAGATCTGTCTTGGCTCATTTAGAAATTGCTTTGTAAAAAGCCACATTTTCAGCAGCATTTTCTTACTTGATGGATAGAGGAAGATGATGTCTTTCGCTGTGAAGTCCCGTGATTCAGTCGTTGTTAGCCAATCAGCAATGAGAGCCAGCAGTAGTACCCAGGCCCCTATAGGCCAGGGTTCCATTGCTGGGTGTGGCCTCACACATGCAGCTATCCAATTGGCTAACACTTCCTTCACAGAACAGTGGTAAGGCACCTGTTAAGAAAATGCAATATCAATATGTGTGATACAAGGCATGAATCACTTTCATAAGTTACACAAAGACTGAATCATTACATCCTGCCGCCATGTTTTTATTAATCTTCTTATGCATTCAAAGTGCATTCAGTGAATAGCTTTACTGAAGATTCAATTTTTTTTTTTTGCGGAGTGATATTTTCCAGCACATTAAAATAAACAAATTGATAACAAGAGTGCTTCTCAGAATTTGTCCTATATCAAAGCATATTATACACTCATTGTCCACCTTATTAGGTAGACCCGTACACCAGCTCATTAATGCATAGTGAAACATGTGGCAGCAACTAGAGCCTCCCTAAAATCCAGCGAGTGGCAGTTCTGTGGGCAAAAACGCCTTGTTAATGAAAGAATAATTTGTTCAAGACTTGTTCAAGCTGACAGGAAGATGACAGTAACTTTAATAACCATGCTTTACAACAGAGATATGCAGAAAAGTATCTCTGAACACACAAAACTTGATGTGGATGGGCTGCAGCAGTAGAAAAACTAAGTCTAATCAATACCAAATAAAGAGTGTATAAGCTTAATGAAGATCTACTTCTAAATACTTAACAACACACCTGAATTCCTTATACTCTACCTCTGACTGAAAAGGGAGGCAGTGTCAATTACGTTTTCATCCCAAACAGCCACCAGACAAAAAGAAAATGGCTCTTTATTATGACAATTATTTTTTCAGTCTCTTGGTGATGACATTCTCCTGTCATCGGCCTGGCTTTGTACTTTAAAGGTCCTTTCTCAGATTCAGTCAGAAAAACAGCTTCTGTAATACAGAAGCAACAGTCAGCTAACAACACTAAACTATCCCCTAAACCAGTTATTTTGTCTGAACAGGGGTCTTCTCTGAATTCTCCCCTTTGAGTCAGACAAGCTCCCCAGAAAGCTATGGGTCCCTCCCTGTCCTAGCCTTGCTGCGGAAGGGGTAAGAGAGGATGAACCTGATATCTCCTTCCATGGATACCACACATCTGTGAGGTCCCCCCCTTAACCCCCTCAATGGCACTTCCTCTAGCTTGAGGGAGGATCAGGTGACACCACAAAAAACCCAAGGAGCAAGGAGATGTCAGGAAACTGATGCAGTACATCAATTAACACGTGTAACAGTGGCCATTGCCTTCTGGAATGAATGATGGTCATGTGACTACGGTGACTTGAAGCTGATGAGTGGATTCCAAACAAGAGAATTGTTGTGGGGAGGGGGTTGGGGTTAGGGGGGGGGCTTTAAAATACAATCTTCAAACCAAATAAAACATGCTATATACACTCAGTGAACACTTTATTAGGACTCATTTTTTAGACAAATTAAGTATTCTGCTGTAGCCTATCCACTTAAAGATTTGACACGTTGTGTGTTCAGAGATGCTCTTCTGCTTACCACTGTTGTAATACATGGTTATTTGCGTTACTATCACGTTCCTGTCAGCTTCAACCAGTCCTTTTCCACTGACAATGCGTTTCTGCCCACAGGACTGCTGCTCACTGGATGATTTTTGTTTTTCGCACAATTCTCTGCAAACACTAGAGACTGTTGTGCTTTGTTGTGCAGGAGATCTCTGAGATTTCAGAGATACTCATACCACCCTGTCTGGCACCAAAAATCATCACTTAGATCAGACATTTTGCCTGCGAAACAGCTGAACCTGTTTGCATGCTTTTATGCATCTACTTGTTGCCACATGATTGGCTAATTCAATAATTGCATTAACAAGTTGGTGTACAGGGCTACCTATGTAAACCTAAGTTGTCACCGAGTGTATAACATCCTGAAGTGATCACATCCAACAGGCCATATTTTGAAGTTCAGGACACAGGAATTTTGCTTTTCTTTATTCGTACATTGTTGCTATAAAAAATTCAATTCAAATCAAATTCAATTTGCTTACTGAACAGTTCAACAGAAGAATTGCATCATTGTCAGTAAGGTAAGGGAATATAGGTTAATTAAATGGCAGACTTCTTACGAGGCCGAAGTGAGTCACAGAAGCAGTTTTCAGCCCTCGAGGCAGAGCAACCAGCACTGATATAATCACCAGCACGCCACACAAAGACGGGAAATTTTCCCTGAGACTAAACAAAAGACGGCTCCACTGAATACAAAACAACAAATTGATATTCCACCCCTGCCAAAGGACCCCGACAGTGGCCTTTGCAGAAGTTATTCTGGTCGTTATCACATAACATAATACTAAAGACAATGGACAACTCTGAACCCTTCCTCTCTCTCATTTACTGTGTAAATTTCTCCATCTTGGTTTACTGGACCTAGACAGCAGGAGCACATCTTGTTTCTCTATTGTAGGGAGGACCGTGCCCTTGTTTTGACTGTGCAATCTGTGAGCCAGATGCAGTGTGATTTAGTTCCTCCCAAGTGGTGTAAAAATCCAGGTCGGCATTATCAGCAAAGGGAAAATTAGAGGGGAAAAAAAAGCTGCAGTGAAGGATTTTGTAAACAGGATAATTGGCTGTATTTGCATATCACATTACAGTATTAGATTTCCTTCTACAGCGTCTCAGTGTCTCCCAAAATTACCTGATTCTACTTTTTCCTAAGCCCAAGAATATTTCAAAGGGAGCGCTTTATTCAGTCATTCAAAACCATGTTCAGGTCAATCTTGCTACAGCTCACAGATTCAGGTAATCACAGCAGTACTGTATAATCACCATTGCATGATGGGAAACTGACCGTGATAAAATTAAGCATTATTCAGCAATGTTGAAAGAGGTCCGTTAGTACAGGTTGTGGTGAAATGTTAAAAGTCCAATCAGCATCACGATGAGACACGGTAGACTTGGGTCAAATACATAATTGTTTTGGATTCAAATACTTTTCTCAGATGCTCCACTGGTCTTGCCTGGTGTAGCTGAGGCAACCAGGAGGAGCAGAAGGCAGGGTTCTCACTTTTTGATAGTATTTCAAAGGTTCCCACACACCAGACGAGCTCAGTAAAGTGTATTTGATTATTTGAATCCAAAACAATCATGTATGTGACAGGTCTGGGGCATGGTTTAACACCTTATTATCCTTACCTACAGCAATAGAACAATGCTGCAACAAGTCTATCAACCCATTCCAATCATTCGTACCAGTGGCCACAGTAAAGAGGACCACTACTGATGGGTCATATAAATGGCTTTGAAATGACCCCGGAAATATCCATTTGCCACAGAAATGTTCCAGGGCTGAGATGTACAATCCTCCACCCGTTTGAAAGTGACCATGGTCCATAAGTTCACTGGTGCCTGACAGGCCAGGCTGCACAACACCTGTCCCTGAAGCCACTGACATCAACTCTGTCACCAGTATCAATCAGAGCAACAGATAGAAATGGGACAAAAGCCAATAACAGCATCACAGAAAAATGTAGGCGATTTATCTCAGGATAACCTCACACAAATTTGAGTCATTCATCTTTGTATTTGTGTTCCGCTTAATCTCTGCCAGCAGAATCTGACATCCACAGCCAAATTCCTAATTGCTACCTATAAGACTTGAAAGATTTACTGTGTAGCTCAATGGCAATTTTAAGATTACTTTACAAAGACGTCTAGTGACCCAGAACGAGGAGTGTGAATTTACAACCTTTGAAAGCTTTGTAATGAAAATTAAACGCTGCTCGTTAACAATCGAGCCTTAAAAAGACTTTGATAGAGAGCCCTTTTGTATGTCCGATCGCATCCACAGTGTGCCGGAGAGGTCACAAACAGAAGCACGAGGCCTGCCAGCAGACCGTTGCCACAGGCGACCACTATGATCTTAGAGTATAACAACATATTAATGCACATAATAACCGGCACCTATCAGGCTCAAAGCGGAAGAAATCCTTTGATGGTTTTCTCCAAAACACTGACAGGAGCCTTTCGCTCAGGATCCGTGATATTCTTCACTCTGGTGTCAGCTTTAGAGCCCAAGGCAGGAGCTTCTCCTGCCTGTCAGTGATCCGGAACACCCGTCTCTTATCGCGAGGTAGAATCCCATATTGTGAAACAGGGTAGGAGTTTCACGGTGACAGAACAAAACAAACTTTACTAGTAAAGTGTTTAGCGCGTAGCAGATGCTCTTGTTGACAGCAAACTACGCTTACAATCCTCGCTTTCTGAACTTGCCTGTTTTTTGTTCTTTCAAAGAAGGAGAGTGGACACTGCCTTCCCTTTCATGTTTCTTGCTTTATTCACACAGGGAGAAAACAGAGAGGGTAACTGATAGAGAAGGGATCTCAGCTCATAAGGCACCTTGGTAGGGGATCAAACCCCCAACCATGCTGGATGGCTGGAGAGCCATCTATCCCACGGACCAGGTCCCACATACTGCCTGAAGTTCACCTCCCATCCACCAGAGTTAATATTTTACAGGGCTTCAGTCTAGTTTAAGGCTAATGTGCAATGTTATTTTCACTGCTTTACAAAACGGTCTAATGCGGAATCATCTGAGGGATATTCTTGGTTGTCTTGGTTCAACTTATTTATTTAACAAACGTTATTTAGCTTGTTACCAAATATTGAATTGTAATTATATTCACAATAAGCCACAGACACCGTATATGGCTGTGGTCAATCCATCATGATTAAAATAATAAACAACTATTTAGTTGGCAAAGACTATCAGTAAAAGGTTTTTATTTTTATGATATATAGGCTATATCATTAAAACAAAAGACAAAGAGGGTAATAACTACACCCAAACCCATACTTCTGGTACCAAAGGTAAAAAAATACAGATACTGGAGCCTCAGTCTGCCAAAGATGTAATTATATAACTGACATTCCTGAGTCTAAAAACAATGAGGTTTGTGCCTGACCCCTAATGGGGGAAGTGCAACTGCCCTTGGAATTGACCATGAAGTCTAGGGTTTCAAGGGAAAAAACTTATCAGAAAATCCTCTGCAGAGGACAACATCATGTTCTAACCTTTCGATAGTTTGTCAAAAAACTGTTTCCGCACCCATGTTTATTATACTCAATGTGACAGGACAGCGAAATGGTGGGGTACAGTGATGCAGGATCTCCACCCAGCCATGGCCCCTTATACAGTAGGTGTTATCCTTTGACCCTTCAGACAATGTGCTACTGTATACTAAAGCCACAGTCAACTGCACTGAATTTCCTCAGTGATTCTTATCATTACAGAGGCTGTGTGTATCCTCACACAGAGTAACAGAGTGCTACTAACACTCACAAGGAGTCATTTCCTGTTTCCCGTTTCCTACCATGGTAGCAAACCAATAGCAGCCAGTAGTAGAAGCTTGAAGTAAAAGCTTCTACTATATCACTAGGCTGTATAAACCACTAGATAAAAGCCAACTAATGACACTGGATTTGTATAATAATATTTATATATTACATAATATTTAACATGTGATTCTAATTATGTTATGTTAATTAATATCATATCTATATTCTTAGACATACCAGTTTTAATTTCTCCATGGAGCACAGCTGATTCATTTCATGCCAAATTCCAGTTGTCTTGTCAACAGCAGAAGACTGCTGTTTATGGCTTTATAACAGCACATTCCAGGACCGCAAATGCCTTATAATTATGACTGTGATATGGTGTTTAGCTGGTCTTGGCCAAGCGATTTACATTCAGTCAGATACTGTAAAGACAGCTGCCAGAAATTCTAGAAGTGACACAATTCAGTGCAGCTCCAAAACAGAACATAACAGAGTAATTCTGCCGTAGGACTAAGGCACCCAATCCTAAACTCTGTGATTGTGAAAAGCTTCTCAGAAAAGTGAAAAAAGCTTTACCTGCAAAAGGTGGAGTGACTGCCTCTGATAAATCATTATGTTGGTGCCCACAGCTTTAATAAACAGCAGGAAACAGGATTCCTATTTTGCAATACGTATATTGCTTTTTTTTTTTTTTTTTATAAGTGAAGCTAAGCTAATGCAACAAAGAAGAAAAAAAAAACAATCCCAAATGCATTCACTTCCTTTTTTTAATTGAGTGATTTTCTGTGAATCCTCACAGGAAGGCTGGCTTACTGAAGGTGGATTTCAATATCTAATGATGTCCTGCTGCATGACCCTGCATGTGGTGCACAACAAAAGAAGAAACGGTTTGCTTAATAAGACGTAATGGGCAACATCTTGTGCACCACACGCGAGCTAATAAATGTTGTAAAGCTACAAAAAAACAGCACGTTTGTCATCCTTCCGCACCGTGTATTCTTGGCAGGAACCCTAAGATACACACCCTCTTGCCTTTTCTGCCAGCGCTCTGCAACACAAACACTCATCACCTTCGTTCCTTGAAAATTGGGTGTATTCGCACAGCGGCTGAATCGTCGAGATAAATCAGAAATGCCTGAAATTATTTATTTAATTCCGTAGGAAACAGAAGAGACATGTTTACAAGTCGATATACAGAAAAAAATCTGGTTCAAAGTTAAAAAAAATTAAAAAATTAAAAAATTAAAAATTAAAAAACTTAATTGGTGATGGAAAGGTTTTGGGGTGCTAATGTATTAACCACTTTACTTGCATTCTTGTCATATTCTTGTCTGAACTGTAAAAAAGATCTTTGTCTCTCAGTCTCACAAAACCACACACACACACACCCAAGAGTTATGTGAAACAGTGCCAAAGAGACAGAGTTTAAATTTCTCTTGGGGCCCTTGCTCTAGGCTCTATACTTAATTAAGGAGAACACCCCAATGGTCCCCAATGGCTTGGTATCCACAATGACTACTGCCCTCATGCTGGAGCGAGACCCAGTCATGTGTATAGAGTCGAACTGCCGATCGCTTGTGTGCACTGATACTCACACGCTCCAGCTCCTTCGATTTTACAACGTGTATCACTACCAGCAAGCAACACGGACACAATGACCCCCACAGTTTGGCCACAGTCACAAACCACTGACCACACCAGTACAGACACCGACATGGAAATTAAAGCCAGCAAGGAAGCCAAAGCTTTAATCAAGAATAACACTTGTTTTCTTTACTTCCCTACAGATTTTTGTTCCCCATCATTATAAAAAGCTTAAAAATGATCAACTGTCAACTGACCTTAGGCAATTGACTGTTTTCCCAACTTATTTTGTCCTAGAATGACCACGGTGCATTCTGTAAATTTGAGATTGACAGTGATGATGATGGATGCAGATTTTTGCCACGTGAAACTGTCCCTGCTGAGAAACTCTATGCAGAGCATTCCGGATGGCTGATGAGCCCTATTCATCACACAGAACCGGTCAGGTCCGGTCAGGTCCAGCCTGACCCACTCCCTTCCCTCTTTCTCAAGCCAAAGGGCATGTCTGTGAGCCATTCACAACTCTGGCAAACTGACAGTTTCCTCCAATGCTTCCAAAGGCATCTCTCGCAAGCCACACCAGACGTCCTCCATTAGTCAGTGCAAAAAACCCCCGCCTAAAACGAAGTCAGGTGATCAGAAGGGGGGGGGGGGGGGGGGAGAGGATTGGTCAGTCTGGGCGTGCCATTCGCCCCACACTCACTCTGTGGTGTGTCAATACTGTAGGGTACTGCCCTGATAACAGGTCACAATGGTTTCTCTTGGTTCCAGCCAATGACTGACAGGGTGGGGGGGAGAAGAAAAAGAGGGAAGAGACTAAAAGCTTCGCTTAAACGGAGCTCTTTCTCTGAAAGGTTGCCAGGTTTGGAAAGGCGAGCCACTGCGGCAACGTGATATTCCAGGTCGGGTAACAACCCGTGAATAGGGGGGGGGGGGGAGTCCTCCTGTCAGAGGGAAATGCAAATTCCTCCCCCTGTGTCTTCACAGACTCTCCAAACTCGTCAGACCAGATCCGAGAGGCGTGACAGAAACTCTGAACAGAGAGCAAGTGGCTCTCGCAGCTGCGCTACTAGTAGCAAACTGCTGGCTCCTCACAGTTGGCACTTCCATGTCACTATCACCGAAAAAAACGTAACAAGTACACTTCTTTACAGGACTTCTTCCAGAAGTGTGCTTGTTCCAGCAACTCATTTGAAATTTGTACAACAAAGCATATCTAATTTCAAACTTAACAATGGACAACAGTTCTAATCATTCAAATTTATTAAAAACATTAAAATAAGCAAATATAGTAAGGCATTTCCAGGACCAAAAACACTGCCATTCTGGGCTAGGCATTCACAGCTACTGTTATATAAATCACTCTGTTATAGTAGGAACTGACTCACTATCTCACATTACCAGGACAAAGCTAACATTGCACTCCCTACCTTGACAATTAACCCATATTTGATGCCAAATAAAAAGCAATGATATTTTTGGCAGGCTCCTCTGGTTAAAAAAAAAAAGGAGAATCATCCAAATTGAATAGCAGGCTGCAATTATTGAGGTAGCTGATGACAGACATACCTCATTCATTGTTCATTTTATTTATTCAGCCCTAAAGAGTCTTAAAAGTTACAATGATGCTCCTTCGGCTAATCCGTTTGCTCCAGAATGCACTTCACCGACGCAGCGTGCCGTGCTGTTCGCGTGAACGCAGACCGTCAGATGTTCCTATCGGCAGAAACCATGCAGACAGAACGCTAATCCTCCTACGGCTGATTCATCTCCATGGAATGAGAGCATAAGTTTGTGTCCTTGGTGCGCTAACACGGGTTGGTTCATCTACTGTGCTTAAGTTCACGCGGCCCTCCTTTCAAAGAAAATAGATGTTGCTGGACATTTCTGACATGCCGATGAACAGTAAACCACATCTGCAGCAGACCACATCTAAGAAAATCTGTGACGTTTTGAGCAAGAAAAAAAAAACCATATACTATTAACCTTGCATCCAATATTGAAATGACAATATTCATTCCAGCCAAACAACCCCATGGAAGCAATATAAAGAAGTTTTAGACACCATAAAGAAGACAGGATGAAATAGATGTTGCTGGACATTTCTGACATGCTTGTGAACAGTAAACCACATGTCATGAATAGATGTAGAAAGGTATCGTACAGGAAAGACTTGTTCTTTGAGGACATCAAAACACAAGAGAGCACTGCCTGACTAATTGTGGGGAATAAAGTGAAGAACGGGAAAGGGTGAACGCGCTCCTGATGTTTATCAAATGCACCCCGAGGGCAAACCAAATAAAGAAGAAACCAGCACTTAAACTGAACACAATGTTCTCCCTGTCAGAATGCCCCTGTTAAATAAACCACTGGATGTGTGTCACTGTGTTTGTACGAACCTCGCGGTAATCTCCGATTAGCTCATACACCGTGTAATTTACACTGCTGGAGTTTACGCAGATTATGTCTATCAGATTCCGTATGTCGGCTCGAGAATAGTTGCCCTTTCTGTTTCTTAATCTACGCATTTCTGAAACATTTTTCCGTCGCAGTAATGCAAGAAAATAGGGAGGTTAATAAAAGAGCATGCAACATGAGGACATTGATAAATCTGAAAAATGACATTTATTCTGTTAAATCCAGTCTTCTACATGCTAATGTCCTAGAAATTAAATGAATTAAACCTGCAGATTCAGATGATGAGTATGTGCAGTGACATGCAAGAAATGCTAAAATATCAGTTACATTTTGAGCAAAAAAATATAAACATTTCCTACAGGAACATATAGCCTAATATTAACCTTACAAACAACACTAAAATGACAATATTAATTTCAGCCAAACAGCCCCATGGAAGCAATATAAGAAGTTTGAGAAACCATAAAAAAGGTAGGATGAAAGTTTCATACAGAGTTCAGTACGTATGTTAGCATTAGCTTAGGTAACAGTGAAGGTGAAACAGAATGAGAAATAGTGGAAGCGGTTTTAGCAGAGCTAACAGGATATGAAAATTTGGGGCACAGATGACCTCACAATGGGGTTCTCTTTCCAGAAAAACCATTGGGCTGCATGTGGACCGCATCACTCGGGCAACAGATGACCTCACAATGGGGTTTTCTTATCAGAATAGTTATCGGGCAGCATGCGGACAGAACGGCCATATGGGACACAATGTAGGACAGCGTCAAGCCCCCATCTCTCCCTCTTCTCTTTCTTCTCCTCCTTGTTCCTGCCCTTCTATCTCTTTCTTCCAGTACTTTCTCAAACGATTCCCCCTCCCCTGGCTGTACTCTGCCACGTACCGGAGGACCTGCCTTTCACTCCAGTGCTTGTGCCTCAGAGTGAACAAGCAGCCTTGTTTTTGTACCAAATATTTCAGCTGAGGCTCAGAGGGTGATCGCTGATCCCCCCACTCCCCGACCCCACCTCCCACCACGGGGGAGGCTCCCCCCTTTTGTCCGGCAACAAAAAAGTTAAGCCCATCCTTGAGAACGGGGAAGGCTAAATCCTCTCCAAGGCCATGTGAGACACGTGAATTTTCCGCGGACGCCAGGGGGGAATAATGAGGATCAGAGCGGGAATAATGCGCCCCTGCAGCAGCGGCCCAAAAAGCCCAGGACTTTATCCCCTTGAACTTGGCTACGAAAGCCCCAGCGTGGTCAAAAAGGCAAAAGGAGCTAATTGGGATTTTGGAAGAGGGGCTTTTCGGTGCCTTTGTCTTATGACAGGGCTGTGCGAGCTTCAGCAAGTGTGTGTGTGTGTGTGTGTGTGTGTGTGTGTGTGTGAGAGAGAGCTGCCAGCATCGCCTACCCCGCTCCTCCACTGGATGGTGGGGCTTGCAGTCGAAACTCAAACGGATAAGAAAAAACTATTTTTTTTACTGACGGTTCATACTGGGTCGCACATATTTTCTGTTGTACATCCAGTAACGTCCATGTCAATACGGCAGTTGTTGTCTCTGTGACGCATATTATTCGGAATAAATGCAATAACAGCACACGGGTTGCCTTAAATTCAGAGTTACGCTGCGTGAAGGACAAAACGGCACAGCAGCTGCCTTCGATTCTGAGTTCTTCAGAGTTAGGCATAGAGCAGCACAGTGGTTTGTGAATGCTAGCCTGAGGCTACTGTGCTCTAAGTGAGAAGTGTGGGATCTGAACAGGATTTTATTCCTGACTGCGCTCCACGCTAACAGGCGAGGAGTGGGAGACAGGCTTGCGGCCCCTTGGGGGTTGGGCTGGATGCACTGCGATCCCACATGGTAACACTGCTCTTTTTGGGGAAGCGTGTGGGTGAGCTGGTGTTTGTTATCAGGCAGCGGAGGCTGGTCTCAGAAGTGTGGGGGGGTGGGGGGTGTATGGTGGGTGAGAGGGAACTCGAACAACAACCTTCAATCTTCCTACTTACGTGACCTACACATCTTCTTGCTTCTCAGAATAGAGCAAAATAAGTATGCTACCAAGTTATTATTCAACATCCAAATGCATCTTGAAAACAATGCTAGTTATAATTCTCCATGGGAAAAGTAGCTGAGAATAAACCAAAAGTAACAATGGTATGGATTTATTTTGATGATCTTAAGAACCTCATTTTGAGCTTTTAGGCAAATATTGCTTTTTTGAATCAATCTCACATTGTATTAGTTATACCAAGGTATAATTTAACTGAACATTTAACTGAATATGATAAACATATCCAAATATTTAGGCACTCATTTATGACAGTGGAATAATCACATGTATGCAGTACATGCCCTGGGAATAAAATATACTTTAAAGACATGTCTGGTATAAATGCACACATATGTTAGGGTATGAATCCCCACAATATTGGCCTCATTATCATAAATCAATGGAATTACACCCCGGAAATAAAGCACTCTACTTCAAGGGATGCAGTCTTCAAACGCAAAATCTCCTGAGAGAGTACAGTGCAGTACTTCAGTCTTCTCGGATAGAAACAGTTTCATCTCAGCTTTTGGGTTACCATGCCTGACAGACTGAAGCCCCTTCATATGAGAGATGGTAGACACCACACACCCATGTGAGACAAAGGGCTGAAATGAATTTTAAAATGTGGAGGATAGCTCTATGTTCCACTCCTCAGGACTGGCTTAAAATATTCAGTCATTGAGCTCTTTCATGTCTACATTTAAAAGCACTCTTTCAGTTCACACCAGCGGCCCTATGTGAGCTTTGTTTTCGCACGACGAATCGCAGATTTCCTTGAGAGAAAATGTCAGTTCAAAGAACTTGCCTAATTAAACATTTTGCCTTGTTCGCGGTTAAAATATATACGCATTTTCGCTTTGATCTGCATTTCCGAAGACAGCAGAATACCAGGGCATCGTCAACTTCCCCCGCTACAATAAATAATAAATATTAATTTGCACCCCGCAGGCAAGTAATTTTCTGTATACTCTGTAAACACAGAGCAATAGGCTACTCTGTGGATGGCATGAAGTGAACTTGCAGTAGACCCACTTTAGTACGGAGACAGAACTGGGTCTGTACAAACCTGGCGTGGACTGTACACTGAAAATATTTATTTTAACCTTTGTATTTATATACACAAAAATATACTAATTAGATGACACAGCAGTAGGGCTCTAAACCAGCTATTTGACCTTCCACGCAAGCTGCATACAAATCAAAGCCATCTGCTCCCTAAACACACTGAAAAGTAATCGAGAGTAATGCTAATTAGCATCAAAATTAAACAGTGTTAAAACGGTGTCTGGATCTTGCCGCAGGCTGCTAGCCTCACGGAATATATCGCACCATGCCAAGTCTTGTGAATCACACAAATTGAATCTTAACCGAATGCGAGAACAGCGGAAAGAAACGGCGGAGTTATTTTAGATGTGAGAAGTACGACATCTCATATTCATGAACCTGAATCCACTGTGAACAAGTGGTGAAAAGGGTTTTGCTATTGCAAGGAGCTGATGATTCTTTCCCAAGTTCACACACTTGAAATTTAAAATTTTCTCTGTCAAATATCATTGCCTGACATTTCCAGTGTTTTTTGTCTTTCCTGTGTGCTCTGGGGATGATGGCATTTCTAAGTTTCCTATCACTCAAACTCTGTTATAATATGCACATTTAAAAACTTCTATTTATGGCTTCTCTTGGTGTGTATGGGCTATACCTAGATTTTATCTAATATTTACATATATTTACATTTAGGCATTTGACTCTGCAGTTGGCTACTTACAAGAGTGTATGTGTACTGAACAGAGCTGACGCCAACAAAGTGTCACCAGTGATTTAGTATCATTAGTACATAAACCTACAGCATGAAGTTAAGTGCCAAAGAAGGTGAAAGAGGGAGATTGACGATGTAGCGCTTTAAGTAATACATTTGTTTGATGGAATAGTGTTAAGGCATGGGCAGGGATAGTAAACCCATGATAAATGCTCAATTCACTGAGGCAAAATGCACTGTAAGCAAATGTGTTTTCCATCTGCAGTAGAAATATGCAATCTTTTAGTAGATTTTTCAATGCCGTTTTCCTCCAATGGTATGTACGAATAAGAATACCAGCTGTTTTATAGGTAAGGTGAAACACGAAGTTAAAATGTTTCTCGACTTGTTGTTCTCAGTGAAGTTCCCCTTTAAAGAGAGACACGACAGGAGAGCATCTCTCAGTCCTTGTCACGCGTCCTGTTGACAGGCGGTTATCAAAGGGACAGTGACACATACGCTGCGGTCTAACCGTATGAAGTCACGGAGAAGAGCGAGAGAGCGGAGAGAACAAGAGAGAGCCCTGGGCCGAATAAGCAGCTCTGATCCTCCTCTTTCAGACGTCAGCTCCTAAACCTCTCTTTCCTCATCCCGGTCAGAGTTTAGGCCCTGGCAATTTGTAAAAGGGCCTGCTCTGCACCTGGGGGGTCGATCTCCACAGTACCTCACCCCTCCTCCCCTTTCCCCCCATTCCTCTTTTCACATCATCCCTCCATCCCGACAATGTTGCAGCGTTTTCTACCTAGTGCCTTTATACACTGCCATTTTTATTTTTCAGTTATATTTCAGTTATGGAAATGGAGTATGACCACAAGGCTGCGTGTCCCAATCCCAGGCCGAATCAGAGACACTGTAGCCCTTAAGGTGCTCAACGAATGACTTCAGCAAAAAAAATTAGTTGTAAAAACACATAACAGCTCAACTGTATGTTGCATCAATCACCCCCCAGTCAGCCTGTTTTTTAATAAACAGAGGCAGATACTGTACCTCTCCTGTACTGTGCTGCCAACTGAGATTTATGTCTGGAAAGTGCCAGTTATTTTTTCACTCGCTCTCTCTCTCTCGTTTGCAGGCAAGACCCATTAAAAATTCAGGAGCAGTGAATGTCGTCTAGGTCACACATACTTTCAGGGTACTGACACACACTTTGGCTGTTCTTACACACCACGCTCGCTCTCTCGGACGGGATGAGGCCTGACGGGATTCACATGACCGGACCCACTCCACAAAGCCAATTTACACCCCTCTGAGTCCAGCCTGAACTCACTCGCTCCGTCCCATTTCAAAAACACCTCCTATGCAGGCATGACCATCCGACTACACGATTCTGCAGCAGCACTTGATTTGAACCTTAAGTGTGAACTCGTATCACAGTGACAGAGCACTGAATAGAGCGAGTAACACTCAACAGTTTACTCGAGTGCTCACCTGGAACCAAAACCAGCAGCCAAAGCCCCCTTGTCAGCCCCAATTACCCCTCTTGAATCAGCCAGGCCTCACCAGCCACTGCTTAAAGGCATGGCTTAAAAGGAGTTGAGGGAGGCTGAGGCCTGCACCGGTGTCTTGCAGGAAACGCCGCGTCAATCATCAAACGGGAGGCCACCGCGGGGCACCTCCCACACCTGGATACATGCGGCGGCTGATAAGCACCCCCGCGACTGCGTTAGTCTGTCAGTCTGAGGGATCTAATGACACCCTTTGAATTTCTCATCGTGTTACAGGGGGGGGGACTGCACGGGCGTTAAGGCTGTCTCCCCAATGTGCTCTTCCTGCCGGGGCTGCTAACTTCTGAGGGAAACACGTCGACCTTCAGGGATGCCGTGGAAGAAATTAAACATGCCCCAGAACACCAGGGAGAAATGAAAAAGTAGCGCATTACTTACAGTCTATATCAGCAATTCTCAAGCTTTACATTTTTTTCTACCACATCTACCAATGTGAAAGATAGTATACTTGAGCTTACTAAAAGTATAGTTATGAACTTTAATTATATATATATGCCAGGTATTCTAAATTATAAAACAGTATTTTAAATATTTCAGCATACACATTTTTCACATGGGTATCACTGTTATGCACACCAGTGCCAGCAGGAACTATTCTAATCTTATAAAATATGTACATGATCCTTTGCTAGAGGAGTGATAGAAACTGAATTGTGAGAAGCATGTACGCCGTGCTACAAGAGGCACCGCTTCTGTGTGTGGATGGGCTCCACGGCCAGGCGTGGCCAGAAGCCTCACCTCTGCTCGGCGTGTGAGGCTTCTGGCCACACTGGGCTGTGGAGGCAGTGAGCGTCCGTTTTAAAAACCTTTGCTACGCCTCAGCTGGGATTTGAACCACAATAACAGCAGGATAATGGTGGATACTTCAACCATAAACGCAATTCAGTTAATAAACAGACAAACTAAAGGATAAAGTACGGATGAATAATTATATAAATTAATACAACTGAGTATTAAAATATATGTGCAATGACACCATTTATCTGACCCCCTGGGGACATCCCAATTTGCCTCCAGGGTACATCTGCCCCGGTTTGGGGCCCAGTGGTCTATGTTTCCTGCCAGCATTCCAGACACATCCATCACATAGGGGTGATCTTAATCAAACCCCCACACCTCTGAGGGGTATGGGTACTCTGAGTGAAGGCCTGCATAGATACCAACTGCATCAATGCAGTTAGCCAGGTAAACAAACAACTAAACCTGTTAAAAATTCCTAAGTGACCTAATAACTGCTTATCACTCAAATAAATCTATTAAATAAATGTGTGACCTTGGAATTATAAGGTTCGATCTGCGTTCTGAGCAGTGATGAGATATTGAGCTTCAAAGCTTGCACATCGTGATCTTACACAACACAACTGAAATGCAGGGCAGTTCTTCATATAACAGACATCATAGACATCATGAAAGTACATGAATGTACAATATCAAACTCATTTTAGTCAAAACTGTCAGTTCGAACCTTACAGGCTAATACTATTCTACTGAATTGTGCTCTTCAAATCTTAAAACCCAACAAAGCTCAAACAAACTTCTATCAAAAACAAGCTTTCTCTCTGACGCTTGTTTTTATTTCTTTTTAACGAAGCAGGATTTGTTTACAATTAGCCTAGATATCACTACATTATTAGTATGCCATTTCAATGCGAGTAAACGATAATCTATTCCTCCCGCCTTTAATCTTTCTGCCGCAAGAGAGGCAGAATGTATGAAAATCCTCCGTAAATTAGAGTTCATGGGTTTAGTGGCCCTTCTCAGAACCTTTGATCTGAACTAAAAACCGGGCAGACCTTTGAGTGCTCCCCTGACGGCTTCCTCTCTGGGGAAATATTGCCTATTAATGACTTCATGAATATCAGCCTACTGTACACCGAAAACCAGACAGCCGCGTGTCATTATCCACAAGATATAAAACGCAAACCACTTTCATCTCTCAAAATGTAATTTTACCGCATCGATTGTAATGCAGATGACCTGTCTATCAGAGCTATAGTCGAGTTTAGATACACAGCCCTGTGTATGGATCAGTGGATGGTGGTGAGAAGGGTTTATGGAAGACGCATCCGGAGAACATTGTGCACACAGTCTGTACGTGCAGTACTTTCCGACACTCTTTTCCCCTGACTTACATGTTCAAAAATAAAAAACAAAAGACGGATGACTGTGAAGTTGATGTTGCCATATTAGTTCACTGTTTAACACGGTGACTTAAGCTTTAGCTTACAGTTCTGTTCTTTGTCAGTCAAGCCCTGCATTCAGTTAACCACAGTATGCTGTATAAGATGTTCCAGAACATGTTGCTCCTAAGAGAAATGATAACATGTCGGGGGGTGACAAAGGCCCTCATGTGGATATATCCTTTATCTCTTATTTGCTGGTGAGGTATATTTTTCCCTTACTGTGTATTTAAAAAAAAGTCTGTGTTGGTCTAAGGCGTTACAGCCAATGTACAAATACCGTAGGTTAGCCCCTTTCAATGCGCTTTGTATATTTATGTTTATTTAAGAGAAGACTTCCCAATTATGTCCAAATTCAACAATTCGCCATATTTATCTAAACAAACAGGCAATATTCCTGATATTTTCATGATTCAAAGCCAAATCAGAATTCCTCATTAAATATTAAATAAAGCAACTCTACAAAATAAAAATGACAAAACATAATGTATAAGATCGATTACATGTTTTGTTTGCTGAAACTGAAATAATGATAAACAGTATGCTTAAAAAAAAACAAAAAAAAACAAAAAAAAACTGAAGAGGGTGTAGAGTGCATTTTGAAACAGGCTAGTCTGCAGTTATACAGGGTCTACACCGAGTATTCAAATTAATGGGCTTGCTCCCAGCTACCTTATCTGTGCTGGGGAGAGAGAGTGCAGAGACTGTATTGATGAAATAAGGCAGTAAGGGCACATATAAACATGTGTTACAACTACCCTGAGTCCCTGGACCCCGATGCATGTGGCTGTATGAGAAACAGTATGTTCGTATTACAAGCAGCTCATATGCATGCACCTGCTGGCCAGTGCATTCTAACAGTAAATCCCTGCCATTCTTTTCCATTTGACAGGCGATTCAATTCACAGGATAGAGACAAAACGCTAAAATGTGTACAGATATATTCAAAACAAAGCACATTATTCACAGTGGAGTGAGCCAGATGCTCAATTTTGTGTTACTATTTCCTTTCCTTAAATCTCAAAAACTAGTTGTTACAAATGAAAAAAAAACAAAATTTGTATTCATGATATGGTTTCAAAGTCGAAGGTACAATTTCTTCCAAATAGCAGGAAAATATATTTCTCATGCAGTAGGAGACAGATTTCCTTTGTCTTTTGTCTTTTCAGACATTATCATTAATTCATGTATAAGGCAAAACTGAGCTCTCATACATTGTGGTAACAGATTTTGGTTTACATTAACCTGGGAAAAACAATTTCAGATAATAATCACAATAATCACTGTAATCAGTCAGAGGGTATAATTAGCATTTTAAGTGATAAAATTAATATTGCAAATAGTAATTTAATAATAACGTAAAATACATTTGGATGGGGGGCAGCAGGTGGGCCAAATTAGTTGCACAGAATAAAAAAACGAAAGTATACGCAAAAAAAATCGTAAACAATCTTACTAAATCTGGGCTTATTTTCGAATTTCTCGATACACTCCTATGTGAATACTTATATTTCCATTGTTTCGATTTGTCTACAATAACAAGAGCACGACGTGACGCGCTGCATTTTCACGCTAATTAGTTCCAACAACATTATCAGTTTGTAAAAAAGCTTCGCCCGAACTTACCAAGTGTATCCCAGCTGTCAAACTACGCGTGGTCCTCCGAGTATTCCACGGGTCAAAACAAACATCCACTTAGCCGTTCGCTGGCTTTGCGGAATATTTGTCTGTGGATTCCTGCTCTTTGAACGTCTTTGAAATGAAATACATTAGTCAGGGAGAGCTTTCGTTGCGCCTGGCGCCCCGGTCCTATCAGAGGTCTCGGTAGGCGTGCTCATTGAAGGCTGGGCCCTTCTCAATAGGCTGCACCCTGACAGAATTGGGGGGGAAACAGAGTAGAATGCAGTGCCTCTTTATATACCCACCCATATCATGCCACGGAAGAAACGAATGCTTCACTTCCAACTAAGTCATTGCTGATGGCGTAAAACAAAAGAATACGATGGAATAAAAAAAAAAGTTTTTAAACAATATCTCCTCGGTTCTAAACTTAAACATACCATTCAGAGGTTTATTTATGTGTTGCGGTATATGTTTTACATTGGCCATGGATGGTGTATTCCTGTTTATGAATACGTGTCAACTGCAATCGTATGAATGAATCTAAAATAAAGCTATAATATCGACAGAGTTGTTTCGTAGCTATGCGTTTAGCGTAGCATCAATATGCGCGGATATGAAGTGCGTGCACATTACAAAATTCACCTGAACACAGCGCCCTCTACTGGACACCGCAACCCGAGAGCGCAAATATTTTAATTAAATATTGTTTTATACTCGGTTCCAATGTTTTCATTTAGATTTCGTGCCCGTTGCATCAGTTGGGTTGAGTTTTTATTTTTTATTTGCTCTATCATTTATTTATGGAAAACACGAATTTGAAAGTAGGCCTATGGTGCGTGTTGCATAAACCACTCTAATTCACTAGATTTTTAAAGCTCCTTTAAAATATAAATGTGTCATTTTATTTTTAAACCGTCTGGTGAGTAAATAATAATAATAATAATAATAAAATAATAATAATAATAATAATAATAATAATAATAATCTTTTATAACGCATGCTATTCCTCCCGTAAACAACCATCACTCAGCAAATCAGGTTATAACACAGAATACGGCTCATTTCCCTAATGTTATTGGGCACAATTTACTAGTACAGCTTTGGTTAAAGGAACATATTTAGAGGCTAAATCAACTACAAAACACTGTAACCCGGTACAATGGTGCACCAACCCGTTAAATGGCTCAGTCGCAAGCATAATAATAATTTAAGCAAAACCAGGCCCAGTATACGATCAAGGCCTTCTTACCTGATAGAGTTGCAAGGATCACACGAGTCTTGCGTACCAGCGTCATCATGTTGCCCGGCTCCAATGCAAACACCCCCAGGCGTAGACTGCAGCTGTCCGCACACGTAGCCTATTTAGTTACAATTCGACCCTTTTAACGTTTCGCGGTGTTTGTGGAGCCGTTACAGAAGTTAAATCAAAATAATCACGTCTCACATTTTGGGAAATATCGTTTAAGAGTGTAATGCCTTTAGGACTGATTCCAAAATCAGCAAAAATGTTGGGAGCCGACCTGTGGACGCAGCACCAAAGATAGGCAATAGTGGAAACGCGAAAATTGATCGAAATTCCTGGGATGCTTACTTTAAAATACGTCATTACGCCCTGTGGCAGAATGAAAAACAGTAAACCAGCAAACATATTCCTTCTCTGTATAAATTCTGAAGATAGGCTAGCCTATGAAAAATGACCAGAACAGACTTATGCAAAAGCTTATTTTTTCTAGAATGATATAGATATTGAGAATGAATAGGCATGCATTACACGTTGCTGGATTCACACAGTAGGCTAATCAAGACTAGTCACTATTTGCAAACGTAATCTATCTCCTGTCCGATTTCCTCTAAAATGTAAAACTTAAATTCTTAATCCCCTTTACAGTTATTGATAAAATCTTACAACAGTGTGTGTTTCCAGAGTAGTTTTTCTAAATCTTATTAGGCCAGACATTACTTAAATTGGAGTACCTGTTCTTGTTATATCTTGTCCCCAGAGAAAGGGGAAAAAGTAGGCTATATTTATCTCCTGGGAGTTTAGGAGCTTGACATTGGCCCGTGAACTAGTATGCACTTTAGGCTACTCTTGTGTTTTTAAACAGCTAACTTGCATCGGAAATGCTACAGTCACACACCAAATAGCCTACATTTGACAGATTACTGAAGAAAGTACATTTCCCCAGAAGAGACAGACAAAAGGCCTATAATGTACCAGAAGAATACCAGAGGAAATCCTCTTAAGTGCATTACTCATTGCTGTTCACAGTTTTGAGAGGAGTGTAAACTGACTTTTAAAAGGCAATTATTCAATGTGTATGTTGCCAGTAGCACACAGGATCCTTTCTTCAGCATTTGGCTGCGAGCATGTTTTCCATGACACGCATTCCGTCAAATACACTGCCTGGTATACAGGCAGCATCGAGATCAGACCATATTATCTTCAGTCATGGGACAGCAGCTACTGTTGTCTTTCAAAAGTTACATGATATACACGTTGTAGTATATTAAGACAAGATGTATTAAAACATTGACATTTGCAATAGTATATAATAGTATATAATAGATTATATACTATTACTCACCTGTAATTTCACCTCACCTGTAATGCAAAGGAAAATTAGGAAATTTATTCTAAGATCCTAATTAGTGTTTAGTGAGCATTGAAACATTTTAATGCAGGCACTGAGAACAGTGGTAATTATATTTTCATGTCATTGGTGTTTTATTAATGTTTTTATTAATGTTCTTATTCTTTCACTAACTGGAATTGAATATAAGGATTAGTGGTGGTCAGAGTAGGATTACAGGGATCTCAGAGTTGTGAGGATTCTGATAGTTCACATTGTTGAAGTGAAGCATTTTTTACAGAACCGTTCTGGAATAGTAATGGTGTACCAGGAGTTTTTTTTTCCAGGTCAAAGTTCAATCTAGAGATGTTCCACATAACACATGCTGTGTCACCAGCTGACAGTGTTCATGTCTTGAAAGGGTCATCAAAGTTGACAAAACAGTGGTCCTGTCCCACGGTAAATTACTTAATGACCGTTTCTCCTGGCTCAAATGTAAAAGTAGATGTGTAACAAATTCATTGAGCATGGCGTGTGTGTCTTATATCACAAAGCAGCTGTCGATTTCCCCACCTCTGTGAAAAATTTAATTCACACATGTTCAGGTTATTTGTGCACAAAAGCGTTTTCTGAATCCAATGCAAAAAGAAACAAAAAATGTTCACAACAAACTTATTTATAGACGAGTCTGAATTTCTGGCAAATTCAATTGGCTCTATGTTTCCATAAGGGACACAATAAGATGAGTGTGAATTCTGGAGGTGGCCATAAGAAACATGGCTTTGTTCTTGGCATAAACAGGGAAGGGAATAAGGAAAGGCATTGTTTGTGTGTGTGTGTGTGTGTGTGTGTGTGTGTGCGTGCATTTCCCCAAACCTGACTTAGTGCTGTTCATTTTAATATTCCTGTAAAATCCCCCTCCCAAGTTCATATCGAGCCCGGGTTCATTTTGAGATTTAAGGATTATTTTTAATTTCTACTTTATTCATCTAGAACCCACTGAGATAAAAAAAATTGTGCTACTACAGGGAGACCTTGTCCCTTCATTAACTATTTTTGTATTAGTGTTTTATTAGTGTCTATTTAGGTTTTTTCTCTCATTGAATTGACACCTTTCATTGTGTACACATGCACTGGAAAAGTCCTGTTAAAAGCCACTTTTAGAAATGAGTAACAGCTATGAGTAATGTGGGGTGCAATAGAGTGATACGCTTTACAATAGGTGTACACGTGTGTACATATCAATCTCAAATATTTTATCAGGTACAGAGCGTATGTCTTGTATCCATTCTGGCATGAAGGTAACAGGCTGTCGTACAGATTTCAAGCATGACTGAATCCCGCTTAAAGTTAAGATCTGCAAACATCCATTTTTCTGTAATTACATCTTGCTACCCGCAGATTATATTTCATTTAATTGTGGAATGCAGGAGTCGGATGGCCTCGCCCAAAGATAGGGACTTATTTTTTTCCTCGGGATGAAGCAGATTCCTTTGGATAAATTTGAAAGAGAGAGGATGGAGGAGGGGGAACAAAGTGAGACGTGGAGAGAGAGCCAGGGAGAGAAGAGGGAAAGGGATGAAAGAAAAACAGGAAAACGGTATGGAGAAGGACGGGAGAAGCGAAAGACTGACTAAGAGACTTGGGAGAGACTTAACATTTTTTCCTTTTTTATCAATTAAAAAAACTTTTTGTTAAAGAAACATCAGCAAAAATGATAGCATGAATTGTATCATTAAAGCTTGACTTTAAAGTTTAAACTCTTTATTTAAATGTTAAACAGCATAGTTCAAGGAAATCTAAGATTACCTCAGAAAGAGAGAAGAAAACAGAAATGAAAAATGAAAACATACAAATCTACAAACACAAAGCTCTTTTACATTTTTACAGTGTTAACACCAGTCTATTCTTTAATCAATGTCACAAAGAGGCCCATCTATAGCACACCTGAATTTAAACCCAAACAGAGTGCAGTTCAGCTTACAAAACCCATATTCTAACTTCAGGCTCAACACCACCATTGCCCACAGAAATGTAACAGCAGTTTTCCCCTGCCGCTCCCAGTTAGATTTTTTGGTTTTGTAAATTGCCAGCTTTGCTTGCCAACCATATTTAATCAGCAATCACCAGTCTCGCTTACCATGCACAGCACTGGCATTTTGTG